>NC_030812.1:21250000-21875000 GCF_001704415.2 Capra hircus
ATTTTTCCCAGCAATCTTGATTCCAGGTTGTGATTCATCCTACCCAGCATTTGCATGATATACTCTGCATATAAATTAAATAAGTAAGGTGACAAAATACAGCCTTGTCATACTCCTTTCCCAATTTGGAACCAGCTTATTGTTCCATGTCCTACTCTAACTGTTACTTGTTGACCCACATACAAGTTTCTCAGGAGACAAGTAAAGTGGTCTGCTATGCCCACCCCTTTAAGAATTTTCCAGTTTGTTGTGATCCACATAGTCAAAGGCCTTAGCATAGTCGAAAAAACGGAAGTAGATTTTTTTTGGAGTTCCTTTGCTTTCTCCATGATGCAATGAATGTTGTCAATTTGATCTCTGGTTGTTCTGTCTTTTCTAAACCCAACTTGTACATCTGGAATTTCTTGGTGCATGTACTGCTGAAGCGTGGCTTGAAAGATTGTGAGCATAACCTGGTGAGCATGTGGAATGAGTGCAAATGTTCAGTAGTTTAAACACTCTTTGTCATTGCTTTTCTTTGGGATTGGTATGAAACTGACCTTTTCCAGTCCTGTTGTTACCAAGTCCAAGCTCACTCTGTTAGCCATACAGCAGGTTAATGAATCTGAGAGTTGAGGGGTTGAGGCAAGGAAGAGACTTTATTCGGGGAGTTGGCTGACCAAGATGATGTCAGGCTAGTGCCTCAAAATAATCATCTTATTGGAGTTTGGATGCCAAGTTCTTTTATAGATCAGAGATAGGGGGAGTTGAGGAAGCAAAGTAAAAAGGTCATTAATCTTGCAAACATCTCCCAGAATGGCAAGCCTCCAAAGGGGATGTGTTAATTTCTTCCTTTCTGCTATCTACAGGTGGACAGGGTTCTGAACAAAGGCACTTTAGTTTAACAGTCAGGCAGAGGGGCAGAATTCTGAGGCAGGCATTCTGTATGATTATAATAACAAAAGCAACCAAAAGCAAGTCAAAGAAACAGTTCCAACATGGAGTCAGAATTGGCTTTTTCTGTACAACACTGTGGCCTCGCTGAGTTATGTGAGTTACAAAAACAGGCTAAAAATTTACTCTTTTGCCTGAGAAGTGTACAAGTCTTACACTGGAGAAATAGGTAGAATATAAATTAATCACTTAATAAGTCATAGATATTATTAATGTTTCTATGTTTATGTATAATGTACATGTGTGCATATAATGTATACTGTGTACATATAACACACATACATAAAACTGGTTATACATGTATATCTGTGGAGAAGGAAATGGCAACCCACTAGAGTATTCTTGCCTGGAGAATCCCATGGACAGGGGAGCCTGGTGGGCTGCTGTCCATAGGGTCACACAGAGTCAGACATGACTGAAGTGACTTAGCATTCATGCATGTGTGCATTGGAGAAGGAAATGGTAACCCACTCCAGTATCTTGCCTGGAGAACCCCAGGGACAGAGGAGCCTGGTGGGCTGCCATCTATGGGGTCACACAGAGTCCGACAGGACTGAAGCAACTTAGCATGCATAGCATGCGTGTGTCTGTGTGTGTATGCACACAGAGGCATGTTATTAATAAAAGCAATTTTAGCAATTATGGCAAACAAAACTTCTATCCTTGGTATTTCAATTTAGTGCATCGAAAATATTTTTCCCAATAATTTTCTCTAATGAGCCGTATTATCACCACTTGCTTGATTTTTATTTATTTACTTACTGGCCTGTTAGCATCTATTTTCCCTCTTCTGATATGTGGACTGAACTGACCCAAATCCCAACTTTTGGGAATATGACATAAGACAGTCTGTGTTGTTAGCAATGGTGACTGACTCAAATATTGACTCAAATATGGGCCTAGAATTCCACTTGGGACAGTGAATTTCAAGCCCAAGACTTAGGTCTAAGTGTTGATATTATAAGCCATTTTGCCTTCACAAGGAAATAAACTGGAAATGGCATCAGTTTAGGGAAAAGCCGAGCCAAGGGCTGGAGAGATCCCAGGGGCCAGTGTAGACTTCAGAGTGGATGCCCACAGATAAGTGAGGGGAGAAGTCTAAATTTGAAATATAATGTTGTCCAACCAATACAATGTGAACAGTATGGATCATTTACATGCTGTTGGTAAAAGATGGTTTAGAACTGTATCACTTGACTGGGCTTGTCAATATATATCTTAATGCATATTGAGTATGACATAATGACGAGGTAACTGATTTTTTTAAGGCACTTGGAAATAATTGAGTAGTATTGTGTCTATCCTAAACCCTCCTCCCCAGGTAAGGCCCCTTTAATGTCATATAATAAAGCTGTCAATAAAAGCTCAGAACAGTGATACAGTTTCACTTTCTTCCTGTCTAAGCTGTAACAGAGCCTGAGGACACTGAATCTCCCAGGAGGATGCAGGGAGGGATCATCAAAGTCCCTTCTTGCCCTCGGACCTCTCCAGTTGTGGGCAGTGTTAAAGAGGCAGCATTATCAAAACTGCCATGGGGGTTTGGAGCCTTCTCCTTAGGAGGGACATGGTCTTGGAGACGCAATAGAAGCCAATCTGTCATGTAACTGAGGTTTAGGATTTACTGTAGACCGGGGGCTCTAAAGGAGACAGTAAAAGAGAAAGGAGGTTGCCTTTCTGTTGCTTGGTTCCACTTAGCAGGATAGGAAACCATATCAAGAATCAGTGGATGCACTATTTTAGACATATTTGTTTACAAATAATTAAAGTAGATGATGACTAAGTGAAACCACCAAAAGGAATATATTGGAAGCAAGTTTGGATAGCTCATGGAATTTACACAAATATTGAACTAAATCACTGGCATAGTATGAACTAATATAGTTGAAGAAGTCTAATAATGGAAGGTTGTGAAACTTCTGTCTAGAGAACTGACATAAAGATGAATTAGTTGTTGCTTTTCCATTCAGGATTTTAAGTTCTTGGGAGAAAGAACTCGCTTCGCTCCACGTCTATAGAAGGAGGTCACAGTCACCTTGGAGTTAACTTTGGTTATTGGGGATGGTTGCATAGGTGAGAAATTGTAAACAGGGTCAAAATGGCTTAGATTCTAAGGGGTAAAATTTGATTTTAAAGAACAAAAAAGAATGTACATTTGCCTAGAACAATCCTGTATTATATCTGGGAAGCCTGAGAGAAGTGGTAGATAGCTGGATGCATTGCAAAACCAGTTAGAAAGGAACAGCACCTGACCCCCACCCCTCAGCCCCACTTTCCCACTCAGAGTGAAAATGAAAATGCTCATGTATCAGTCTTCAAGTCGCAAATGAATGGAGAGATTCTGAATTGATCACAACTTACTCCATAGGCATTCTTGAGTGGGAAACATATGCAAAGGATAGAAAAGTGTTTAATGAGGAAAATAAAACTTTAGTCCTTGACTGTAAGGTAGAGGTAAAAGAAAGGCACAAGATGTATCAGAGGTTTTGAATCAATTTGGGATTTAGTCAATAAAAAGTTTCTGACTCAGTTATGCTTATGTGGACAGCATCTTAAGACACAGTGCAAGCCAGAGGGATTTTTTACAGACTTCTTGGTAGCATCACCCCCTCAAGATCTTCAGGATCTCTTTGCACTACTCATATGTAGACCTCAAAACTTCAAGTGACTAATTCTGTCTCTCTTGAGACAATAATAGCATAGAAACAAAAAGGGCCTTTTAACATATACTAAGGGAATTCTACTCTGCATTGTATTGGTTGCTTTAGGACTCAGTGAGATAACAAATGAAAAATTCTGGAGATAGCACTGGCTCTCAGCATGTATTAATAACATTTTCTTTTCCTTGACTTTCCCCTGGTACTGTGAAAGAGATGCCCAAGAGAACAGATGTTAATATTCTGTGCCTGGAGTGGTACATTATCTATTATTGCATACTAGAAAATTTGGGAGTAAGTTTATAGGGAAATCTTTCCAGAATTTTCTTACTATGGATCAGTCTTGCAGAATATCTGAGGAATTAATTTCTTTTAAAAAAAAATTACTGGAGTATAGTTGATTTATAACATTGTGTTAGTTTGGGTATAAAGTGAATTAGTTATATATACATATATATCTACTCTTTTTAAAATTCTTTGTCTACATAGGTCATAACAAAGTACTCTGTAGAGTTCCCTATGCTATACAGTAGGTCCTTATTAGTTATCTATTTTATATATAGTAGCCTGAATATGTCAATCCCAAGCTCCCAATTTATCCTTCCCCACCTTCCTTTCTCCTCTAGTAACTATAAACTTAATTTTTATATATGTAACTCTACTTCTGTTTTGTGAATAAGCTCAACTGTATCCATTTTTCTAGATTCCATATATAAGTGAACTCATTTTGTGAATAAGTTCCATTGTATTAATTTTTTTAGATTCCATACTATTACTTATACATGGTATTTATATAATACATCACTTTTATATTGTATTTGTCTTCCTCTGTCTAACTTACATCACTCAGTATGACAGTCTCCAAATCCATCTATGTTGCTGCAAATAGCATTATTTTGTTAATTTTATGGCTGAGTAATATTGTGTATATGTACCATATCTCCTTTATTCACTCTTCTGTTGATGGACGTTTAGGTTGCTTCCATGTCTTGGCTATTATAAACAGTGCTGCAATTAACTTTAGGGTGCATGTCTTTGTTTGAATTATGGTTTTCTCCATATGTGTGCCCTAGAGTGGGATTCTGGATCATATGATAGTTCTTTTTTGTTTTTGTTTTTGTTTTTGTTTTAAGGAACCTCCATACTGTTCTCTCTACTGGCTTTATCAATTTCACATTGCCACCAACAGTGTAGGAAGGTTCCCTGTTTTATCTATATCCTCTCCAGCATTTGTCTTGCTGGGTAGCTCAAACAGTAAAGAATCTGCCTACAATACAGGAGACCTGGGTTCGATTCTTGGGTTGGGAAGATCTCCTGTAGAAGGGCATGGCAACCCACTCCAGTATTTCTTGTCTGGAAAATTCCATGGGCAGAGGAGCCTGGCAGGCTACAGTCCATGGAGTTCTAAAGAACTGGACATGACTGAGCGACTTCCACTTTCTCCAGCATTTCTTGTTTGTGGATTATCGATGATGGCCATTCTGACTGGTGTGAGTTGATACCTAATTATAGTTTTGATTTGTATTTCTCTAGTAAATGGTGATATTGAGCACCTTTTCATGTTCTTTTTCACGATCTGTATGTTTTCTTTGGAGAAATGTCTGTTTAGGTCTTTTGGCTATATTTTGATTGGGTTTGTTTTTGCTTTTATATTGAATTGCATGAACTGTTCATGTATTTTGGAGATTAATACCTTGTTGGTTGCTTTGATTGCAAATATTTTCTCACATTCTGTGGATCATCTTTTTATTTTGTTTATGGTTTCCTTTGCTTTTAAATGTAATTCTCCCATTTGTTTATTTGGTTTTTATTTTTGTTACTCTAGAAGGTGGATCAAAAAAGACACTATTGCAGTTTATCTCAGAAAGTGTTCTTCCTATGTTTCCCTCTAAGTGTTTTATAGTATCCAGCCTTACATTCGGGTCTTTAATTCCAGTTTGAGTTTAATTTTATGCACAGTGTTAGAGAGGGTTCTGATTTCATTCTTTTACATTTAACTGTCCAGTTTTCCCAGCACCACTTATTAAAGAGACTGTCTTTTCTCCATTGTATATTCTTGCCTCCTGTGTCATAGATTAGTTGACCATAGGTGCATGGGTTTTTCTCTGAACATTCTATCCCATTCCATTAATCTATATTTCTATTTTTGTTCCAGTACCAAACTGTTTTAATTACTGAAGCTTTGTAATATAGTCTGAACAATTAATTTCTAGATGTTAAGTACAACTAAGATCATCCCTCATCTTTTGAGGTTGCAAAAAGGTGTTGCACATCAAGCAAGCAGCAAGGTTATACCCTTCTTTAAACACATTCTAAAAGTCCAATGCACTATCCATTGCACCACAGAGCCACCTTAAACACATTTTTAAATGACACTATCCATGTACCAAGAGGCATTCATACTCCTGGATCGTTTGTTAATTTCAACCACTGATGAGATCACTTGAAAGCTAGGAAAGGCAGTGCTGTTGTGTATATTCTGACTGTTTTTAGCTTAAGTGAGAGTACTTGGCTTCTATCAAATAGAAGTTCCTTAGTTGTAAGCAATATTGCAGGGTCTCTTAAGTACTAGAGGTATCCAGATATGCATGTGTATGTGTATAATACACACCTGATGTATACTTAAATTTTTATTAGTAAAATTGAGTGGGATGTGTGTGTGATACATCAATTCTTGAAATGCACTAGGGTAGTTCATCATTTGAAGCCACCCACAAAAATACCCCTTTGTCAAATGATGATTGTAAATATTGATTTTTTAAAATATTGGTTTTTCTAAAATATATAACTGATGCTTCATGTGAACCTATAAAATCTAATATCAGAGGAAGGGCGGCTCCCTAGTGACCATCACTATGCATGCACACACACACACGCACACTCACACACATGCACTCATTCAGTCTCCCAAAATATCCACTAGTAATTGAACTAATGAATGAATTTAAAGCTCAAACAGTTTATGTGGCCACCGGTGAAGAAATTTGCTCTGCTACTTCAAATAAACACAACCAAACACCTGCCAGGGATTGTAGCAGACAAATAATAGCAACACTGTCTCTTGACTATAGACTCTGCCAGGCCTTAAGCTTTTAGGAGCCAAGCAGAAGAAAATCTTCACCAAGCCATGGCTCAGCCCCCAGAAAGCATCTTTGTTATGACAAATGACAGCTTGTATTCGTTTATCCCCACTACTGGTGGGAAGGAAAACAGATCATCCTCACCACTGGAAAATTAAAAATTAAAACTGGAAAGAATCCTATAGATTGTCTCACACAGTGCTTTTCAAATTTTTGAATCTCATGAACCAGAAGTGTTTAAAAAATATAAATAAATTTTTTAGAAGACAAAATAGGGAGAAAGAGGGCAGATACTGACATAGGACTTTTTTTTTGAAAAAAAGTTTTTAAAAATACCGCTGCCCGTTTGAAGATGACAGCTTAGATTAGCATCTCCCTCTATTTTCCTAGAACTCATTGAAAGCAGAAAGGAAACTAGGAAACAATAGCATAAAATATGCCTTTAGTAAAACCAGGAGACAGCTAGAGCCCCAAATTTTGGAGTAGGTGAGGAGTTTCCATTAGCATTGGTAATGGAACAGCAGTGTGACAGAGAACACAGAATCTACAGATCTCACAATATCAGAATGTTTTTCTGAAGTCATTTTCTGATCTTTGCATCATCCGAGTGGGTGTATGTATCAACAGTACTACCTTGCATATCTCAGTTTTGTTTTAAGAGGTAGAGGCAGGCTGAATGATATGCTCCAGTTGAAAATTGTCTGTCTCATGAAACAAAATAGGAGATGGGGGAAGGGAGGGAAATATTACAGTTATCCTCATTGGCTCAAGTATAAACAAACTTTCTCCCCAAATCCTGAGTCTTGGGAAAATTTAGGCAAATTCCAGCTTGTCATTATGAACATCTACAAGTAAATGGTACAGAAAATATACAATAATTTCAAAATTAAGTACTCAAAATATAATATAACCCAGAAATTATTGATAAAAGTATGCTTCAAGAATCAAAAGAAAGTAACAGAAAAACAGGTTAAATTTCTCTCACAAGAAAATTATTTTCATGAGTATGTTAAAGTTGAGGCTAAGAGGGCAAAAGGGCGAGGCTGGAATTAACATATACACATTACTGTATATAAAATAGATACTACTGTCCTTATTGGGCTTTCCTGGTGGCTCAGATGGTAAAGAATTTGCCTGAAATGCAAGAGACCTGGGTTGGGAAGATCCCCTGGAGAAGGGATTGGCTACCCACTCCAGTATTGTTGCCTGGAGAATTCCATGGGTAGAGAAGCCTGGCAAGGCTACAGTCAATGGGATTCAAAGAGTTGGACAAGATGAAGTGACTAATCCTTTCACTTTTCAAAGACCTATTGTATAGCACAGGGAACTCTCAACTCAATATTATGTAATAACCTAAGAAGGAAAATAATCTGAAAAAGATTATCCACACATACACTCATATATATCATGTAAGTTTCAAGTGTACAGCACAGTGTTCTCTGCTGTACACGTGAAACTTACATGATATTATAAATTAACTATACTTCAATAAATTTTTCTAAAATTGAGACTAGGTATGACCATCATTTAAAAAGATACCGAAGTATTAATATTTCTTCTTGCAAAGTAACGATACAAAAAAGGGATGCAATAGCCTAATGGGAATATGCCAATAAAAGATGTGGATGTAAAATATGAGTTAGTATAACTTCAGAAAGAACTGAAGTTAAAAAAATGGAGGCAAGAATAAAGATGAATTTGGAAGATCTGATATATACATGATTAAACACTGAAAAAATATAGTTGTCAACAAAGCAAATATGAAAAATAATTTTAATCTGGCACATGAAAAAGTACCCAGAATTATTAGTTATCAGGAAAAATAAGTTCAAGCCTCAATCAGCTACTTCTATACACATTAGGATGGCTATGATTAAAAGACAGACAACCCCAAATACTGAGCAGGTAGAGTATCCTGACTCTCATACATTGCTGATATGAATGTAAATGACCCAACCACTTTGGAACAAGGTTCAGTAGTTTCCTAGAAAGACAAATATGTATGTTCCTAACACACAGAAATTCTACTACTGGATACTGATCCAATAGAAATGAAAACAAGCGTCCATTAAAATGATTTTTGTTGAAGAATATTTATGCCAGCTTTATTCATAGTAACCAGAGGCTGGAAACAATCCAAATATACCTTTACAAGAAAAAAAGAAAAGATTACAAAGAATATTTATTCTGTGAATAATACTAAGTCATCAAAAGGGATAACTACTAGCATTTCCAGTGTCATAAATGAAATATGACAGATAATGTGCTGAGTCAAAGAATCTGGATGCAAGATAGCACATACTCTGTGATTTAATGTATATGAGTTCTAGAACAGGCAGACCTAACTATATACGTATTTTAATTGAAATAGTAGTTGTCTGTGAGGGCAGGGGAATATAGATTTAAAAAGACATAGGAGAATTTTCCAAGATGATAGAAATATTTTGTATCTTGATGTGATGTGAGTTAAAGAAGTGTATCCATTCGTCAAAATTAAATAGTCATAGTTTGTGGATTCAAATTTATTACATATATGCATTAACTAAAAAATGCATTCATGGGTAATGAATAATGAAGTGGAATTTGGAGAGTGGGTATAAGGACAGAAAAAATAAAAATGATGGAATGTCATTAATTTTGAAGCTGAGAGATAGCTGCAAGGAAATTCATTCAATCATTTGCTTTCTTTATATTGACTTGAATTCTTCCCAAATAGTTGAAATTCTAAAATAAGGAAGAACTTCATTCAAAATATAGAATTAGCATAATGCTCCAAAGAAAGATGCTTTTTTTGGCCTGAATTCTATTTTATCTGTTATTAAAATCATGAGTCGTATTTCCTTTGTTCTTATATTGGCATGTTATTTCTTTGCCAATTATTTTCATTTTAACCATCTAAATTTCTTTAAGTATATTTCTTTACATGCTCTTGAGTTGGACCATTTTGCTTTGTTAGCCAAACTAAAAAATTTTTTCGTGTAACATGTTATAAGCTCACATTACTGATGTGACTGATAGATTGTCTTAGTTCTACAATATTGATTTATTTCTTTATTCTTTATTTTATATTGGAGTATAGTTGTTACTTTTAATGTCTTTTACTTTGCCAGTTTATTCATATTTTTTATTTCTATTGATGCCTAGAAGGTATATACTTTTGCTCTAGTACTTACCTTTATATAATAATTTATATAATACATTTACTCACCTGTTTCTTAGGAAACTTAGTTTTTACTATGAGAAATACTAAAATTAGATTATACCATCTTCTTTCCCCATTTCTCTATGTTTGTTCTCTTTCTTCAGTTTTAATCATTGGTAAAGTTTTAGTTTTGATATTTTATCCCTAAATGTATTAACTTCTACTTGATTTTGAATCTCAAGTTATATACTATTATCAGTTCAGTTCAGTCGTTCAGTTATGTGCAACTCTTTGCGACCCCATGGACTGCAGCACGTCAGGCTTCACTGTCCATCACCAGCTCCTGGAACTTGCTCAAACTGATGTCCATTGAATCAGTGATGCCACCAACCATCTCATCTTCTGTCATCCCCTTCTCCTCCTGCCTTCAATCTTTCCCTGCAACAGGGCCTTTTCCAATGAGTCAGTGCTTCACATCAGGTGGCCAAAGTATTGGAGTTTCAGCTTTAGCATCAGTTCTGCCAATGAATATTCAGGACTGATTTCCTTTAGACTTGACAGGTTGGATCTCCTTGCAGTCCAGGGGACTCTGAAGAGGCTTCTTCAATACCACAGTTCAAAAGCATTAATTCTTTGGTGCACAGCTTTCTTTATAGTCCAACTGTCACATCCATACATGACTACTAGAAAAACCATAGCTTTGACTAGACGGACCTTTGTTGGTAAAGTAATGTCTCTGCTTTTTAATATGCTATCTAGGTTGGTCATAGCTTTTCTTCCAAGGAGCAAGCATCTTTTAAATTCATGGCTGCAGTTTCCATCTGCAGTGATTTTGGAGCCAAAGAAAAGAAAGTCTGTCACTGTTTCCATTGTTTCCCCATCTATTTTCCATGAAGTGTTGGGACTGGAAGCCATGATCTTGGCCTTCTGAATGTTGAGATTTAAGCCAACTTTTCCACTCTCCTCTTTCACTTTCATCAAGAGGCTTTTTAGTTCCTCATTGCTTTTTGCCATAAGGATGGTGTCATTTGAGGTTAAAGATATTTCTCCTGGCAATCTTGATTTCAACTTGGCTTCATCCAGCCTGGCATTTCACATGATGTCTTGAGCATATTAGAAATAAGCAGAGTGACAATATATAGCCTTGACGTACTCCTTTTCCTATTTGGAACCAGTCTGTTGTTCCATGTCCAGTTCTAACTGTTGCTTCTTGACCTGCATACAGATTTCTCAGAAAGCAGGTCAGGTGGTCTGGTATTGCCATATCTTGAAGAATTTTCCACAGTTTGTGGTTATCCACAAAGGCTTTGGCTTAGTCAATAAGGCCGAAGAGATGTTTTTCTGTGATTTCTTGCTTTTCTATGATCCAGTGGTTGTTAGCAATTTGATCTCTGGTTCCTCTGCCTTTTCTAAATCAAACTTGAACATCTGGAAGTTCACAGTTCATGTACTGTTGAAGCCTGGCTGAGAGAATTTTAAGCATTACTTTGCTAGTGTGTGACATGAGTGCAATTGTGCAGTAGTTTGAGCATTCTTTGGCATTGCCTTTCTTTGGGATTGGAATGAAAACTGACCTTTTGAGTCCTGAAGCCACTGCTGAGTTTTCCAATTTGCTGGCATATTGAGTGCAGCACTTTCACAGCATAATCTCTTAGGAATTGAAATAACTCAATTGGAAATCAATCACCTCCACTAGCTTTGCTCATAATGATGCTTCCTAAAGCTCACTTGACATTGCATTCCAGGATGTCTGGCTCTAGGTGAGTGATCACACCATTGTGGTTATCTGGGTCATTAAGACCTTTTTTGTATAGTTCTCTATATTCTTGCCACCTCTTCTTAATATCTTCTGCTTCTTTTAGGTCCCTAACATTTCTGTCCTTTATTGTGCCCATCTTTGCATGAAATTTTCCCTTGATATCTGTAATTTTCTTACAGATACCTCTAGTCTTTCTCATTCTATTATTGTTTTCCTGGTTTTTTTTTTTTTTTTTTTTTTTTTTTTCTGCAGTGATCATTAAGAAAGGCTTTCTTATCTCCTTGCTATTCTCTGGAACTCTACATTCACATGGGTATATCTTTCCTTTTCTCCTTTGCCTTTCAGATCAGTTCAGTTGCTGAGTCATGTCCTACTCTTTGTGACCCCATGAATTGCAGCACGCCAGGCCTCCCTGTCCATCACCAACTACCAGAGTTCACTCAGACTCACATCCATTGAGTCAGTGATGCCATCCAGCCATCTCATCCTCTGTCGTCCCCTTCTCCTCCTGTCCCCAATCCCTCCCAGCATCAGAGTCTTTTCCAATGAGTCAACTCTTCGCATGAGGTGGCCAAAGTCCTGGAGTTTCAGCTTTAGCATCATTCCTTCCAAAGAACACCCAGAGCTGATCTCCTTCAGAATGGACTGGTTGGATTTCCTTGCAGTCCAAGGTACTCTCAAGGGTCTTCTCAAACACCACAGTTCAAAAGCATCAATTCTTCAGCACTCAGCTTTCTTCACAATCCAACTCTCACATCCACACATGACTACTGGAAAAACCATAGCCTTGACTTGATGAACTTTAGTCAGCAAAGTAACATCTCTGCTTGTGAATATACTATCTAGGTTGGTCATAACTTTTCTTCCAAGGAGTAAGCGTCTTTTAATTTCATGGCTGCATTCACCATCTGCAGTGATTTTGGAGCCACAAAAAATAAAGTCTGACACTGTTTCCACTGTTTTCCCATCTATTTCTCATGAAGTGTTGGGACCAGATGCCATGATCTTAGTTTTCTGAATGTTGAGCTTCAAGCCAACTTTTTCACTCTCCTTTTTCACTTTCATCAAGAGGCTCTTTAGTTCCTCTTCACTTTCTACCATAAGGGTGGTATCTCTGCATATCTGAGGTTATTGATATTTCTCCCGGCAATCTTGATTCCAGCTTGTGCTTCTTCCAGCCCAGCATTTCTCATGATGTACTCTGCATATAAGTTAAATAAGCAGGGTGACAATATACAGCCTTGACGTACTCCTTTTCCTATTTGGAACCAGTCTGTTGTTCCATGTCCAGTTCTAACTGTTGCTTCTTGACCTGCATACAGGTTTCTCAAGAGGCAAGTCAGGTGGTCTGGTATTCCCATCTTTCAGAATTTTCCACAGTTGATTGTGATCCACACAGTCAAAGGCTTTGGCATAGTCAACAAAGCAGAAATAGATGCTTTTCTGGAACTCTCTTGGTTTTTCCATGATCCAGCAGATGTTGGCAATTTGATCTCTGGTTCCTCTGCCTTTTCTAAAACCAGCTTGAACATTTGGAAGTTCACGGTTCACATATTGCTGAAGCCTGGCTTGGAGAATTTTGAGCGTTACTTTACTAGTGTGTGACATGAGTGCAATTGTGCAGTAGTTTGAACATTCTTTGGCATTGCCTTTCTTTGGGATTGGAATGAAAACTGACCTTTTCCAGTCCTGTGGCCACTGCTGAGCTTTCCAAATTTGCTGGCATATTGAGTGCAACACTTTCACAGCATCATCTTTCACAATTTTGAATAGCTCAACTGTATTTCCATCACCTCCAGTAGCTTCGTTCATAGTGATGCTTTCTAAGGCCCACTTGACTTTACATTCCAGGATGTCTGGCTCTAGGTGAGTGATCACAGCATCATGATTATCTTAATCATGATTATCTTGAAGATCTTTTCTGTACAGCTCTTCTGTGTATTCTTGCCACCTCTTCTTCATATCTTCTGCTTCTGTTAGGTCCATACCATTTCTGTCCTTTATTGAGACCATCTTTGCATGAAATGTTCCCTTGGTATCTCTCACTTTCTTGAAGAGATCGCTAGTCTTTCCCATTCTGTTGTTTTCCTCTATTTCTTTGCATTGATCGCTGAGGAAGGCTTTCTTATCTCTTCTTGCTATTCTTTGAAACTCTGCATTCAGATGCTTATATCTTTCCTTTTCTCCTTTGCTTTTCACTTCTCTTCTTTTCACAGCTATTTGTAAGCCCTCCCCAGACAGCCATGTTGCTTTTTTGCATTTCTTTCCATAAGGATGGTCTTGATCCCTGTCTCCTGTACAATGTCACAAACCTCTGTCCATAGTTCAACAGGCACTCTATCAGATCTAGTCCCTTAAATCTATTTCTCACTTCCACTGTATAATCATAAGGTATTTGATTTAGGTCATACCTGAATGGCCGAGTGATTTTCCCTACTTTCTTCAATTTAAGTCTGAATTTGTCAATAAGGAGTTCATGACCTGAGCCACAGTCAGCTCCTAGTCTTGTTTTTGCTGACTGTATAGAACTTTTCCATCTTTGGCTGCAAAGAATATAATCACTCTGATTTTGGTGTTGACCACCTGGTGATGTCTATGTGTAGAGTCTTCTCTCGTGTTGTTGGAAGAGGGTTTTTGCTATGACCAGTGCATTTTCTTGGCAAAACTATTAGTTTTTTCCCTGCTTCATTCCAAGGCCAAATCTGCCTGTTACTCCAGGTGTTTCTTGACTTCCTACTTTTGCATTCCAGTCCCCTATAATGAAAAGGATATATTTTCTGGGTGTTAGTTCTAAAAGGTTTATAGGTCTTCATAGAACCATTCAATTTCAGCTTCTTCACCATTACTGGTTGGGGTATAAACTTGGATTACTGTGATACTGAATGGCTTCCCTTGGAAACGAACAGAGATCATTCTGTAGTTTTTGAGATTGCATCCAAGTACTTCATTTCAGACTCTTTGGTTGACCATGATGGCTATTCCATTTCTTCTAAGGAATTCCTGCCCACAGTAATAAATATAATGATCATCTGAGTTAAATTCACCCATTCCAGTCCATTTTAGTTCGCTGATTCCTAGAATGTCAATGTTCACTCTTGCCATCTCTTGTTTGACCACTTCCAATTTGCCTTGATTCATGGACCTGACATTCCAGGTTCCTATGCAACATTGCTCTTACAGCATCGGACCTTGCTTCTATCACCAATCACATCCACAACTGGGTATTGTTTTTGCTTTGGCTCCATCCCTTCATTCTTTCTGGAGTTATTTCTCCACTGATCTCCAGTAGCACATGAGGCACCTACTGACCTGGGGAGTTCCTCTTTCAGTATCCTGTCATTTTGCCTTTTCGTACTGTTCATGGGGTTCTCAAGGCAAGAATACTGAAGGGGTTTGCCGCTACCTTCTCCTTTGCCTTTAGCATCTCTGTTTTTCACAGATATTTGTAAGGCCTCCTCAGACAACCATTTTGCCTTTTTGCATTTCTTTTTCTGGAGGATGGTTTTGATAATTGCCTCCTGTACAATGTCACGAACCTCTATACCTCATTTCAGGCACTCTGTGTATCAGATCTAATGCCCTGAATCTATTTGTCACTTCTACACTATAATCCTAAGGGATTTGATGTAGGTCATACCTGAATGGTCCAGTGGTTTTCCCTATTTTCTTCAATTTAAGTCTGAATTTGGCAATAAGGAGTTCATGATCTGGGCCACAGTCAGCTCTTGGTCTTATTTTTGTTGACTATATAGAGCTTCACCATCTTTGGCTGCAAAGGCTATTATCAATCTGATTTCGGTGTTGACCATCTAGTGATGTCCATGTATGGAGTTGTCTCTTGTGTTTTTGGAAGAGGGTATTTGCTATGACCAGTGCATTCTCTTGGAAAAACTGTTAGCCTTTTCCCTGCATCATTTTTCCCTCCTTCATTTTGTATACTATTAAACTCCCTATTAATAGTTATGAAAATACCAGGGACCTATTCTACTTCTGTTAATTCCTTCCCTTCTTATATTTTTTTAGTTGTGGAATATCTCTTTTCTTAGTGTATTACCTTTATATAGTATTCTGTCAAGATTTTTTTTTTGGTTTTTATTGTATAGTTAATGGCTTTTATTGTATAGTTAAATATATTCAGTTTGAATCCCCATGAACCTTACAATGGAGTATCCCTAGTCATTTTGTTGTGGTAGAAATTCATTCACTAGTAGGTTCCTGAGGAAGAGCTCATGGGAATTATATTCCCAGATGTCTAGCTTGTTCCTAACTTGATTTGATTGGTTATCAATGGCCTTATCTTTGAAGGATATAAAAGTCTGTCTCATATTTCTTTCCTTGATTGTTATAAAAAATATTCTGTTGCTTTCTTAACCTAAACATGTATTTTCCCTTGTTTTGTTTTTATTGAGGTAAAATTCACTCTTTTCAGTGTATAGTTCTAAAGCTTCCAGATGCCTTCAGGTAGGTGTCAGAGTTTACCTGCTTGTGGTTGTACTACTGAGGTCCTCACTTCCTTACTGTCTATGAACTAAGGGTTGTTCTCAGCTTCTAAAGTCTGTCTGCACTCCTTGACTCATGCCATCTCCCTCTCAAGGCCAGAAGTGGTGGGTTGAGTCCTCCTTGTGCTTTGATTCTCTCTGGCCTCCCTTTTACCTCATTTATCCTGCCTCTTTTGCTGCATTTCTCTGGCTGACTCTTCTGCCTGCCTTCCTCATCTTTTTTCCAAGGACTTATTTGATTAAATTGGGCCTACCCAGGTAATCCACACAGTTCTCTTTTTAAAGTCAATTGATTAGTAACTTTAATTATTTCTGCAAAGTCTATCCACAACAGTACCTAAAAATAGTGTTTAAATAGGATATCTTTATGACACGAATGAGAATTTTAGGGAGACATCTTTAGAGTTCTACCTAACATACTTACATAACAAAAATTCACTGGATTTCACTCATAAGGAACATATAAATTAAACATATACTGAGATACCATTCTTCACTACTGCATAAACAAATATCAAATAGTATAATATAGTGATGAAGAAGAGGGGTACCAGAACTTGGATATATTGTGAGAAGGAGTTATAAGTGATAAGACAGCTACAGAGGTAACATGGCAAAATCTATCAAAATTAAACACACCGATGCCTATTTATTCAGAAATTCAGCTTCTGGAAAAGTTTCTATAAATATCACATAAATATAATATGACCTATGTACAAAGCTGGTTACTGCACCTTGATTTTTGTAGCAAAATACACAATGAAACCTAAAGATCCAAGGGATTTAATAAGTCAGTGTAACTTGATATCAATACAATGCAGTACCTAGAATTCAATAAAATGCATACAAACAATGATGAATCTCTTCATATACTATTATGTGATAACAAGCAGTATATATTATTTTAAAAAGACATTCTAGAACAGTGGATATTGTATGAAACCAAGAGGAGAAGTAGAATTACACGTATCTATTGGATGCTTTCATGGAAGAGAAATTGGTGGCAACTGGTAGCAAGGGTGGGACCTTTTGGAATGCTTTTGAACCTTGGATCACATAAGTGCACAATATCTTCAATAATTAAATGAATAAACTTTGTAAAGTTCTTTCTACTATCATTTCTTAAAGGCAATATTTTTTTACTGGAGAAGCTATTTAATGATCACTTACTGTGTCCTAAGCAGTCTGCAGAAGATTTTGAGGGCATCATGTCTTTCCATCTTTAGAGTGGCATATATGGTTAGTTCTATTCTCCTATTTTACAGAGCCCAATCTGCAGTCACATGCTGAGTCTCTTGTGTTACACCTCCCGCAGAGACTCCTTAAAAGACTTCAGTGACAATGAATGTTCCATGAAGTGATTTTCTTGAAGCAGTCCCTCATGGATTAAGGCAGGTTTCATGCTAGAAAGTTTGTCTCAAATATGCTCTCCTTACACTCTCCATACATTTGTCCAGAGTTAGCCCCACGGAGCCACCATGAAAGTTCTAATTGATCCCTCTTGATTATGACAGCTCTTCAGACATTCTCTTTCTATGTCACACTCTCCAAGATTCTCTCTCTCTTACAAGATTTCAGTTTTGTTTTGGTGTTTTTTTTCCCACCTGCATAACAGATAATTTTCAGAGTGCTCCACTCCAGTTTGTCAGTGTTTTTGATAGAATATTTTTCCAGGGCATATTGACTAGCAGAAAGTAGACAGGAATTATTACATTGCTGAGCATCATCCTATTAACATAGAATAAAATAGATTATCTTTATGACAAGAGAATCAGGCTGCTAATTTGTATAGAACAGACAAGCATATACAACCTTTAATTATTTTTCACATTTGCAACTCATAGATTTCCCATCTCTGAGAAAGAAATGGAGAAAGAGAAGAGAATGAAGATTCTTTGCCTTATGGACATGATGTTAATATTATACCTATTCCAATTAGATTAATTCTTTATTGGGACTAGTTAGTTCCAATTCCAATTAGTTTCCAATTAGTTAGAGTCAGCTTATTTTAAAAAAAAAGAATCTAAATTTAGAAAAATGTAGTGGAAAAATTAGGGGGAAGTTAAAAATGAAAAAAGAAATATCAGAAAAAGCTAAAAATGCATGCCAGTGTGAATTCAGGTAGTTGTTTTCATTAATGAAATATCCAGTGAAGTTTCAGGATTTTCATAGTAAATATTTGAAATACTTGATTAGTATCTGGATTTCAGACCACTAAAAAATTACATCAGTAAATTATATAAATAGCTAACATTTATAGAAGCTCATTGTAAAGCAGTAACTATGAGGGCTTCAGTGAATTACATTATTTTGTTTCACAAAAATCATGTAATATAGATACTGTATTATTAATACCTCCATTTTTGAAGGTAAGGAAACAGAGGCCTGGGGTTACCCTGCAGCAGTTAACTAAGCTGCTCAAGATCACAGAACAAATTATCAATGAAACTGATATTCAAAACCAACAAGTTCAGTTTTGAAGTAAATGACATATGGATAATTATATAACCAATCTGTACAGGGCCAAGTTTGCTTGAGTTTATTCTCAAAATAGGTAAAAATATAAAAATTTGGGAATATGCAGAATCAATAGTAGCTATAGACAAAAGAAAAGTTGCATTAGAAATAGAAATTCAGTCATAGAAAGGAAACAGTGGGTGCAGTGGTAGGCTTTCAAATCCTACAGTCTAGGTTTGAATTCAACTCTGCTACTCACCAGAAGTGAGGCTGTGGGCAGATGACCGACCCTGGGGGAGCTCAGTGTCTTTGTCTGTGAAATGAAGGTAATAATATCTCCTTCAAAGGACTCTTACCAAGAACAAATGCAATAATGTATGCAAATCACTTCCCAGTGCCAGACACATAGTATGCACTTAATAAATGATGGCTATTATATTATTATTATAGTCAAGTTTGAGTCATGACACCGGAGGAAACTTATGCCTAGTAAATTCAATTTTCTCCCTCAGTGAAGTTGCTCATGTCCCTAACCTTCAGTAGTGTCTAATTCAGGAATGTATGCTCAATAATTAATCATATATTATATTTTATTGCATTAGCTAATGTTGCTTTCCGCTTTTAGCTGTTTCAAAACTTCTTGGGGAATTTGTCATTTTTTTCATTAACTGAATGAAATTGTAAAATAAGAAATCTAGAGAATACTTTCCTTCCTAGTATTTCTAAATTAAAGGGTACTTTTCCTTCCATGGCAGAACATTTATCTTTTATTACAAAGTCCATCAAAATGTCTCTAACAATGTCAGTTTCTATAACTGGAGAACAAATATAGTTTAGGGTCAAATTTAGCAGAGTATGTAACTAAAAGCCTGGGAGAGAACGTTTATCAATGCAGAGTCATTAGTACATGTAAAGGAAATAATTTTGTTGAAAATGAAGTTATTATTTACTTAGCTTTTAGTACTCATTCATTTTTCACACTATTTGCAGCACTGTTAATTGTTAACATCGTTAGGCACAATCCTCAGAATGTTTTCAAGTTTCCAAGGATTTATCTCTCCCAGAGAAGTCTTTCCAGGCACAAATGACAAAGGACCCTGCTGCTACTGCTGCTGCTGCTGCTGCTGCTGCTGCTGCTGCTGCTGCTAAGTCACTTCAGTCTTGTCCAACTCTGAGCGAGCCCATGGACGGCAGCCCACCAGGCTCCTCCATCCCTGGGATTCTCCAGGCAAGAATACTGGAGTGGGTTGCAATTTCCTTCTCCAATGCATGCATGCATGCTAAGTCGCATCAGTGGTGTCCGACTCTGTGAGACCCTGTGGACAGCAGCCCACCAGGCTCCTCCGTCCACAGGATTCTCCAGGCAAGAATACTAGAGTCGATTGCCATTTCCTTCTTGTGACTCAGACAGTAAAGTATCTGACCGCGATGCAGGCGACCAGGGTTCGATCTCTGGGCTGGGAAGATCCCCTGGAGAAGGAAATGGAAACCCACTCCAGTATTCTTGCCTGGAAAATTCCATGGACAGAGGAGCCTGGTAAGTTACAGTTCATGGTGTCGCAAAGAGTCGGACACAACTGAGCGACTTCACTTTCTTTCTTTCTTTCTTTCTTTCTTTCTTTCTTTCTTTCTTTCTTTCTTTCTTTCTTTCTTTCTTTTCTCCAAGACCAAGGACCCTAGAAATGATCAATTCATAGACAAGTTTCATTCAAGTAGAAAATTTATATAATCATATTTAATGTTTTTTAAGTTATAACACAACACAGTTTTATTCATGGAAACTATATCATTAGATAGTGTGGTCAAAATTAAACCATATCCAGTAACTTCTCTGCATTAAACCGGATTCAGTTCCATACACTTTAGTAGCTTAGTCATGTTCAATCATGTCCAACTCTTCCCAACCCCATGAACTGCAGCACGCCAGGCTTCCGTGTTCATCACCAACTCGCAGAGTTTACTCAAACTCATGTCTGTTGAGTTGGTGACACCATCCAACCATCTCATCCTCTGTCGTCCCCTTCTCCTCCTGCCCTCAATTTTTCCCAGCATCAGGGTCTTTTCCAATGAGTCACCTCTTCGCATCAGGTGGCTAAAGCATTAGAGTTTCAGCTTCATCAGTCCCTCCAATGAACACCCAGGACTGATCTCCTTTAGAATGGATTGGTTGGATCTCCTTGCAGTCCAAGGGACTCTCAAGAGTCTTCTCCAACACCACAGTTCAAAAGCATCAATTCCTCATTCCTCAACACTCAGCTTTTTTTACAGTCCAACTCTGACATCCATACATGACTACTGTAAAAACCATAGCTTTGACTAGATGGACCTTTGTTGGCAAAGTAATGTCCCTGCTTTTTAATATGCTGTCTAGGTTGGTCATAACTTTCCTTCCAAGGAGCAAGCGTCTTTTAATTTCAAGGCTGCAGTCACAATCTGCAGTGATTTGGGAGTCCCCCAAAATAAAGTCAGCCACTGTTACCACTATTTCCCCATCTATTTGCCATGAAATGATGGGACCAGATGCCATGATCTTTGCTTTCCAAATGTTGAGTTTTAAGCCAACTTTTTCACTCTCCTCTTTCACTTTCATCAAGAGGCTTTTTAGTTGTTCACTTTCTGCAATACTGGTGTTATCATCTGCATATCTGAGGTTATTGATATTTCTCCCAGCAATCTTGATTCCAGCTTGTGCTTCATCCAGTCCCATGTTTCTCATAATGTACTCTGCATAGAAGTTAAATAAGCAGGGTGACAATATACAGCCTTGACATACTCCTTTTCCTATTTGGAACCAGTCTGTTGTTCCATGTCCAGTTCTAACTGTTGCTTCCTGGCCTGCATACAAATTTATCAAGTGGCAGGTCTGGTGGTCTGATATTCCCATGTCTCTCAGAATTTTCCACAGTTTATTGTGATCACACAGTCAAAGGCTTTGACATAGTCAATAAAGGAGAAATAGATATTTTTCTGGAACTCTCTTGCTTTTTTGATGATCCAGCGGATGTTGGCAATTTGATCTCTGGTTCCTCTGCCTTTTCTAATTCCAGCTTGAACATCCAGAAGTTCACGTTTCACATTTTGCTGAAGCCTGTCTTGGAGAATTTTTGGCATTATTTTGATTACTTAGATCTCTTTGATCTAGCAATACATCATTGCAGTTGTGCAGTAGTTTGACCATTCTTTGGTATTGCCTTTCTTTGGAATTGGAATGAAAACTGACCTTTTCCAGTCCCATGGCCACGGCTGAGTTTTTCAAATTTGCTGGCATATTGAGTACAGCACTTTCACAGCATCATCTTTCAAGATTGGAAATAACTCCACTTGAATTCCATCACCTCCACTAGCTTTGTTCGTAGTAATGCTTCCTAAGGCTCACTTGACTTCACATTCCAGGATGTCTGGCTCTAGGTGACTGATCACACAATCGTGATTATCTGGGTCATGAAGATCTTTTTTGTATAGTTCTTCTGTGTATTCTTGCCACCTCTTCTTAATATCTTCTGGTTCTGTTAGGTCCATACCATTTCTGGCCTTTATTGTACCCATCTTTGCGTGAAATGTTCCCTTGGTATCTCTAATCTCTTGAAGAGATCTCTAGTCTTTCCCATGCTATTATTTTGCTCTATTTCTTGGCACTGATCACTGAGGAAGGCTTTGTATCTCTCCTTGCTATCTTTGGAACTCTGCATTCAAATAGGTATATCTTTCCTTTTCTCCTTTGCTTTTGGCTTCTCTTCTTTTCACAGCTATTTGAAAGGCTTCCTCAGACAGCCATTTTGCCTTTTTGCATTTCTTTTTCTTGGGGTTGGTCTTGTCTCCTGCACAGTGTCACGAACCTCTGTCTATAGGCACTGTCCATAGGAATCTCTGTCATCAGGCACTGTCTATCAGATCTAGTCCCTTAAATCTATTTCTCACCTCCACTGTATAATCATCAGGGATTTGATTTAGGTTATACGTGAATGGCTGAGTGGTTTTCCCTACTTTTTTCAATTTAAGTCTGAATTTGGCAATAAGGAGTTCATTACCTGAGCCACAGTCAGCTCCTAGTCTTGTTTTTGCTGACTGTATAGAGTTTCTCCATCTTTGGCTGCAAAGAATATAATCAATCTGATTTCGGTGTTGGCCATCTGCTGATGTCCATGTGTAGAATCTTCTCTTGTGTTGTTGGAAGAGGGTGTTTGCTATGACCAGTACGTTCTCTTGGCAATACTCTATTAGCCTTTGCCCTGCTTCATTCTGTACTCCAAGGCCAAATCTGCCTGTTACTCCAGGTGTTTCTTGACTTCCTACTTTTGCATTCCAGTCCCCTATAATGAAAAGGACATCTTTTCTGGGTGTTAGTTTTAAAAGGTTTTGTAGGTGTTTATAGAATCATTCAACTTCAGCTTCTTCAGCATTTCTGGTTGGGGCATAGACTTGGATTACTGTGATATTGAATGGTTTGCCTTGGAAACGAACAGAGATCATTCTGTCGTTTTTGAGATTGCATCCAAGTACAGCACTCTTTTGTTGACTATGATGGCTACTCCATTTCTTCTAAGGGATTCCTGCCCACAGTAGTAGATATAATAGTCATCTGATTTAAATTCACCCATTCCAGTCCATTTTAGTTTGCTGATTCCTAGAATGTCGACGTTCACTCTTGCCATCTCCTGTTTGACCACTTCCAATTTGCCTTGATTCATGGACCTGACATTCCAGGTTCCTATGCAATATTGCTCCTACAGCATTGGACCTTGCTTCTATCACCAGTCACACCCACAATTGGGTGTTGTTTTTGCTTTGGCTCTGTCTCTTTATTCTTTCTGATGTTATTTCTCCACTGATCTCCCATAGCATATTGGGCACTTACCGACCTGGGGAGTTCATCTTTCAGTGTCCTATATTTTTGCCTTTTTTTTTTTCTTTTTTACTGTTCATGGGGTTCTCAAGCAAGAATCCTGAAGTGGTTTGCCATTCCCTTCTCCAGTGGACCACATTTTGTCAGAACTCTCCACCATGACTGGTCTGTCTTGGGTGGCTCCACACAGCATGGCTTAGTTTCATTGAGTTAGACAAGGCTGTGGTCCATGTGATCAGATTGGCTAGTTTTCTGTGATTGTGGTTTCCATCTGTCTGCTGTCTGATGCCCTCTCTCAGCCCCTACTGTCTTACTGGGGTTTCTCTTACCTTGGACGTGGGCTATCTCTTCATGGCTGCTCCAGCAAAGCACAGCCGCTGCTCCTTACCTTGGACGTGGCGTGTCTCCTCAACAGCCGATCGTAGATCGTAGATCATCTAAAGTCATACAAGACTTTTACTTGTATGACCCTTCTTTTCATTCCAGTCTTGGCTCAAACACCTTTGCCTCAGAGATCCCTACCTTGATCATCCAGTCTAATAAACTCAGTATCCTGCTCCATTCAAACACAGGAAAAACTCTTAGTTACAAAAATTAATATTTGAAATCATCTTATTTATTTGTTTGTAAGTTTCTCATCTGCCTGCCTTAATAAAATATAAACAATTTGAGAGCAGTAAAGGTGTCTCTTTTGATCAGTGCCTAAACCTCAGGGCCTGTTGGACTAGCTGGTTCATAGTATATTCTCAAACTATAGTGGTGCAATTAATAAAATATGAGGGATTTAAATTGCAGTTTTCTGTGTGTTCAAATGAGCACAATAGCCTGATGGCTCCACCTACTCTGTAATTAGACTGTGTAGGTTTTCAGACTCTAGCTCTACCATTTAAACTGTTCTTTATTATGTTCATCTGCCAGACAATACCTATCTCACAGGGTCATTGAAAAGATTTCCTGCAATCATGAATGTTAAGTACTAATGTATAATAAGCTGTAAAGTTAATATCATCTATGATTATGTATTTCTTTTGTGTCACAAAGTCTTGTTGTTTTAAAAATTTTATTATACACAAATCTTAAATAAAATTGTTAAGATTTTCCTGGTTAATGAGCATGCTTTTTACTATTATCAATTCATGTTTGGTTTATCCTAGGAATGGCAAAAGATACTGCTGCTGCTGCTGCTAAGTCGCTTCAATCGTGTCCGACTCTGTGCGACCCCATAGACAGCAGCCCACCAGGCTCTCCCGTCCCTGGGATTCTCCAGGCGAGAACACTGGAGTGGGTTGCCATTTCCTTCTCCAATGCATGAAAGTGAAAAGTGAAAGTGAAGTCGCTCAGTCGTGTCTGACCCTCAGCGACCCCATGGACTGCAGCCTACCAGGCTCCTCCATCCATGGGATTTCCCAGGCAAGAGTACTGGAGTGGGCTGCCATTGCCTTCTCCAGGCAAACACACTACCGTCCTCTTTTCTCTTGACAACTGTCATATTCTAGAGGGGCTCATCCACTTCTTGGATGTAACTTTCCTGTTTTTGTGCCAATGATTCTTGCTGCTCCATTCATATACCAATTATGTAAATTATTCCATGGAGTAGTATTGTGCTAGAAACTAGAGATATGATCCCAAGCTGTTTAAGAGGAGATGAATATTTGTGTTTACACATTAAGAAATTATATAATTGCAATCTAAGATTAAGTTCTGTGAAGGAAACATGAAGGGACTATGAAGGTATATCATAGCAAGATCCAATTTAGTTAATAGGAAAGAAATGGTAATAGAACTGAAATGAAAGACAAAGTACATGTTAGCTGAACAGAAACCAGAATGGACTATGTTATATAGAAAAGGAAATTTGCAAAGTTCCTAAGAAATAAAGTACATTTCCCAGGTGGCTCAGTGGTAACAGAATCCTCCTGCCAATGCAGAAGACACAGAAGACACTGGTTTGATTCTTGGGTTGGGAAGATCCCCTAGAGAAGGATATGGCAACCCATTCCAATATCCTTGCCTGGAGAATCCCATGGACAGAGGAGCCTGGTGGGCTACAGTACATAGGGTCACAGAGTCAGGCTCAACTGAGCACACATGCCTGGCCTAGTCTAAGAAATAAAAGAATTGAAAATTTAAAGGAAAAGAAAAATATTTGATGGTACTATAATGAGGTGGGAGCAGAGGGTTAGGGAAGAGGTTATAGAGAAGACTGAGCCCAAGTTCTGAGTATTTTGTGGGCAGTTCAGTTCAGTCACTCAGTCGTGTCCAACTCTTTGTGACCCCATAGACTGCAGCACTCCAGGCCTCCCTGTCCATCACCAACTCCTGGGAGCTTACTCAAACTCATGTTCATTGAGTCAGTGATGCCATCCAACCATCTCATCCTCTGTCATCCCCTTCTCCACTCACCTTCAATCTTTCCCAGGATCAGGGTCTTTTCAAAGAGTCAGTTCTTCGCATCAAGTGGCCAACAGATTGGAGTTTCAGCTTCAACATCAGTCCTTCCAATGATTACTCAGGCCTGATCTCCTTTAGGATGGACTGGCTGGATCTCCTTGCAGTCCAAGGGGCTCTCAAGAGTCTTCTCCAACATCTCAGTTCAAAAGCATCAATTCTTTGGTGCTCAGCTTTCTTTATACTCCAACTCTCACATCCATACATGACTACTGGAAAAACCATAGCCTTGACTAGACGGACCTTTGTTGGCAAAGTAACGTCTCTGTTTTTTAAGATGCTGTCTAGGTGGTCACAGCTTTTCTTCCAAGGAGAAAGCGTGTTTTAATTTCGTGGCTCCAGCAACGATTTGCAGTGCTTTTGGAGCCCCCCAAAATAAGATCTGTCACTGTTTCCACTGTGTCCCTGTCTATTTGCCATGATGTGATAGGACCAGATGCCATGATCTTCGTTTTTTGAATGTTAAGTTTTAGGCCACTTTTTCACTCTCCACTTTCACTTTCATTAAGAGGTTCTTTAGTTCCTCTTAGCCTTCTGCCATAAGAGTGGTGTCATCTGCATATCTGAAGTTACTGATATTTCTCCCAGCAATCTTAATTCCAGCTTGTGCATCATCCAGCCTGGCATTTTGCATGATGTACTCTGCATATAAGTTAAATAAGCAGGGTGATAATATATAGCCTTGACATACTCCTTTTCCTATTTGGAACCAGTCTGTTGTTCCACGTCCAGTTCTAACTGCTGCTTCTTGACCTGCATACAGATTTCTCAAGAGGCAGGTCAGGTGGTCTGGTATTCCATTTCTTTCAGAATTTCCAGTTTGTCATGATCCACACAAAGACTTTGGGATAGTCAATAAAGCAGAACTAGATATTTTTCTGGAACTCTCTTGCTTTTTCAATGATCCAGCAGATGTTGGCAATTTGATCTCTGGTTCCTTTGCCTTTTCTAAATCTAGCTTGAACATCTGATGTTCTCAGTTCATGTACTGTTGAAGCCTGGCTTGGAGAATTTTGAGCATTACTTTACTAGTGTGTGAGTTGAGTGCAGCTGTGCAGTGGTTTGAGCATCCTTTGGCATTGCCTTTCTTTGGGACTGGAATGAAAACTGACCTTTTCCAGTCCTGTAGCCACTGCCAAGTTTTCCAAATTTGTTGGCATATTGAGTGCAACACTTTCACAGCATCATCTTTCAGGATTTGAAATAGCTCAACTGAATTCCATTACCTCCACTAACTTTGTTCATAGTGACGCTTCCTAAGGCCCACTTGACTTCACATTCCAGGATGTCTGGCTCTAGGTGAGTGATCACACCATCATGATCACACCATTCATCTGGGTCATGAAGATCATTTTTGAACAGTTCTTCTGTGTATTCTTGCCACCTCTTCTTAGTACCTTCTGCTTCTGTTAGATCCATGTCATTTCTGTCTTTTATAGAGCCCATCTTTGCATGAAATATCCCCTTGGTATCTCTAATTTTCTTGCTGCAGTCTCTAATCTTTCCCATTCTATTGCTTTCAATTTAGTTCAGTTGCTCAGTCGTGTCCGACTCTTTGTGATCCCATGAATCACAGCACTCCAGGCCTCCCTGTTTATCACCAGCTCCCGGAGTTTACTCAGACTCACATCCATCGAGTCAGTGATGCCATCCAGCCATCTCATCCTCTGTCGTCCCCTTCTCCTCCTGCCCCCAATCCCTCCCAGCATCAGAGTCTTTTCCAATGAGTCAACACTTCGCATGAGGTGGCCAAAGTACTGAAGTTTCAGCTTCAGCATCATTCCCTCCAAAGAAATCCCAGGGCTGATCTCCTTCAGAATGGACTGGTTGGATCTCCTTGCAGTCCAAGGGACTTTCAAGAGTCTTCTCCAACACCACAGTTCGAAAGCATCAATTCTTCAGCGCTCAGCCTTCTTCACAGTCCGACTCTCACATCCATACATGACTACTGGAAAAACCATAGCCTTGACTAGACGGACCTTGGTCGGCAAAGTAATGTCTCTGCTTTTGAATATACTGTCTAGGTTGGTGATAACTTTTCTTCCAAGGAATAAGCATCTTTTAATTTCATGGCTGCAATCACCATCTGCAGTGATTTTGGAGCCCCAAAAAATAAAGTCTGACACTGTTTCCACTGTTTCACCATCTATTTCCCATGAAGTGATGGGACCAGATGCCATGATCTTCATTTTCTGAATGTTGAGCTTCAAGCCAACTTTTTCACTCTCCTCTTTCCCTTTCATCAAGAGGCTTTTTAGTTCCTCTTCACTTTCTGCCATAAGGGTGGTGTCATCTGCATATCTGAGGTGATTGATATTTCTCCCGGCAATCTTGATTCCAGCTTGTGTTTCTTCCAGTCCAGCATTTCTCATGATGTACTCTGCATATAAGTTAAATAAGCAGGGTGACAATATACAGCCTTGACGTACTCCTTTTCCTATTTGGAACCAGTCTGTTGTTCCATGTCCAGTTCTAACTGTTGCTTCCTGACCTGCATACAGATTTCTCAAGCGGCAGTTCTGGTGGTCTGGTATTCCCATCACTTTCAGAATTTTCCACAGTTTCTTGTGATCCACACAGTCAAAGGCTTTGGCATAGTCAATAAAACAGAAATAGATGTTTTTCTGGAACTCTCTTGGTTTTTCCATGATCCAGCAGATGTTGGCAATTTGATCTCTGGTTCCTCTGCCTTTTCTAAAACCAGCTTGAACATCAGGGAGTTCACGGTTCACGTATTGCTGAAGCCTGGCTTGGAGAATTTTGAGCATTACTTTACTAGCATGTGAGATGAGTGCAATTGTGTGGTAGTTTGAGCATTCTTTGGCATTGCCTTTCTGTGGAATTGGAATGAAAACTGACCTTTTCCAGTTCTGTGGCCACTGCTGAGTTTTCCAAATTTCTGGCATATTGAGTACAGCACTTTCACAGCATCATCTTTCAGGATTTGAAACAGCTCAACTGGAATTCCACTCTATTTCTTTGCCAAGGAAGGCTTTCTTATCTCTTCTTGCTATTCTTTTGGAACTCTGCATTCAAATGGGTATATCTTTCCTTTTCTCCTTTGCCTTTTGCTTCTCTTCTTTTCATAACTATTTGTAAGGCCTCCTCAGACAACCATTTTGCCTTTTTGTATTTCTTTTTCTTAGGGATGATTTTGTGGACAATGTTATGCATTTGAGATGCTGTCTTTTAAGCAGTGGAAATCCATGAAGATTTTATGGAGATGAGTGTTCAGATCATATGTGCTCATTTGGAAGGTCACCTTGTCTATGTTGTTGAAGATGCTGAAGAATCAAGGCAGAGGAGGGAAGCTCACTAGTCTCTGGCAGAAAAATACTGGCTTAGGTCAAGGAAGAATGATGTGAGAAGGAAGGGAATGGGTTCAAGAAATATTCAAGACACTTTCAGTCTTGAAATATCATAGGTTAGCATGAAGCTTGTTGAGTGTCAAAGGCCTATAATTAAATAATTATGATACTGAAAAATCACTGAGCTAAAATCACTAATTTGTCAATCCACAAATAGTTCTTATAGTAATTGACTGTTAGGTAGAGCAAGACTATGGAAGCCCTCATTAACTCCAGCTAAAACAGGTGTGGGATGGTCACATTAGTAACTGACCTCTTCGAAAATGTTTTAACTTAAATCTAGAATATGTATTCTGATTGGTACTTTTTTCTAGATATGAAATACGATTATGTCTGAAAACTATTGCTTTCCAACTTATATATAAATAAATTACCATCGCTGTTCTGTAAGTTGAATGTGTATTCTCTAGCTGTGAGAAACAGGATGACAGTTCAACAAACAGTGCGTCAACACTGCCTGTATGCCAGCCACTGCGATATGCAGTAGCAATACAGAGATCAAAAGACACGTCTCTGCTAAGGGATGCAGCAGATGCGCCTTCATCCTGGCGCTTGTAATGGTTTATTATCCTAAACTCACTTTAGGGAACAGCTAACTCTGCTGGCTAACTATTCCCAGGATGACATTCTGATAGCAGTTGTGCTAACAATCAAAGTCACATTTGTTGACTATTCTCCAAAACTTACGTGAACAAAATAAAAGATAAGTACTCAACAACTACGGCGAGTTCCTTGAGAATAGGTGCTGTGTCCATGTTATTCAATACTGCATTTTCAAAATTTAGCTTATTGTCTGGGACATGGTGCTTATGTGTTAAATTCATGAATGGCAGAAAAATAAATATCTGAATTCTTCTCTATGAGACAATAATTTGTAACTCCTAATTCTGAAAGGGGTCATTAGGATACCTACATATTCAAAATCATATCTTTAACAAGCTTAATAGGTAAGAACTGCCCTTTACCTTTCTTCCAGAGAAAATTTCCTTCTGTGTTCTTTTCAGGCCAAAACTCTGGGTTCTTAAGTGGGAGTTAATTGAAATTATCAGCAAATACAAAAAACAAAAGCGGAAGGAGAAAACATCCTGTTCATTGGTTTTGCTAAGGCCTACTTCTGTGTAGGAATTAACTTTCTATCTGGGTAAGACTTTAAGTCAGGCCTAAGCTTTCACGAAACTATCCCTCTCCTAGGTCTGGTATTTAAGTCAATTCATTGGCAAAAGTATGTAGCTACTCTGACTGCTGGAAAACAAAAATGAATAAAATGTGTCTTGAACTCAAATACGTCACAGTTTGTTTGGGGAAGACTGAAAAGTAAACAAGCAGTTATAATGCACTGGGCTAAAGGTTTTGATACAATAAAAGAAGGGAATGCCATCAGAGCCCTGGAAACGTGTGTATTAGTCAACTCAAACCACCACAAACAAAGTACTATAGACTGGATGGATTAAACAACAAAAACTACTTTTGTCACAGCTCTAGAGGCTGGGAAAATCCAAGATCCAGGTTCTGGCAGAGTTCAGATTCTCTTCCTGATTTGCAGTCTGCTGACTTGTCTGTGTGTCCTCACATGATAGAGAGAGAGAGAGAGACTTCAGGTCTTTCTTCCTCTTCTTAACACTACAGTCTGTTGGGTTAGAGCTTCACCCTATGACCTCAGTCCCTCCTTATAAACCCTATCCCCCTCCTTATAAACCTAGTGGGAGACAGGGTTTCAACAAAAGAATTTTAGAGGAACACAGTTCAGACCATAACAAGGCACCTAAGGCAGAAGGAGACGATAGACACCATGGAGAAAAGGGGTCAGCTCTTTTCTGACCTCTTTGGGAATCAGCTCCAGATAGAAATAAAGCCCCTTGGGGCTTTCCAAAACATGTCCCTGCTCTAATCCACACTCTCTTCTGCAAGTGTAAGTTTTTGTTTATGTCTGACACCATCTAGAATGTGTTTGGATATTTAAAAAAAAAAAAAAAAAGCAAAAGGTTCACTGAAAACTGAACAAACCCACATTTTGAAATATAAACTGTATGTAGTTTACTAAACAACTTTCTAAACATACATTAGTCCTACACATTAGTCAGGGAAATGGCTAGAACCTTTCAGTTAGAGGGGACAGTGCAAGCACATATGGGAGCAAGAAATTAAATGATGAGCATCAGCGTCATTTGAAATGTGAATCAGAGAATGAGGCCATTGTTGGGGCCCAGAGGTCTCAATTCAAGAGTCACCAGCTTGTCAGAATGAATGAGCTCATCAAGGTAGTGCATACAGATAAAGGAAATGTCAAGGGATTAAGTCCTGGGTGGCACATGGACAGGGCGAGTTTGATTAAAGCAAGAGGAGGGTCCAGCAAAGGAGAGTGGGGATGATTGACCAGTAAGGTAGCCGGGAAGAAAACCCCTGTGTGTGTCCTAGACACCAAGTGACTCCTGTTTTAAGAAGAAGGGAGTGATCAAGTGTATTGAATACTGCTGATAGATCTAGTAAGATGAGTTGAAGACTGTTTAGATTAGCAAAATGGAGGTTGTCACTAGCATCTTGGACCAAACGGTTTGCCTGCATTCATGGAGTAAAGGCCTGGCTGAAGTGGGCTTAACAAAGAATGAGGTAAGCATTGGCCAAAGCAGACATAGACAAGCCTTCAGGGAACTGAGCTCTGAAGGGAAAATGAGGAGGGGCATATTGTTTGGGGTCAGCTCCAGATAAAAGGATTTCCCTGGTGGCTCAGATAGTAAAGCGTCTGTCTACAATGTGGGAGACCTGGGTTCGATCCCTGGGTTGGGAAGATCTGCTGGAGAAGGAAATGGCAATCCACTCCAGTACTCTTGCCTGGAAAATCCCATGCACAGAGGAGCCTGATAGGTTACAGTCCATGGGGTCACAAAGAGTGGGACACAATTGAGTGACTTCACTTCACTTCACTTTCCAGATAAAAATAAAGCCCACTGGGGGTTCCCAGGGCATTACCATGCTGTAAAATGCACTCTGTTCTACGAGTGTAAGTTTGTCTGTATATCCAACACCACCTAGAATGTGATTGGATATTTAAAAAAAAAAAAGAAAAAAGGTTAACTGAAAACAACCAAACAAACCCACATTATGGACTGTGAACTATATATAGTTTACTAAGCAGCTTTCTAAATATACATATTTGCCTGATAGAAAATTACATTTTTGGTTTTGGTTTTGATTTCCAGTTTCTCCTCTGTATAAAAATAAGTAAACTCCTTAGCTGTATCTCTGGCTCTTTTAAAATCTAATTTTTTAATATTTGGAGGCTTCAGTCTATCTCTTTCAATTATTTTCCCCCTTTCGAATTAAAACGGTCATTTTTTACAATAATTGCCACTTTTTTCCATTTTTGTTTTTAATTGACTCTTGATAATTCTTATCACTTTGGATATTAGGCAGATGTTAAACTAAATACTGCATCTTCATCAAGCTTATAACCTATTATTTTTATTTTCCATTTATATGTGCATGTATGCTGAGTCACTTCAGTCGTGTCCAGTTCTTTGTGACCCTATGGATTGTAGCCGGCGAGGCTCTTCTGTCCATGGGAATCTCCAGGGGAGAATACTGGAGTGGGTTGCCATGCCCTCCTCCAGGGGATCTTCCTGACCCAGGGGCTGAACTCATGTCTCTTACATCTCCTGCATTGGCAGGCAGGCTCTTTACCACTAGCACCACCTGGGAAGCACTTCCATTCATATGCTCTCTGATAAATCATGAGTTTCCCTCCGTATGGCTTGCTATGGTCTGCATGTAATTCTTGCGACTTTATGACTTTTTATTTCCAAGTGTGGCAGAGACATCTGAAGGTGACCCCCAATGATCTACAGTGGTGTGTGATTCTTTCCCCTCAGGTGCCAGAGAAACTTGTGACTTGCTTCTATTCAATAGAGTATGACAAAAGTGATAGGCTGTCATGCCTGTGATTGTTGCTGTCTGACTAGAAAGATTCTCCTGATGCCCTTGAATAAGCCAGTAGCCATGATGTGAACTGGCTGTGGAGAGGTCCACAGGGCAAGGAACTGCGGGTGGCTCCTAGCATCTGAGAGTGGCTCCAGCCATAGGCGGAAAGAAGCCAGAGCCCTCAGTTACACAGTCACAAGGAAATGAATTCTGTCAATGACCAAATTGAACTTGGAAGTGGATCTTCCTTGATCAGACATGCTTGTGAAGACCATGATATGAGGAACCAATTAAAACATGTCCAGACTTTCCTGCAGAAACTGTGAGATAAAAGATGTGTGATGGAAGATGGCAGAGGAATAGGATGCGGAGACCACTTTATCCCCAACAAATTCATCAAAAGAACATTTAAACGCTGAGTAAATTCCACAAAACAACTTCTGAATGCCGGCAGAGGACATCAGGCACCCAGAAAAGCAGCTCATTGTCTTCAAAAACAGGTAGGAAAAAATATAAAAGAGAAAAAAAGAGACAAAAGAGGTAGGGAGGGAGCTCCGTCCTGGGAAGGGAGTCTTAAAAAGAGAGAAGTTTCCAAACACCAGGAAACACTCTCACTGCCAAGTCTGGCGAGCCTTGGAAGCACAGAGGGCAACATAACAGGGAGGAAATAAATAAATAATTAAAACCCACAGATTAGGAGCCCAACGGTAACTCCCCCAGCAGAGAAGCAGCGCAGACGCCTGCATCCGCCACTAGCAAGCAGGGGCTGGGCAGGGAGGCGCGGGCTGCATTGCTTTTTAAGGATTGGGCCCAAATGCCCCGAGTGTAACCAGAGCAAAGTAACTTGGGCTAGCAAACCAGACTGTGGGATAGCTATCATGCGAAAAGCTCTAACCTAAGACACCGCCAGGACCACACACAGAACAAAGGACAGAACAGAATTAGGCGGCTGCAGACCATCCCCCTCCAGTGACAGGCAGCCAGAGCCGGAAGGGCTGGAAGGGGGCAATAGCAGCCCCAGAGAGACATTAACTACCAAACTGCAAGCAGGCTTCTTTGCTGACTAAGCCTTCTCGGGGCTCTGGACGGTCACCATCTGTCGCCGGTTGTACACTCAGAAGACTGAGCAGCAGGTAGCAGAGAGGCGATAAGTCGCAGCGACTGCGCTCGCCAAACACCTGAGCTACTCGGACCTGGGAAGGGCACAAAATGCAGGCCCACCTGAATCTGTGCCTCTGAGGACTGCCTGAGTGCCTGAGCCTGAGTGGCTTAGACCTGGGAGGGGCATGGAGCCCAGGGCCGGCCTCAGACAGTTCCTGGCGGAGCAACCTAGAGCCTGAGCTGTGCGCGCTGTGAGCGGGGGTGGGACCAGTGTGGCTGAGACACTGTGAGCACACGCCAGTGTTATTTGATTGCAGCATCCCTCCCTCCCCACAGCGCGACTGAACAAGTGAGCCTATAAAAAGTGTCCACCACTGCTCACCCCCACCCCCCACCCCCATGTCAGGGCAGAAATCAGACACTGAAGAGACCAGCAAACAGAAGAAGCTAAAACAGAGGGAGCCGCCTTGGAAGTGACAGGTGCAATAGATTAAAACCCTGTCATTAGTACCGACTACATAGGAAGGGGCCTATAGATCTTGAGAAATATAAGCCGGACCAAGAAACTATCCGAAAATGAACTGACCCCACGCTGCCCACAACAACACCAGAGAAAGTCCTAGATATATCTTTACTATTTTTAAGATCACTCTTTTTTTGTTTGGTTTTTCTCCTTTTCTTTTTCTTCTTTTTTTAAACATTTTTAAAATTTTAAGTCCTCTATTTCTCCTTTAATTTTCATTTTTATAACCTACTATTACTTTTAAAAAGATCCTATTTTAAAAGCAAACTTCATATATATATTTTAATAATTCTTATGATTTTTTTTCTTCTTTTCTTTAAAATTGTATTTTTGAAAATCCAACCTCTACTCTAAATATTTAATCTTTGTTTTTTGGTATTTGTTATCAATTTTGTATCTTTAAAAACCCAATCTTCAGTACCCATTTTTACTTGAGAGTGAGATTACTGGCTTGACTGCTCTCTCCTCCTTTGGACTCTCCTTTTTCTCCACCAGGTCACCTCTGTCTCCTCCCTCCCCTTCTCTTCTCTGCCCAACTCTGTGAATCTCTGTGTGTTCCAGACAATAGAGAACACTTAGGGAACTAGTTACTGGCTGGATCTGTCTCTCTCCTTTTCATTGCCCTCTTTTATCCTCCTGGACACTTCTGTTTCCTTCCTCCCTCTCCTCTTCTCTGTACAACTCTGTGAACATCTCTAAGCAGTCCAGACTGTGGAGTGCACATAAGGAAATGATTACTGGCTAGCTTGCTCTCTCCTCTTTTGATCCCACTTCATCTCATTCCAGTCACCTCTAACTACCCCCTCCCTCTTCTCTTCTCCATGTAACTCACTGAGCCTCTCTGGGTGTCCTTCAATGTGGAGAAACTTTTCATCTTTAACCTAGATGTTTTATCATCAGTGCTGTATAGATGGAGAAGTCTTGAGGCTACTGTAAAAATAAAACTGAAAACCAGAAGCAGGAGGCTTAAGTCCAAATCCTGAGAACATCAGAGAACTCCTGAATCCAGGGAACATTAATAGATAGGAGCTCATCAAATGCCTCCATACCTACACTGAAACCAAGCACCACCCAAGGGCCTGCAAGTTCCAGAGCAAGACATACCACACAAATTCTCCAGCAACACAGGAACACACCCCTGAGCTTCAATATAGAGGCAGTTCAAAGTTACTCCAAAACCACTGACGTCTCATAACCCATTACTGGTCACTTCATTGCACTCCAGAGAGAAGAAATCCAGCTCCACCCACCAGAACTCCAACACAAGCCTCCCAAACCAAGAAACCTTGACAAGCCACTGATACAACCCCACCCACAGTGAGGAAACTCCACAATAATGAGAACTCCACAAACTGCCAGAATACATAAAGGTCACCCCAAACACAGCAATATAAACAAGATGAAGAGACAGAGGAATACCCAGCAGGTAAAGGAACAGGATAAATGCCCACCAAACCAAACCAAAGAGGAAGAGATAGGGAATCTACCTGATAAATAACTCCAAATAATGATAGTGAAAATGATCCAAAATCTTGAAATCAAAATGGAATCACAGATAAATAGCCTGAAGACAAGGATTGAGAAGATGCAAGAAAGGTTTAACAAGGGCCTAGAAGAAATAAAAGAGTCAATATATAATGAATAATGCAATAAATGAGATCAAAAACACTCTGGAGGCAACAAATAGTAGAATAACAGAGGCAGAAGATAGAATTAGTGAAATAGAAGATAGAATGGTAGAAATAAATGAATCAGAAAGGAAAAAAGAAAAACGAATTAAAAGAAATGAGGACAATCTCAGAGACCTCCAGGACAATATGAAACGCTCCAACATTCGAATTATAGGAGTCCCAAAAGAAGCAGATGAAAAGAAAGACCATGAGAAAATACTTGAGGAGATAATAGTTGAAAACTTCCCTAAAATGGGGAAGAAATAATCACCCAAGTCCAAGAAACCCAGAGAGTCCCAAACAGGATAAACCCAAGGCGAAACACCCCAAGACACATATTAATCAAATTAACAAAGATCAAACACAAAGAACAAATATTAAAAGCAGCAAGGGAAAAACAACAAATAACACACAAGGGGATTCCCAGAAGGATAACAGCTGATCTTTCAATAGAAACTCTTCAGGCCAGGAGGGAACGGCAAGACATACTCAAAGTGATGAAAGAAGACAACCTACAGCTCAGATTACTGTACTCAGCAAGGATCTCATTCAAATATGAAGGAGAAATCAAAAGCTTTACAGACAAGCAAAAGCTGAGAGAATTCAGCACCACCAAACCAGCTCTCCAACAAATGCCAAAGGATATTCTCTAGACAGGAAACACAAAAAGGGTGTATAAACCCGAACCCAAAACAATAAACTAAATGGCAATGGAATCATACTTATCAATAATTACCTTAAATGTAAATGGGTCGAATGCCCTAACCAAAAGACAAAGACTGACTGAATGGATACAAAAACAAGACCCCTATATATGTTGTCTACAAGAGACCCACCTCAAAACAACGGACACATACAGACTGAAAGTGAAGGGCTGGAAAAAGATATTCCACCCAAATAGAGACTGAAAGAAAGCAGGAGTAGCAATACTCATATCAGATAAAATAGACTTTAAAACAAAGGCTGTGAAAAGAGACAAAGAAGGCCACTGCATAATGATCAAAGGATCAATCCAAGAAGAAGATATAACAATTATAAATATATATGCACCCAATATAGGAGCACCGCAATATGTAAGACAAATGCTAACAAGTATGAAAGGGGAAATTAACAATAACACAATAATAGTGGGAGACTTTAATACCCCCCTCACACGCATGGATAGATCAACTAAACAGAAAATTAACAAGGAAACACAAACTTTAAATGATACAATAGACCAGTTAGACCTAACTGATATCTACAGGACATTTCACCCCAAAACAATGAATTTCAACTTTTTCTCAAGTGTTCCCGGAACCTTCTCCAGGATAGATCACATCCTGGGCCATAAATCTAGCCTTGATAAATTTTTTAAAAATGAAATCATTCCAAGCATCTTTTCTGACCACAATGCAGTAAGATTAGATCTCAATTACAGGAGAAAAAGTATTAAAAATTCCAACATATGGAGGCTGAACAACATGCCTATGAATAACCAACAAATCACAGAAGAAATCAAAAAAGAAATCAAAATATGCATAGAAATGAATGAAAATGAAAACACAACAACCCAAAACCTGTGGGACACTATAAAAGCACTGCTAATGCGAAGAACTGACTCATTGGAAAAGACTTTGATGCTGGGAGGGATTGGGGGCAGGAGGAGAAGGGGATGACCGAGAATGAGATGGCTGGATGGCATCACTGACTCGATGGACGTGAATCTGAGTGAACTCGGGGAGTTGGTGATGGACAGGGAGGTCTGGTGTGCTGCGATTCATGGGGTCGCAAAGAGTCGGACACAAATAAGCGACTGAACTGAACTGAACTGAAGGGGAAAGGTCATAGCAGTACAGGCATACCTCAAGAAACAAGAAAAGTCAAATAAATAACCTAACTCTACACCTAAAGCAACTAAAAAAGGAAGAAATGGAGAACCCCAGGGTTAGTACAAGGAAAGAAATCTTAGAAATTAGGGCAGAAATAAATGCAAAAAAAAAAAAAAAAAAAGAGAGAGAGAGCGACCATAGCAAAAATCAACAAAGCCAAAAGCTGGTCCTTTGAAAGGATAAATAAAATTGACAAACCATTAGCCAGACTCATCAAGAAACAAAGAGAGAAAAATGAAATCAATAAAATTAGAAATGAAAACGGAGAGCAACATGGAAATACAAAGGATCATGAGACTACTATCAGCAATTATATGCCAATAAAATGGACAACGTGGAAGAAATGGACAAATTCTTAGAAAAGTACAACTTTCCAAAACTGAACCAGGAAGAAATAGAAAATCTTAACAGACCCATCACAAGCACGGAAATTGAAACTGTAATCAGAAATCTTCCAGCAAACAAAAGCCCAGGTCCAGATGGCTTCACAGCTGAATTCTACCAAAAATTTAGAGAAGAGCTAACACCTATCCTACTGAAACTCTTCCAGAAAATTGCAGAGGAAGGTAAACTTCCAAACTCATTCTATGAGGCCACCATCACCCTAACACCAAAACCTGACAAAGATGCTACAAAAAAAGAAAACGACAGGCCAATATCACTGATGAACATAGATAGATGCAAAAATCCTTAACAAAATTCTAGCAATCAGAATCCAACAACACATTAAAAAGATCATACACCATGACCAAGTGGGCTTTATCCCAGGGATACAAGGATTCTTCAATATCCACAAATCAATCAATGTAATTCACTGCATTAACAAATTGAAAAAATAAAAGCCATATGATTATCTCAATAGATGCAGAGAAAGCCTTTGACAAAATTCAACATCCATTTATCATAAAAACTCTCCATAAAGCAGGAATAGAAGGAACATACCTCAACATAATAAAAGCTATATATGACAAACCCACAGCAAACATTATCCTCAATGGTGAAAAATTGAAAGCATTTCCCCTAAAATCAGGAACAAGATAAGGGTGCCCACTTTCACCACTACTATTCACCATAGTTCTGGAAGTTTTGGCCACAGCAATCAAAGCAGAAAAAGAAATAAAAGGAATTCAAACTGGAAAAGAAGAAGTAAAACTCTCACTGTTTGCAGATGACATGATCCTCTACATAGAAAACCCTAAAGACTCCAACAGAAAATTACTAGAGCTAATCAATGAATATAGTAAAGTTGCAGGATATAAAATCAACACACAGAAATCCCTTGCATTCCTATACACTAATAATGAGAAAGTAGAAAAAGAAAGTAAGGAAACAATTCCATTCACCATTGCAACGAAAAGAATAAAATACTTAGGAATATATCTACCTAAAGAAACTAAAGACCTATATATAGAAAACTATAAAACACTGGTGAAAGAAATCAAAGAGGACACTAACAAAATGGAGAAATAGACTGTGTTTATGGTGATCGGAAGAATCAATATAGTGAAAATGAGTATACTAGCCAAAGCAATCTACAGATTCAATGCAATCCCTATCAAGCTACCAGCGGTATTTTTCACAGAGCTAGAACAAATAATTTCAAGATTTGTATGGAAATACAAAAAACCTCAAATAGCCAAAACAATCTTGAGAAAGAAGAATGGAACTGGAGGAATCAACCTGCCTGACTTCAGGCTCTACTACAAAGCCACAGTCATCAAGACAGTATGGTACTGGCACAAAGACAGAAATACAGATCAATGCAACAAAATAGAAAGCCCAGAGATAAATCCACACACCTATGGACACCTTATCTTTGACAAAGGAGGCAAGAATATACAATGGATTACAGACAATCTCTTTAACAAGTGGTGCTGGGAAAACTGGTCAAGCACTTGTAAAAGAATGAAACTAGAACATTTTCTAACACCATACACAAAAATAAACTCAAAATGGATTAAAGATCTAAGCATAAGACCAGAAACTATAAAACTCCTAGAGGAGAACATAGGCAAAACACTCTCTGACATAAATCACAGCAGGATCCTCTATGACCCATCTCCCAGAATATTGGAAATAAAAGCAAAAATAAACAAATGGGATCTAATTAAAATGAAAAGCCTCTGCACAACAAAGGAAACTATAAGCAAGGTGAAAATACAGCCTTCAGAATGGGAGAAAATAATAGCAAATGAAGCAACGGACAAAGAACTAATCTCAAAAATATACAAGCAACTCCTGCAGCTCAATTCCAGAAAAATAAACGACCCAATCAAAAAATGGGCCAAAGAACTAAACAGACCTTTCTCCAAAGAAGACATACAGATGGCTAACAAACACATGAAAAGATGCTCAACATCACTCATTATCAGAGAAATGCAAATCAAAACCACAGTGAGGTACCATTTCACACCAGTCAGAATGGCAGTGATCCAAAAGTCTACAAGCAATAAATACTGGAGAGGGTGTGGAGAAAAGGGAACCCTCTTACACTGTTGATGGGAATGCAAACTAGTACAGCCACTATGGAGAATAGTGTGGAGATTCCTTAAAAAACTGGAAATAGAACTGCCATATGACCCAGCAATCCCACTACTGGGCATACACACCAAGGAAACCAGAATTGAAAGAGACACATGTACCCCAATGTTCATCGCAGCACTGTTTATAATAGCCAGGACATGGAAGCAACCTAGATGTCCATCAGCAGAAGAATGGATAAGAAAGCTGTGGTACATACACACAATGGAGTATTACTCAGCCATTAAAAAGAATATATTTGAATCAGTTCTAATGAGGTGGATGAAACTCACCGATTATACAGAGTGAAGTAAGCCAGAAAGAAAAACACCAATACACTATACTAACACATATATATGGAATTTAGAAAGATGGTACTGATAACCCTGTATGTGAGACAGCAAAAGAGACACAGATGTATAGAACAGACTTATGGACTCTGTGGGAGAGGGAAAGGGTGGGATGATTTGGGAGAATGGCATTAAAACATGTATAATATCATGTAAGAAATGAATCACCAGGCTAGGTTCCATGCAGGACACAGGATGCCTGGAACTGGTGCACTGGGATGACCCAGAAAGATGGTATGGGGAGGGAGGTGGGAGGGGGGTTCAGGATTGGGAACTCATGTACACCCGTGGCGGATTCATGTTGCTGTATGGCAAAACCAATACAGTATTGTAAAGTAAAATAAAGTAAAAAAAAGATGTGTGATGTTTTAAGCCTCTACGTTTGAGGTAATTTGCTATGAAGCCATAGAAAGCAAATACACAAATCTTTCTGTGTTTATTTTTTATTAAGAGTATGTCTCTTTTTATGTACACACCACTGGCTGTTTTTCAGACATAATCTGCTCATTTCTGTCATTAAGGAATAGTTTCAAAATTTTGAATTTACTGTATCTAGAATTGCATCAAATTATTTCTGTTATTATATTTTAAATTATTCATTTATAATACTTTCTTGTCTCTTTTTTAACTCATTTATTTTATAGTAGGCAGCATTAGCACCCTTTTGTTTGCTTAAAAATGACATATTCTATTTTCATCTTTTTAATGGTTTCTCTTACTGTTTATACTTATAATTATTTAACTCTATTTATTTCTTAATGCTACCAGTATATGCATGTTCCTCACAAGTATTTTAGTGTACTGCAATACAAATTTGGTTTCCCCTCTTCTATTACCTGAAATTTTAATTAGCAAAAGTTGTACCACCACAACTTTATACACTTCTAAAGTAATCTCCTGAACTCTTTTCCTGGAATGTGTTTTGAGTGTTTTTGGCAAAGCCTAGGAGATCTTATATACCTAAGACTATTTTCAGCGTACCTTCACTTTGGAACAAAAGGATAATTTTGATGGTAACAAATTTGGTTCCTGACTTCTTTTCCTTTAAAACTAAACTGTTGTTCCATTATTGTCTAGATTTCATTGCTTCTGAAGAGAGATCTGATTGACTCCAATAATTCTTATTCTTTCATAGGTAGTCTGCTTTTCTTTTGAAAGCTGATAGACTTTCTTTGGACTTTGATATTTTCTAATGTCCCTCTAATGTATTCAGATTTAGGTTTTGTCATTTGTCCTTTCTAGCACTCCAGAAACTCTCTCAATTAACATCTTTAATCTTATTAATTCTGAATTTATCTCCAGAATTTCCAAATATTTTCAAAATATCTCATTTTAGTTTTTCTCTTCTTCAGTTCCTATTTTTCTGATGTTGGTACTGCTATTCCTTCTAGCAATATTTTTAGCTCTCTTTGATCCTTTCCTGCTGTGTTTCAATCTTCCAATTCATCATTTCCTTTTCCAGTTAAGTTTACCTTCTTCTTAAAGTCTCATCTATTGGTGTCTCTATTTCAACTATTATAGTGTTCATATACAACTGTTGTACTTACTTTTTTGTGATTTTTTGACTTGTTTATTATTGCTATTATCATCCTTTATATTCTTTAATACATTTGCTATAATGACTAAATTTTTGGTCTATCTCTTTCCGTAACTGCTTCAGAAAGTATGTTAATTCTACTTTAGATGGTATAGAAATACATGTTATTCACGTTTTGCCTTTCTTTTATAATAGTATTATTTATCAAGACTCAATTTATTTTGTCTTAAGACTTCACATTTAGCTCTTCTTTTTGTATCCTTAATGTTGGGGAGGGACCTAAGCCTAATACTGAGCAAACTTTTTAGTCTGTGATGGTAGCAGTCAGTTTAGAAAGTTGAGAGATGATGAAGCCTAATGCAAAGAACTCCTAGCACCACATACCCTCTCCCCCAGGGAAATCCTCAAGCCTCAGCTTTACCTTTAAAGGCTTCGGGAGAAGTAGTGTGGTGAGATGAAACCTCCCTAGGTTATAACCTATCAGCCTAGGAGGTTTGGAAGGCAGGGAATATAAAAGGAAATGCCCAGGCAGTTTTTAATTTTGCAACTTTTTTTTAACCAACTCCTTGCCTTGGAGTGATTTACAGTACCCATATACCCTTTGGACACCAGCAGCAGCAGAGTGGTCCATGGGGATATGAGATTATGATTTAGTCAATAATCATGACAGGTTTCTTGTGCCAGACACCAAGAAGCAAAAGCAGATCCTCCAATCAGAGGTTTATCTGTGGCCTGAAACTGCCTTCTCCTCCTCCACTTTTGCCATTGTCTCTCATCTTCCACCAATACCTTCAAAAAGTACCATCTCAAACAGCTTTCAGAGCTGGCTTCTATGGATATCCAGAAGCTTGTACCACCTCACCAATTTCATTGCATTTCTTTTTTCTCCATGCTGTCTCAGGTCTGTCCTTATATCATCTATGAGCTTCAGCAGAGAGAAGACATTTTTATCAAAAAGAGAAAATCTTCTACGTTCAATAAAACTGGTGTACTACCAATATCATGAGGCTCATAAACTCAAATATTTAAGGGTATTAAACACCAAACGCCTTTCAGTAGCTCTAGCCATGTGGGATGCCATTGTTAGTTAACTCATTTATGCAATGATTTAATGAAACTGAGCATATATACTCACTCCCAATAACCTTTATGAGAACCAACAAGCCCTAGAAAATGGTGATATTACTTATGTGTTCAGTTAGTCAAAAAACATTCATTGAGCAATTTTCTGTACAAGTCTCTAGGCTATGGAAACAGAAGTAATTAAGATGAAGTACTTGTCTTCAAGATATCTTCACTGAAAGAAGTGTAAGTGGGATAAACAGTCTTAAATAATTAAATGCATTCATAGGGCTTGTACAAAGTCCTAACAGAATGTAAAGAATGGAGCTTCTGACTTACCAGGGGAACATACAAAGAATTCCCAGAGACACATCATCTGATAATGTGGCACACCGTGAAGATCACAAGTTTCTAGACTCTCAGCAAGCTTTTTACTATCAACTACTCCCAGACCTCTACACAAGACTCTTCCTGTGTTTACAGACAAAAAAAAACAAACAAACAAACAAACAAAAAAAACGAAAGAACCTGATCTGGTACTGCCTGAGTCTAGTCACTTCACTGGACCGGCCATAAGGAGATACCTCACATCCAAGGTCAGTGACACCCCAATAAGATGTTAGGCATTGGAGCAGCTGTGAGGAGATACATGGGGTATCTCCTTATGGCCAGTCCAGCGAAGTGCAGCTGCCACTTGTGACCTTGGATGTGCAGTATCTCCTCTCCGCCACTCGCCTCTCCAGCACCGTGTAGCCACTGCTCACCCCTCTATGTTTGAGTGTCTTCTGTGGAGGAATGGGTCAGCAGTAGACTGCCACAGGGACGGGGCTCTGCGTGCTACAGATGTGGGTATGGCATAAGCCCACTGCAGAGATCACCATTAACCCCACCATAGAGCTGCCAGAACTTACACAGGACTGGGAAATAGACTCTTGGAGGGGACAAACAGGACCTTGTGCACCAGGACCCAGGAGAAAGGAGCAGTGACCCCGCAAGGGACTGACCCAGATTTGCTTGTGGGTGTCCAGAAGTCTCCAGCGGAGGCATGGGTCAGTGGTGGCCTGCTGCCGGGTTGGGGGCACTGAGTGTAACAGTGCATGCATGGGATCTTTTGAGGGAGGTCACCATTATCTTCATCACCTCCACCACAGTTTGGCCCCAGGTAAATAACACGGAGGGAACACAGCTCCACCCATCAACAGAAAATTGGATGAAAGATTTACCAAGCATGGCCCCACCCATCAGAACAAGACCCAGTTTCCCCCTCAGTCAGTCTCTCCCATCAGGAAGCTTCCATAAGCCTCTTATCCTACTACATCATAGGGCAGACAGACTGAAAACCAAAATCACAGAAAACTAACCAATCTAACCACAATCACAGCTTTGTCTAACTCAATGGAACTATGAGCCATGCCGTGTAGGGCCACCCAAGACAGATGGGTCATGGTGGAGAGTTCTGACAAAATGTGGTCCACTGGAGAAGGGAATGGCAAACCAATTCAGTATTCTTGTCTTGGGAACCCCATGAACAGTATGAAAAGGCAAAATGATAGTATACTGAAAGAGGAACTCCCCAGGTTGGTAGGTGCCCAAAATGCTACTGGAAAAATAACTCCAGAAAGAATGAAGAGATGCAGTCAAAGCAAAAACAACACCCAGTTGTGGATATGACTGGTGATGGATGTAAGGTCCAACGCTGTAAGAGGTATATTGCATGGGAGCCTGGAATGTTAGGTCTATGAATCAAGGCAAATTGGAAGTGGTAAATAGGAGATGGCAAGAGTGACCATTAACATTTTAGGAATCAGCAAACTAAAATGGACTGGAATGGGTGAATTTAACTCAGATGACCGTTATATCTATCACTGTGGGCAAGAATCCCTTAGAAGAAATGGAGTAGCCATCATAGTCAAAAAAAGAGTCTGAAATGAAGTACTTAGATACGATGTCAAAAACAAAGGAATTATCTCTGTTTCCAAGGCAAACCATTCAATATCACGGTAATCCAAGTCTTATGCCCTGACCACTAATGCTGAAGAAGCTGAAGTTGAACAGTTCTATGAAGACCTACAAGACCTTCTAGAATTAACCACCCCCCCAAAATGTCCTTTTCATTATAGGGGACTGGAATGCAAAAGAGGACGTCAAAAAACAGCTGGAGTAATGGGCAAATTTGGCTTTAGAGTACAGAATGAAGCAGTGCAAAGGCAGACAGAGTTTTGCCAAGAGAACCCACTGGTCACAGCAAACACTCTCTTCCAACAACACGAGAGAAGACTCTACACAGGGACATCACCAGACGGTCACACTGAAATCAGATTGATTATATTCTTTGCAGCCAAAGATGGAGAAGCTCTATACAGTCAGCAAAAATAAGACCAGGAGCTGACTCTGGCTCAGATCATGAATTCTTTATTGCCAAATTCAGACTTAAATTGAAGAAAGTAGGGAAAACCACTAGACCATTCACATATGACCTAAATCAAAACCCTTATGATTATACAGTGAAAGTGAGAAATAGATTTAAGGGACTAGATCTGATAGACAGAGTGCCAGATGAACTATGGACGGAGGTTCATGACATTGTTCAGGAGACAAGGATTAAGACCATCCCCATGGAAAAGAAATGCAAAAAAGCAAAATGGCTGTCTGAGGCGGCCTTACAAATATCTGTGAAAAGAAGAGAAGTGAAAGACAAGGGAGAAAAGGAAAGATATTCCCATTTGAATGCAGAGTTCCAAAGAATAGCAAGGAGAGATAAGAAAGCCTTACTCAGTGAACAGTGCAAAGAAATATAGGAAAATAATAGAATGGGAAAGACTGGAGATCTATTCAAGAAAATTAGAGATACCAAGGGAACATTTCATGCAAAGATGGGCTCAATAAACGACAAAATGGTATGGACCTAACAGAAGCAGAAGATATTAAGAAGAGGTGGCAACAATACATAGAACTGTACAAAAAAGATCTTCACGACCCAGATAATCATGATGCTGTGATCACTCACATAGAGCCAGACATCCTGGAATGTAAAGTCAAGTTGGTCTTAAGAAGCATCACTTCGAACAAAGCTAGTAGAGGTGATGGAATTCCAGTTGAGTTATTTCAAATCCTAAAAGATAATGCTGTGAAAGTGCTGCACTCAGTATGCCAGCAAATTTGAAAAACTCAGCCGTAGCCATGGTACTGGAAAAGGTCAGTCTTCATTCCAATCCCAAAGAAAGGCAATGCCAAAGAATGCTCAACTCATCTCACATGCTAGTAAAGTAATGCTCAAAATTCTCCAAGCTAGGCTGCAACAGTACATGAACTGTGAACTTCCACATATTCAAGCTGGCTTTAGAAAAAGAAGGAGAATCAGAGATCAAATTACCAACATCTGCTGGATCATGGAAAAAGCAAGAGAGTTCCAGAAAACATCTACTTCTGCTTTAGTGACTACGCCAAATCTTTTGACTGTGTGGATCACAATAAACTGGAAATTCTGAAAGAGATAGGAATACCAGGCCACCTGACCTGCCTCTTGAGAAATCTGTATGCAGGTCAGGAAGCAACAGTTAGAACACTACATGGAACAACAGACTGGTTCCAAATCAGTATGTCAAGGAGTACATCAAGGCTGTATATTGTCACCCTGCTTATTCAACTTATATGCAGAGTACATCATGAGAAATGCTGGGCTGTATGAAGCACAAACTGGAATCAAGATTGCCAGGAGAAATATCAATAACCTCAGATATGCAGATGACACCACCCTAATAGCAGGAAGTGAAGAACTAAAGAGCCTCTTGATGAAAGTGAAAGAGGAGAGTGAAAAAGTTGGCTTAAAGCTCAACATTCAGAAAACAAAGATCATGTCATCTGATCCCATCATTTCATGGAAAATAGATGGGGAAACGGTGATTTTATTTTTGGGGGCTCCAGAATCAATGCAGATGGTGACTGCAGCCCTGAAATTAAAAGACGCTTGCTCCTTGGAAGAAAAGCTGTGACCAACCTAGTTCAGCTCAGTTCAGTCACTCAGTCGTGTCCGACTCTTTACGACCCCATGAATCACAGCACGCCAGGCTTCCCTGTCCATCACCATCTCCCGGAGTTCACTCAGACTCACGTCCATCGAGTCCGTGATGCCATCCAGCCATCTCATCCTCTGTCGTCCCCTTTTCCTCCTGCCCCCGATCTCTCCCAGCATCAGAGTCTTTTCCAATGAGTCAACTCTTCGCATGAGGTGTCCAAAGTACTGGAGCTTCAGCTTTAGCATCATTCCTTCCAAAGAACACCCAGGGCTGATCTCATTCAGAATGGACTGGTTGGATCTCCTTGCAGTCCAAGGGACTTTCAAGAGTCTTCTCCAACAGCACAGTTCAAAAGCATCAATTCTTCGGTGCTCAGCCTTCTTCACAATCCAACTCTCACATCCATACATGACCACAGAAAAAACCATAGCCTTGACTAGGCGGACCTTAGTCGGCAAAGTAATGTCTCTGCTTTTGAATATGCTATCTAGGTTGGTCATAACTTTTCTTCCAAGGAGTAAGCGTCTTTTAATTTCATGGCTGCAGTCACCATCTGCTGTGATTTTGGAGCCTAAAAAATAAAGTCTGACACTGTTTCTACTGTTTCCCCATCTATTTCCCATGAAGTGATGGGACCAGATGCCATGATCTTCATTTTCTGAATGTTGAGCTTTAAGCCAACTTTTTCACTCTCCTCTTTCACTTTCATCAAGAGGCTTTTTAGCTTCTCTTCACTTTCTGCCATAAGGATGGTGTCATCTGCATATCTGAGATTCTTGATATTTCTCCCGGCAATCTTGATTCCAGCTTGTGTTTCCTCCAGTCCAGCATTTCTCATGATGTACTCTGCATAGAAGTTAAATAAGCAGGGTGACAATATACAGCCTTGACGGTTGGAACCAGTCTGTTGTTCCATGTCCAGTTCTAACTGTTGCTTCCTGACCTGCATACAGATTTCTCAAGAGGCAGGTTAGGTGGTCTGGTATTCCCATTTCTTTCAGAATTTTCCACCGACGAACCTAGATAGTATATTAAAAAGCAGAGACATTATTTTGCCAACAAGGGTCCGTCTAGTCAAAGCTATGATTTTTCCAGTGGTCATGTATCAATGTGAGAATTGAACTATAAAGAAAGCTGAGCACCAACGAATTGATGCTTTCAAACTGTGGTGTTGGAGATGAATCTTGAGTGTCCCTTGGACTGCAAGGAGATCCAACCAGTCCATCCTAAAGGAGATCAGTCCTGGGTGTTCATTGGAAGGACTTGATGCTGAAGCTGAAACTCCAGTACTTTGGCCACCTCATGTGAAGAATTGACTCATTGGAAAAGACCCTGATGCTGGGAGAGATTGGGGCAGGAGAAGAAGGGGACGACAGAGGATAAAGTGGCTGGATGGCTTCATCAACCCGATGGACATGAGTTTGAGTAAGCTCCAGAAGTTGGTGATGGACAAGGAGGCCTGGTATGTTGCAGTCCATGGGGTTGCAAAGAGTCGGACACGACTGAGCGACTGAGCGGAACTGAATTAAGTCTAGTCAGTCATCTGCTAAAGCTGTTTGGCATATACACTGGTTCATGGCATATACACTGGGTCTAGACTGTTGTAATTTGGGTTGTGCGGGAAGCCAGGAGTTTCTTCTTCAGAGGGGAGTTGCTTGCACATATACCCAGGGGTGAATGCCTGTGCTTTGAAACTCCTGGTCATATGTGCATTCCAGGTGAGGATGTGAAAACTGTGAGAAGTTTACCACCTTCTCATTGCTATTTAATTTTTTAATTGTGTCCTATATCTAGAACCACTGAATAAATCAAATCTGTGATCAGAGTTAGAAGTCACCACTCTTGAACCTCCAGCACGTGCCTTAGTATCAAATCCACTGAGTCCTAGAGCAATGAGGCAGGGTTATCTCACCTCTCCCATTCCTTACTTGGACTCTATATGTAAAGACTGCGCTCATAAAATGTTCCAATTATTTATTTAGCTAAAGTATATTTGGTGCCACTGTTCCCTAAGTATGGAGTAGATGCTGGGGATATAGAAATAACCAACACCAAGATTCCCTACTTCTTGGCATTTATAGTTTATGCGGCAGACTTTGAGCAAATAATTTAAAATATAATGAATGCTCTGAAAGGGAGGTACAGAGTACTGTGGAAGTGTCAAAAGAGCATTTTAAAAGGCAGCTTCCTGTGAAGAACCAATGTGGGAAACTGAGATTTCACATTAAAATCAATAGGGATAAAACTGTGTGCTTAATTTTTTAGAGGTCTTGTCATGAACCGCCATGCTTCTTAAACCAGAATACCCGGGAGGCATATAGAAAGCCACAGGATAAACACAATGCATATCTGGGGCTTGAGTTTCACTTAAAGATTTGGGAAAACAAACATATTTTGTATTAAAACAAATATAGATATATTATGGAGTAGACTGTATGCATGTTAAAGATAAAAGATGAAACTTCAAAGAAATTTCACACTTGCTGTGATTCCCTTTGAACTATACTCGCAGACTCCCTAGGGGTGTGTATTCATTCTCTTCTGCCTTCAGGGATACTTTATTTTTAAAAAGATGTTTAGCAAGCAGTCGAAAGAGCACAGAGTCAAACATATTTGCATTTGGGGCCTGGTGCCATTGAGAAGAGCTGGGTAGTCTTCATTAAGCTAGGTAACCTCTGTGGCTCAGTTCCCTTGGAGATAACACAGAAATAATGTCTACCTCAACATTTCTGGTAAAGATAAAATCAAGCAGCAAATGGAAAAATTTCAGGCGCTGTTTGCTACCAAATAGGCACTCAATAAATGTTAGCTACTTCTTCCCAGTATCAGTGAAATAAATAGTTCCCTAACATTCTCATTGCTTAAACTCAGCACAGCCAGAATCACAGAAGGAACAACCAAAGAAAGCAGGTTTTAGAAAGCCCCGTGTTATGTTCCCATCTGTTTATCCATTAGCATAATAGCTACTGTAATAACAACTAACAAATGTGAGTGTATGTGTGGTGAATCTGAAATGCTTATAAACTGTAATTTAAGGAAACAAAACAAACAAACCTACCCATTTTCCATATGTTGGTATATTTTTGCTCTCTTGCTATTTTTAACCATTTTTGTATTGATTATAAAAAAATTTTTTTAAATGAAAGGACTGCATTCACTGCTTTTCCAAATGGAGAATAGGGTGAAACAGGATCAGAGTTCCCGGTGAATTGTAAATCAGGATACAATTAAGTGTAATTATAATTATGACTATAAGGATATGCTAGTAAAGGACTCATTGGTTCTCAATATTCACTTTTTCTTAAACTCACTTTTAACTGATCTTGCTCTCTCCTTCAATGCCCTGTGTGCACGCATGCTAAGTTGCTTCAGTCATGTCCAACTCTTTGTGATTCTATGAACTGTAGCCAGCCAGGCTCCTCTGACCATGTGATTCTCTAGGCAAGAGTACTGGAGTGGATCACCATGCCCTTTTCTGGGGGATCTCCCCAACCCAGGGATTGAACCTGGGTCTCCTGCATTACAAGTGGGTTCTTTACCATTAGCCCCACCTGGGAAGCCCACCTTCAGTGACCTAAGTTCTAATAATGAGACAAACTAAAAAGTTTAGGGAAATTAATTATGGATAAGAGAGGAAAGTCTGACGATAGCTTGATATTTTTCAAATAAGAAGATAGATATAAGATTCATTTTTTTTCCCCAAAATATTTCATATCTCAAATGGAATTGAATGTGTTAATACTGAAGCAGAACAATTAGTTTTCACTTGTTTCATGCAATGAGACAAAGGGAAAAGAAAATACATCAGGGTTGTGTTGTTCCTCAAATCTCTATTTGTTACTTAAAATATATTATTGTATAATTAAAATCTATGATGTGAACTTCAGTTGTCAAGTAAAGGCCTGCTTATCAGGATTTGTGGTGAAGCAAATTAGAGGAGGTTCATTGGGAACATGGTGGGTCTAAGCCATTGCCAATGTTGACGGTTAAGTTTAGTTCACTAAGTATTAATCACACAGGGCTCATCACCGGCATCAGAGAAGGTCCAAAGAAGTGATTTCCCAGTGTAGATGAACATGAGTGCTTGCCAAGCTCTAAATGATACAAAGTGAAGCTTCAGTTCCTCATAGTCCTTGAGATTGAAATAATAGAATTATGGTCTTTCCAGGGTCTAAAGAATAAAGAATTTTAGTTGCCTGAAGGCAAGACAGTAAATAATTGGCTTTGAATTATTATTAGTGGGCAGATGTCTGATGTTTCCTTAAGGTCTGGGATAGTGGCTACTCCATGTTGCTGTTTACTTGTAGTACTGAACTACTCTAACAGCTATATGTGGGACAGAAATCATTGTCCACTTAACTAAATGAGCAATTATAGCAAATACATTAACTTCTGACCCCAACTTAGCCAGTGTAAACAAAAACTATTGCCAGCTTTTTCCTCATTACAGTGTCAAGTGGCCAGCCTTCTCTGCTCAAGTTTTCCTTCTGCGGCGGCCTCATAGGAAGGGGTCATCTTCGTCTTACCATAAGCCACACCAACTTCAGTATTTGCAGTGGATCTTGCATTCTTGCAGCAAAGATCTGGCTCCTCCCCCATCTGGAAAGCTTCCCACCAAGGCCTCAGAACCAAGGAGAAAGGCAGAACTTTCTTTGTTGAGAGTGAGATTCCATAGCTGTTTTCTCCATCCATTCTTTTTCATGGATATGTAAAGAGCCAAGTTCTTTTACAGGACCTTTTCGCTTTCTGGAAGCTCTTAAATTCACTTGGCATCTTCAGAAATCTCAAATGAAGACTAGAAGTTACACTGCGTTGCTTACTGTGTGCTGTGCTTAGTCACTCAGTCATGTCCAGCTGTCTGACCACCAGGCTCCTCTGTCCATGGGATTCTCCAGGCAAGAATACTGGAGTGGGGTGCCATGCCCTCCTCCAGGGTTTCTTCCCAAACCATGGATTGAACCCAGGTCTTGTGCATTGTAGGAGGATTCTTTAAGCTACCAAGGAAGTTACATATCTTTAATAATGCTAAGACTCGTTTAACACACCTTTCTTTTCTGAATAAAAATACTGAAGAGATCTTTTCATTATTCTGTACCTGTAAGTATTTCTTAAAGTGAAATTTATCTCCACAGATAAAAGATAAGCATGCTCTAATTCTGAGCCTTTGGAAGACTTAGTTTAAAAATCAGTTAGGATTCTTTAATTGTAAACAACAGAAACTGACTTTAGGTAGCATAAGCTAAAAAGAAATTCAGGAATCTAACAAAAATAAAACTGAACAGCAAAGCATTAGAAATAATGACAGACAGGCAACTCACTGAGTTAGAAAGCAGCTGGATATGTCATCTCACCAATAGAAAGAAATCAGGATCTGTTAGGAAGCGAGAATGAATGATTGGTTAATCATACATATTCTGCTTTTTCAGAGAGTACAATATTCCTGACAAATTGCGTTATAGATTTTTTCCATCCTCAATCATTCCACAGAATTGGTGCTGAATAGTTATTGATATTAATAATGATCAAGATTTCTTAAGAATAAACCATTAAGTGCAGTTTTTCACCAGAATTGGGATTTTGGATGTCTGTGGTATGTCATATAACCTCTCTTTCAGGAAGTCGCTACTTTCTTTATGAGAGTGATACTACCAAGTAACAATTATTACGAAGAGAACTGAGAACTGTTGCTTTCTCACAACCATAGGAATAAGTCAATTAAAACCAAGATTTTCATCACAGATATTTATAAGAATAGTGAATTAAATGAACGCCTATCTGTGACTTTAACTTGGTGTGTGTGCTCAGTCACTCAGTTGTGTCTGACCCTTTGTGACCCCATGGACTGTAGACCACCAGGCTCCTCTGACCATGGAATTTTTCAGACAAGAATACGATAGTGGGTTTCCATTTTCTACTCCAAGGGACCTTCCCAACCCAGGGATCGAACCCACTTCTGTATCTGCTGCATTGGCAGGCGGATTCTTTACCACTGAACCACCTGGGAAGCCCTGATTTTAACTCAGAGACTTGATACAAAATTTCATCAAAACTTCTGAAGTGAATAACCGGTAACATGCATAAATCCAGAAGCATAACATGTAACGGCATCCTTTCTTTAGGCAACCTAGTTCTCTATTCTTGTAGTAACAACCCACCTTCTTCCCTGAGTGCCCGTAGTCTCCAGGCTTTGAAATTCTCCAGAAGTAATTGGCACCTGCCTACATTTTTGATTACACTTGCTTTGTGTCCCAGATGAAGGCTTCTCCTTTTCACTTACATTTTTCTTCTCATTTATTTTGTCTTTAGGAAAGAGCTCTAGAGAACAGCACAACTGAAATTATGTCCAGTTAGTTTACAGTTCTCATGTTGTTCTTATTCTGCATTAGCAGTAATAAATCTTTGAGTCTTTGTCCTCATGCAGTTTGATCTCAGAGGCATGTAGAACAGTAACTTTGTTTTAAGGTGAGTTAGGGCTGTATTGATTGATTTAGTTTAATTTGAACATCAATCCAACTGTCACCTTGTTGTGAAGAAACTTTTGAGAGGTATGAACCAAGAAATTGTGTCAAGAGTCAAGGATTTAATCAGATATAACTTTAGAGAGAATTTTACAGCCCTGAAATTTCAGTGATGAGCCACTCATCTTACAAGGTGATCATGCAGATTACCTGATATGATTTATTCACTTATTCAACACATTATTATTCAGGCTCCTAGTGTGTGCATGCTCAGTTGTATATAACTCTTTGCAAACCTATGGACTGTTGTATTCCCCAGGCTCCTCTGCTCATGGGATTCTCCATGCAAGAATACTGGAGTGGGTTGTTATTTTCTTCTCCAGGGGATCTTCCCAACCCAGGGATCCAACTCATGTCTCCTGTGTCTCCTGCATTGGCAGGTGGGTTCTTTAGCCCTGACTCACCTAGGAAGCCCCATTCAAGCTCCTCAGTTCAGTTCAGTTCAGTTCAGTTCAGTCACTCAGTCGTATCCAACTCTTTGCGACCCCATGAATCACAGCATAACAGGCCTCCCTGTCCATCACCAACTCCCAGAGTTCAATCAGACTCACATCCATCGAGTCAGTGATGTCATCCAGACATCTCATCCTCTGTCATCCCCTTCTCCTCCTGCCCCCAATCCCTCCCAGCATCAGAGTATTTTCCAATGAGTCAACTCTTCGAATGAGGTGGCCAAAGTACTGGAGTTTGAGCTTCAGCATCATTCCCTCCAAAGAAATCCCAGGGCTAATCTCCTTCAGAATGGACTGGTTGGATCTCCTTGCAGTCCAAGGGACTCTCAAGAGTCGTCTCCAACACCACAGTTCAAAAGCATCAATTCTTCGGTGCTCAGCCTTCTTCACAGTCCAACTCTCACATCCATACATGACTACTGGAAAAACCATAGCCTTGTCTAGACGGACCTTTGTTGGCAAAGTAATGTCTCTGCTTTTCAATATGCTATCTAGGTTGGTCATAACTTTTCTTCCAAGGAGTAAGTGTCTTTTAATTTCATGGCTGCAGTCACCATCTGCAGTGATTTTGGAGCCTAAAAAATAAAGTCTGACACTGTTTCCACTGTTTTCCTATCTATTTCCCATGAGGTGATGGGACCGGATGCCATGGTCTTCATTTTCTGAATGTTGAGCTCCAAGCCAGCTTTTTCACTCTCCTCTTTCACTTTCATCCATATCCTTTTTAGTTCCTCTTCACTTTCTGCCGTAAGGGTGGTGTCATCTGCATATCTGAGGTGATTGATATTTCTCCCGGCAATCTTGATTCCAGCTAGTGTTTCTTCCAGCCCAGCATTTCTCATGATGTACTCTGCATATAAGTTAAATAAGCAGGGTGACAATATACAGCCTCAACATACTCCTTTTCCTATTTGGAACCAGTCTGTTGTTCCATGTCCACTTCTAACTGTTGCTTCCTGACCTGTATTTAGGTTTCTCAAGAGGCAGGTCAGGTATTCCCATTTCTTTCAGAATTTTCCACAGTTTCTTGTGATCCACACAGTCAAAGGCTTTGGCATAGTCAATAAAACAGAAATAGATGTTTTTCTGGAACTCTTTTGCTTTTTCCATGATCCAGTGGATGTTAGCAATTTGATCTCTGGTTCCTCTGCCTTTTCTAAAATCAGCTTGAACATCTGAAAGTCCACAGTTCACGTATTGCGGAAGCCTGGCTTGGAGAATTTTGAGCATTACTTTACTAGCATGTGAGATGAGTGCAATTGTGTGGTAGTTTGAGCATTCTGTGGCATTGCCTTTCACTAAGCAGCAATCCCATGCTAGGCACTGGGAACATGGAAGTAAGTAAAACAGACAGATCTTGTCCCATGAAGCTTACATTTTATTAAGAGAAGAAACATTAAACATATAAATATAAATAGGATAATTTCAGATAATGGGTTACTTTATGAAAATAAGACAGAATACAGGAAAGGGGTGATGATACCTAATTTAAATAGGATAGTTAAAGAAGACATCTCTCAGTAGATAACATTTGGGTAGAGACATGAATGATGGGAAGATGCTGGTCAGGGAAAGGGCTAGGGGGACTGTTTTCTGGGCAGAAAAAAAAAGGGCTAGTGAAAAGCTTAGGAGAAAGGGCTTGACATATTGCAAGATTATTTGCCTCGAGCAGGATGGGCAAGACAATGAGCAATAATGAGGGAGAGGTAAGCAGAAACCAGACACTGAAGGATAATGAGAAATTTGGATTTTATTCTGATCATGATAGAAAACCACTGAAAGATTTCAGTAAGGGAAATAATAAGGTCGAAATATTAAGATCGTGTGTTCTGCCACTTTAGAATTGGTTGTAGAAAAGGAGAGTGGAAACTGAGAAACAAATTAGTGTGCTTTTGCCCCAATATAGATTACCCAGGGAACTGAAAGTAATGCCATGAAAAGAGTGAGAAGTGGTAAAGCTCAGGGTAAGAAATGAGAATTAGAAATAAATAGCCCCTGATATACACATAACAAGTGCCAAGTCCAGCCAGCCAGCTATCTGTCTATCGTATTTTCTAAGTATTTATCTTCTTACCCCCATCTATATAATTATTTGTTGTTATAGATATTCAGTAAATGTGAGTGGAATCTGAATCACAAAAATTGTATGAAATACAGATTCCACCATTTTTTTTTACATGTAATCCTTCAACCTTATAAAAACTTTAGTCAACCACATAAGGTATAAATCTTTCTAAAGACTTCCAAGAGAATCTGTATTTGAACAGCAACTGGGAAATAGCTATAACTGAACTTCATTTTTAAAAAGTAATTTACCTGCAGGATGTACAGGGTTAGTGGTCTCGCTGTCCTGCCACGCAGTCGTGCCCAGCTCTTTGCAGCCCCTTGAACTGTAGCCCGCACTGCTTCTCTGCCCATGGAATTGTCCAGGCAAAAATACTGGAGTGTGGTGCCGCTTCCTACTGCAGGGTATTTGCCCAACCCAGGAATCAAACTCCCATCTCTTGTGTCTCTTCAAGTGGTAGGTGGATTCTTTATCCCTGGTGCCACCTGGGTAAAGAATGTATAGCGTTAGTGGTCTAATCATTAGCTTAAATTTGTTTCTTTCTGCCAGGCTTTCTTTAATTTATTTTTAGGATTAACATTTTGGAAAAGAAACGTGGAGACCTACTTAGGAAAGATGAGAGAAAAAATTTTTAAATAGTGGTAATTTACAAGAAGAAAAAACTATGATTGAAAAACCTAAAGACAATTTGTCATCAGGTTCGCCGTCTAGATGTACATATATAGAAAGAGAGAGAATGAAAAAATTGATGGTCATGAACAACAAACACTTGGCACTTTGAAATACCTTCTATTTCTGAGATCGAGAACGGGAGGCTGGGAATGAGCAAGTGTGAAATGACTGAGAAATAAGCAGAAGGTGACAACTACGAAAAGATTAATAGGTTTCTATACTGATAAGCTGGGGAGATTTTTGTTGAGAAAACATGTAGTCGCTGGAGGAATTTTATTCATCTACACAATTTCAGGCTTTCTGGATTCAGAGAATATAATGCTTGCAAATCATTTGAACCATAAGATAACATTTTAATGAGGATTACATGATTTCACTGGAAGGGAAAATGTTCTAAATCCATCCACTCAAAATTGACGGCTTTTATTTAAGACTGTCTGACACGTCCTAAAGTCTGAATATAATGCCAAGCAGGCAAAGCCAGGTCCAGTTTTGTCAGATTTCTTCCCGAACTGCGTTGTTTGGTGGTAGAAACCTGGATGTTTGTTGTAGTTCCCCTTCTTCACATTAGGGCAAGGAGTCTAAAGCATTGGAAGTAATGATATCAGAAATGATCTTTCACACTTTGTTCCCAGCCTGAGCCCCATGGGCAAAAACTGTTCCCATGCTGCCTGCGTAGCATTTCCCAGGCTGCCTATCAGACTGTGAAAGCTTTTCCAGAAGAGAGAGCATAAGTGAAGAGCATTGCCCGATGAGTACACACAGAAGAAGTCACATCAAGGATGAAACCAGAGCAACATTCAGCTGCAGAAAGGAACCAAGCGTGGCTGGAAGGAGCCAGTCATGACTGTGGGGGTGAATATAAAAATCACCAAGCTATACTCAGCGGCAATGCATAGCAGAAACTAAGAGCCCGGCCTTTGGGACCAGATTGCCCACCCCTCCCCGGCTCTGCCTCTGAGTAGCTGTGTGACCTTGGGCCAGTAGCTTAACACCTCAGTCTCTTGATTCCCCACCAATGTAATGAAGACAGTAGTAGGCCCTACCTCACAGGCTACTGTGAGAGTTAAATGAATTAGTGTGTTAAACTGATTTAAAACTGTACCAGGCAAGTAATGAGCCCTTAGTAAATATGTAGTTTTCATTTTAAAAACTCAGAAGTGCTGTAGGAATGAATTAGAAAAGTAGGCGAGGTAAAGTTTGAAGTGATATTCACAGTCTTTATCCTTACTCAAGGACATCCTTAGTAGGGCTACACACACACACAGTCTATCCAATCATGAGGAATAAGTGAGGTGGTGTGAAGAATACACTTAAGGAGTAGCCTGGTATGTTTCAACCTAAAAACAATAACCAGAGATTAAAGAATGCAGTTACGACTCCAGAGGAAAAGTAAAAGTGGGCCTTCCTTCAGGGCATGCTATTGATATTTCATGAGAATTTGATAAGGCAGAGCATTAGAGAGTGAGTGCTAAATTTGTACAGGGTAATAAAGACTTCAGAAGGTAATAAGAATTTTGGACCCTGCACACATAAGAGGCTTAGTAATTACTTAAATGAAAGGATGCTGCCATTTCCATAATCACAATTCAAATCTGGGAGTCAGTTATGGTCGATAACGTCATTGATGCTATTCCATCTAGCTAAGAGCTTTTAACATGAAACAACTTATAGCAGTTTCCTGTATTGTGTTCATTTCATCATCATTTCCATAACATGTTTTAGCCTCGTATTTAAAACATTTTAAATACTAGAGCTTCCACATGGAAAAGCTTTGTGGTCCAAATATAATGTGAAGAATATGAATGCAAGTAACACAGAAAACTTAATGAAAACAGGGTAGGACTTAAGATAGTGATTTTTTTTTTTTATATACTTCTGGAAGATGGTCACATGCAAAATTATAATGTCTTTTCATCTTCAGGTGACTCTGGCAATTTATGCTAAGTATATTAAGATACAGTAAGACACACTAACACTAAAATACTACTGTATTCTTGAAATTGTTCTAAGTAATCCTCACCAAAATTACGTGACAAGATCATTACTCTCATGCGTTACTATATCAGTAATCCATGCCCAATGCCTCTTCATAGGAATTATGTAGGTAATAGGAAGATAATTCCCCAATAATTTACTGTGTCAGGGGTCCCCAGGTTTGATGATTCCCTATAAGGACTCATAAGACTCAGCCTATAGTCACACTCACAGCAAAGATTTATTATAGTTAAAGGACAGAAAGCCAAACTCAGCTAAAGGGACCAGCACACAGGGTAAAGTTCAGAGGAAACAAGACACAAGCTATTATACCAAGAGCCATCTCCCAGCAGAGCCACAAAGAATGCAACTGCTTAATTTCATCATTCAAAGAGCTGCAACAATGTGTGTGAAATGTTATCTACTAAGAAAGCTTGTTAGAGACTTAGTGCCTGGGATTTTCCTGGAGACTGGTCGCATGGGCACCCTTTGCATAGCATGTGCCAAAATTGCAGACTTCTGAGAGGAAAGCAGGTGCTTAGCATGAACCCACAGTGAGCCTCACTTACCATTTAGAGAAAGTTTTATGTCATTGTAGGGAGCTATTTGCCAGTCAAGTTGCTAGACACCAGCCCAGGAACAATTTTGCAACCAGAACTTTCTAAGGATAGCAGTCTCAGGCTCTCTTCTGCACAGGTACCAAGATAAATTTTGGGACCAGTTTTTAAGAGTAAGGAGAAGGGAATTTAGCTTTCCTGACAACTCTGAACTTGACTTAACCTAATGAAACTGTCAGGAATGGTAGCACAGCTCCACTATATAGGTCACTGCCAACTGACAAGTGTATAGACTCTGCTAACACATTTTATCACTGCCACCCAGCCATTCTTTTTCCTTTTTTTTTTTTTTTTTTTTTTGCCTCTAAGGAACCATTACTCACCATGACCCATTTTAAGAGAAGAATCTGATGGAGCACTTATAAACATCAGAATCCTATGTACCAAAATTATGTCTACCTACTTCTACTAAAGGGCATCTTCACAAATATCAAAATGAAGAGGCAAATTTCTGTAAAAGAGATTCAGGAATCTTAAAGAAATTACAATCAATTCTTCTTTTTTTTCAAAATCTTAAGTTCCAAAGTGGGAGACAAGAAATGTAGGGGGCATTTTTGACACTCCCCTTTCTGACACTTTTATTGTTAAGTATTAATAAAAGTGTGCCAATGTCAGTTCCTGAAACATTTCCCAAATCGTCTACTGCTTTCTCTATCCACTCTGTGCCTCCTGTCCAAGCTACCATTGTTGGTGGGTGCTATAGTGGAAGAGACTCCTAACTGACCTTTGTGTACCCCATTTTGATCCTGCCCTAGCCATTTTCTATCTTATAGGCACAGTGATCTTTTAAAACCATGACTATCTCAGGTTTACTTTCAATGTCTTTCCAGATATTGATAACAAAAATCACCCACATCATTATCGGTGTCTGCATTATCTGGTCCAGGCCAACCTTAGTAGCCTGACTCCATGCCTTGATGTCACGTGCTTTCTGAGTTGCAGCTGTAGAGGCCTCATACAACCAAGGCTCTGCTCACCAGCTGTTCTTGCACCGCTGCCTTCTTTTTTAGTTGGTTTCTACTCATGTTCTTAGTCTTGACTCATAGTATTACCTCCTTGAGGGTTTCTTTCGTAACTGTTAACTTTCCTCCAAAGTACATTCATGAACGCACACAGCACAGACATTCTTGTTTCGTATTCTTCCGCTAGAGTATTCTGTGGCATCTTGCAATTCTCCTTCCCCCGGGGCACAGTGGTAAAGAATCCACCTGCTGGTACAGGAAATGTGGGTTCAATCCCTGGGTAGGGAAGATCTCCTGGAGAGGAAATGGCAACCCACTGCAGTATTCTTCCCTGAAAAATTCCATGGACAGAAGAAGCTGGCAGGCTACAGTCCGTGGGGTTGAAAAGAGTCGGACACGCCTGAGCTACTGGGCATGCCCACTTCAATTCTCCTTCACAGATATATCAGAACTATAATTGATTATCTTTATAATGATATGCATGTTGTATGTATTTCTAGAATATTAGCTACCTGAAGAAAGCAGGTATTCCTTTCATCTTGTTTATCGCTCTATCCCGTGTCTATCACTGTGCCTTACACTTACTAAATGCTAAATAAATACAGATTGAATGAATGACTCCATCAATATCTCTTTATTCTCTGTGCTTCACAGTCTTTAACATGTCACTAAACATAATCAAAATGGACCTAACAAGTATAGATGGATTACTTGCTATGTGCAACCTCATGAGATTCCAAGTTTATACTCAGAATGCCATGTTTTCTATTTGTTGTTGTTTTGTTTCAGTTTTGTATTTATAAAGAAAAGACTTCTCAGAGATACCAAAAAGAGATGATAGAATGTAATGATCATGAAAAAAAGGGAGGAGTACTTTTTTTATTACCTACATCCTGCTATGTGCAAAGTCTAAAGTATGTTTTTTTCCACATTTCCTACTGAATGTTTAGATGAGTTTTATCTGTCTTTCTCAATGAGCCACTTCTGCCGCCTGAACCAGATGTCTAGTATGCACCTGTGGGTCTTTCTTATTTCCCATCTCAAAGGACATAAAAGACATAATTATTTCCTTTGATTATCAATCACGATCTCATTTCATTTGTGACTTACTCATAAATGTTGAACTATGAATGTTGCCTTTGTTTCCCTGTCTGTATCGTCTTCCTGCCTATTCATTTTGAAGACCAAGGCATTTACAAACCTCTTCCTATTATCTTGGATAGGGCTGAATTAGAAATTTTTTGAGTGTTGTCTTTATACAAGTGTAATTCATAAATCAAAATATTACTAACTGCAAAGCAACAAGTTTTCATGTGTTGAAATTAAAATAGTCCATTATTGTTCTCCAGAAAAGCATAACCAAATGATATTTATCTGGGGTCTTCCCTGGTGGCTCAGATGGTAAAGAATCTGCCTGCAGTGTGGGAGACCCAGGTTCGATCCCTGGGTTGGGAAGATCGCCTGGAGGAGGGCATGGCAACCCTCTCCAGTATTCTTGCCTGGAGAATCCCCAACCACAGAGGAGCCTGGCAGGCTACAGTCCCTGGGGTCGCAAAGAGTTGGACACAACTGACCGACTAACACACAATCACAACATATATCTATATAGATATATCTATCATATCTGTATATATCATATCTGTATTTATATAGATATCTAGGTGGGTAATACACAAATAAATAGATTTAAACAGTTTATTGTAGGAAATAGGCACACACAATTATAGAGAAATCTCCACAATCTGGGGTAGGCAAGCTGAAAATCCTGGAGTTCAAGGAGTGTCCTTCCAGTATGGTCAAGAAAAGACCATAGTCCCAGCTCAAAGACAGGCTGAGAGAGAGCAAATTCTTCCTTACTCTACCTTTTTGCTCCATTCAGGCCATCAATGGTGTCCATCCACGTAGAGAAGGACCATCTTCTTTACTCAGACTAACAATTAAAACGCTTATTTCATCCAGAGACGTCCTCACAAAACACACCCAGAAATAATGTTTAACCAACAACCTGGGCAATTCAAGTCGAAATGTAAAATTAACCATCACAAATAGTATCTTCCTAGATGTTCTAGTTGCAAAACTTCCCCATCTTTCTCTTCCTGGCAAATAAGAGGCACATAGTCTGCTCAATTAGGTAATACAACATGGGATATAACCCTGAAATTCTACCATACCTATTAACCAAACCATGCTTTCTGGGACTTTTCTTGTCTGACGTATATGAAATCTAACCACAGTGTTATGCTTACACAGCATTTTGAAAAATTCCTCTAGGGGCTTTAGTTTTCATTTCACCTATATGACAATTGACACCATGGTCAGTTGTTTTTCAAGGCTGGAAACCTTTAAAGTGATATGACTGACCTCTATCCAAACTCTAAAAACACGTTATTACAAGGTGATGGGTAGACATTATTCACTGATCACAGCAAAGAAATAGCAGGATAAAGACATCTATATTTATTCTCCTCTCTCAATTATTTAGTAATTTATTCCTACAGTTGAGCCTGACAAATTACTAATGCCATGACTTGCATCTTTTTTTAGTTATTACCATTGAGGAGAACAGTTACTTTGGAAATACTTCTAAATACATCTAAATATCACATACGAAAGAACTTGTTCAGTCGCGAACTTCTGAGTGTGCCAGCTCCTCTGCCCTCCACTACCACTCAGTCAGGCAGGTCAGTCGTTCAGCCGTGTCCGACTCTTTGCAACCCAATGGATACCAGGCCTCCCTGTCCCTCACCAACTCCTGGAGCCTGCTCAGACTCACGTCCATCGAGTCAATGATGCCATCCAGCCATCTCATCCTCTGTTCCCTTGTCCTCCTGCCTTCAATCATGCTCAGCATCAGGGACTTTTCCAATGAATCAGTTCTTTGCATCAGGTGGCCAAAGCATGGGAGTTTCAGCTTCAGTATCAGTCCTTCCAATGAATATTCAGAACTGATTTCCTTTAGGACTGAGTGGTTGGATCTCCTTGCAGTCCAAGGGATTCTCAAGAGTATTCTCCAACACCACAGTTCAAAAGTATCAATTCTTCAGCGCTCAGCTTTCTTTATAGTCCAACTCTCATATCCATACATGACTACTGGAAAAACCATAGCTTTGACTAGACAGACCTTTGTTGGCAAAGTAATGTCTCTACTTTTTAATATGCTGTCTAGGTTGGTCACAGCTTTTCTTCCAAGGAGCAAGTGTCTTTTAATTTCATGGCTGCAGCCACCATTTGCAGTGATTTTGGAGCCTCCCAAAATAAAGTCTGTCACTGTTTCCATTGTTTCACCATCTATTTGCCATGAAGTGATGGGACCAGATGCCATGATCTTCGTTTTCTGAATGTTGAGTTTTAAGCCAACTTTCTCACTCTCCTCTTCACTTTCATCAAGAAGTTCTTTAGTTCCTCTTAGCTTTCTGCCATAAGGGTGGTGTCATCTGTATATCTGAAGTTATTGATATTTCTTCCGGCAATCTTGATTCCAGCTTGTGCATCATCAAGCCCAGCATTTCACGTGATGTACTCCGCATACAAGTTAAATAAGCAGGGTGACAATATATGGCCTTGACGTACTCCTTTTCCTATTTGGAACCAGTCTGTTGTTCCATGTCTACTTCTAACTGTTGCTTCCTGACCTGCATATAGGTTTCTCAAGAGGCAGGTCAGGTGGTCTGGTATTCCCGTATCTTCAAGAATTTCCACAGTTTGTTGTGATCCACAAAAAGGCTTTGGCATAGTCAATAATGCAGAGCTAGATATTTTCCTGGAACTCTCTTGCTTTTTCCGTGATCCAGCAGATGTTGGCAATTTGATCTCTGGTTCCTCTGCCTTTTCTAAAACCAGCTTGAACATCTGGAAGTTCACAGTTCATGTGCTGCTGAAGCCTGGCTTGGAGAATTTTGAGCATTACTTTACTAGTGTGTGAGATGAGTGCAACTGTGCGGTAGTTTGAGCATTATTTGGCATTGCCTTTCTTTGGGACTGGAATGAAAACTGACATTTTCCAATCCTGTGGCCACTGCTGAATTTTCCAAATTTGCTGTCATATCGAGTACAGCACTTTCACAGCATCATCTTTTAGGATTTGAAATAGTTCAACTGGAATGCCATCACCTCTACTAGCTTTGTTTGTAATGATGCTTCTTTGGGCCCACTTGACTTTGCATTCCAGGATGTCTGGCTCTAGGTGAATGATCACACCATCGTGGTTATCTGGGTCAAGAAGATCTTTTTTGTACAGTTCTGTGTATTCTTGCCACCTCTTCTTAATATCTTCTGCTTCTGTTAGTTCCATACCATTCCTGTCCTTTATTATGCCCTTTTTTGCATGAAATGTTCCCTTGGTAATGCTAATTTTCTTGAAGAGATCTGTAGTATTTCCATTTGTATTGTTTTCCTCTATTTCTTTTTATTGATCACTGAAGAATGCTTTCTTATCTCTCCTTGCTATTCTTTGGAACTCGGCATTCAAATGGGCATAACTCTCCTTTTCTCCTTTGCCTTTCACTTCTCTTCTTTTCTCAGCTATTTGTAAGGCTTCCTCAGACAACCATTTTGCATTTTTGCATTTCTTTTTCTTGGGAATGGTCTTGATCACTATCCCTCAGACTTTGCTCAAATTCATGTTCATTGAGTCAGTAATGCTATCTAACCATCTGATCCTCTGCCACCCCCTTCCTCGTTTTGAGAGAATGAATTCCTTGGCAGATTGATAAGAAGTCGTGGAGTCCCTGAGGAGAGAGGAGTCTGGGGTTGTCGAGTATGTGATAGGGGTCTGAAATTCTCAAGGAGGAGGAAAAGACAAACTTTTTTTTTTCCTCTACATTCCTTAGTCTTAGTCACATAAAACGTTTTTTTTTTTTTTTTCCTTTAAGCCCGGAACTGATAATTACACAATAAACAACTCAGTTTAAACTCTGCACTGCTGCTGCTGCTGCTGCTAAGTCATGTCAGTCGTGTCCGACTCTGTGCGACCCCATAGATGGCAGCCCGCCAGGCTCCCCCATCCCTGGGATTCTCCAGGCAAGAACACTGGAGTGGGTTGCCATGTCCTTCTCCAATGCATGAAAGTGAAAAGTGAAAGTGAAGTCGCTCAGTCGTGTCCGACTCTTAGCGACCCCGTGGACTGCAGCCCACCAGGCTCCTCCATCCATGGGATTTTCCAGGCAAGAGTACTGGAGTGGGGTGCCATTGCCTTCTCCAAACTCTGTGCTAGGGATTTCATAACAACAATGCATCCTGCTTGAAGACAGTTTCTCCTTCCTAAAAACCTTCTGACTAATCCTGATATTTTAAAGTGTATATTATGGGAGTGAGTCTGGTAGGATCTTTCTACTGTTAAGTTCTGATACTGTTATCCTAAAATGTAAATTGTGGGAGTGGGTCTGGTAAAATTTTTACAATCTTGAGACATTCTTTTGATTTTTTTGTAATAACTAATTTAAAAAGTATATAATTCCCTTGCTAAAGACTAGCAAGTGGGGCACTCTCTGGGCAGATGTCTACCCCCTTCTGATGTCTATGTCAGAAGTTTTCTCTGTCTTTTTTCACTGTAATAAACCTTCTGGCACACAAGAGCCCTGAGTGGTCAAGCCTGGTCCCTGGTCCTGAAGCTAAATCTTCTTTTTCAGCGATCACAAATCTGGCATCATTTACTGTAAGCTATCACTTTTGCCTTCAGTATTTGCCATCAATCAGGGTATTTTTCCAGTGAGTTAGCCCTTTGCATCAAGTGGCCCAAAGTATTGAAGCTTCAGCTTCAGCCTTAGTCCTTCAAGTGAATACTCAGGATTGATTTCCTTTAGGATTGACTGGTTTGATCTCCTTGCAGTCCAAGGGACTCTCAAGAGTCTTCTCCAGCACCACAATTTGAAAGCATGAATGCTTTGACACTCAATCTTCTTTATGGTCCAACTCTCACATACGTACATGACTACTGGAAAAACTATAGCTTTGACTATACTGACCTTTGTCAGCAAGTAATGTCTCTGCTTTTTAATGTGATGTCCAGGTTTGTCATTGGAGGAAGAAATGACAACCTACTTCATTGTTTTTGCCCGGAGAATCCCATGATCCGAGGAGCCTTGAGGTCTACAGTCCATGGGGTCGCAAGGAGTAGGACACAGCCAAGGTTACTGAGCATGCAGCTTTGTCATAGCTTTTCTTCCAAGGAGTAAGCATCTTTTAATTCATAGTTGCAATCACCATCTGCAGTGATTTTGGAGCCCAATAAAATAAAATCTGTCACTGTTTCCACTTTTTTCTCTCCTATTTGCCATGAAGTGATAGAACCAGATGCCATGATCTAAGTTTTCTGAATGTTGAGTTTGAAGCCAGCTTTTTCACTTTCTTCTTTCAAACTCATCAAGAGTCTCTTGATTCCCTCTTCACTTTCTGTCATTAGAATGGTATCATCTTCATATCTGGGGTTGTTGATATTTCTTGCAGAAATCTTGATTCCAGCTTATGATTCATCCTCCCTGGCATTTTGCATGATGTACTCCGCATAGAAGTTATATAAGCAAGATGACAATATACAGCCTTGTCATACTTCTTTCCCAATTTGGAACCAGTCAGTTGTTCCATGTCCAGCTCTAACTGTTGCTCTTTGACCTGCATACATGTTTCTCAGAAGACAGATAAGGTGGTCTTTTATTTCCATTTCTTTTAGAATTTTCCGCAGTTTATTGTGATCCACACAGTCAAAGACTTTGGTGTAGTCAGAGAAGCAGAAGGAGAGGTTTTTATGGAACTCTATTGCTTTCCATGATCCAACAAATGGTGGCAACTTGATCTCTGGTTCCTCCACCTCTTTGAAACCCAACTTGTACATCTGGAAGTTCTCGGTTCACATACTGCTAAAGCCTAGCTTGAAGGATTTTGAGCATAACCCTACTAGCAGGTGAAATGAGTACAATTGCGTAGTGGTTTCAACATTCTTTGGCATTATCCTTCTTTGGGATTGGAATGAAAACTGACCTTTTCCTGTCCTGTGGCCACTGTGTTTTCCAAATTTGCTGACATATTGAGTGCAGCACTTTCACAGCATCATCTTTTAGGATTTGAAATAGCTCAGCTGGAATTCCATCATCCTCACTAGCTTGTTTATAGTAATGCTTCCTAAGGCCCACTTGACTTCAAACTCCGTGATGTCTGGCTCTAAGTGAGTGACCACACCTTTATGGTTATCTGAAGTCATTAAGACATTTCTTGTATAGTTCTTCTGTGTATTCTTGCCTTCTTTTCTTAATCTTTTCTGCTTCTGTTAGGCTCTTGCCATTTCTGCCCTTTATCCTACCCATTCTTTCATGAAATATTCCCTTGATATGTCCAGTTTTCTATAAGAGATCTCTAGTCTTTCCCATTCTGTTGGTTTCCTCTATTTTGTTTTATTGTTCATTTAAGAAGGCCTTCTTATCTCTCCTTGCTGTTCTATGGAACTCTGCATTCAGTTGGGTATATCTTTCCCTTTCTCCCTTGCCTTTGGCTTCTCTGTTATTTGTAAAGTCTTCACTCTGTCTACCAGATCTAATCCCTTGAATCTGTTCATCACCTCCAGTGTATAATCATGGGGTATTTGATTTAAGTCATATCTGAATGTTCTAGTTTTCCCTACTTTCTTCAATTTAAGCCTGAAGTTTTCAATAGAGTGATCATCATCTGAGCCACAGTCAGCTCCTGGTCTTGTTTTTGCTGACTGTATAGAGTTTCTCCATCTTTGGCTGCTAAGAACATGCTCTGATTTTGGTATTGACCATCTGGTGATGTCCATGTGTAGAGCTTTCTCTTGGGTTGTTGCAAGAGGGTGTTTGCTATGACCAGCATGTTCTCTTGGCAAAAATATTTTACCCTTTGCCCTGCTTCATTTTGTACTCCCAGGCCAAACTTACCTGTTATTCCAGGTTTCTCTTGACTTCCCACTTTTGCATTCCAGTCCCCTATGATGAAAAGGACATTTTTTTTTTTTTTTTTTTTTGGTGTTAGTTCTAGAAGGTCTTGTTGGTCTCCAAAGAACCATTCAACTTCAGCATCTTTGGCATTAGTGGTTGGAGCATAGACTTGGATTACTGTGATATTGAATGGTTTACCTTGAAAATGAATTGAGATAATTCTATTGTTTTTGAGATGGCACCCAAGTACTGCATTTCAACTCTTTTGTTGACTATGAAGGCTACTCCATTTCTTCTAAGGGATTCTTGCCCACAGTAGTAGATAAAATTGTCATCTGGATTAAATTTACCCATTCCATTCCATTTAGTTCACTGATTCCTAAGACGTTGATGTTCACTCTTGCCATTTCCTGCTTGACTACATACAATTTACCTTGATTCATGGCCCTAACATTCCAGGTTCCTGTGCATAGGACTTTATGGTCACCACCAGACACATCCAGAACTAGCGTCATTTCTGCTTGGCCTAGCTGCTTCATTCTTTCTGGAGCTATTAGTAAATGCCCTCCGCTCTTTCCCCGTAGCATGCTGAACACCTTCTCACCTGGGGTGCTCATCTTGTGGTGTCATGTCTTTTTGTCTTTTCGTAATATCCATGGATTTCTCTAGGCAAGAATACTGGAACGGGTCACCATTTCCTCCTCCAGTGGACTATGTTTTATTAGATCTCTTCACTATGACCCTCCCTCTTGGGTGGCCCTGCACAGCATGACTCATAGCTTCATTTATTTCTGCAAACCACTACACCATGACAAGGCTGTGACCCACGAAGGGGAATAAAGAACTTGGCTTCACCAAAGAGGTCTAGCATATTTCCCCAGCCCTTAGGAGAAAATCTTTAATCCTTAAAATTCTCTCGGTGATTGGAGCCTCTTTGTTATTCATGATTGGCTCCCCTAAGGATATTTGGTAGTTTCTGCTAATGAAGTGACCCATGGTAAAGCACTCTGGCCAGCTGATATCAGCCTGACCACTGAAGAAAGGGATGGCCGGATGGCTGGAAACCAAGCCCAATCACATGGACACTGTATCAATCAATTATGCCTATGTAGTGAAAGTGAAAGTGAAGTCACTCAGTCGTGTCCGACTCTTTGCAACCCCATGGACTGCAGCCCACCCAGGCTCCTCCATCCATGGGATTTTCCAGGCAAGAATACTGGAGTGGGTTGCCATTTCCTTCTCCAGGGGATCTTCCCAACCCAGGGATCAAAGCCAGGTCTCCCACATTGCAGGCAGACGCTTTAACCTCTGAGCCACCAGGGAAGGTGGCTATGTAAGGAAGCGTCAATAAAAATTCTGAATACCAAAGCCTGAATGAGGTTCCCAGATTAACAATACTCTTTGCATACTGTCAAATATTGAAAGTAGGAGAGTTAAGTGACTTGAGAACAATAGAAGCTTCAAGTGCACAACACTCTTAGACTCTAAAAACAAAACAGAAAAACATCTTACATAAATAGTACCAATATGGGGAAGTGTTTATTAGGAGTCGCACGTCAAGGAATAAAAAAAAATTTTCTTAATATCACAAATTAGTAGGTGTTATAGCTACAGGGTGCCCCACAAAGAAATCCTTTCCATACCATGTAGCCTTTTCTGATGTATACTCTTAATCACCATCTGTTGATTTGCTTCCATTTGTCTCAGTGTTTTTTAGAAAAAATTTCATAAATGTTTACAGAAGGTTGTGAAACAAAGAGTTATTGCCTGAAAGCTTGAAAAATACCTGTATTTGAAAAAAATCCATATTTATTAACATCTTTATCTTAATACGTTTGTTATGTTCATCATCATTGTCTATTTCTCAACACATAATCTGGTCCTAAGTGACTATGTAGTATTTTCTCATTCCAGGGCTTGACATACATTTTCATTGCTTCTGGAATGATTTCTTTCCCATTTTTTGTCAGGTTAACAGCCACCTATCTTTCAGGTTTAAATTATTTCTTATAATTTATAATTATGTTTGGGCATATGTTTATTATTTATATCATGTATGTATTTCATTGACTACTTAACTATAAATCTTGATCTGTTTTATTCTTCATTATAACTTAATGTGTTTTATATAATACATGAACCATAAGAGATGCTATTGAAAAAAATCTTGCCTATCTTAACTATAATCTTTGCAAAATGGTTTTAGGGATATAAGATATTTGGTTGACAGGACATAGCAATAAAGAGTTGGAAAGCTTAGTAATTGTTTGTCTCTGGAGGTGGAAAGATGGCTGAAAAAGAAGCAGAAAATGCCTGCAGAAAATTAAGAGAAGTGTTCAGGGATCTATACATTCTTTAGGGGTAAGAAGACTAGAAATCTAGCAGTAAGTCCAATTTGACTAAGACAGAGAGAGTGTGCTTAAAGAGCTTCTGGGCAAGAGATTTGTAGTAGAGCAGCAAATAGCTCAATGTGAAGCAATTTCTGATGGAGTCAATCCATTTGGATCCAGACTGTAGTGGGTAGATTGGACATTGTTCTTTTCCAAGCCCTGGGGCTGAGAAGAAGAGCCATTATTGGGCACAAGTCCAGCTAAAGCTATGAAATAAGACTCCTATGTTAAGCCAGAACAAGCTAAATTCTTTGACAAGAGGTGTGCACTTATCCTTTATCACCTGTTTGTAATTTGTGCCCCAAGATTGATAATACAAACTTTTAACTCACGCAGACCGTTTTTCAGTTTCTCTATGACACCAAGCTCATAACCACCCAAGAGCTTACACACTCTCTTTTCTGTGCTGGAGCATTCCCGCACCTATCTGCTTAACTCTTCTTCATCTTTTATGCACCACACTCAGTACACTTCTTTTAAAAGATTTTCTCCATTTTCCCCACTTTAAACCAGTGTACTGCTGACTTTACAATGGAAAATACTGATTAGATATTTATATGCACTATGCTTATATAAATTCATGAACATTTATATACATTTTTATGTTTGTTGAACAACTTGGTTCCCTACTAGATTATTAAGGTTAGCATTACAGGCTTAAAGTTTATGTCTGTTTTGTTTACAACTGTATCTTCTAGCACTTAGTACATTGACTGATACAATGAATAGTAAATACTGATTGAATGAATGAATATCAGTTATAAATGTGTAGTGGGCTAATGATCTCATGTGGAGGAGGAATGGAAAATTGTCAGAGGTTGTGGGAACAAAGTCTCAACACATACAGAAAATTTCTATTAAATATGAAATAATAAGATAGTCAAGCCTGGCTACCTTTCTGCTTTGGGCACCTTGATGGTTCCAATATAGCTTAACTATGCTATTACTTCTTTAAAATATGATCACAGTTTTAGAATCGCAGACTGTGAGTTTATGTTAACTGGTCTAGTTGCAAGCTAGTAAGTTCATTATGTTAGTTTTAGAGTGTATTATCCAAAGAAAGTCTGTTAGGTGGAAATAGAATAAATTTAATTAATCCCACTAAATAAAATCAGGTGATCCAGAAGCAGCCATAGTCTGAAACAGGTTTCATTTATGCTGAATGAGTAAATTGCCCTGTCAATGTTCTCTAATTTTAGTAACAGAAGAAAAATAAAAGCCCCATGAGTTCATATTAAGTTAGATGGTTTTTAATCATGTTTTTCAAAAGAAATGGTTTAAAGATGTGGAATAAACTTGATTCTCTTAATTTTTTTTTTCTTGAGTAACTATATACCAAATATCTGCTTTCATTACCTATTGTCATAAAACCCATATTAAATTCTACCAACACTGGTGAGCAGCCAATAGTGGGTGAGACTAATGGGGCCCTACCTTCTGTAATTAGAGATGCCATCTAACTTTGTTACTGCCTTAGATTAGTTCTTAACTGAAATCACTTACATGTGATTGTTACTGTTAATGGGAAAGGATATTAAATATGGATTATATCTTTCATAGTCTAGCTAGCTGGGCATCTTGGACTTAATACTCCCCATCTGTGACCCTTTACAATACATTAAGCACACCTTTTCAGCAGCAGCCCTACTACCGTTAATCATGCTGGGGAAAAGATTGCACTGAATGTATTAGCAAGACACTCACATTAACCAAATGCTAGTCATACGTGTCAAGGAAGAGAGAGCCAAGTCTCGACTCTATTTTCAATGGACTTTGAGCTTGTAAGTCAATGGTATCTGAGTCTCTTCATCCCTCAGTATGGGGATTGCTGGTTTCTCAAGTTACAGTGATATGATTCATGTTTTTTTAGTAAAACTATAGTAGCCAACTCATCTACCTGTTTAGGAAATTTCAGTGCAAAATTTTATGTTTGTTTCTCTGTAATGTGCATATCCTTTCAGTAAAAAGAAATCACAGAAAGTACATGGAGTTGCAAGAAACAAAACAAGGTTTTAAAATTCTTCAGGAAAAAAAGTCAAATAATAAGCACAGTGATAATCTTAGCAACATACAGAATGCACTGTAATAATACTTTTTATTTTTGGAAACTCCACTGCTCTTGTAAAAATTAGATAGATGATATAGCCTTATGTATGAAAAATGTAAAAAAAATGTAAAAAAATGTACAAAAATGGAAAAGATATATATACATATAGTCATATTAAGGGAAGAAAATGTTTCTGAGAGCTCAGAAACAGAGAGGAGAGGAGACAGTTACTGTATAGGAACCGGGGAACCTGGACATGCATGTGTCATGGATGATTGTTAAGCTGAATCATTCTTACTTAACTTTATACAGTAAAATCATGAAAAGCCTGAAGGATAGAACTGGCAGGCAGGACTGCCTTGTATTAAGGATAGCATGAGGTTCAGAAATAAGCTTTTAACAAAGAACAAATGTTCCTAGGGTTTAGTGTGGGACATAGGCCAGAGTGTAAGGGGAAGTTGATTTATAGAGAATGTAGATTTGGGGCTATTTAGGAAGAACATATTATTGAAAAGATTCTAACCTGTCTACACGTAGCTTAGAGCTTCATCTATTCTCTGCGCTTCATTAGTAGCTGTGCGTAGTCTATTCCATAGAGTAGCTATAGTTCTTCTCAAGAATCCTTTGTTATATTTGTAGGGTCCTAAATTTTAAAAATGCATTTCATCTTTGCTTTGTATATTTAAAGCTTTAGTGTTTATATAACCTTTCTCTCAAAAATTCTACTCCTAGTGATTATAATTTTATTAATAAATTATTAACATGTATATATTATTTACCATGAGTCAGTCAAGGTCTACATACTTTATACACATCTACAACCTCAAGAATGTGTCCTTATCATGCCTGGAGAAGGGCATGGCAACCCACTTCAGTATTCATGCCTGGAAAAATCCCATGGACAAAGGAGCCTGGCAGGCTACATGTTCATCGGGTCGTAAAGAGTTGGATGTGACTGAAGTGACTTAGCACACCCAACCTCAGTTAATTCTCTTTTAAAAATGTATTGACGTACCATTACATATGTATACAATATGCACGCATGCTCAGTTTTGTCTGACTCTTTGTGACCCCATGGGCTGTAGCCCACAAGGTTCCTCTCTATCCATAGAATTTTCCAGGCAAGAATATTGGAGTGGATATACAATATAGTGATTCACAATTTTTAAAGGTCATACTGCATTTATGATTATTATAAAATATTGGCTATATTCCCTGTGTTGTACAGTATATTCTTATATCTTATTTTATTCCTAATAGTTTGTGCCCCTTATTCTCCTGTATTGTCCCTCCCCACCTCATTCCCCACACTGGCAGCCATTAGTTTGTTCTTTATATCTATGAGTCTGTTTCTTTTTTTATGATATTCACTAGCCTGTTGTAGTTTTCGATTCCACATATAAGTGATGTCATACAGTATTTGTCTTATCTGACAGTTTACTTAGCATGAAAGTGAAAGTGAAGTCACTCAGCTGTGTCTGACTCTTTGCGACCCGTGAACTGTAGCCCACCAAGCTCCTCCATCCATGGGATTCTCCAGGCAAGAATACTGGAGAGGGTTGCTATTTCCTTCTCTAAGGGATCTTCCCGACCCAGGGATCGAACCCAATAATGCCCTACAAATCCATTCATGCTGCTGCAATTGGCAAATTTTGTTCTTTTTTTTATGGCTAAGTAATACTGCATTGCAAATAGATATCTTATCTTCTTTACCCATTCATCTGTTCATGGGCATTTAGGTTGCCTCCATACCTTGACAATTGTAAATAAGGCTGCTGTGAACACTGAGGACACGTATCTTTTTGCATTAGTGTTTTTGGTTTTTTTCAGATATCTCCCCAGAAGTGAAACTATTGGATAGTATGATAATTCTACTTTTAGCTTTTTGAGAAACCTCCATATTGTTTTCTGCAGTGGCTGCGTCAATTTACATTCCTGTCAACAGTGCACAAGTGTTCTCTCTTGTCATATGCTTGCAGACATTGGTTATTTGTGTTCTTTTGCTGGTAGTCATTCTGACAGGTACGACGTGACATCTCACTGTGGTTTTGAGTTGTCTTTCCCTGATGATTAGCAGTGTTGAGCATCTTTTCATGTGCCTGTTGACTATCTACATTTCTTCTTTGTAGTAAAACCTCAGTTAATTCTCAAGCAGCTCTATGAAATGGTCACAATACATTTCACAGTAAATAAACTAAGACATGGAAAGTTCTGGTAGCTTACCACAGCTATTGACACACAGGAGGTCTGATTTCTGGGAATTGTGCCCTTATCCTCATGAGAATACTCCTTCTCATGAGGATGGGAATACCAGCTAACTAAAATGATGAAACCATCTTAGATGCAATGACCAGGGCTTTCTTAAGAAAATCATGGCATATAATAGAAGGCATAACATATTATTTTATGCTATGGAACATGCCCATGTTATGTTGATTAACCAGAGAAGGGCCTTTCATCATGGAGCATGGACGTTGTGGAGCAGAATCCTTAGCTAATCAGCTGAGATCATGTAGCATGAACAGGAAATAAATCTGTGTTGCTTAAGCCATTGAGACTGTTGGTTGCTTGTTGTAATGCTCTAAGAACAAAATGGAGTTTGAGGAAATAACCTCACTATAGTGGTGAAGATGGATTGTAACTATCCAAAAGGATTGTACTGGAGCAGGAAGGGAACAGAAGCACTTTAACTCAGTTGTCTGTGTTTAGAATTAGACACCTCTTTTAGAGGTGTCTGTGTTTAGAATTATACACCGTCTTTTTAACTGTTACTGATGCTTAACTTTCTGTCTTCTTGCCTGAAAAAGTGAATAATCTGCTGTGAGAATTCAATGAAATAAAATAGGCGAGGCACTTGGCACAAAGTCTAGCACACAGTAACAGTTCGAACCATAGTGGCACTCGTCACTCATGGGGTACAATTTTAGCAACATGGTAGAGCAACAGGTTGGAACTAAAGTTGTCCTGAGAGGAGATCAAGCATCACAGGGTTTGGAGATTAAATGAATGGAGTTTCCCAAATTAAATTCCAAATAGATTGGAATGTCAGTTAATGGGTAAGTAATAGAAATGTCCTAATTTGAAAAATAGATGTATACAATTGTACAATATTATAAATATACATATATATATATATTCAACAGTAATTGCAGCCTCACAGAGCTCAGCCCAGCCTGCTCAGAAAAACTTCCCATGAAACTGTGGGCTTCATAAAGTGATTGCTGTTTTATGCCACTAAGTTTAGAAATAGTTTGTTACACAGTAAAAGCTAACAAATACAATATTTTTAGAAAATTTCCAAATGCCTAGCCAATACTGGTAGAGCTAACAATTCTATCCGAAGGGGAAGTTTGTTTTAAGCTTAAAAATATTGACATATTCGCACAGCTTGTTCTTCCAATACGGTAATTGCTTCTCTGTTTGTTTTTTTCCCCTAACAAAACTGCAGAAACCATACCTTACTTGGCAATGTGATGAGCAGTCAAATTCTACCAGGAATCTTCGGGAAAATACGAAGCATAACACATGGGAACACAAGGGAATGGTGATTGAATTTTTTATTAAGTGCTGGGCATTGAGCTAAGTACTTTCCATGCATTAGGTCATTTACCCTTCAAAAATGTCTTATTTTTAATCTCCACTTTAAAGAAAAAAAAATGAGACACAGTCTATGTTATTAGCCCAAGATAACCAGTAAGTTGATGAATCAGGGTCCAAATGCATATTTGTCTGACTCAGAAAGTGTTTAAACATCTCCCAACATGCCAAACCTCTTACAGTTTGTGTGAATACCTAAGACTATTAGAGCTTTAAGAGATTTTTTAAATATGTAAATATATAACTTTCAAAACAGAGTTTTTTAGGATGAAGAAATAATAGTCTAGCGAAGATACATTCAAGATTTCAAAGATAGGCCATGGCACGGCAGGAACTGGAAGTTTCATCATAGGAAATTAGCATCTCAGGTCTAACACGATTTAATATAATTCGTATATACTGGGTACTTTGAGTCTCAGCTTTTGTGTAATCAGGACAGAAGGTGATAATGGGTTGAACTACAGGTAAGGGTGGTAATGACATGAAAAATGCCCCATCAAAACGTTTGAGGTTGGCAATTACCAGTTTCCCTGCTAATATTCCAGCATCAGGTCATTGCTTATCTAACGAAATCTCAAATCCCTTGGGCTTCCATCTTAAAAAGTTTTCAAGGAGACAATTACATGAGCAGTTTCCTAAACCTAGTGATACACTTTCTCTCTGTTTTCCTTTTTTGGGATGAAAACACAGTTGATATTTTGACTTGCAAGGTTAAAGCAAATTCAAACAAGATTTTTTTTTTTAATCAATTCAAGAAGAACTAGAGCCAGAATTAATATTTTAAACATAACACTTGAAAAGACTCCTTTAGTGTTTGGGAAAATGAAATGTCAGTAACAGATTTTGGCACCAGAATGTCTCTGATTAAAGAGCAGACGTAAGCTGTTTCTTATCTTTCAAACACCTATCCCAGATTTCTAGATTACCTCTGATATTGTGTTCTTAAATGTTTTTTCTTATTGTCTGGCCTCTATAATATTAAGTTTGGTAGTATAATTCAACTCAAGTAGGAAAAAGAATTATGTGATTTAGAAGTTTAATATGTAGAAAAGAATTTTCTTCCTGATCTTATGCACAACTTAAATTACTTTACATGTTTTGCTGAGAATATCATGCCTAAGGCAATGTGGTAGTAGAAAGGTTACATTGTCTTTGGAATCATAAATATGTAAAAAACACAGGCTATTCTCAGACACTGAAGGAGCAAGTCTCCTCCAACCACACTTCACACTTACTCAGATTTTGGTTAGATAAACCTAAAAGTCCCTTTCAACACTGAGAACTTCCTTGATATAAAATTGCATGATTTATTCCTAAAAAAATAAAAGAAAAAAAAAAGAAAATTGCATGATTTGTCCCATGATTTGCTAACTCTGATTTTTTTTTTTCCTTTTTGGTATCTATTATCATTCCTATACAATATATTACAATATATTTATTTGTTCACTTTTAGCTCCATATATAATATTATATGGGGTCAGCCATATTACCTGAGGTCAGCTCTTAGGATAACGTCCCCTGGAGATACCTAGTACAGCAGTTACATTCTCAGAGTTTAAAAAGTTGGCTAACACATGACTAAAATAGAGGTCAATACGTATAATAGGTGAGGTCACTCATTGTGTCCAACTCTTTGTGACTCCTGTAGCCTGCCAGACTCTTCCATCCATGGAATTTTCCAGGCAAGAATACTTGAGTGGGTTGCCATTTCCTTCTCCAGGAGATCTTTCCTACCCAGGGATTGAACCCAGACTAGCTGGATGGCATCACCAACTCAATGGACATGAATTTGAGCAAGCTTCAGGAGATGGTGAAGGACAAGGAAGCCTGGTGAGCTGCAATTCTTGGGATCATAGTTGGATATGACTTAGTGACTGAACAATAACAATGGCATATTAATTAAAGAATAAGTGGGGATGTATACAAAAGTTTAGAATTATGAATTAATACCCTTTCTACTCTTCCTAGTTACATATATAAAACCCTGTAACATTTAAAAACTTCAGTTTCTGGAATAAAAGGTTTGAAGTGCAAACACTGTTCCCCAGCTTCTGTTGCATGGTATCTAATCCTATTAGCCTCTTCTCACCTCCTATCCCTTCACTTGTGGGTTTTTTGTGCTTTTTTTTTTTTTTTCATGATTCATACGTACATTCTCGCACGTCTCCCATGTCCTAGGCCTAAACTTTAGCCTTCTAAACACAAGAGCTATAAGTCTATTCCTTTATTGGAACAACAAGGGACAGAATTACATAGCAGAAATCAGTTCAGTTCAGTCACTCAGTCATGTCCAACTCTTTGCGACCCCATGGACTGCAGCATGCCGGGCCTCCCTGACCTTCACCAACTCCCAGAGTTTACTCAAGCTCATGTCCACTGAGTCAGTGATTCCATCCAATCATCTCATCCTCTATCGACCCCTCTCCTCCTGCCTTCAATCTTTACCAGAATTAGGGTCTTTTTCAATGAGTCAGTTCTTCGCATCAGGTGGCCAAAGTATTAGAGTTTCAGCTTCAACATCAGTCCTTCCAATGAATATTCAGGACTGATTTCCTTCAGGACTAGTTGGATGTCCTTGCAGTCCAAGGGACTCTCAAGAGTCTTCTCCAACACCACAGTTTAAAAGCATCAATTCTGCCACACTCAGCTTTCTTTATAGTCCAACTCTCACATCCATACATGACTACTGGAAGAACCATAGCTTTGACTAGATGGACCTTTGTTGGCAAAGTAATGTCTCTGCCTTTTAATATGCTGTCTAGGTTGGTCATAACTTTTCTTCCAAAGAGTAAGCGTCTTTTAATTTCATGGCTGCAGTCAACCTCTGCAGTGATTTTGGAGCCCCCCCGCCCCCCCCCCCGCCCAAATTAAGTCTGTCACTGTTTCCCTATCGATTTGCCATGAGGTGATGGGACTGGTTGCCATGATCTTAGTTTCCTGAATGTTAAGTTTTAAGCCAACTTTTTCACTCTCCTCGTTCACTTTCATCAAGAGGCTCTTCAGTTCTTCTTCTCTTTCTGCCATAAGGGTGGTGTCATCTGCATATCTAAGGTTATTTATATTTCTGCCAGCAGTCCTGATTCCAGCTTGTGCTTCATCCAGCCCAGCATTTCTCATGATATACTCTGCATATAAGTTGAATAAGCAGAGTGACAGTATACAGCCTTGACATACTCCTTTTCCTATGTGAAACCAGTCTGTTGTTCCATGTCCAGTTCTAACTGTTGCTTCTTGACCTGCATACAAATTTCTCAAGAGGCAGGTCAAGTGAAAAGGTATTCCCATCTCCTTAAGAATTTTCCACAGTCTGTAGTGATCTACACAGTCAAAGGCTTTGGCATAGTCAGTAGAGCAGAAGTAGATGTTTCTCTGGAACTCTCTTGCTTTTTCAATGATCCAATAGATGTTGGCAATTTGATCTCTGATTCCTCTCTAAATCCAGCTTGAACATCTGGAAGTTCACAGTTCACGTACTGTTGAAGCCTGGCTTGGAGAATTTTGAGCATTACCAGTAAAGGAACAGATATATAATTGTAGCTCCTGCCCAAGATGCAGGACCAAGAACTGCTGGGGCCACATGATCAGAAGAATCAGCATCCAGAGGTGGAGTGAGCACCATCTCTTTCACCCTCATATCCCAGCTGCCCTGTGGAGGAAGTGCCCCAAATTCCCAATGCGCAAAAGTGTTTGGGCTCTGGACCCACCTTTCCTGCACTTCACATTAACATCCCGATTCAACTGTGGACTTCATCATTGGGACTTCTGTCTACCACTGAATCTGCTCTTTCCCTGAACCTCAACACACAACCGCTCAGCTCTAACTCTCTCAAGCTCGTCTCCACTTTTGTCCCTTTCTCCACATTAGAGCACAATTACTTTTGTCTAGTCGACCCTCACATCTCACCTGAAATCCTATGAAAAGCTTCCTAATTCGTTTTCCAGGGACCTGTTTTTCCTCTTATCCTTCTGAAATCCATGTTTCACATAGCATTTTTTTTTAATCCATGTTTTTTTAATTGAAAAAAAATTGAAAAGTACATCAGATCATTTCATTCTGTCAGTAATATCTATCTTATCCTGTCTCTTAAATCCGACCCCCTCCTACTTGTCTACCTCTGTCCTCCTTGCCTACTACCCCCTGCCATATTGTGCGGTGTTGTTTTTTTTCCCCCCTCAGTTCCTTGAAAATTCCAAGTCCTTGCCATGTTAACTCTCCTCTCTACCCTAACTCTCCTCTCTACCCAGAATGCACTTTCTTCTCATCTTTCCATAACTACTTCTTTTTGTCATTCAGATCTCAACTTAGATATTCAAAATGGTCTTTCCTGGAACTAGATTTAAAGTACTCACCCAGGTTTTCTCCATCACACACAATCTAGCTCTTCGTACTAGTAAATATTTATGATATATTTGTTTGCTTGATGGCTGTCTCTCTTCTCCATTTCGTAGTAAGCTCCATGAGAACAAAAAACCATTTTTCGCTTTTTCAGTGCTGTTCCTTTTGTCTGGAGCAATGTCTGGTACATAATAGCTGCTAAGTTTGATAATGAGTGGATGAATGAATGGATGTCTTTGAACTTGCTTGGATCCTATCCGGCTTACCATTTTTAATTCCTGGGTTGCTCACAAGTACTTGCAAAAAGTAATGTTGGAGGGGTGGTGGAGGTTTGGAAGAAACATTCCCCCACTCTTGCCCACACACAGGTATATGTATTAAGTGATACTAAAGGAAACCAGGTAAAAGTCTGCTCTAGGGTGGCTCAGTGAGGAAACACGGTCCCATCACCAGACAGAGCTGTCTATAGAGCAGGAAGGAGTTCAATGAGTGTTAGTTGCCTTTTTCATTTGTTTTTTAATGTATCTGCTTACATACGAAGGTAGAAACATGTGATGCCTCACACTTTAGAATTGGACAACTCCTGTCCAGTACTGGCAATTATTGATCATATAGTATCAGGCATTGTTTTTTTTCTTTTGAACTTTGTGTGATCAAATATCTGTATAAAGGGAAACCAGAACCAGAGTTAAGATTTTTGTGAAATTAGAAGAGATAATGCTTAAAGTAATAAAAATGATGTATTACCATTTGATATAGTTATCAGTAATTATGTTATCACTAATGATAAAAGTTATCATTAATAATAATTAAAATATTATTAATGCTATGAGTTATTAATAATGATAATAGCTATTAATAGCATTGTTAACACTGATGATAATAGATATTTTTAAGTACTTGAAGTGTATAGACAATATTCTAAGTACTGTACACATATTAAGTCTTCACAACAGTTCTAAGAGGTTGGTTTTATACTGGATTAAGAAACCTAGGCCCAGAAACTTTTAAGTAACTTTTCTAAAGTTCAACTTGCTGGAGCTAGAATTTGAGCCCAGAAATTCTGTCTCCAGAGTCTGTACTTTTAAAATAGAGCCTGGCCTATGGTAAATATTAATCAGTTTTACATGCTTTCTATCCCTTTTTAACTAATTTAGATTACTTTTATTAGTAGCATGAGCTTTTTGCAGAGCTTTTGTCATATTTGTCACCAAGTAAGATTTTTTTTCTAATATCACAACAAAATGTTAAGTGTAAAAGTGCAGCATCTGAAGAACTGTTTGGAGTCCTTTAGTTATTTAAAACTACAAAGAAGAAATCCTTTGTGTGTGGGGAACAATGAAAGGGGGAAGAGTTTAAAATCTAAAACCTTGGCAAGCCTGTGAACACTTTAACCTATGTAAGTAACTAGCCTCCCTCAGTCCTTCTGCCATCCGTGAACAAAGCCACATGCCCCTCAGAGTTCTAAAAGGGCTGTTTTCATTTTCAAATACAATTTTTGGTCTGTGTATTGACATCTGCTAAATCTGAGAGACACAGTGATCCGGGTCATGAAGTGAAGGAAGCTAAACCAGAGCTGCAGCCTCTGGCCAAATTAATTCTCTTCCATAAGCTTATACTCAGTGGCCTCTGTCAGAAGCATGTCATGTCCAGTATTTGTCTCATTATCTTCAACTTGTGTTTCAGAATGCATCTGGAGGAGATGCAGCTCCTCATGAGGGGAAAAGATATAATTTGCTGGGCTGATGAGACACAGTGGGAAGACTGGACACATTCTCTTCCAGTTTCAAAGGACAATGGCAATAAAGCTCTTTATGAGCTTCAGTTATGCTGAGCTACAATGATCTGCCTCCATCCCAGTAAAGATGGTCACTGCGTACAGTTCTAATCAAAAATAAGATCTGGAGATAGTTCAAGGTCAGAGTAGGGTGGGGGTTCCAGAAGAGAAGAAAGACAATTTTCTGAATTTAACTGATAATGGTTGAAATGTGAAACTCTAAAAGAGAAAACTCTAAAACCTTTATCTTTATCCAAGAGTGTAATTACGCATGTGGATGGTTAGTGAACCTCAGGACTGTGGCTGATTTTCCAGGACACACTGCTTGTAAATAGTCAAATTTTCTTTCCAATTGTCTCCCATATATTTTAACCACACATTTTGAATTCACAAACCACATATTTTGAATTTTTGTCCCAAAAGCATTTCTATGAGACATACTTGGTTTGTGAACATCACCATTTGGCTTCTAGTTGAAAGACCAAACATAAATATATACAAATAAGCTTATGTTTGCAATGTGAAATAAAGCAAAATGTGAATATTATTTGCCTTCCTGAATATTGTTAGTTGAAAACAAAGACAGGATTCTAAGACTTTGGAGGGAAGAAGGGATAATTTCAGTTTGCAGCATATCAGGAGAAAAAGCAAAAATAAGATTCTTAAACAATACAATACATATTTTAATACAATGTAAGCTAACATAGAGTATACAGAATTTAACAAGACAGGAAATAAGCTTGACTTTTTAGTAATGATTATATCTTTAAAAGGAGAAAAATATTTTTCAGTAACTTGTATATGAAAATACATTTTATTTTTCTCTACTTAATGAATTCTTTGTGTAATTCCCTATCTTTGGTTTTCAGACTTTAGTTTACTACTGATGACTTGAGGTGTTTGTTTAAATTGTAGATTCCTGGGTCCCTGTTCTTGAGTATCTAATCTAGTAGGTCTGGGGGAAAGCACTTGTCTATTCTGCTTTATAGACAAGTATTTATAGAATATTACCCATATCTTTATTTTCTACCTGTGAAAAAAAGTCTCACTTTCATTGAATGCCTACTATGTGCCTCTTTTATAGATAATTTATCTCTTTACTCTTTACACCAGTCTTTTGAGTTAACTGTTACCCATTTTTATTGACTAACTGAAGTGAAAGAAAAATACCTTACTCATGATGATACAGCATATAAAAATGAAGTCAAAATTCAGAGACTGGTCAGACCAAAGACCCAGTTCTTTCCTATTTACTTTCTAATTCTTATGATAAAGACACATTCGTAATCAATACTAGGAGTACAGTGTTTTTTTTCTTCCCATTTTGGAGAAAAAACATTAGGTAAAATGAAATGTCAAGAAGATGACAACCTATTTAATATCTTCTAAATGCTCATCAGAAAAATCATAAACCATTGGAAATAAAAAATTGACATTTGATTAAGAAAGTAGTTTAGGAGGAGAAGCCAAATTACATTTTCTAATTGAAGGCTACTTATGAACACTCATGCCCATATGCTGGTGATCAAATTCTGGTTAATCACATTCATGGGCTTAACAGAATTGGCTGCTCACAATTTACTTACAGAAAAGTATGTATGTTGTTGATCAGGGGCTAAGTCATGTCCAACTCTTTGCGACCCCATGAACTGCAGCACACCATTCTTCCCTGTCCTTCACTATATGTTTGTGGATTAAAACAAACAAATCACAGCAAACAATGTTCCTTGAAAAGGAAAGTCACTCAGTCGTCAACTCTTTGCGACCCCATGGACTGTAGTTCATGGAATTCTCCAGGCAAGAATACTGGAGTGGGTAGCCTTTCCTTTCTCCAGGGGATCTTCCCAACCCAGGATTAAACCCAGGTCTTCCACATTGTGGGCAGATTCTTTTCCAGCTGAGCCATAAGGGAAGCCTGTTCCTTAGTACAAGCTAAGTAAATACTTCTTTAATGTATTCATTTTCACAATTTTAAAATTTGTTTCAAAGATGGAGTGGCATCACCTTATAAATCCAGAATTTATTGAGTATATAATCCTCAAGACACCCACCTTCTGGAGTGCACATCCTACATAATCCCTTTCCCTTGAGTGTGGGTGGGCCTGACCTAACCAGGTGATGATGGTCAGCAACAGAAGAAGTCAGAGAAGTTCAAAGATGACAGATCCTATAGAGAAGGGCTTCCCTGGTAGCTTGGACGGTAAAGCGTCTGCCTACAATGTGGGAGACCCAGGTTTGATCCCTGGGTCGGGACGATCCCCTGGAGAAGGATATGGCAACCCACTCCAGTATTCATGCCTGGAAAATCCCATGGACCAAGGAGCCTGGTGGGCTACAGTCTGTGGGGTCGCAAAGAGTCAGACACGACTGAGTGACTTCTCTTCTCTTCTTCACTTCATAGAGAAGGCCATGGCACCAGAGACTATGTAGAGGCTCTACAAGCCAAGAGCAGCCTCTGGTCAATAGTCACCAAAAAACAGGGGCCTCAGTGTTAAGACCATATCCAACTTAATTCTACCTGCAGCCAGGTAAATTTTTTTTCAAAAGATCCGCAGCTTCAGAAAATAACACAATCCAGTTGATAGCTTGATTGCACCCTGATGAGAGCCTAAGGAGAGAATGTGTCTTAGCCAGGCCTGGACTTCTGACCAACAAAACCATGAGATAATAAATTTGAGTCATTGTAATGCCCATGGCAATTTGTCTATGTGTCTTTGTTGCACAGGAATTAAAAAACAAAAACTAATGCAAGCAGCTCCAATGTGCCAGTGCTGAACCACGCATATGGGTAAAACAGTGTCCTTGACAGGCAAGAATCTCTGCCCTAATGGACCTAGGATTATAATGGGGTAAAATATGACAATATGAAAATACACACATAAAATAGAATAAAAGTATATACAGATTCTCAAGAAAGCCATGTTCTATGAAGAAAACTAAAATAGGGCAAGAGTTAGACATTGACCTGATGGAGATTGAGGTGGTACTTTAACAGGATGGTGAGGGAACAGCTGTCAGGAGAGATGAGAGTGGTGTCACAGCCAACATGATGGAAAAGAGGCACCGTATGAAGACAGGAGTTTGGATCTTATTCTAAATCTTTTGAAGAGTTTTAGGCATGGGGAGGTGTTTATCTGAGTTACTCTTCAAGAAAATATCTCAGTGGAGAATGAACTAAAGGGGGTGGGAGTAGGGAGCTAACAGTGGACTTGTATTTAAGAGAAATCATGTTCATTACAAAGATATTTGTTATCAACCATGAAAGATCATGCAGGATCAGACTGGAGTGATAATCCTTGGGCTTGAAAGAGGGTGTTCCCATAATGTTGTCATGAATCATATAGTGTAGAACTTTTCTCCCATAATTTGTAATAAATAAGAATTTTTCCCCTCAGTTCAGTTCAGTTCAATTCAGTCGCTCAGTTGTGTCAGACTCTTTGCAACCCCATGAGTCGCAGCACGCCAGGCCTCCCTGTCCATCACCAACTCCCAGAGTTCACTCAGACTCACGTCCATTGGGTCAGTGATGCCATCCAGCCATCTCATCCTCTGTCGTCCCCTTCTCCTCCTGCCCCCAATCCCTCCCAGCATTGGAGTCTTTTCCAATGAGTCAACTCTTCGCATGAGGTGGCCAAAGTACTGGAGTTTCAGCTTCAGCAAAATTCCCTCCAAAGAAATCCCAGGGCTGATCTCCTTCAGAATGGACTGGTTGGATCTCCTTGCAGTCCAAGGGACTCTCAAGAGTCTTCTCCAACCCCACACTTCAAAAGTATCAATTCTTCGGCACTCAGCTTTCTTCACAATCCAACTCTAACATCCATACATGACCACTGGAAAAACCATAGCCTTGACTAGACGGACCTTTATTGGCAAAGTAATTTTTCCCCTAGGGTATTTCCAAATCCAGATAATACAGACCTTTACCCTAATAAGAATGTGAGGGAGGCACAAAGGGGAAAGAAAGATGAAGGCAGAAATTTTAGTAACCCTAGTTATAAAGCAAAAAAATGACCTAATGTTTTTCAACAAATTAGTAGATCTAAGGAAACTGGACTTTAAATGTTTACATGCTTAGAAAATTCCTCAAGATTATCCAAAGTCACAGTCAAAGCCTAACAATATTTTTTTCCTAGTAACAGATTATAGGAATTCAGTTAAGATTCTTTCTTTGGCTAAGGAGATAAATGTCCAAACTATATAGTGACTGCTTCTTTGTTCAGAATAAAGTTAAAATCAGAATAAGTGTTAGACTTTCAAAATACTAGAAACTTCTTCATACACATGCTTCTTAATAACATGCACAATGCTATGCAATGAAAAAAAGTAAGCACAGTATATATTTGCACACATTTTTAAATGTGAGCATTTTTCTCTACATGTCTAACTCTCAAGACTAATATAAAAGAATAACTCTATGCACAGAAAAGTAAACCTAAGGAATTTTCTCCAGAGTTAATTAACTACAGCATGGACAATTTTAAACAGCTTTCCAATAAAATTCCCAGCTCTAATTAGTCCCAAAGAGAAAAAGAGATTACAATGGAGTGGAGTACAGTTTTCTCCTCTCACTCCTTGCTTTCATCTATCTTTATCTATTTCATCCCTTGAGCACACTTATAGACTGAATTGTGATCCTCCAAAATTTATGCAGAAGCTCTTTCAATGTGACTATGCTTTGAGACAGGACCACCTGGGAAGCTCTAGGGAGGTAATTAAGGTTAAATAAGGTCAGAAGAGTGGGGCCCTAAACTGATAGGACTTGTGTCCTTTTAAGAGGAAAGGCCATGTGAAGACATAGTATTAGAAGAGAGTTCCCAACAGAAACCAACCCTAACAATACTTTTATCTTAGATTTCTAGCCTCTGGGACTGTGATAAAATTAATTTATGTTGTTTAAGCCCAACAGCCTGTGGAATTTTGTTGCAACAGCCAGAGAAGACAGATATACAAACTGAATTAAAAAATCAGAAAAAACCATAGAATCTCATATTCAGGACATCCATGATGCCAATAACGTCAAAGAAGTTGAATTTTACACAAATAAATCATCTTTAATTTACCAGCTAGTGAACATGTTTGCTTCTGTTTAGAGTCACAAACATGGGATCCCCTGATCTTCGGGAATGTTAATGCTGAATTGGCCATTGAATAGCACTTTTGTTTTTAATACCTAAGATTGTGACCTGCTTTGGTGGTGTTCTTAACAGAGTTAACTTTGCCCTGTTCTGAATTGAAGATTAGTTTAATAAATATATTATGCATAAGAAAGAAAGAAAAGAAAGTGAAGTCGCTCAGTCGTGTCCGACTCTTTGTGACCCTATGGACTATAGCCTACCAGGATCCTCTGTCCATGGTATTTTCCAGGCAAGATTACTGGAGAGGGTTGCCATTTCCTTCTCCAGGGGATCTTCCTGACCCAGGGATCGAACCCGGGTCTCCCACATTGTAGACAGACGCTTTACCATCTGAGCCACCAGGGCAATTTTTTATATTAAAGTAGTAGACATTGATTAAATTCCCCTTACTGCAGAGAGTTGCTTTTGTAATTATCTGAGAAGGAATCACACATAAACAAATAAAAATAGACAAAAATAAGCAACAACAATAATAATGATGAAAAAGGAAAGATTATACCTACATGATATGGCTTCCAGGTGACTCAATGGTAAAGAATCCACCTGTCAATTCAGGAGACACAGGTTGGATCCCTTGCTGGGGAACATCACCTGGAAGAGAAAATGGTAACCCACTCCAGTATTCTTGCCTGAATAATCCCATGGATAGAGGAGCCCTGCGGGCTACAGTCCATAGGGTCACAAAGACTTGGACACGACTGAGCAACTACTAAGCACACACGGATACCTACATCCCATTACTGTGGAGGAGGAGGCCGAGTACTAGCAGCAATGATAGTGGTAGTAGCAGCAGTAGTAACAGCAGTAGTAAGAGTTTAGTTTTTCTACTTTAGAGTTATTGGCTTGCTGGGCTACTTCTTTGTTGTGGGGCTGCCATGTGCATTAAGGGGTCTTCAGCAGTGCTGTTGTTGTTTAGTCGCCCAGTCATGCCCAACTCTTTGCAACCCCATGGACTGCAGCGTGCCAGGCCTCTCTGTCTCTTACCATCTCCCAAACTGTGCCCAAGTTCATGTCCATTGCACTGGTGATGCTATCCATCCATCTTATCCTCTGACTCCCTCATCTCCTTCTGCCCTCAATCTTTCCCAGGATCAGGGACTTTTCCAATGAGTCAGCTGTTCGCATCAGATGACCAAACTACTGGAGTTTCAGCTTCAGCTTTAGTCCTTCCAACAAGTGTTCAGGGTTGATTTTCCTTGAGATTGACTGGTTTTATCTACTTGCTGTCTAGGGGACTCTCAAGAGTCTTCTCCAGCACCACAGTTCAAAGGCATCAATTCTTCGGCTCTCTGCCTTCTTTACGGTCCAGCTCTTGGGAAGATCATAGCCTTGACTGTACAGACCTTTGTCAGGAGAGTAATGTCTCTGCTTTTCAACACACTGTCTATCAGTGTGTCTAGCCTCTACTCATTAGATTCCAGTAGCATTCTCCCAGTTGTGACAACCAAAACCACCTCCAGGCAACAACCAATGTCCTCTGAGGGACAAAATTAACCCCCTTCCCCACTGGAGAACCCACCAATCATAGCTGATCTCTACTGAGCACATTCTATATGCTAAGCAATGCTTAGGCATTTTACAAGTATAAATTTATTTAATCCTGAAAACAAACTTAAATGTAAATATTGTTATTAACCCCTTGTTACCAGTGTGAAAATTATGGCACAGATAATGTGAAGTCCCTGAAGTTGCACAGCTATTAAGCGTCTTTTTTTATTTTGGCTTTTGAATCACATTTTATTTTTCTCATGAAGTGCGATGAAAATATTTTAAAATAAATATTCTTGGGAACGCATGTAAGAATTAAAGATTTTAAAATTTAAAAAATAAAAAAATAAAATTTAAAAAAATAAAATAAAATAAATATTCTTAAATCTCTGAGACATTCTTTTTAGCATATAATTGAATTATTTTTTGTGTGCAACATGATGATTTAATACAATATTGTGAAACAATTTTCCTTATCAAGTTAACACATGCATCATCTCATTTTTTTAATCATTTTTGTCAGGGAGAACATTTTATTACTACCCTCTGGGAAAATTTCTGCGACCCCATGGACTGCAGACCACCATGCTCCTCTATCCATGGAATTTTCCAGGCAGGAATACTGGAGTGGGTTGCGATTTCCTACTCCAGAGGATCGTCCCAATCCAGGGATCAAATGCACGACTCTTGCATCTCCTGCATTGGCAGGGGGATTCTTTGCCACTGAACCACCCGGGAAGCCCCTCAACTACACAATACAGTGTCATCAACTTTAGTTACCAGGTTGTAATTAGATCCTCAGACCATACTCATTTCTAGACTGAATTTTTTTACCCTTTTATCAAGCTCTCTCTATTTCCCCACTCCCAAGCCTTATAATTGATACCATGCAGCATTTGTCTTCTGTTCGGCTTATTTCACTTAGCGTAATGCCCTCCAGTTTCACCCATGTTGTCCCAAAGAACAGAATTTTCTTCTTTTTAAGGCTGAATAATATTCCATTGTACACATGTACCACATTCTCTTTATCCATTTTTCTGTCAATGAATACTAAGATTGCTTCCATACCTTGGCTATTGTGAATAATGAGTTATTATCTCTTGGAACTCAAATTTACACATAGATGATCAGTGCGCTTTGTAGAGGAGAGCTATAATCATTCATTCACTTGGGAAAATTTCATAAGAGTTTGACACATAGAATATGAAGAAGGAAGATTAAAAACGAAAAAGTAAAAAAAAGCCTTGATTCTTGATCTTAAATTTCTCATCAAAAATTTCTCATCATAGCAAAAGTTAGAGGAAGTTGTTGGTGTTTGAAGAAAGAGTAACAGTGGAGTTATCCTGTAGATCATAGCTGGTCTCTCTTACCTTCCTCACTCTCCAAATTTTTTCCTCAACATAGCTATCTTCTTGGTCATTGTCCAGCCCCAGCCTAACTATCTGCTACTGCAGCCCTGAGTGGCTGCTATCTGGTGGCTCAACCATGAGCAGAAAGGAGGTTAATAGTATCATTCCCCACTAGCAGTGTTTGCCTATCAATGAAGAACTTATAAGTAACGAACAACTGTCACAGCTCTATAAGAATTGTCTTATACTAGTGGGATGAGTGGTAATGTTGGGAAGAATATTTACTGGAAACCCTCCTAAGGAAGAGTAGTGAAATTTGCTTCTTGTTCATAAGGAAGTTGGAGAAGGCGATGGCATCCCACTCCAGTACTCTTGCCTGGAAAATCCCATGGACGGAGGAGCCTGGTGGGCTGTATTCCATGGGGTTGCTAGGAGTCGGACACGACTGAGCGACTTCACTTTCCCTTTTCCCTTTCATGCATTGGAGAAGGAAATGGCAACCCACTCCAGTGTTCTTGCCTGGAGAATCCGAGGGACGGGGGAGCCTGGTGGGCTGCCATCTATGGGGTTGCACAGAGTCGGACACAACTGAAGCGACTTAGCAGTAGCAGCAGCAGCATAAGGAAGTAGTAGTGAAGAGAAGTGAAACTTCATAAATCTTTAAATTGAGTTTTAATTTGGGCCCCACTCTTACCTAACTCAATAACTGAGAATATGTAGGCATCTGTCTTGCAGTGTAAATTTAGAGGACTGAACTAAATAATATCTAAGATCTATTCCAGTTTTAACATTCTATCAATCTATGAATTTTATGACTATGAAACATACTTACCTAAATTATCCCAAAATATTTATCTGAAATTAAATAAACAAGTCATTGTTGGTCAGTTTTAGGATTTATCATTTTGAAGAATTTGTTTTATAGTTTAAAGATTTGAAAACCCTTCTGTGACCATTCATCAATCTTCTTCTGTGGACAATAAGAACATATGGTTTGAGGATATATAGTTAATGACCACTTGTTAATTTCAGTGACTTCTAGAGATATATATATAGTCTGTGGAGCAGTTTATGTATATGGAATATTTTAGCGCAGTCCTATAAGCTATTTTTATAAGCAGTTTGATATCCTCCTATGTTTTGTTTGCAGAAACAACAGAGGAATGAGAACTTCAATGACTAGCATGAGGTCGACTGACAGAATAGTGGGAACAATGAAATCAAATGTACAGAGCAGGCACATTTCAATGGTCATTTTACCAATAACAACAGGAGAAAAAAATATTCATTCTCTAGGTTTCATTTTATCCAGCCTTAAAATCAATTGATTTTCCAGTTTAAATCCATTTTGTTTAGCCCGCTAGAGTTTATTATAATCATAATCACTATAAAAGAAGCAAAAGATATTAAGAAGAGGTGGCAAGAATACACAAAAGAAATGTACAAAAGAGATCTTCAAGACCAAGATAATCACGATGGTGTGATCACTCACCTAGAGCCAGATATTCTGGAATGTGAAGTCAAGTTGGGCCTTAGAAAGCACCACTACAAACAAAGCTAGTGGAGGTGATGGAATTCCAGTTGAGCTATTTCAAATCCTGAAAGATGATGCTGTGAAAGTGCTGCACTCAATATGCCAGCAAATTTGGAAAACTCAGCAGTCACAGGACTGGAAAAGGTCAGTTTTCATTCCAATCCCAAAGAAAGGCAATGCCAAAGAATGCTCAAAATACCACACAATTGCACTCATCTCACACGCTAGTAAAGTAATGCTCAAAATTCTCCAAGCCAGACTTTAGCAATATGTGAACTATGAACTTCCAGATGTTCAAGCTGGTTTTAGAAAAGGCAGAGGAACCAGAGATCAAATTGCCAACATCTGCTGGATCATGGAAAAAGCAAGAGAGTTCCAGAAAAACATCTATTTCTGCTTTATTGACTATGCCAAAGCCTTTGACTGTGTGGATCACAATCAACTGTGGAAAATTCTGAAAGAGATGGGAATACCAGACCACCTGACCTGCCTCTTGAGAAACCAAGATGCAGGTCAGGAAGCAACAGTTAGAACTGGATGTGGAACAACAGACTGGTTCCAAATAGGAAAAGGAGTATGTTAAGGCTGTATATTGTCACCCTGCTTATTGAACTTCTATGCAGAGTACATCATGAGAAACACTGGGCTGGAAGAAGCACAAGCTGGAATCAAGATTGCTGGGAGAAATATCAATAACCTCAGATATGCAGATAACACCACCCTTATGGCAGAAAGTGAAGAGGAACTAAAAAGGCTTTAGATGAAAGTGAAAGAGGAGAGTGAAAAAGTTGGCTAAAGCTCAACATTCAGAAAATGAAGATCATGGCATCTGGTCCCATCACTTCATGGGAAATAGATGGGGAAACAGTGGAAACAGTGTCAGACTTTATTTCTGGGGGCTCCAAAATCACTGCAGATGGTGATTGCAGCCATGAAATTAAAAGCTGCTTGCTCCTTGGAAGGAAAGTTATGACCAACCTAGACAGCATATTGAAAAGCAGAGACGTTATTTTGCCAACAAAGGTCTATCTAGTCAAGGCTATGGTTTTTCCAGTGGTCATGTATGGATGTGAGAGTTGGACTGTGAAGAAAGCTGAGCACTGAAGAATTGATGCTTTTGAAGTGTGGTGTTGGAGAAGACTCTTGAGAGTCCCTTGAACTGCAAGGAGATCCAACCAGTCCATTCTAAAGGAGATCTGCCCTGGGATTTCTTTGGAAGGAGTGATGCTAAAGCTGAAAGTCCAGTACTTTGGCCACCTCATTCGAAGAATTGACTCATTAGAAAAGACTCTGATGCTGGGAGGGATTGGGGGCAGGAGGAGAAGGGGACGACAGAGGATGAGATGGCTGGATGGCATCACCGACTCGATGGACATGAGTTTGGGTAAATCCAGGAGTTGGTGATGGGCAGCGAGGCCTGGTGTGCTGCAGTTCATGGGGTCGCAAAGAGTCAGACGTGACTGAGCAACTGAACTGAACTGAACTGAATCACTCTAAGAAAAGAAAATATGAAACGAATCAAGTTACTTATTTTTAATAACTTCTTTAGACAAATTAAATTTAAAATTCTCCATGTACCATTTTTAGAGACTCATCCAAAGAATAAAAAGAGTAATTAAAACTCTCTAATTCTGTCAGGTCTCCGTTTATGCACTGAAAACTTATATTTGAATAAAGGCTAATAAACAAAATATATCATATAGTAGCAGAACTCTAAATCTGTAGAAAATTCTGTAGGAAAATACTTTCCTTTAAAAAAATGTGAACTGGGCTTCTCAGGTATATTTAGATTGCAGTCAAATTTCTTGAACAACCCATGGTAAAGATTTTTATAAAGATAAAAGAGGAACTTTCATTTAAAGCTTGATTAATGCTATCACGTATATCCCCATTTCATTTTCTAAGATAATTGTATACCCAGTTCTTTGAAGTAAAATAGCAAGTAAAGCAACTTTATTATGGCATACATGGTGCTCAGTTGTTCAGTTGTGTCTGACTTTTTGCAACTCCATGGACTATAGCCCTCAGGCTCCTCTGTCCATGGAATTTTCCAGTGAAGAGTATTGAAGTGGGTTGACATTTCCTACTTTAGGGAATCTTCCCAACCCAGGGATCAAACCCATGTCTCTTGCATCTTCTGAATTGGCAGGCAGGTTCTTTACCACTAGCGTCAGCTGGGAAGCCCCATGATGGCATATGCCTTTTGACATACATAGAGAGATTTGGTATTTTACAAAATGTATGTTTCTTGATAGTAACTTTCCAGTTCTCTAATATTACAGGTACTATATATGAAAAAGACACCTGTATTCATTTCCTGTTGCTGCTGTAACAAATTGCCAGAAACTAGTGAATTAAAACAACACAAGTTTATCATCTTTTATCTCTGGGGGTCAGAAGTTCAGTAATGGATCCTATTGGTCTAAAAGCAAGGTAGGTGTCAGGAGGCCTGTGTTTACTCTGGAAACCCTGAAGAAAAATCCATTCATTGCCTTTTGCAGCTTCAGGAAACTACCTCCATTATTTGGTTCCTGGTTCTTTCCAGCAGTGTCATCCCTTTGCTTCCCTGATCACACCTCCTTTTCTGACTCTGATCCTTCTAACTCACTCTTACAACAAGTCCTGTGATCTGATTGGACCAGGGAATCCAAGATAATCTTTGCATCTCAAGATCCTTAACTTAATCACATCAGCGAACTGTCATGTAAGATAATATATTGACAAGACGTGGACATCTTGGATGACGGGCATTGCTTTGTCAATCACAGCACACCGGCCCTAGTATGCTCTAGTTTTTATGGGTTTAGGCAGGTAGAATTTGAACACATATGATGTGTAGTTCATGTTAAGTGGGGCCATATGAAAACTTTAAATATGCTGATGAAGAAAATTAACATGTAAATTCTTGTCTTTTAAAATTTTTTTTGTGAAAACTGTCATTGTTCTTAGAAAAGCTACCATATCACAGTTTATTGTAACCCTCTAATCTCTTAAGGTCATTATAAAAGTACCTTGCTGATATTTACACCTTTCCAAAGGGAAGTTCTTAAAATATTGAATATTGATGTGCGATGCGTCAGCCAAGAATTAAAATAATTTAGAAGATTCTTCTTATTTGGGAAAAGTATGATTGTGCTCTGAGCTGTTGGGTATCCATGTTTCTCAAATTGATGTAATAACAAATTAACTGATGGGTTTTTACTCTTATTTTTACTATGTACACCCTCTACATGCATTTTCTCATTGTGTTGCTGTTCAGGCGGTCAGTCAGGTCTAGCTCTTTGCGATCTCGTGGACTGCAGAATACCAGGCTTCTCTGCCTCTCACTATCTCCCAGAGTTTGCTCAAACTCATGTCCACTGAGTCCATGATGCCATCCAGCCATCTCATCCTCCCCTGCTCCCTTCTCCTCCTGCCCTCAGTTGTTCCCAGCGTCAGGGTCTTTTGCACTAACTGCTGCACTACACCCTTTACATGCATTTTCTGATTATGTGGAATATGGCACTATTATGATTCCATTTTACCAATGCAGAAACTTACGTTTTAGAAAAGCAAGAGTTCTGTCCCATTATTACACAATTGGAACTGGCATTCCAACTCAAGTCTGCTCATAATTAAGTGATGCGACAAGATGGTTTCAGTTACCACTAACTTTTTCATCATCAGTTCAGTTCAGCCGCTCAGTCGTGTCCAACTCTTTGCGACCCCATGAATCGCAGCACGCCAGGCCCCCCTGTCCATCACCATCTCCCAGAGTTCACTCAGACTCACGTCCATCGAGTCCGTGATGCCATCCAGCCATCTCATCCTCTGTTGTCCCCTTCTCCTCCTGCCCCCAATCCCTCCCAGCATCAGAGTCTTTTCCAATGAGTCAACTCTTAAAACACATTAACATTTCTGAACCACCCTGAAGATATTGTTTTTCATTTATCCTTCACACTATCCCAGGAAACTTTATATTATATAATCCATCTTTTAGAGGAAGAAGCTAAGTAACTGTATTTCAATCACTATTCCATTTTTTAACTTTCTGAATAGTAGCATGCTTCTTTGTTTAGTCGGTAAGTTGTGTCTGACTCTTTGTAGCCCGCCAGGCTCCTTCATCCATGGGATTTCCCAGGCAAGTATACTGAAGTGGGTTGCCATTTCCTTCTCTGGTGAATCTTCCCAACCCAGGGATCAAGCCTGCATCTGCTGTATTGACAGGCAGATTCTTTACCACTGAGCCAGCAGGGAAGCCCTAAATAGTAGCACATAATGCCTGAAAATAAACTTCACATCAGATCTTAATATGAAAATGTGGCTTTCCCTTGTGATATATATATTATATTTATATATAGAAATATAATATATACAATATTATTATAATATTAAATATATAATATAGACTTAATATTATATATATTTATATATAAATATATAAATTTATTTACAATTTAACTATATATTATATAATTATTTATAATATAATAAATATATGTTATATATTTATTTAAATAAATATATAATATAAATATATGATATATGATATATTATATATATTTGTGAAATTGGTCACTTATTATTCTGGACAAAGCACTGGTTTTGGAAAAAGCATTAATTGGATTTGAGTTTGTATTTTGCAGTTTTTTATGTACGTGAAAAATAATTAACTTCCCAAAGCTTTAGATTCCTTATATTTAAAATGGGGGAAATAATACAGGTCTCATGAGATTGTTATTTAAGATCTCAATAAAGCTAAATTCCTTCTCTAATGGGGTATTGTTTTTCTAACATTCTCAAAAGGCAGAACTTTCCCCCTTTCCCTGATTATTTTGCCTCTTATAAAGATATTCTAAAGCCTTTGGGATTGGGGATGGAGGAAACCACTTTTTCATTTACTGAGTTGAGTAAATAATTTCCCAAATACCATTTTGTTCCTATATATGTTTTAAACTATATCTTCAGTTGCTCTGAGCCAGGCTGGTCATTGTTGCTTTGTAATGATTCTTGAGCATTTTCACAAAGAACCAGTTGCGGTGGGGTTTGTTAGGAATTTTCAAGTTTGCTACTTTTCTGCACAATCTTTCTTTCTGCCCTCTGCAGAGATGCCAACATACTTAGCTTGCATAAAGAGCCAAGAGGCTTCTGATTTGTTGAGCCTAGTACTATGCAGAACATATGAAAAACCAACAATAGTAGCTTTCTTAATGCAGTTTTTTTTTTGGGGGGGGGCAATAATGCAGTTTCATGTTTTAATGAACCCAAGCTGGAGTAATAAAGGTGTGTTCTAGACACCCAAGGCCAGCAGTAACTAGACTCTCTGGAGTCAAGCTCTGATTGAATTTTGAGACAAGAAAGACACATCTCAAAACAGTATATTTTAGAAACATTTTATTGACTTTACAAAACCCTTCTATGCACATTTGCTTTATCTCCCACTTGCTTGGTGCAGACAAGCAATTACTCCATACTGATAGTGCAATCAAACCTGTAAACAGTTATTACATTTCAATTACAGCTTCATGAAACGTTATATGTTTGGTTTGAAGGAAACTATTACAAATCATTTTTGATGTTTCATTTAACAAGTGGTCCTACCCAAAACATTTGGCCTCAGCGATGCTCAGACCCATTCAAACATCAGACTATTTTTTTCAGCATAAAGCATTTGGCCTGGGGTTAAATTCTCCTGAAGTACTGGTCTGTATTGAAACTCTCAAATCTTCCAGCAACACCAAAAGTGTTGCCAAGTGAGCTCTCTAGTATAGAAGAAAAAAAAAATTGAGGTAAATCTTTCGCGTAAAACTTGTACTTCATCACACTCATGATCTTGGGTGAATGCTCATAAATCACTGAAACACAAAAATGTTTCATTATTGTTAACAAGAGCAACAGTGAGGTGGAGGGGGTCAGAAGAAGGAAACTAATATTTGTTAAACACCTAAGATGTTCCAGTCACTTTTCTTGGATTATCTCTTTAAGTTCTTCCATCAACTCTGTGAGGCAGGTATCACATACCACTGTTCTCCAGATGGGAAAATTTAGATTCAGATTAAGAAACTTGCCCAGATCTGCTAGGTAGATGGTGGTGCTGGAAACAAACCCAAATCTCTTTGCCTCCAAAGTCCTCGATGATTCTTTTGTCTTTTCTGTCCCCTACTGTGCAGAGAATTGGAGAATATGCTTACTTTCATCTGTCTTTTTTTTTTTTCTTTTTGTTCCCATTGCCCCGCATTTCTCTTAAATGCCTTTCAGAATAGCTCAGTTAGTTTGTCCACTGTTCGTATTAGTAACACTGATTCTCTTTGAAAATTTTACATTACTCAAGGAAAAATGCAAGCAACAAAGTCAGATGAAGGAAGTATTCTCCCCACTCTCAAAATGTGTTACATATGGTAGTGGGGGAAGGGACAGTGAGACCTCAGGCAGAATTTACTGAGGGGGACTTCACACTTCCATCCGTTACCATGAAAGATAACATATGGGCTGAACATTTACTCCCAAGCAACAGATTTGTTTCTAGTTACTCCCCAGCAGTTGAATTAAAAAAAAAAAAGAAAACCTCTTTTAACAGTCATCTGAAAATACTCACAAATGAGAGAAATACAGTTGATCTTTTTTCACACTACAGGATTAAATTTTTAAAAAATTTTAAAAATTAAGTCATAATGATTCCATTTAAATGCACTTATTGAGCTTCTAACCCCATGACTTACCTCTGTTAGGAATTACATGCTGCCTCTTCTCAAAAGCTTAGGTTCTTTTGGGGGGAGGAAAGACTAACTTACTATAGTAGACTTCTTGCACTTCTTGTTTTTTCTATTGGTAGTGTTTTTAAATTATTTACTCTGTTATTTTAATTAGTTATCTCATGTAATCAGCTTTTTCTACATGATGACAAATATAAAAATATGTTAAGAAATGGGGACACTCTTCTGTTTTCCATCATTTTGTTTGTAATCAATCATTTGCTTTGCGTCACCCAAATTATTGGCTTAAATCTGGAAATATTCATAACTTTTGGCATTGCAAAATTCTTCAGGCTCAGAGAAAAAGGTGTCGTCAGGAAACCAAAATTAGAAAGTTGAGTTTAAAATTGTTTCTACCCTCCAGGCTCCTGACATATAAAACTTTAACAACACATGTCTAGGTTAGATTTTTAAACCACATGAGAGTTAAGTAGGAAGATCCTCTTCAAAATATTGTGTTTTTTGAAAAATAGAAAATGAGAGAGAAAGTCTACAATTGCCTTCAGAAAATACACATATGAACTTCCCTGGTGCATGCAGGCAAAGCAATTTTATAAATGGGCCCTCTTCTGTTCTTGGACCTTTCTTTGTTAGCTGTCACTCCTTTGAAAACAAAATTGAACATTCTTCACCCTCAAGAATCAGTCTCTGATAAACTTATTCCTTCTCCTCTTAAGACTTGCCTGCTTTTTCTTATCATTGTCAGTTTGTGTACATGAGGTTCTATATTGCTTTGTACTTTCTCCTTTAAATAACTATTTATCTGACCTTCTGAAAAAACAACATTCTTTTGGAAATTCAGTGAGGTTGATCATAGGGAAAAAAGATGACAAAATGTGTACCTTTATGGTCTGAAAAGACAATTGCTTATTCAGGATGAATGTGAAAATATCATCAAATTCTGTTGTTAAGAAAAATAAAAGAAGTATTCTTTTAAGCTGCAGTAATAGGGGAAGATAAAAAATTACATTTTTAGGATACTAATAATTTAAAGAATCCAATGTGTATTTTCAAGTGCTGGTGAGTATTTTAGAAACATTCTCTCATTTTGACACTGGCATTGCTATTTTTCTAAGAACCCCAGCCTTCCTATGCCATACACTTCCTTATTTAATTATTTGATTGTATTTTTGGTTTCTTTTTAGATTTTTAATTGGAGGATAATTGCTTTACAATGTTGTGTTGGTTTCTGCCATACAACAACGTGATTCAGTAATATGTAATATGTAAGTATTCATTTATAACCCCTCCGTCCTGAGTCTCTCTCCCACCACCCCCCTCATATTGAATTTTGCATCAATTTTTCTTCCACATTAGATAAGGATCTCCATGAAAATAGAACTTTTTAGCTGTTTTGTTCACCACTATATCCCAGCATCTAGAATTGATCCTGATACATCATAATGATAAGTATTTGTTGAAATGGTGAATGAAGAATTACTATGTCACACACTTGGTGAAGGAAATCTCTTGGTGTATCCCATTCCAAATATCCAAGTCCTTATGAAAACAGACTCACAGGCTTAGAGAATGAATTTATGGTTACCAGGAGAAGGGTCAGAGAAGGCAGTGACAATCCACTCCAGTACTCTTGCCTGGAAAATCCCATGGACGGAGGAGCCTGGTGGGCTGCAGTCCATGGAGACACTAGGAGTCGGACATGACTGAGCGACTTCCCTTTCACTTTTCACTTTCCTGCATTGGAGAAGGAAATGGCAACCCACTCCATTGTTCTTGCCTGGAGAATCCCAGGGATGGAGGAGTCTGTTGGGCTGCTGTCTATGGGGTCGCACAGAGTCAGACCGACTGAAACGACTTAGCAGCAGCAGCAGGGGAAGGGTGGGGGAAGGGATAGACAAGGAATGTGGGCTCCACATGTGCACACTGCTATATTTAAAATGGATAACCAACAAGGACCCACTGCAGAGCACAGGGAACTCTGCTTAATATTATGTGGCAGCCCGGATGGAAGGGCAGTTTGGGGGAGAATGTACACGTGTATGTGTACGGCTGAGTCACTCTGCTGTGCTCCTGAAACTATCACATTGGTAATTGGCTATACTCTAATATAAAGTAAAAAAAGATTTTAAACATCCTTATGGAAACAAAAATTTAAGCTAAAAAGAATATTTTAAAGACCCCAGTATTTCCACTATCCAGACTCCACTCCTTAAATATACATCGTATTTCTCTATTGCCATGATGGAAGTAATATAAGAGGAAGAAAAAAAATAGGGAGGAAAAATAAGGCGAGAAAGATTCAAAGGGGACATTCTGACTTGCCTTGCTAGCCTGGAGTGATCATCGTGGAAGAAGTCAGCCAGTGTATTGTGGTGACATAGGAGCAGGCCGTGGAGAGGACACTATTTAGGGAAAAACTGAAGTTTTTTGCCAACTTCCAGGAGTATGTGAGTGAGCCTTCGTGAAAGCAGAGCCTCCCTGAAAACAGGCCCACACTGTCTTCAGATGATGCCGCCCCTTCCTATGCCCTATCTGCAACCTCAAGAGAGACCCTGAGCCAACTAAGCCATGTCAGAAATCTTGGCCTAAAGAAACTGTGAAATAATAGTAAATGCTGTTGTCTTAAGGCACTGAGCTATGGGGTAATTTTTATGTGGCAATAGATTACGAATACAACAGTTTTTGAAAAATAAGCAATAAATATTTGTCTAGGAAACTGAAGCATAAAACCAGCAGTTCAAAAATAGACAAAAAACAGGACATTCTGGCAGTAGCTTGATGAGAAATGTAGCATGGTTTTTTTCTTTCTTTCCTATTCTCTCTGTTTTATGACTATCCACGATCATATATGTTTAGAAATTAGGTTTTTGCTGCTTTTCTGATACAGCAATATGCCATGTAGCAGAAGAAAGCATGGTAAACTAGGAGGAGGTTAGAATCAATGCCATTTGAATGTACCAAGAACACCTTTGATAGGACATGCCAGTGAAGACATGCCCGTAGCAGGAAGGATTAGCAATAAGGTTGTGCTTCTCTCCACTGGTCATCATTTGGTTGTGGCTCTTTAGTCTCTTTGTTGTTTGTAATCATCAACATATCAGCTGTCCCTTTCTGTCCCTTTAGGAATCATAGACTTGAAGCTGTCCACTGAGAATTTGGGCAGAAAGAATGTAGATTTGAAATGAAAGATCCTGGCTTCTGTTTTGCCACTTCAGGACATTTGGTGTGAGAATTTCAAATTCTTCTGTCCTAAGTGTTTTCATTTGTAAAATGAGAGGGTAATGCAGATGCTGTTTTAGCTTCCTGGAGCTTCCTAAGGTCTCAGAACTATTTTAGAAAATTGGAAGTGCCATGTATGTTGCTTCTTACCAATAAGATATTAGCCTCACTAAATTCAGTTAAAAGATGTGATTGTCCTAGGATAATCATTTATCAAACACAGTTCTCAGGAAACAGGCATAACGAGAGAATTACCAAATATGTAAATGGCATGACCCTATCTTTGGTGGCTGCAAAACCAAACCTTTGTCTCACTGAGCAGCCTCTGTTTTGTAACACTGAGGATCTATATTTTATCCTAGGTAATGCTTCCTGAATTGATAATTTTAAATTGGGAAGCAATTTAGCGTGTTGCGTTGTCCTGATCTGTTAGCCCAGGCCAACGTTAATGACACATCTTAATAGAATAATGGTCAGTTGGGCATCTAAACTTTACCCTGCCATGGATCATTTTTGGCAGCTGTGCTTTTTATTCATCAGTCTGATTGAAACCGCTTTCCTGACAGAAGCAAAGATAGTCTTCTTTGTTCAAAATTCCCATAAAAGACAAAATGGAAGTCTTTGCAGACAGACTGGCATGCCTGAATAAATTTATTTTCCTGGGTTTCTAGCCACAACAGTGAGAAAACAAATACCTTTTACCTACATCTTTAAGTACACTATATACTAGCACATTTATAGGATTAAATAATGCTCTTTACTTTGACTTCTTCCTTGTCTGTTTTAAATCATTGCCCTAACTTGCATTTTTAAATCTTTCCCTTATAATGCTTAACCTTTAGCCCTGGGCTATTAGAGCAATCTATGGCTGTGTCTGTGTTTGTCTGTGTCTATGTGTATACACATACACTGTCTATGATGTTGGGGGAGGAGGACTGGGATTTCTTTTTAATCCTTTTTCTTTATAGAGAACAGACCTCAAAGGGTTTCCTTTCCTAGCTTCTTAACTTCTCTTCCAAGCGTAATGATTCTAGACAGACCAAACGACTGACCAGCAATCCATCGTGTTTTTAATCATTTACAGTCTGATTCCTACACGGTGGTGCCTGTTATTTGGTTTTGAAGAATGCTTGCCTGAAGAATACATTCAACCCAGCATTTCTGAGCAATAAATTACCTGTGTTGGGGGCCCTTGACAGCCTGTATTATTTTGCCCTTGTTGAAAATAATGGATGATTTGGAACAAAGCTCCCCTTTGAATTAAAATACAAAAGGTTAGAATTTTAGAGCCCAAGATAATAAGGAACCCCTCAGCAAACAGACTGGACCCAAAGCTACCCCACAGAGGAAAGATTTGAGGGGTTAAAGCATGGGGGACAGAAAGCATAAACATAAGCATTTGTACAGACACATGACTTTTTTTTTTTTCCAGAACTGGGAAAATCTTTTTGTATCCTGCACTGTCCCAGATGCTCAGTCAACTATAGAGTTATAGTTATACTAACATGAGGCAGAGCAGAGCTTTGTGTAAATATTATGATCATCCCGAATCACCCAAGAGAAATCTGGTCTCCTGTTTGGCTGTTGAGCCAACTTCTTTCTATCCCCGACTGGGAGGTGGAGGAGTGGAGGGCAGGGGTTCTGCAATTGTTGGCACTGTGGATAGATCACAAGGGAAGCTTAATTTTAGCTGAACATGCATTTGTTTATACATTTGTGAAAATTAATTATCATATATTAAATTATAACACTATGTGTAAATGCATGTAGATGAAAGGAACAGATATTTTCATATGTAAGTATGTATGTACCTATAGGTAGTCCACGGAACAGAAAACAATCCCAAAGTAATGATGTGACCTAGAAATGGAACTGTCTTTTGATTGATGTATTTAATGTTGTAAGCAGTGGTCAGGTTTCCAGGCAAAAACAAAAGTGATCTGAAATTTCTAGCTTATTTAAACTAGCCTTAAGATCACTGTCAAAGAGGCAACATGCCACATGAGTTAAGAATCAGGATTCCTACTTTTCCGTCTGGGTTTCCCCTACTCACTGGTAGTGCCACTTTGGGAAAGTTTTGTGACCTCTCTGAACCATATTTCCTAGTCTGTATATTACAGGAATCAGCAAACTAGAATCTATGGGCCAAATCTGGCTTGCCACTTGTTTTGACTTGACTTGCAAGCTAATTTTTAAAAATATTTTTAAGTATTAAAACTAAAGGAAGAATAATGTTTCATGACATATGAACACAGTGTGAAATTTAACTTTCATGATCCATAAATAAAGTTTTATTGGGACATAGCCAAACTCATCTGTTTACATATGGACTGGTTTCTATGTTGCTTTCTTGCAACCAGGCAGAAAGTTACAGTAGGGACTGTATAGCCCATGGAGCCCAAGATAATTAATCTGTGGCCCTTTACAGAAAACATTTGTCAAACCCTGCTGTAATATCTCCCTTGCAGTTTTGCCATAAGGATTGACTATTCTATTAAGTGTTTAGTGCAGGGAATTAAAGTAAGGAGTCCTGGGCTAATGCTGTCCCTGGAAATGAATATATGGTTGTGTGTGTAGACTTCCCAAGGACAGAAAAAAAAGACAAACTGGGAAATAATCCCAACATACTAGCATTTTCTTTCAGTTTTATAAGAACACAGGATGGTGGAAGAGGGTGTTTATAGAAAAATGGAAATGTGATTTTGTTTATCTGCTAGCCTAACATCAACTGGACTACAAATTGCCTAAAATAAATTCAGCATCCATTTCAATAAGATGTAAAATTTTGCCATAGACAATACTTTATTAGTTATTGTTTTTATTGTTATTCTATTATTGAATATTTCATGATGGGATGGGAATCTCTAAATATACAGATGCATCTATATTCAACATCCTATGATAAACCATAGTGGAAAATAATTTGCAAAGAAATGTGTGTATATATATTACATAACTGAATCACTTTGGTATACAGTAGAAATTAACACGACATTGTAAATCAACTATTTGTTGTTGTTGTTCAGTCACTAAGTCATGTCCAACTCTTTGCAACTCCATGGACTATAGCATGCCAGGCTCCCCTGTCCTTCACTATCTCCTGGAGTTTGCTGAGATTCATGTCTACTGAGTCAGAGATGCTATCTAACCATCACATCTTCTGCTGCCCTATTCTCCTTTTGCCTCCAGTCTTTCCCAGCATCAGGGTTTTTTCCAATGAGTTGGCTCTTTCCCAAAGTGGCAGTAACATGCTTCATTCCCACAATGAATGAATAACAGTTCTTATTTTTCTACATCCTCATCAGCATTTGATAGTGTAAATTTTTTTAATTGTTTTCATTATTGTTAATTCTTTGGGATTTTTGTATAGACAACCATCTCAGCCATGAACAGAGTATTATTTTGTTTTCCTTCCCTATCTGTGTACTTTTTGTTTTCTTTTCTTATCTTATTGCAAAAGCTAGCACAGCTACTGCAATGTGTAGGCCTGAGTGGTAAGAAGGCACACTTGACTTGTTCTTGATCTTGTGTTCTAAGTCACTTCAGTTTCCTGTCTGACTCTTGCGAAACTATGGAGTGCAGTCTGACAGGCTTCTCTGTCCAAGGGATTCTCCAGGCAAAATTACTAGAGTGGGTTGCCACTCCCTACTCCAGGGGATCTTCTTGACTCAAGGCTCTTAGGGGAAAAAAAGCCTCATTTCTCAGCATTAAGTACAATGTTAGCTGAGATTTCTTGTGAAGGTTCTATATCAAGTAGAGATAATTCTATCCTTAGATTGCTGAGTGGTTTGTTTTGTTTTTGAGGTTTTTAGCTTTTTTTGTTTGTTTTGTTTTTACTCATGAATAAAGTTCAGTTCAGTTCAGTCACTCGGTCATGTCTGACTCTTTGTGACCCCATGAATTGCAGCACACCAGGCCTCCCTGTCCATCACCAACTCCCAGAGTTCACTCAGATTCACATCCATTGAGTCAGTGATGCCATCCAGCCATCTCATCCTCTGTCGTTCCCTTCTCCTCCTGCCCCCAATCCCTCCCAGCATCAGAGTCTTTTCCAATGAGTCAACTCTTCGCATGAGGTGACCAAAGTACTGGAGTTTCAGCTTCAGCATCATTCCTTCCAAAGAACACCCAGGACTGATGTCCTTCAGAATGAACTGGTTGATCTAGTGCCAAATATTTTTTCAGCATATATTGAATGATCATATGACATTCTTTATCCTGTTCAGTTCAGTTCAGTCACTCAGTCATGTCCGACTCTTTGTGACCCCACGAACCACAGCACACCAGGCCTCGTCCATCACCAACTCCTGGAGTCCACCCAAACCCATCTCCATTGAGTTGGTGATGCCATCAAACCATCTCATTCTCTGTCATCCCCTCCTCCTCCTGCCCTCAATCTTTCCCAGCAGCTGGGTCTTTTCCAACGAGTCAACTCTTCGCATGAGGTGGCCAAAGTATTGGAGTTTCAGCTTCAGCATCAGTCCTTCCAATGAACACCCAGGACTTATCTCCTTTAGGATGGACTGGTTGGACCTCCTTGCAGTCCAGGGACTCTCAAGAGTCTTCAACATCACAGTTGAAAAGCATCAATTCTTTGGTGCTCAGCTTTCTTTATAGTCCAACTCTCACATCCATACATGACCCCTGGAAAAACCATAGCCTTGACTAGATGGACCTTTGTTGGGAAAGTAATGTCTCTGCTTTTTAGTATGCTGTCTAGGTTGGTTTATCTGGTAAATGTGATTTATTACATTATTTGATTTTTCAAATATTGAACTAGCCTTACATATCTAGAAAAAATTTCACATCGTTGTGTTGTATAATTTTTTAAATATATTGTTGGGTTTGATTTGCTAATATATTTTGCTGAAGCTGTTGTATCTATGCTCATAAATATTATCTAATTTTTCTTTCTTGTAATGACTTCTGGTTTTGGAGAATCCAGAATTTTGCCCCGATTTTTCCCTTGATTTCATGCTTTGGGTATTTCTCTTGAGAAGTCCAATTTGATCATAAATATGTTTTCTTTTAAGTATGAGCTTTTTAACTGTGCTATTTGAAAATTTCTGCTTATGTTCAGTATAGCCAGTATTTTAACGTCACACTGGGCCTTAGTGCGATCATGTTTTTGATAGTTCTACTAGATGTTTTTTAGGCTCTTCTTATTTGGAAACATAGGTGCTTTAGTTTTGGAACTTTTGATTATTCTTTGTTAATCAAAAGTTTGATTATTCTTTACTAATTTCCTCTCTTCTTTTATCTTGTTTCAGGAACTCTTTTTTGGTCAGCCTTTGGACTTCCTCAACTGATCTACTAGTAATCTTATTTTTTGATGTCTATCATATTTTCCATTTAATTTTTTTCTGCTTACTATGATACCTTGGTTTTATTACCTGCTCTTGGGATGAGTTTTTTGTTTCTATATTTATATTTCTAGTCTTAAGGAATGCTATTTAGGTTGACAGTTCGATTTTTATAGTATCCTGTTGGATGAAATGATTTACTTATCTGAAAACATAATAACAGTTGTAATTATAGTCTTCATCTGTTCTCTGCATTCTTGTTTTCTATGAGCTCTTTTTTCCTTTTTGATATCTTTACTTTTCGGTGGGACTTTCTTCAATAACCAGGGATTTTTGTTACCTGTTCACTTTTAAGGTTGGGCATCAGAGCTTGAATTGAAGATCTCTGTGAGGGCTGCCCCAGTGGCTTGTGCAGGCATGCTAAGTCACTTCAGTCATGTCTGACTCTTTGTGACCCCATAGACTGTAACCCACCAGGCTCCTCTGTCCGTGGGATTCTCCAGGCAAGAATTCTAGAGTGGGTTGCCATTCCTTCCTCCAGGGTATCTTCCCAACCCAGAGATCAAACCTGCATCTCATGTCTCCTGCATTGGCAGGCAGGTTCTTTACCACTAGCACCACCTGGGAAGCCCACCCTAGTGGCTCAATGGTGAAGAATCTGCCTGCAGTGCAGAGGATGTGGGAGATACTGGTTCAATCCTTGGGTCAGGAATGTCCCTTGAAGAAGAAAATGGCAACCCACTGCAGTGTTCTTGCCAGGAAAGCGCTATGGACAGAGGAACCTGGTGGGCTATAGTCCATAGGGTCACAGAGAGTTGGACACAACTGAGCATGCACACACACATGAGGATATGACATCTTCCAGCTGAGAGACTCCTTGAGAATGAAATATTAAGAATGCTTTCATTTCATATTGAGAACACACAAGCCACCCCATTCCCCCCGCCAAATAACCCTTCAGTCTCCCGGGAAGTATATGCCAAGCATTATTAGGGGGTAATAGTTGCATAATTCAATGTGTAAACTTTTATTTAAGCATCTATTTTCAATTTGGTTCTTCTCTTCTGCCTTCTGCTCTGCCTCATCTCTCTAGGCTCTGTGCCTCTTATTCTCTCTCTTTTTTTAGTAGAATATCTCTCCATTTATGTAACTTTTCTTTGATTTCTTCTGATAACAGGTAATTTTTGCCTTATAAGTCTTGTAAATGTTTTGCTAGAGTTACACCTAGGGAACTAATTTATCTTGGTTTCCACGTGTCCACTGCTAGCATACAGAAATGCAGTTGATTTTTTATTTAAATTTTTTCCAGCTTTGTTGACATATAACTGACAAATAACATTGTATAATTTTAAGGTGTACGATGTAATGATTTGATACTTGTGTATTGTGAAATGATTACCATAATAAGATTAGTAAACACATTTATCATCTCTTGAAAGTGAAAGTGAAGTCGCTCAGTGGTGTCTGACTCTTTGTAACCCTATGACTGTTGCCCATCAGGCTCCTCCGTCCATGGGATTTTCCAGGCAAGAATACAGAGTGGGTTGCCATTTTCTTCTCCAGGGGATGTTCCTTTCCCAGGGGTTGAACTCAGGTCTCCCACACTACAGGCAGACTCTTTACGCTCTGAGCCACCAGGGAATCCTATCACCTCATACCATTTTGTGTATATATATTATGAGAACATTTAAGATTTACTCTTTTAAGAGCTTTCAAATATATTATACAGTACTGTTAACTACAGCTACTATGCTGTACTTATTCATCTTATAACTGGAAGTGTGCCCTTTGATCGACATCTCATTTTCCCACCTTCCAGCCCATTCTACTCTTTTCTTTAAATTTATTTTTTAATTGGAGATAGTTGCTTTTCAATGCTGTGTTGGTTTCTGTCACACAACAGAACAACATGAATTGACATGAATCAATGGCAGCCATATGTAAATCCCTTCCCTTTTGAGTCTTCCTCCCACCACCCCCATTCTGCCCTTCTAAGTCATCACAGAGCACCAGGCTGGGCAATTCTTCTTTCTATGAAGTTTTTTAGAGTGGACATGTGAGTGATATCTTACAGTATTTGTTTTTCTCTGTCTGGTCATTTTACTTAGCATAATGCCCTCGAGGTCTATTCATGTTGCACATGAGGGCCTCTTATTCTGATGGAGGATAAACCTACAGTCTCCTTATTAAACTTAAGACGAGTGAATCTGTTGACTGCACACACCAGAAAAGAAGATTTTGCCTGTCTCTAGAGAGGCAACACCTTCCTGACTGTAGCACCATACCTTCCCTGCTTGGCCTAATGCCCACTCCCAGAATCTGTGCAGAGTCCTGGAGAAAGATCTAAGCACAGTTCTCACTGGCTTTCTCTCCAGCCAATACTTTTACCCAGCTTTCTCAGCAGTACTAACTCCTCCATTCATTTTCCATTTACTGCCAGTAGTTACCGTTTCAGTCTATTATTGTCTCTGCTTGCATTCTTTTGCTTGTGTTTTTTACTATTTTTTACTCCTTTACTTTTATTTAAATGAGTCTTGAGGAGAAAACTGGAATGAAAACCATGTGTTTAATCTTTGTATAATCAGAAGGCTACTGGAATCATTACAAACATACAAAATAAAAATTTTAAAGAAAGCTCACTATGTTATTCCAGATACACTAAGGACATATGATCACTAACCTAGACATACACTTAATTTAAGAAAAACCAAAATTTGGTCTGAACATTCATGTTATTAAACACCACATTTCCTAAACTGATAATTTGTATAATTCTCTATCCTTAAAAGTGCTATAGTAAATAAAGGAAGAATGATTTCCTAGTTGTCTAACATTGACAATATATCCTTTTCCTATAATATCATTTAACATGAGATCTTATGAAAGTCTAAGAAAGCTGAATTTAGGGATTGTTGGAGCCCACACACATCATAAAGAGGAGAAACCCTTTCACCCTTGGCTTACCTCCGAGTCTGTCTTTCCATTCAAGGAAAAATGAAAGTGAAATGATGCAACAAAGGATGTCTTTAGATCCCTGAGCATGCAATGTGTCTTTCTCAATATTTTACAATATTTAAACTTCTTTTTAATTGTCTTTTTCCATTTTCTCATTTGCAGAATGCTCCACCATACGCAGTGCACACTTCCCACTAAAAATATCAAATGAATCAGATCTTCTTCCTCTTCCCTTTCCTGTTTCAATCAGGCACATTCCCAACCTCAGAATTCTGGGAAAGATCATGCAGGTTGTACCCTATTCATAAGAACACCCTGCCAGGAAGGTCGATGCGGACTGAAAATCAGCTGGGGTTTGCTTGCCAAGCCTAGCACCTGTGGGACCGCCTCTCCCTGGAGGTGATGCCGTATTCTAATTCACACAAAAGTTCAGTTTGAACTAAAAGAAGTTGTGGTCATTCAGATCTTCCTCCTGGGGCTCTGCATCTAAAAATGCCCTCGTATGCACCTCAGCTGTAGCAGATTGTGGATCAGACAGATTCTACAGCATCACTTTTGATGTAATTTCTGCTGCCCAGCCCTCAAATATTCTGGGATCTTATCATTTCTTTACACTTGCCTCCCATTAATATTGTGAGGTCGCATACCCAAATTTCAGTTTGGGTAAAGAAGCCAGAGTAGAAGATGATGGCTTAAAACCAAGACTGATACAGAGGATGTGCAAATGCATGGATGAGGTAGTATTACCTGTTTGTTTGGGTTTTGTTGTTGTTGTTGTTTGTTTTGAGGAGGAGTGGTTGATGGTGCAGTGTGAGAGGAAATGAGGAGGGTAGGGATATGAAGCAGAAAGGGAGGTTGATAAATTATTGAAAAATGTTAGCTCTTGTTCTTTGTTGTATTCTCTGTCAAAGACTTTCCCACCACCGTCTCCCTACCTTGCCTGCCCCTTACCCCAGGTCTCTGACATGCAGCCTAGTAACAAAAGTGTGAGCTACCTAGCGCTTTGGGCATAAAGAAATTGCTCTGGTTGGCTTTATCCTGGGGATGGCTCTGTCAACACCAATAAGAGCCAACAATAGTAATTGGAGTGTACAAGATGGTAGGGGGCATCAAAGCAAAGAACAATATTCAGCTTGAAACAAGGTCACTTGCTTTAGTGTGGGAGCTGGGTGGGAAGGAGAATCAGACCACAGGTTTTTCAAATGATCAAGAAACCAAATAGTGGTGCTTTTTAAAAAAAAAAAATTGTTTTTTGGCAGAACTCGGTAAAATCAGTGTTTGCAAAGTGAAATGTAAGAAAATAATCAAAAGCCAAAGCTTTTTCCTTAAGTCTGAGACACCACAGGAACTGGAGAGCCTGGTTAAAATGAGCCATTTTACCAAATACTTATGTTATATTATTAATTCCAGTGCAGAGTGTCCAAAAAGGAGAGAAAAAGATTTCAAATGAGCAATCTTAAAAGCAGTGTGAGCTTGGTTTCCTTGGTAGTGTTACCCATAAAGGAAAGAGCAGATAAGCAAATTCAATTTGGAAAATAATGACCCATATTATGAACTGGGACCCATGTGACAAGCTGTTGATACAAAATATAGCACCAAGTCTGTATCATAAAGCCTTATGCAATTGGAACCTTTCAAAATGATCGAGTACCTGCTGTCTTGTTTGGTTGGCTTTTTTCTTCGTCTTCTGTGAGCCTCACTGGGCAATAACATACACCAAGGAATTTATTAAGAAAAAAAAATATTTTGAAATAGATGTAACAGATAAAAGATATTTTAAAGTAGATGTGAGAAAATGAAAGCATGAGGACTGTGGAAGTAGTGAAGGGTGAGGTGTGTACAGAAGTTCAATATGTAAGGAGTCTCTCTGATGGGCACTTCATTAATTGCAGTAGGAAGATTCTCTGGTAATTCACACAGAGGCTAGATTGAAGGTTTCTTGGCATCATTCACTGCACTGTAAGCCATTTGTGGTCCTGCTGATGGACACATATGAAGTTAGCTAAGTAAATCAATTCAGAAGATGTTCGGAAAAATGCACTGGTGGACCAAGTGAGAATGAAACTGATGGCCTATAATATACAGTGGTGCCTTCTGCTGAGGCCTAAATTTGAATCATGGGGTCTATAAAGTAGAGAGCCCAGAGAGTCATTTGGTACATTTTTGTTGTTCTTTCCATATCTTTAAATAAATAGTACCTCTTGCCTTTACATAAAATCAAGATTTTGTTTCACCCCAGGAAAAACAGCTGGATGGTAACTGCCTATGTTTAGAGAATAAATTTTAGAATGATGGAATGTCACTTTGGGATCCTTTGGGGGTAGTTCAAAGAGGTAAGTTGTTATCCTTTAGTTAAAACAGAGGACAGATTTTGCACCAAATTTTAAGAATATGCTTGTGTTTGACTTAAAATGTTGGCTCCCAGACTTTCCTGGTGGTCCAGTGGTAATGAATCCACCTGCCAATGAAGGGGACACAGGTTCGATCCCTGGTCCAGGAAGATTCCATATACTGAGGAGCAACTAAGCCCTCGAGCCACAACTCCTGAGTGTGCGCTCTGGAGCCCACAAGCTGCAACTTCTGAAGCCCACTCGTTTTGGAGCCCCTGCTCCACAAGGTAAACAGACACAATGAGAAACCCGCACATTGCAGCTAGAGGAGCCCCTGCTTGCCGCAACCAGAGAAAGCCCACGTGCAGCTACAAAGACCCAGCAGCCAAAAATAAATACATAAAAATAAAGCTAAAATAAAATATTGGCTCCTTGGTCAGCACAAAATGCATTTCGCAGAATGAGAGGCGCCAAAACATGGGTAACTGTCCTCACCAGAGGAACTACAGTAGGAACCTTACAAGAAACCCACCTGGGGGACACGGAATGTCCACCGTGAGTCTCACACTGAGAGTCACAATAGCTGTTGCTCTTATTTGTAGGTTTTATTTGCAGTGTCGCTGCTTCTCACATGAGCTGCTTCTAGGAAATATACTCTAATGTTGAGCAGCTCCAAGCGGTTCATTACTAAACAGGGATTAATGATTTGTCGAAGCAGTTGTAGGCAGGTCATCTTTGAGAGTGATAAAATGTTTGGTCTTTTATTAGAAATGGTTCAGAAAATAAAAGACAACAGCTGGTTCTGTTGGTAATGTACCTTCTTCACGAAAGAAGGCAAGATAGAGTGCACTACAGAATGTAGTAGTAGCTCCCCTCAGAGATGTAATGAATTACATTAACGGCAATGTTGGAAATAAAGAAATAAGAGAAAAGAGTGTTATTTGTCAATTGAGAGACTTTCCTGTAGTCTTAGGCTGCGATCACTTTGCACATCAAGGGGAAATCATAGTGTAAACAAGGCTTGAAAGGGAATTTGTCAGCTGCTTTTGGGAATCTGTTGGATTTTAGGTACACAGAGGCATCAGAATTCACAGATTTCATTTTTGCCAGCTAGCCCCTCACCCAGCATTCCAGCTGGAACCCTGAACTAGCTATTTAATATCTCTGAGCCTCATTGCTTCATCAGTGATACAGGGCTCAAAACACATATTCCTTACAGAGGTGTTCACACTGTTAAAAAGAAATAGGGACTTCCCTGGTGGTCCAGTGGCTGGGATTCTTTGCTCCCAATGCTAGGGGCTTGGATTCAACCCCTGGTCATGGAACTGGATCCCACATGCTACAACTAAAGGACCCCCCATGCTGCAATGAAGATTGAAGATCCCATGTGCAGCAGCTGAGACCTGGCACAGCCAAATAAATACATAAACAAAAATATTTTTTAAAAAAGAAAATAATATCCAAGAAACTTCTTTATGATCTCTATTTTACCATAAAAAAATAACAAACTATGACTATTTCATGATGAATCCATATGCCAACTTCAAACTCTTCTAATCTTTTCCCCCAACAAATTTATCAACAATGTCTATTAGGTCATTTTCAGCTAACTTAGTCCTAGTTATTCTTTTGATAGTCAATGCAAAGCTACTGCTTTGATGAGCACAGCTATATAATTCACAGCACCATTGACTTTTCCCCCAATTAGCCCTAATAGAATTGATTATGTCCATTGAAAAAGAGTCTCACATTTCTTCATCACGGGTGCTTTGTCTGTTTCCTGCCATCCCAGCTAATTCTTGAAAAATAAAACATGTTTTAGACTTCTTTTCTTTTTCTTATACTTTGTGGTAGGAAAAAAATAATAGCCTTCCAAAGATGCCCCTCGCTTAATCCCTGGAAGCTGTGAACACGTTACTTTACATGGCAAGAAGCGCCTTGTAGATGTGACTAAGTTAAGCTACTTGACATGATGAAAATATACTGGACTATGCAAGTGAGTTCATTGTGACTTACAGGGGCCTTGTAATAGGGAGGCTGCTGCTGCTAAGACACTTCAGTCGTGTCCAACTCTGTGCGACCCCATAGATGGCAGCCCACCAGGCTCCCCCGTCCCTGGGATTCTCCAGGCAAGAACACTGGAGTGGGTTGCCATTTCCTTCTCCAATGCATGAAAGTGAAAAGTGAAAGTGAAGTCGCTCCGTTGTGTCCAACCCTCAGCGACCCCATGGACTGCAGCCTACCAGGCTCCTCCGTTCATGGGATTTTCCAGGCAAGAGTACTGGAGTGGGGTGCCATTGCCTTCTCCAATAGGGCGCAGGAGAGTTAAACTCAGAGAAGCAGTGGGGCAACAGTGGCAGAGATTGGAGTCATGTGGAGCCAAGAGCAAAGGAATGTGGGCAGCTCCTAGAAGCTGGAAAAGGCAAAGAAATGGATTTGCTCCAGCACCTCCAGAAGGAGTGCATCTCTGCTGACCTAGTTTCCTCCCTCTAGAACTTTAAGTGAATCAGTTGACATGCTTTAAGCCACTAAATTTTTGGTAATTTATCACAGCAGCAATAGGAAACTAACACAGCGATTTTTATGAGTTATTTTGTACTTGGTGGAGGGGTGTTGGTGTTGGTGGTATAGGTTTTATCATTGAGTCAGGAAACCAAAAACAAAGAAAATGTCAGTCAACCAAACCAAGAGCAGCTCTCAGGGCTTCTCTATTTCCCACATAGGTTATAACAGTGAGCAGGAAGTTGGCAATTTAGAGACTCAAAGAACCTCAAAATTAATAAAAGCCATACTGAAATAGTTGCTAAAATATTATCAGCTGAGAAATTTAGGGAAGGATGTAAATGGTGTGTAAGTACTGTGAACTCTAAGTTATTCAAATCTTAATTTTATTTTATTTTTTTTTACTATATACTGCTTCCATTTATACCAGGCCAATCATTTCCCATTTAACTCTTTCAGCAACTCTGGAAACATATGTGGTTAATATTATCCATCCTAATGGGAAAATTGGGGCTGAGACAAAACAAGTTATGTAACTTAGACACACAGCTTATAAGTACTAAGTTCCCGCTAGAGCCCTAATTACAGCAAGTTGAAATTGTACTTTTAAAATGTCAGTCATTTCCTTGTCTTTGGGAAAAAAGATACTTAAAAAAAAAATTTTTGTAACCCCTGCTACATATGAGACACTTAATTTGCTGGTGAAATAAATAGATGACATAGCTATTCTGTGATTAATTCTTAGGTTGAAAACAATTCACTGGGTTTGGATCCCTGCTATAGCATCTCATCTGATAAGTTCCAACAACACTTTGACTGCACTCCAGGATACCTGTGGAAATACAAAAAGACCTTTGTTAAGATTCTTTTTAATGAATCACTTAATATACAATAAAATGTGTAGCTATTTAGTTTAAAATGCATTTCTGGTTTAGTCAGAAGTCACTATTAGGTTAAATAATGTAATAATAATGACTCCAAGAAGAAAACAAAGTAATAGAGTTTCTTTAACAATGTGGTAAGAAATTCACAGGAGTTAAATTTTTAATCAAAAACATTCAATAAAAGTAGAATTGCTCCTGAAAGCCGGGCTGCATTTTTGGTGGATTAGCTAGACAGATTCCACAAACATTTGTCTAAGCCATTATCTGGAAAATCACTTTCAACCCTAATACAATGAAAATATATTATCCATGCTAATAACAATGTCCCATCTGTTTAAGCACTTTACAATCTACTGAAAGCCATACCTGCAGAAAGCCTCATGGCTCTGAATTTAAAAACAGTTGCAAGTTGAATGCATGTGGCAGAATTACCTGGTAAACAGGCCCTATGAGCTTCCTGTTAAAGGGCTTCTTTGGTACTGAAAGCTGATCTTCCAACTACTGGAATCAGCCAGCAGCAAATTTTATAGGGCCATTCATTATGTCTAACCACTGATAAGTGACCACTCGGTTCTAATATATTTTATTTTATTTTTGGCCACACCACACAGCATGCGGGATCTTAATTCCCCAACTGGGTAATCAAACCTATGTCCCCGCAGTGGAAGCACAGAGCCCTAACAACTAGATCACCTGGAGTTTCCTCTAAGATATTTTAGCATATATAAGCTTCTTCTTCATGATTGAAAGGCATCTGATATGAAAGCCCAATGGATAATCAAACAGTACAACCCCAAATAAAGTCTGTTTATAAGCCATGAGTGTTTAATGCTCAACAAACAGAACATTTATCAATCCATCTAGTTATTCAAGGAATACAAAAAGTTGAAGGTGAAGGTCAAAGTTTCAAGCCATTATGTCAAATTTAAATCACTTTAAGCAAGCAGGTAAGCATTTCTTCCCTCACTGAGTAAGAGAATATGACAGAAATATTTCAGTTTGGTAGCAAACTGAGAGTAAAGCAATACAGAAATATCCAAGGGATACATTAAACAAATGATTAAGAATATTAATACAACCCAAAATGGTGAAATAGTCCTATAATATGAAGAAAAAGTATTCCCTTTCATAGGGAAAATGTGGGTCAGTGTGTGAATGTCGGATACTAATATTATTTTCAAAATTATGCTTTCAACTTGAAAAACATGTTAAATGTCTTTTTATAACAACTCTATGCAGTAGGTAGGTTTTGAACCATTGTCACTTTCCAGATGAGAAAGCAAAGACTTATTATTAATTATTGACTTAGTTGTTGTCCAAAGTCACAAATTCTAAGAGGCAAAGTAGAAGCCTTTGGTCTAAGCCTAATGTCCATTTCTCAACCTTTGCTCCTTTTTCAACATTTCCCCCAATTTTACTCTATTAATCAGTAGAAATTTTAAAGGGGTTGCCTACATATAATGTTCCACCAAAGAATAAAGGTCTTAATAGGCTTCAAATTCTAGAAACATCAAGTGTATCAAATTTAAAAATATTATAGTACCTTTTTGGATATACTAAGCAGCAATATTCCTCATGGTAGACTCAAATTGAAGCCTGAGTAATTCTTCAAAGCCAGCTAAAAGAAAGCAGTTAAGAGGTAATATATCAGACTGTTTAATCAGTGTCCAGTTTGCTAAGTACAAGGATATAAATGCAATAACTGTTGATGATGTGAATGTACAAATACACTTGAACAAAAATTCTGGTAAAATATTCTCTCTCCAAAATGCTGAAGACGGAGAAAAAAGAAAAATCAAAGAAATACGTTTTAGAGTGAGCAAAGAACTAATTTGATTGTAGCAAGAATACTCCTAGTGAATTCCTAGTGCTCAAGGGAAAGCTCTAAGATGGACCAAAAGCATCTAAGTATGTCCAGAAACGTGAATTTCCTTCACAGTTTTGAAGGTGATGAATCAGGCAGGAGAGAACTGTTGAAGGAAATAAAAGGCCCAACTCTAGTTTGCCATCCAAAGACCGTTATAAGACTACCGTATATGAAATTTTTAGTAGAACTCTGGGGACAGATGATAATATCTTTAGATCCAGTTCTAAGAGCTTTGTGTCCTGAAAAGTCTCAGTGTTTAACCTGGGGAGATTCTGACTAATTTGGTGTGCTTCCCCAACTTTACTAGATTTATACTTTAAGAAACTGCAGCTGATTCATCTCAGAGCATTTCCCCAAAGAGAACGTCTAAAGTGTGATTCTTATATTGTTTGATTGCTTGCTTAGTTTTTTATTTTCTCATCAATTGTTTCTATTTTCATGGCATGAAGTGTGTTTTTAGAAAAAGAATACACAAAGTACAGCCTTTTGTCATTAGAAATTATGGTTAGCATATGACAACCAGGAAGAGCTGGGTCATTAGTTGGAGAGCACCTGTATTTTTAAGGTCACAATGAACCTTTCCTTCAGCATGAATTATAGGAGTACAGAGAAAGGAATAAAATGGTATGACCTGAGCCAAAATGTTAAGAAGAGTTTCATGGAAGAGGTGAGACTTAAGAAGGATTCTGAAGAATGAGTAGGATTTGGCTACATGGAGAGGATCAGGGAGTTTTTCCAGGCAGGGAGAAAAATGAATAAAACCTTTTAGTCAGAAAGGAGCACAATCCAGAACTCTGAGAAAACCAGTCAGTCTAAAACAATGAAATTATTTTTCCTTTTCATTTATTCAGTAGATATTTGCTGAGTAATTATGAAGTTTCTAGCAGCATACTGAGTCAGACAGAAATAAGATAAATAATGCCTAGTTTTGCTCTCAATAATCTCATTGACTAGCTAGAGAAAGAAACTCTGTTAGTAAAAAATCATGTTTGGCTCCTTGAAAAAACAATATGACTGTTGTGGTTTAGTCCAAGATTCCCAAAAGGTATGCTACACAGTACATTACTATTTTGCCAGTGTGTTATAGGTGTGACAAGATAATGTACTTCTACTTGACAGCAAATTCTGAATATTCTGCTTTGTCTATGAGTGGCCTTTTCCTTACAAGTAGCAAATGTTATCATTTTCTATATGTTTTGTGATGTGAAAAATACCAGGAAACATGAACTTTATCAAATTGGTTGGTATTTTATCATAATTTTTTTTTAAATCCATAGTACACAGCTAAGCGCAGTACAGGTATTACATCATTATGGCTTCTTTTTATGTTTTTGTTTCATCATCCTCCAAATACAGTTTTTATTTTCATGGTTGCCATATAGCTTCAAAATGGCTGTTCCATGTCTTTGTTGCTGTCGTTCAGTCACTAAGTTGTGTCCGACTCTCCATGACCCCATGGACTGCAGCACTCCAGGTGCCCAGTCCTTCACTATCTCCCAAAGTTTGCTCAAATTCATGTCCATTGAGTCAGTGATGCCATCCAACCATCTCATCCTCTGCACCCCCCTTCTCCTCCTGCTCTCAATCTTGCCCAGCATCAGAGTATTTTCCAATGAGTTGGCTCTTTCTCTCATCTGTATTCCAGTTATAAACAGGGAGGTTATACCTACATTGAAAAGAAGTGAAAGTGAAGAGTCTCTCAGTCTTGTCTGACTGTTTGCAACCACGTGGACTGTAGCCTACCAGGCCTCTCTGTCCATGGGATTCTCCAGGCAAGAATACTGGAGTGGGTTACCATTTCCTTCTTCAGGGGATCCAGGATCAAACCCAGGTCTCCCGCATTGGAGGCAGATGCTTTAACCTCTGAGCCACCAAGGAAGCCCCAAAATCTATTCAGAAATCACCAACAATGTTCCAGTTATTCTCTTGATTAGAACTATGTCATATGGATAGCCGTGGCTGCAAAAGAGTCTGTATAATATAGGTTTTTAGCTGGTTGCAAACTATTCAAAAGAAGAACAAAGTTATTTTGGTAAAAACAAAGTGGGGGAGGGTGGTGGTAATTGGGTGTTTTGGATCTGCTCCAGAGCCAAAAACATGAGCAAATAATTTTGCTGTAATGTATTAACTTAAGCAATTTATAGAATGTCTTAGGGGAAAAGGTGGAAGGATACATTAATTCTGACTGAAAAATTAACTAGTGTTTTACAAATGGCAGGAAAATTGAATAGTGTTGAGTCTAAGGGATTAACTCAATGTAAACCTAAATTAAGACAGAACAAAAATATTGAGGAGGCAAAGTCTGTGTCTGTAAATTTGAGTTTGATAACCCAAAATTCAAAGACATTTGTTAATCTCTGGGTTTTTTGGGGAGTGGGATGAGGAGAGGGTGGGCTAGAAACTTATATGATGCCAAGGAAGCTCCCTCTGTGGTTTTGGATCTGCTCTGTATGGCTAGGGAGCCAGTGCTAGAAGAAAAAGTCTACGGAGAGGATCAATGGCAGACCCTAGCAAGAGCAGTGGAATACACCCTCTAGGCTGGATACCATAAAAACAAATAAACATCAAGGGCTGGTGAGGATCTGGAGAAATTGGAACCTTCGTCCAGCGTTTGTGGAAATGTAACATGGTGCAATTGCTGTGAAAACAATGTGGCATTTCCTAAAAACATTCAAAATAAATTACAGTATGATATAGCAATTCCACTTCTGGTTATACACTCAAAGGAATTGAAAGTAGAGTCTCAAAGAAATATTTATATATCCATGTTTTTAGCAGCATTATTCACAGTAGAGAAAAGATATAAACAACCTAAGCTGAATACCAGATAAACAGATAAACAAAATGGAATGTTATTCAGCCTTAGGAGGAAAGGAAATTTAGATGCCTGCTACACGATGAGTGAAATTTGAGTAGGCTACACTAAAGGAAACGAGTCAGTCACGAGAAGAGAAATATTGATAATTCCACTTATCCTAGGTACCTGGAGTAGTCAAATTTATAGGGACAGAAAATAGAATGGTGTTTGCCTAGGGATAGGGGGAGCGTGAAATGGGATATTGTTGTTTAATGAGTACAGAGATGTAGTTTTGCAAGGTGAAAAGAGTTCTGAAGGGTTAGTGCATAGCAGTACAGATGTACTCAACACTATTGAACTGCACACTTTAAAAATTACTAATATGGTAAAAATTAAAAGGCAATTAAAAGTTGAATGCCTCACATGGTAATAGGCTTCTGTTTATTTCTAGAGTTTTGTGTTCCTAGGACTTTTGTAATAGTGTATGGAGGGATTGGGGGCAGGAGGAGAAGGGGATGACAGAGGATGAGATGGCTGGATGGCATCACCGACTCAATGCACATGAGTTTGGGTGAACTCCAGGAGTTGGTGATGGACAGGGAGGCCTGTCCTCCCTGCAATTCATGGGGTTGCAGAGTCGGACATGACTGAGCGACTGAACTGAACTGAACCGAACCATGATTTTTAAATATCACTATTTGCTGACAACACTTTTCTATGTGTTTTTCAAATATTAGCATTATAAATAACCCTCCCAGAATGTTTGGGAGGGTTGGGGAAGTAGTGGCAGAGGTTACATGATGTACTACTTTGCCTGTCATTAAAAAAAATTGTTTATTTTTAATTGGAGGATAATTGCTTTACAATGTTGTGTTGGTTTCTGCCATACATCAACATGAATCAGCCATAGGTCTACACGTGCCCCCTCCCTCTTGAACCTCCCACCCTGCCCCAACCCTCTGTAGTAATATTGAAATATATACATCACCATGTGTCAAATAGCTAATGGGAAATTGTCACATAGCGCAGGGAGCTCAGCCTAGTGCTCTTTGTCTATCATTTTTAAAGCCATAGTGAAAACACTGCTTTACGCAGTGAGATGCTATCTTGAAATGGAAATTATTATTCTAGACATTGATTCAAAACTTGGCTGGTCAGAAGTGACAGCTACCAGAAGGAGAAGTGAATTGTCTTTACAGAGGTCTGTTTATTTTAATGGGAAGAATGAAGGCAAGGAGGAGGATGGTGGAACAGTGTTCCTGGCAGAGGTGAGACAGGATGGCATTTCAGGACATGAACACAGGGCAGTACGAAGAGTTCTTAAGGTACATGAGAAAGGATTGTTGAAAATGAGACCAGAACGGTGGGCAGAGATGTTGAGTGCTCACTATTTGCCAACTGGCTACATGTGTCATCTCAGTTAATTGTTACAACTTTCCCATGAAAGAAGTGTAATTAATGTTCCCATTTTATAGCTGAACGAAGTAATACCACCCTTAGGGTAGAAAGCAAAGAGGAACTGAAGACCCTCTTGATGAAAGTGAGAGAGGAGCGTGAAAAAGCTGGCTTGAAACTCAACACCAAAACACGAAGCTCATGGCATCCGGTCCCATCACTTCATGGCAAATACATGGGAAAACAATGGAAACAGAGACTTTATTCTGGGGGGGCTCCCAAACATTGCAGATGGTGACTGCAGCCATGAAATTAAAAGACGCTTGCTCCTTGGAAGAAAAGCTGTGACCTACCTAGACAGCATATTAAAAAGCAGACATTACTTTACCAACAAAGGTCTGCCTAGTCAAAACTATGGTTTTTCCAATAGTCATATATGGATATGAGAGTTGGACTACAAAGAAAGCTGAGTGCTAAAGAATAGATGCTTTTGAACTGTGATGTTGGAGAAGACTCTTGAGAGTCCCTTGGACTGCAAGATCCAACCAGTCCATCCTAAAGGAAATCAGTCCTATGTATTCATTGGAAGGACTGATGCTGAAGCTGAGACTCCAATACTTTGGCTGTCTGATTCGAAGAATGGACTCATTGGAAAAAAAAATAAAACCCTGATGCTTAGAAAGATTGAAGGCAGAAGGAAAAGGGATGACAGGATGAGACGGTTGGATGGCATCACCAACTTGATGAACATGAGTTTGAGCAAGGTCCAGGAGTTGGTGGTGGACAAGGAAGACTGATATACTGCAATCCATGGGGTGGCAAAGAGTCAGACATGACTGAGCAACTGAACTGAATTGATGGGAGCGATGCCATGATCTTCGTTTTTAGAATGTTGAGTTCAGCCAGCTTTTTCACTCTCCTCTTTCATTCTCATCAACAGCCTCTTGAGTTCCTCTTTGCTTTCTGCCATTAGACTGGTATCATCTGCATATTTGAGGTTATTGATATTTGTCACACCAGTCTTGATTCCACCTGTGATTCACCCCGCCCAGTATTTCATATGATGTACTCTGCATGTATGTTAAGTAAGGTGACTATATACAGCCTTGACATACTCCTTTCCCAATTTTGAACCAGTCTGTTGTTCCATGTCCAGTAGTAACAGTTGCTTCTTGACCTGCATTACAGGTTTCCTAGGAGATAGTAAGACGGTGTGGTACTCCCACCTCTTTAAGAATTTTCCACAGTTTATTGTGATCCATACAGTCAAGGACTTTAGCATAGTTAATGAAGCAGAAGTAGATGTTTTTCTGGAATTATCTTGCTTTCTCCATGATCCAACAGATTTTGGCAACTTTATCTCTGGTTCTTCTGCTTCTTTGAAACCCAGCTTGTACATCTGGAAGTTATTGGTTCACGTACTGCTGAAACCTAGCTTGAAGGATATTAATCATTACCTTGCTATGGCATGCTGCTGCTGCTGCTGCTGCTAAGTCACTTCAGTCGTGTCTGACTCTGTGCGACCCCATAGACGGCAGCCCACCAGGCTCCCCTGTCCCTGGGATTCTCCAGGCAAGAACACTGCAGCATAGTCTAATTATCCTTTACATGGGCATGGCCGTAGCATGTGTAAAGAAATTTCCAGCACCAGAAAATAGGTAAATGGAATGCTTCCCAGTGTAGAGGGTCCCATTTAGAGAGTTAGAGTTATCACGGAGCTATGAGAACTAGAGGTATAACCTGAATCTTGGTCCTCTATAAGTTTTCTACTAAACCTCACTGCCTCATTTCCCTGTTTTTCCCTCATGTTCATCACCCCTTTATGCCAGTCAGAGGTTGTGGCACTTTGGCCTGTTAGTGATTTCAAAGACTGGTGGTAGATTCTAACTCTGAGATAAAAACTAAAGTCAATAACTATTTCTATTTGCGTGGTGATTTCTATTGTTAATTGCTAACTTTAGTCCAACTACTTTCTCTTCCAAAGCAGATGTGTGATGTCCATCCTAAATCAGAAATGCCTTCAACTCTGTAATTCAAGCTACGTAAATCATATTTTTTAAATTATACAGGAAATTGTCAAAAGACTTTATTGGAACACTGATGAAAAAGAACTACTGAGCCAGGTTTAATAAATGATTAATATAGAGAAGAGAAGAAAGAAGTGACATAGGATAATTCATGGATAGCTTTAATTTGGATTTAAATTAAATTATTTTAGAGAGGAAAAAGCATTATTGAAAATTGATGTCAAATGCAAACTATAGAAAATATTTAAATATTTCTATTAAATCATTTCAACCATAATTAGCTGGCTTTAATTAAGCACCTACTGTATACGAGATTATGACTTGAGCACTTTATATCCCCAAGCTTGGCTAGGAAATTGGAGGTGAAATTGTCACAGAGGGGATACCAGGCATAACAGAAGGCAAAGCAGAGGAGCCCATCAATGTTAAGTGAGTAGGGGTGAGCCCTCCAGCCCCATGTGCCATGTAACTATTAAAATACTTGCAGCCAAACATGAGCCTTCCTCATCTCTGCTCCAATCAAGCATAGGCAAAGAGGTCCCTCAGAAAGTTAGAAATGGAGCAATCTGAGAGATTAGGAGACAATGTTAAAGCAAGGAAAAATGGTATTTCTGGATGAGAAGGAAGAAGAGGAAGGAAAAAGGAAATCAGAAGATTGAACTGTAATGTCAGATGTCACAGAGATCATGTGGAGTGAGGCAGGGAAACAGTGCTCTCATTTACCAGTTAGATGGTCTTCCTTGATTTTAGTGGGAGCATATATTAATAGATTTCCCTGGTGGCTCAGACTGTAAAGACTCTGTGTGCAATGTGGGAAACCCAGGTTTAGTCCCTTGGGTTGGGAAGATCCGCTAGAGAAGGGAGTGGCAACCCACTTCAGTATTCTTGCCTGGAGAATTCCATGCATAGAGGAGCCTGGTGAGTTACAGTCCATGAGGTTGCAAAGAGTCAGACATGACTGAGTGATTAACACTATATTAATAGAAAAATGTGGCTAGAAGCAATAGACAGAGAACAAGCAGAGGATCAGAAAGTGGAATTGGTATGAACCTCTCTTTAACAAGCTTTTGTTGAGAGAGAGAGAGAAGATGATTTATGAAGATTTCTGCTAATTCTGGTCTTTATCTTTTTTATGCAATAGAGGCAAAGGTTTCTGTTGAAAATAAGGATCATGAAGGTGGGGTATAGAAGTCAGAGAATAGCTGAGAACCAAAGGGAGGATGTGAGCTATAATTTAAGAAGGTAAGTAAGATTTCCATCAAGACGATGAGAGAATTACTCCGTTTATTTCTTAAAAATTGAATCTGTGGACTCAATGTCTCTGCTGCTATGTATTTTCATGTACTGTTAGTGCACTGAAACTGGAAGCAGGGATTTGTTTGTTCCATGTGCCACAGGATTTCAGTTTCATTAAAGCTGTATTATCTTCAGTGTCAATGCAAAATGTCTGTGACGCACAATTCCCAGACCCTGAGAGCACACTGTGATAGACGCACGTGTAACAGAGGGCAGCATCCACTCAAAATCAATGTATATACTGATTATCAAAAATAAATGTATATACTGATCTCTCCCAGAAGGCCAAAAAGACCTTTCAAGACAGATGGGTTACAGACACTCTCTTTTAAATAAGGTGAAGAATCCATTTAAAACTATTTCATTAGACCTGTTTGATCTCAGAACCATTCTACATTAGACGGATTCATTCATTCATAATCAATTACCAGGTCCTACTTGGGTAACTGTGAGCGTGAATTGTCTTTAATCTGCCCTTGGAAATGTACAAAGTGCTCCAAAGACTTAAAGTAAAATTAAATTGCCTTCAATTTGCAGAACAGACTAAAGTATGAGCTGGGAAATGCCATATTAATAGAAGCCTATTCTTTAAAAACTAGCCTAAACTGAAATTGCATATTGTGGTTTTCTTACTGTTTACAGCATAATCTTCAGCTATTTAAATGTAACTTTAATCTACAGATAAATAATTTTCTTCCCAAATGAGTGTATCGTGCCATCATCTGTGGGCTACAAACCTCTGTCAATCAGTACCAGACAGTCCGTCCTTCCTGTCTCCCTTGTAAAACTGCCATGGGTGAGGTCAAGTCACAATCCCCCTTTGCACACCAGATAATGAGCTGGCACATGTAGAAAAGATCGATGTCAAACAGAAGGGGGAGATAGTTTTGAAGCTATCACTTTTGGTTGCCATCTGATTCCATTTGCAGAAATCAGTCGCTTCCTCCTTGACAACTCTGTGTTATCACTGCAGCTCCAGTTTATTGGATAATCAAATGCCCTCTTTCACTCTGGAGAAAGGTTTCCATTAGAATCAAATGGAAATGGAGTATTTTTGCAGCAAAGGAGAGAGAATGGGGAACAAGCAAGTAATCTATTGTATGTTTGAAAATGGAGTATCCGTGAGTGTGTTTGTGCACATGTGTGACCACAGACTGGCTACCCATGTGTATGAAAATAACTGGAGAGCTGATGCCATCAGTGTTTATTCCTGAAAACAATGTGCTTGGAGACTGAAGACAACTGCAACTGGGTCACAGCTTACTGTGTTAAATGTTCACAGACATGCGGGTAATAGATGTTAGTCAACTTGAATTCACTGTGCTAACCCAGGGAGCAGGAGGAAAACCCTAATACCTGTCATTTGTGGTGGTGTTTTTACACTTTTGGAAGGAACATCACCTAGTGATCTAAAAGTGGATAATAATAATGAGACCACATGCAAGCATCGCAACAACTGCATTTGGCAAGAGTTGATGAGCAAAGAATAGACTCCAATCAGAACCCAAAGGATCATAATTGTAGAAGTCAAGGGCCAAGAGAGGCTGGAAAGCATTTGCTTTCTCTGAACCCCTGCTTCTGAACACCCCTTCTCACAATGTGAGGTCTAATGCATATCTTGGAAAGACCCCAAGAAAGGAAAATATAACTAGAAAATAGAAAGAGGCTAATCTATGCAGAAGTGAAAATTAAGATAGGTAGAGGGTCATATCAGAAGGCAAGGAGGCAGGGGGAAAGCAGTGTTGAGTATGTATAGTGTCATTTCAGCAAACAGGATAAATTACGTTGGCCAAAAAAGCAAATTTTGGTTACATTGAAAATTAGCTGCTATCAACCCACACTTCTTGGGGTAAAGGCATATCCTTCCTGTTCTTAAAGGGTCCTGCTTCTGTTCAGGGTAAAACACTGTGTGTCTCCTAGTACCAAGTTGTTTCAGTCACCCCCTAATCACCCCGTTCATAAGGGAGAAATCGTTGCCCTAGTATTATGGGGATGGCCAAACATACAACACCTGACATCAAACAAATGCGCTTGTTAACAGTTTATTAGTCACATATGCTCACAGCCCAGAGGAGGAAAATACTGCAACCACTGCAGGGCTGCATGAGGGTTGCACTCAGACTGAATAGCCAGGGCCTGGGGTCGGCAGGCTTTGTAGTACCAAAGGGTGGACTGACCTCCCACCTGTTTCTGTGGGAGGATGTAATTGGCTTGTTTGCATAATCATCCCATAGCCTGGAAGGGAACTGAAACTGACTTCTCAGGCAGAAGCAGAAACTTCAGCTGGTCGTGGTCGTCTTGATTAGAAGGGTTGCTTGGCTAGCAGACCTTATCCATGGACGCAGAACAGGGAGGGAAGCTTGTGGTTAGGCTATTTGAGGTCCTCCTGGTTTCAGCAGATGTTAAGACAGCACATACTATCAAGCCTTAATTTTAGCCGCACACACTAACACACCTGAAGCTGACAGACGTACTGCTCCTCCTTCCTCCATTTAGAGCATCCTTGTTTCTTAACTCCTCTAGGAATATATAACCTGTCTAACTGAGACAAATTATCTACCTAATCACTCATCTCTCCCCCAGCACTCACAGTTTTCAGGAGGGTGCAAGAAGGGATTAAACTTTTGGTTTCAAGCAGTTTGCTTGCTGCTTTCAAAGCTATATGTGAAGCGAAAACAGGCAGAAGTAGGACAAGAAGTCCAATTGCCCAAGTAGGACAATGAAGTCCGCAAAGTTCTTAATTAAGTAAAGTAGGTGATAGCAGCAGTAAGCATTTGAAAATAAAATTTTGTGTATATGGATTGCCAAAAAAACACTGCCTGGAGGATGCAGGCACTTATTGCTATATTTTAAATATACATTGACAAATTCTCACTTGCCTATAAAATATTAGAGAAGATGGAAAGCAAATTAAGGCCCAGTCAATTACTCATTGGATAATACAGTATCCAAAAAAGGTGGTAAAACGGATTGGAACACATGCAGGATGTGAGAAATACTCTACTTTCAGCACATGTGGTACACTGATTCTTCTATTTGTCTGTAAAATTCCTGGAAATAATCTTGTAAATGTGTATCATATCTATGGTGCCTTTCTGAAGGTATCCAGTTTAACTTTCAAAGATCTCATACACATTTATAAGATTTTTTCCAGAAATTTTACTCTAGTAATTTGGCATCATTTTTACACTAAAAATAAAATACTATCAACTTCAAAATGTTAGCATCTTTACCAATTCCCTCAAGCAGAAATGATTGTGCCATCAGCTGATATTTAAAGCGCTCTGTTCTTCCTTTATTATAGCACTTACCATACCATATAGTAATTATGCATTTATATGTCTGCCTCTTTCTCTCTGGAAGGTGAATTTTTTGGAGTAAGAGATGACCTTACTTTTTCTTTATATTAACATCCCCATTGCTGGTGCAATTACCTCACATACAATAGGCTTTTAGTAAATTTTTGTGTAATAAGTGAATGAGTTAGTGAGTTACATCACCCTAAACTCTGAATTTATATATTCAAATGCCTATTTGACATTTTCACTAGAATATCTATTAGATACCTCAAACTTCAAGATATATCCCCCAAATATATTAATATGCATTCCTTCAAATCTTCTTATTCAGTACTTTTTATTTCAGGAACTGATAGCACCACCAGCAGCCACCAAGGCCAAAAATGTGCAAGTCGACAGTGGGTGGGGAATGTTCCCCAACTCCTTAATCGTGTCCAGCAGCATGTCCTGTCTATGTCCAAAGCGTAACACATATGCTTTCACTTATTTACATACCAGTTACCATCACCCTGGTTCAGGCCACCATCACTTTTTTATCTGATCTCATTTTCACTCTTGCCCCAGCCTATTTTCTACATACCATCTGAGTGATCTTTAAAAGATATAAATTGTATGTTGTCACTTTTCTTCTTGACTGTGTCCATGAAATTTCCATTTCTCCTGCAGTAAAGTACACTACACTTTGTCCTAAAGTGCCTTTTACGTAGATCCTCTCCACTTTTCTTTAGCTCCCATGCCTGCATTTCCCTTGGTCTCCTCCAGCTCCCCGGCCTCAGAGATCCTCAGACAGGCCCAGCTCATTCCATCATGTTCTTTTATTCATGAGTCATTTCCTTTGCATGAATTATTTGTCCTCTAAATACATTCTTGACAAGTTCCTTTTTGTCGTTGAGGGGTCAGCTTAAATTCCATCTCTTTATTAATACCCTTCTGATCTCTCAATCTAAAGCACCCCCTAGATCATTCTCTTTTGCATCATTTAGCTTTATTTTCATCCCAGTATTTATGGTCATCAGAAATTTTCCCATTTGTTTACTTATGCTGGTCTTTAATGTTCACAGCTAAATTTCCAGGGCCTTGGATAGTGCCTGGCACATAAAAGACCTTCAAGCAATTGATATTTGGGAATAAATATGTTCATGAAGGTGTTAAGATACTGAGTCAATGAATATATAAATCCATTTGTGAATAAATGCATGAATAAAGGAATTTTATTTCTTGACATTTACGTTATTTTGATTATATCAGTACTAATATCAAAGAGTATGTCTTACTAATCATAAGCTATTCATCTCCATAAACTTTATATGGCATATATAAATTTATGACATCTGATAAGAACCAATCTTATAAACTTAGATGTACACAGATTAAGAAGACCCCTTGACATACTTTTTTCCCACTGTCATAATTCATATCAATTAAAAGAAAAACAAAATTCTTTTGCAATTTTTATTCTATTTTTCTTTACCTCCTTTTTCTCTAATCTTTGTAAGTCTCTAATGCTAGAGAATCCTCCTTTTTTCCAGTTTTATTCAGAAGCAATACTATCAGTTAAGTAGTATTACAGAGGAGTTCGGTTCTTCTCAGATAATCTGAATAGTCCTATATTTATTGAAGAAGTTAAATTTCAAGTTAAAAATTTCAAAATATATGTGTATATGTGTGTGTGTGTTTGTGTGTGTGTGTGTGTGTGTGTGTGTTCCAGTCCTTGATAGATTCACTAACACCAAACATTTAAGAAGAAAAAAAAAGGAGCAAGTCAATGCAGATTCTGCCAGAAAATTGCAGGGTATAATCTTTCCAACTCATCTGTGGGGCAAGTATTATTCTAATATCAAAATCATGGATAAGTATTATAGGAAAAGAAAGCTATAGACTAATAATTCTCATAAAGAAGGATACAAATATTTCTAGTAAAATGTTAACATATTGAATCCAGCAATATATTAAAGGAATAATACACTGTGACAAATTGGAATTTATCTTAAATGTGAGGCTAGTTTAACACCTTAAAACAAACCAATGCAATTCACTATATTAACAGATTGAAGAAAATATAGCCTCAACTCACTAGACATAGAAACATCATTTGAAAAAAGCTAATACCCATTACTTATTTTAAAAAAAAAACTGTCAGCAAACTAGGAGTATACACTTTTAAAAAAAATTTAATAAAGGGGATCTATAATAAACTTACATCTAACCTTATTCTTAATTGTGGAAGACCGAACTTACTTCCTAAGATCAAGAACAAGGCAAGGATATCCACTCACAACCACCTCTGTTCACAATGGTACTGGAGGTTCTAACTAGAGCAATAAGGTAAGAAAAAGAATTAAAAGCACCCTACAGCAAAAAGCTTTAAGACAATATGATATTGATGTGAAGATAGGCAAATAAACCAATGTGAAAAAGTAAAGTCCTGAAATAGACCCACATTTATATAGTCACTTAACAAAGGAGAGAAGCCTATTCAGTAGAACAAAAAAAAAGGATTGTCATTTCAGTAGATGATATTGGAATGATTGGATTTCCATATACATAGGGAAAAACAGAAAGGCATTTGATCTATACCTCAAATCATATATAAAATTTAACTCAAAATTTATAATAGACCTAGATATAAAACTAAAAATTATAAAACCTCTAGAAGAAAATATAGGAAAAATTCTTTGTGGCTTTATGTTAAATAAACAATAAGGAAAACATTTCAGCATCTGTGGTTCTTTTTAGTAAAGTTTAAAATGTGCCTAGTAAGTTCTTCCCTAAGAGAATATATTTATGGATTTTAATAACTCACAGAAATAAGTCACTGGATATATTTCAGCTTAGAATTAATAAGAATTCTGAACAAAGGTTGAATGATTTTTTAAAATTTCTTCAATTTTTTGTTAGCATCATAGGGCTAAAATCAGCTGTACATTGGTTTAATAAAATAAAGAAAGATAAACAACTGATTTATTGAGCAAAATTAGTCTACTGTTTCTCAAGAGTTCTACCTAGATTGTTGTTTTCATCCACTAAAATCCCTTGGCTCCTTCTCAACCTATATCCATGACAAGTTCCCTTTGGCTTATAGCTTCTGTCAATGATGACCAGAACAGATAGGAAATATACCATCTAATAGTGTTCCACAAGAAAGCCGAGAGACACTTGGTTTTCCAAAGTTCTAAGGAACCTACTCTTGAAAGGGGCACCACCATCACTGAGAAGCCTGCATCTGATGGCAGAAGATGCTATTACAGATTGATAACAATGGGACATGATAAGATCTCAAAAGAATAGAGACCAATTGGTGGTGTTTAACTGAGAAGGCAGGTGGCTGCAATTATAGAAATAAACAACAAGATCTTAATAGCAGCCAAAAACTGGGGGTGGAGCTGACTTAAGGAGAGCTATGGAGATCTACCAGCAATATGGAAGACTATCAAGTTTGAATTGGGCTCAGAATAGAAATGGGGTTTGCAGCAAGTGCAAGCATTCCTGTCTCCTGGGTCATCCATACTGGCAAAATCTATGGTATTAGAGATATCTGGGATGAAAAAGATGCCTTGTAGAGCTTATGGCAAGCATCAGAAGGAATTTCACAAAGGATTCTGAAACAAGGTCAATTCATCTGTGGCATAAAATTATGTATCATTTGAAAAACAGCTCCTGGCATGCTGTTGTGTTCCAACAGAGCAGGAACACCTAGCCATGAGACATCAAAGGACCATGCATCCATACCGCCCATTATGAGATGGGCTCTGTCAGAACCAAATTACAAGACCATGTGGTCCTGACGGCAATCCATTGTCAGATGAAAGTGGTGTATACGTCTGAGATCGAGGACTGGCTATAACAGAGAGCACACGTGAACCGCAGGAGCAGGCATCCCAGAAACACGTCAGCCTCCACTGCTATCTATACAGCTCTCTGTCTCTCTCTGCTGGAACTAATTCCACACGGGAAAGGAGACCTTTATTATCAGTTGATTGAGAAAGCTAAACTTGATTCATAGATAACTTGGCTCAATATGTTGATCAAAACCAAAGAATATACTGTATGTATAGTACAACCCTACTCCTTGATAGCCCTGAGAGACAGAAGTGAGGAGAAATCCTGCCATTGGGAAGAGCTCTGGGTAAAGTGTCTAACTATTCACTTTGTGTAAGTCATTTAGAATTATGGGCATGTGGTAACTAGCCCAGAAGCTCCATCAGGGAGCTGAAATTATAAGAAATATTGTCATAACTAGAACAAGGAGGACTTGAGAAGAGGCATACAGATGGACACATAGAAGTTGTCACAAAACATGAGTTATTTTTTTCTGATTTGTTAATGCCTACTGTAAACTGTCCATCATGGACAAGGCATTAATCAACTAAACAACTTGGCCACTTGAGGTCAATCAGTCCTTGGATCAACTACTCTAGTACTGGCACAATGGCAACGTGGTGATAAGGATGGAGGGCATCAAAGATCAAAAGTATGTGTGTGTGTGCAAGTCATGTCTGACTTTTTGTGACCCTATGGACTGTAGCCCACCCGGCTCCTCTGTTCATGGGATTCTCCAGGCAAGAATACTGGAGTGAGTCTCCTTGTCCTCCTCCAGGGATCTTCCTGACCCAGGGATCAAACCTGCATCTCCTGCATTGCAGGCAGATTCTTTATCCCTGAGCCACCAAAAGTATAGGTCTCACCAAATCTGATCTAGGTACTGATACTGCAGAACATTTACTTTTCCAGCAACTGAGCTTCTGATATGGCACAATGCCTCAGTGAGACCAAGCGGCATATCGGCGGCAAGTTGATTCATTAGGTGGACCGTTTCTACCATGGAAGAGGCAGCAACTCATCTAAGTTGTTGACATATATTTTCAGAATGAGTTTGACTCTGCAGCTCATGGGGCCTTGGCTCACATCGCCGTCTGAGGGTTTTCAAACTTTGTTGCTTCAGCAAGGAATCCCACAAAGTATCACTTCAGTCCGAGGGATTCCTTTTGCAGAAGAGGAGCTCTAGCAGTGATGGATGATCATGGAATCCACTGGTCTGACCACATGCTGCACCACTGAGGCACCAGCTTGGAGGTGAGAACATAAAGAATAGGGTCTCATCTTCCAGTTACAGAATTTACTCTAAGTCAACAATGTATGTTGGGGTGCTCTGAGTCTAAACAAGTAGAGTATAAGAATCCAAGAACCAAGGGATAGAAATGGGATATTTATCATCATATTCAGTGATCCACCTGGGAAACATATGATTTCCATTCCTGCAACTCCAGGCACTATGGATCCAGAGGTTCCGAATCCCAGACCAGAACACTTTCACTTCTGTGAAGTTTTAAGCCACCACTACCCTCTAATCACTTCAAGCTCTTCAAGTTAGAAATGAGCAGACCAGGAGATACCATCTTGTTGGAGATATTTGACCCTGATTATCACAGGGAGGTAGGGCTGCTGTTACACCTGGAGGCAGAGAGACTGCATGTGACAGTTATCCATGGTGGCATTTCTTGGTACTGCCCTAATCAATCTCAAAAGGAAATGAAAAGTAATAGCCATAGCCTGAACTAGGGATGCAGATCTCACATGGACGTCAGTGTCACCCAAACTAGCAGAGATGCTAGAAAGTTATACATTACATTTGTGTACTATTTAAAACTGGGCTTGATTCAAGACTCATTTATGTTTTCATATTTCATTCCAGTTTTCAAAATGTATTGTTATTTCTTCTTCGTGGAAAATTGCTTAGCACTCCTGCTTCATGTTTGTGCCATAGTTTACTTCTGGATTGTCCTATATACGCATTTTTAGCCTACATTTTTAAAGAAAAGATTAAATTCTGCTATATTATTTAATTGTCCTTAGTTCTCATAGATCTTGTTTCATCCTACCAGAATCCTTCCTCTTGTTTTTGTTTTTTTTTTTTAACCAAATGCAAGTAGTTTATTTTGCAGGTGAGTCCAGGAAACTGGTGATAGATTGAGGACATGGGATGCAGGAAAGGGGGCAGTTTATAAGGGGTTTGTTGGCAGACAAGTTATCACCGTGGACCTAGAGCTTCCTCTTTTTTTAATATAAATTTATTTATTTTGATTGGATGTTAATTACTTTACAATATTGTATTGGTTTTGCCATACATCAACATGAATCCACCTCTTGTTTTTTAATGAAATACTTCAAGTAAGATTCCTTTTAAAATTAGTAAACTGAATTGGTATAACTTCTGAGGTCTTATATGTCTGAGAATGATTGAATGTTACACTCACATTTGTATTGAGTTAGACAAATATAAAATTTTATATTAGAGTTTCTTTTCTTTGAAAATATTTCATTGTATCTTTCATATTAAAGCTTCTGAGAAGTCTGATACCAATTCAAATATTGTACCTATGAAAGTCATCTATTTCTCTCTATATAACCTTTTAGAACTTCTCCTTCCCTGTCTTTTATTGATATTCTTAAGCTTCAGTTTAATGTTTTGAAGGGTTTTGGGGGGTGTAGTTTTACTTCGTTCTATTCATTACTTTTTGTTTGGCATTCCATGTGCTCTTTTAAAATGACAGTTTCTTTTCTTTTTTTTAATCTGAACAATTAAGGTAATTTATGTATCTACTGAGAATTCCTCTAGCCTCCATATGTTGTAACTTAATTTTCCATCTTTCTATCCCTTACTGATCCTTTGCTAAGATATCTGAAAAGAGTTTCTAAATCTGATCTTTAAATTTACTAATTCATTCCTTAATCTTTTTCTGCTGTTCATCCCATTCATTAAGCTTGTCTATTCAAATTACTATATATTTCATGCCCAATATTTTGAATTAATTCTTTTTTATAACCACTTATCCCTGTTACACCAGTATCTTTTTATCTTTAGAGGATAATTTCTTCCTTTTAAATCCTTTCTCCATCTGGTCAAGAAATTCTGCTCCTTTTTATGCAAGATGTTGAATATCTGTCTTCTGTAGCAGTTGTCTTCCTCAGATAAATTTCTGTACTTCTCTTGGGTAAGCTTTCCCCTGGACATATCAACCACTGGGCTGTTAATGAGTGTGGGGAGAAGTAAGCTAAATCAGCCCAGGCCCTCCTTAGCAGACAACCATAAATTTAGTACTTGGGAATAGAAATGTCTCAAGGTAGAGAGTCCTGTTCCACACTGTTCCACCTCAGGCAAATTTATCTTACACAGAAATTCTGTACCTCCACCATTATTATCTTACTGGGATATAATTTTCTCACCGTCAGTTTCATAAAAAAAGGTGGAGATAAGAAGTAATAAATGGCAATGGCCAGCCAATCTACTTCTATTTCTTATTATCTACACCCAATCTCAGCTAGATTATATTATAATATGATCCTACTCCCAGCCCCCAGCTAAAATGGCACTGCTATTTCTCTATCTTGCATTAATTACTGGCTGGGGAGTGGTTTTTTTCAAAGCAATACCAGTGGAGCAGGGAAACATCACAGCTAGGAGTTTGTCTTTGAACCTCTCTCCCTCTCATTTATATGAACCTGGCTCTCTCCTACTTTGGAGGACTGTTTCCCTCTTACACCAGAATATAACCAATTTCTGTTTCCCTAGAGTTTTTGTAGTAAACGAATATTCCTACCAAAAGTGAAAAGTATTAAACATTTAATGTGTATAATGCAGTTATTCTGCTTAAGTCCATCCACCTCCTCCCCACTTCTCTATATCTCTAGGATTAAGCCAGGGAATGAGGCGTAGCAGCTCGTGTTAATTTGTCACCTGTCCATCATCATTTGACCAGTGTCATTTAGACATAGTTCTTAAAAAATCTGATTTCTGAAAGCTTCTTTCAATTTCTCAAAATACAAAAAAGCACCCATTACTGTATGTGATTTTTAATTTTCTATCTGAAAAAACAATATAATATTGATCTATATACCTTATTTATTAGAAATAAGGACTAAGAAAACAACTTGAGACTAATTAAGCATAAAATACCTCCACCTTTAAATCTGGTGCTATTTCAGTTTTCAGTTCTTTGTTTATGATTCATATAATAGTTTGCTTTAGACAAATTAATTAGTTGTGTGTGTCAAGCTAGCTAAATGCATGCTAAATATTTTCCCAAGAGAACTAAGTTGAAACTGGGTGCTATTAAAACCTTCAAATGAACAAAATCTGTTTTAACAAGTCACACATTATTAATTGGAACTGGATAGTGAGGCATATTTTTGGATGCTTGCCGAGAATAATTATGGAGCTTCTTTTATTTTTTATTAAGTTAATCAAGAAAAGCTAATCCAGCTCATTATGGCCAAAGCTTGAAAACATGACCATAAACTACTCACCTTACCAGTGTGGATTAGGGTTGGTAATGTAAGTGAGCTTCAGGAATCATGCTTATGCTATACTTGACACCTTAGAGAGATTTCTGCCCAATTTATTCATCATAAGTAGGTAAAACATTGGCTATCCAAAAAAAATAATATTATTGACCCAAAGTCACACAACTGTTTGGTGGCAAGGCCAGAATTAGGAAATAAATGTTTATTTTGCCATGGCCAAAAGTAGCTAAAAAACAATGCTTATTCAGTAAGTTGTATTATATCTTTCTACATTAAATCTGAATAATACTTTAAAAAACTTACTATAAATGTGTATCATGTTTTAATAAAAGTATTTTTCCCAATAATGGACTCATTGCCAGGAATGATTCATTTTCTGCCATAATATACTTTTTTCTGATTTGTGTTTGCTTAACAGCCACTTAATCTTCTTCTTTTGGTGCTTTAAGGCATTATCTTGCCTCCATTATGCATGGTCTTTCAGTGTATTACTGCCTACCCCCTAACTCAAGCAAGTTTAATCAGATTTTCTTTCAAGACTTTAAATCTTGAAAAACTTGATGCTGGTACAGAAAAAAATATCAGGAAAAACATGTTCATTTGAAGTTGCATACATGCCTCTAAGTCACTTCAGTCATGTCCTACTCTTTGTGACCCTATTGACTGTAGCCCACCAGGCTCCTCTGTCCATGGGATTCTCCAGGTAAGAATACTAGAGTGAGTTGCCATTTCCTATTCTAGGGGATATTCCCAACCCAGGGATTGAACCCATGTCTCTGATATCTCCTATACTGGTAAGCAGGTGTTTTCTTTTTTTTTTTTTTTTCTTTTTAGCACTGGTGCCACCTCTAAACTCACAGCTCTTCCAAGATTTATCTGTCTAGGAGCTTGATTCATTAGCCTTCTCATCACTCTTCTGACTACCTTCCCATTGCTCTCTCATCACCCAGCTAACTGATCTCCATTTTCTTCTGTATGAGTTAGCTAGAACTCGTTTCTGTTGCTTGCAGTCATTGGGGTCTAACCCATCACTATTATCTCTGGGTTTGAATCAAGATGCAACCTGAACTGCATTGTTGTGTGTGGCCAGGAATGACATTATTCCCAATAAGAATTGATCTGACACTCTTCATTTGTCTGCTATTTCATTTGCTTGATCTTATGTTTTAAAAAGCAAGAGTTGGCATAAAACTTTCACTTGTTAGCAAAAATTATTTATGGTTACTATATGCCGGGAGCCAGCGTGAGGAACTCTGCCCATGGCAAAGGTCACGAGGAAGGAGGCTTTGGCATACACAAAGGCGGGATCAAGCCTCAGGAAACCCCCTATTCCTGAGCATCTACCCCCAAAACCATAGTCTGCCCACTTTACTGTTTTATGCTCTCACCTACAACTCTGACTTTACAGGGGGCTCTCCCCCATCACCTCTCTTGGAGAAGGAGTTAACCTACAGCTCCAGTTAATAAAAATTCCTGGGCGTGACAAGAGTGTTTCAACTTACAAACTCCTCTGAAGGTTACCTCGCCTGCCTGTACAGGTTCGTCCGGCCACATGTGATTGTTTACAGCCTCCCACCCGTGAGAGGCACAAGATGCTTTAGACTTACTAAAGGCAGATTATTTTAGGAAGTTAGAAATTATTAGTATAGTGGGTTGATTAGGAATTATATTGGTGAAGTGTTTTTCATTTATTGGGCCAATGTTTGCTGCTAAATCCCTTGCCCTTATACATATTAATGAATATATAACTAGCATATAGGATAAATAATTATTAACCTTTAGATTAATCATGTTAACCTTAGGCTAAGTAAATTCCTTTCTTAGTTGTAACCCATTATACCCTCACCCTATAGGAATGCAACTTTATCTGGTACCTTCGGAGGGTGGTGCCTGGTTTAAGAAAAATCACCCCTGGAAAATAAGTTTCTGGTTGACTGACCGTTATCAGAAAAGAAAGGATCATAAAATGTCAGCGGGCCTCATGGCCAGAAGATGATGTAAAACCGCTAAGACCTTTATGTATACTTTTATATGAAGCACCTGATTTTGATAAAGGTCAGGACTGCTGACCCCCTTGTGACTTTAAAATTTCCATTTGTCTCTATGTGTAACAAAAGGTATATAAGCAAACCTGAAAATGAAGAAAACGGATCAGTTTCTGGAAAGACTGATTCTGTCGTGTCGTTCTTTCTTGTTCTCCGTTTTTCTCGCTGAATTCCCACCTGGAGCGTGGGTGCTCGCCATGCCTGCTAATTTTGCCCTGGCATTTAAGTTCCACGCGAGAGGGAGCCCAAGGCGGGGCACCCTCCAATATTCAAGTGGGCGCCGGTGGCCTACGTAGGTGGTGCAAGCTTCCTTTCTCGAAGCTTTATTGGTATCCCATGCAAACCAAGTTATTCAGTCTCTTTTTCTCCACTAATTTTCCTACTACGCTATTTCTTTCTAATCTCCCTCTATATCTTTAATTAAGCAATTAATTCCTAGGACGCTGACTCCGTCCCCACTTCGAACTGCCCTGGATCCACCGGGGTTGGACCCCGGCAACTATACATACCTAACCCTAATACTCACCTTAGCAGAGTATTAGAAGAGAAGCAACTGCCCTTACGCCTGAGGCTCAAGAAGAACTCAGGTGTATTAAGAGAACTCTAAAGAAGAGGCAGAATAAAAAGTCTTAGACACTGAGACATTTCATACAATCTGCTTTTACTGTTGAATTTTAAAATTTTGGTTTCCATGATGATATCTATTTTAAAGAAATGTCAAACTGAGTACATGTGCTACAAGAGACTCTTCTTAGTCATTCGGTTGGACTGAGAGTGAGACCTAATTATTTGAAGCAACATGATTACTGAGCATGAAAAGATGGTAAACAGAATTGTAAGTGCATGGGGCTGGATTAAAATGAGAGATAAAGTTTGTACTAATCTAATAGAAAACACATTTGAATAAAAGAAACAAAAATTAAGATCTACATTGGCATGGATGAAATATTAAATGAGTCTTTCAAAATGGTTCCAAATTTTTATCCACTCTCTACATGGGAAGATCTTAAAAGATAAAAGCACACACCAGCAATTTATAAGGATGCCTGGACTGGAGGGCCCTGATGATTCTATTAATACAGGCTTTGAAGTAGCTTAATATAAAGCACACACGTTGTCTATAAACATAGCTTATGGTTGGCAAATATTCTAATAAAATTGATTTTGTTCATATCAAGGGAAATGGCTTTGCGGTGGATTAAATGGCCTTTAAAAATACAGTAAAGCATTTTACTCTGTCTGCTTTCAAAAATTACAAAATGTCATCCAAAATAAGTCTGTGACTTTGTGTAGCCAAATCTTTATCAAGTGTGTCAGCAGAACTATGATATGTTTGTATGTCAAGTCAAGTTGCCCAGGCAGCAAAATTAATGCCATCATAAAGTCAATTTCCAAGATTTTAAAATGTCTACTTTTACTTTTAGGACAAAAAGTGAAATAAAAGTAGCAACTATCATAGAATGGTTAAAAATAATAACGATGACGTTTCCCAGGAGAAAAATACAGCAGTGTCTGGTAACATTTTGAACTATGATAATAAAAACCTAACAAATTAAAAAAAGAAATTGTGATACCCAAGATTACCTACTGCTGCTGCTGCTGCTAAATCGCTTCAGTCGTGTCTGACTCTGTGCGATCCCATAGACGGCAGCCCACCAGGCTCCCCCATCCATGGGATTTTCCAGGCAAGAACACTGGAGTGAGTTGCCATTGCCTTCTCTGAAGATTACCTAGTATGTGAGGAAATAGACATTCTCAGAAATTACTATTGGAAAGCAAATATGTAAATCATTTTGGAAGAATCTCAGCATATTCAATGCAACCTCATACAAAGTACCCCTGTGCGAGGAATATACTGCATCACCTGGGGAGAGTAAGCAAGGAGTGTCAGCTTTGTAGGGTTGTTGTGAGATTCAAAGGAGATTATTTGTATAAAATGCTTGGTGTAGTGTTTGGCACACAGTAAACTCTCAGTAAATGATAGCTATCATTGTTTATCAAACTCTACAGAAAATCAGTGTTTGAAGAAATTTATTATGTTATTTATTACAGTATTGCTTTTAAAAGAAAATGTTTTCAAGTAATCTGTATATCTTTCAATAAGGGGTAATTTGAGCAAAATCTAGTATAGACTTGGCATTCTGTAGGTTTTATTTTCTTTTTCTCCAGTGTTTTGTTGAGATAAAATACACAAAACACCAGATTTACTACTTAACCATTTGAAAGTGTACAGTTCAGTGGAATTAAGAACATGCATATTGTTTTGCAGCAAGTACACCATTCATGCCAAGGACTCTTCATCTTGCAAAACTGAAACTCTATAAACTTAAAAAATGGTGAGATGGAGCTATAGGTAATAAGGTAGAAATATGTCCATGGTATATTATTAGAATTTTCCAATAAGAGAGAGAGAGAGAATGTGTATTGAAGGGGATCCTGTCAGCACCAATTTTCTGGAAATAGCCTTTCCTCCCATTCAGTGGTTAGGAGAGAAGCTTCCCTGTTAGTACAATGTAACACAGTAAAATAATCATCATTGCTATATCATTATCATGCTGATTAAATGAATTAATACTTGTATAGCATTTAGATCACTGCTGGGCTGTTAGTAAACGTCACAGAAATGTTTCTGTTCTTGATACAATGCAAGTTTGGGAAAGATCTTCTCAATATGCATTTTCTAAGATAGATGGGGTAATAGCCACTGAGAAAATGTTACTAAGAGCAACAGTGACAAAGAAGCGACATGAAAGGAATAGCTACTATTTCTTGAATATCCCGTATCAGGCACTGAGGCAGTACTGAACCAGTGTCATCTTCATAAGACTATGGAATAGATACAAGTACTCTTGCTTCACAGGTGAGGAAATGAAAGGTTAGAGAGTTTAATTTTCCCAATAGCTGTTAGAAAAAGGTTATAGAGTCACAGATGTCCTATTTCTAGAGGGGCTTTCTTGATTATCACTAAACATCATAACCCCATAATATACTGCACATAAATGTAAACACATGCGTGTTCACTGCGCATATGTGCATACCTATGTATGTAGTGTGACAAAGAATTATATCCAGGTATGTGTGAAAATTCAGAATGCTAAGCCATTGATATTTTCTAGAATGCCATCTGAGGATGCGAAGGTACACACCCTACTTCTCACTGTAGCATACTCATTATGTGTCATCTCTCCTGGACAGGTACAGTGTTTTTTCATCTGTGTATACTTCTGGCTTAGCAACTGTGTGTGTGTGTGTAGGTGTGTGTCTGTGTGTGCTCATGCACACGTGCTCAGTTGCTCCATCTCTATTGCTCAGTCATGTCTGACTGTCTGCAACCCCAGGAACTGTAGTTTGCCTTGCTCCTCTTCCCATGGAATTTTCCAGGCGAGAGAATACTGGAGCAGGTTGCCATTTCCTGCTCCAGGGCATCTTCCCAACCCAGGCTTGGTCGATGGTATACTATTCAGGCCACTGCATTGCATTCTGGTGGATGCCTGTTAACCATGATCTCTGCCTGTGTCTGTGCCTCACTTTTCTAGTCCTGCACGTCTGAGTATTCCTGGACTCTTCTTGGTGTCTGATGCCTTCCACTAGAGTTTGCCAGGGTGATACTAGGACCTTTGAAAGCACAAAGATGGAAGAGACCATGGTCTCCTGCATCCCCTGCATTAACAGGTGGGTTATTTACCACTGTGCCCCCTGGAAGCCCTGGCTTAGCAAGTAGTGTGTCCATAGCAAATTTCACTAAATTTGACAATAGTGAAGTAGAATTTAGAAATGTTTTAGATAGGAAATCCTATAGTATCCGTTCTGCTTACATTTTTGGACACCTTTGCCTTCGGGAGTTAACTGTCAAACTGAACCTTTTATGTATGCAGCTCCCTCAGAATCACTTTCCTTGTATGATTTCTCACATATAAGGTGACCTGCCTGCCCTCTCTGCCTGTTAGAATGACTGGGTCCTGTCTAGACAGTTCTTAAGATATTTTGACATACTCAACTCATGAATTTGTTTTTCCCAAACTAAGCTGTTAGGATTAACTCTTTATCCCTAAATGTTGTGGTTGTTGTCTGGTCATTAAGTTGTGTCCAACTCTGCAACGCTATGGACTACAATATGCCAGACTTCCCTGTCCTTCACTGTCTCCCAGAGTTTGCTCAAATTCTTTACCACTGAATATCAATTTTTAATTTATCCACCAATTAAAAATACCACTAGCATACCTATTGCTGATTCATGTCGATGTTTAGAGGAAACCAACAAAATTCTGTAAAACAATTATCCTTCAAATAAAAAATAAATAAATTTTAAAAATTACCACTAACCGAAATAGAATTCTTCAAAATAACATTATTCAGTCATTCTTCCATTCACATCCCAAGGAAGTCCACCATACCCTTTACGTGGCCAGCTGCGTTTCCCAAGCTCCCTCCAGTGTAAGGACAAACCTTTAGAGACAAGGTCTCTGCTTCTTCTCTCCTTCTCTAGCATGAGTTTTGCAATCTGCTTATAAAACTTAATTGAAAGAAATGCCACATAGTACCTTGTAATTTTTCTGCTATTTTATTTCCTCCAATATACAGTACAAAAAAATGTAAAGAATAAAAAAATCATGTACACAGGTGTGTGCTGCTGCTAAGCCGCTTCAGTTGTGTCTGACTCTGTGCGACCCCATAGATGGCAGCTCACCAGGCTCCCCCATCCCTGGGATTCTCTAGGCAAGAACACTGGAGTGGGTTGCCATTTCCTTCTCCAATGCATGAAAGTGAAAATTGAAAGTGAAGTCGCTCAGACATGTCCGACTCTTAGTGACCCCATGGACTGTAGCCTACCAGGCTCCTCCATCCATGGGATTTTCCAGGCAAGAGTACTGGAGTGGGGTGCCATTGCCTTCTCCAACATAGGTGTGCAGTAAGCTGTAAATCTTTGGATTACTATTTCTCATCCAGGAGGAACCCACAGCTACCTTCATAACTCATACACTTGGGCCATCCCTCTGGCAAGGGTACTCGATTTATATTCTGTTATTCCCTTGAAATAGTATATAAAATAAATTTTGCTCAGAATTTAACATTTTCTAAGGTAAATATTTAAGATTTTTATTTTAAAGCAAGAAAGAAGGTGATAAGAATAATAGTTGTGATAATAATAATAGCCTTCTAATTATTGAGACCTTGCACATTACATGTACCATCTCAATTAATTCTTACAACAACCTGATTAATTAAATAGTTTTATCCCAAATTTACTGCTAAGGAAAATTAAGACCCAGAGAGATTAATTGCCAAAGATCACACAGCTAACAGGTGGTAAAGAATCGGCCTGCCAAAGCAGGAGCCTCAGAGGATATAGGTTAGATCCCTGGGTTCGGAAGATCCCCTGGAGGAGGAAACGGCAACCCACTCCAGTATTCTTGCCTGCAAAATCCCATAGACAGAGGACCCTGGTGGGCTACAGATCATGGGATCACAAAGACTCAGACACAGCTGAAGTGACTAAGCAGGCACGCTTAGCTAACTACACACAGCTAACTACCTAACAGTGCTTACTTACCAGGTTTCTTTGATTCTGACACCTACATCAAGTACTTATTATGGTTCAATATTTTTAAGATGATAGAAATCAGGAGTAAATTAATAATCTCCAGGATAAATTGAACCATTAGAGGTAATATGCTATTATATATCATATCAATGGCTGTGGAGTTTTAAAGGGTAAAAGGACTCTGATCTGAAGAGGCAACCACTGGTACATGTAGGCCAGTGCTTGCTGCTATTTGCTCTGTTTCCAAAATGAAGAATTTGTTTGCCTTCTAACCTCACCTCCTCTATTAATATGTGTTCCTTCCCTTACTTGTATCTTCCCTCTTTCACACAAAGGTCTTACTCTTTCCCTGACACACCTGTCTCAATAATTTGACACACCGTTCCCATCTTCCCCCATGTTTACACAGCTGACTGTTTTTTTAATCCTTCAAGCTTTATATAATTGTCACTTCCTCTGAAATGCTGTTACTGGTCTCTTTAAGAAAAGTCCCTTTTTTTTCGCCCTGTGTTTTGTTTTGTTTTGCTCATAAGCTATAATTTGCTGCATTGGGGGATGGGGTGCTTACTTGGTTTATTGTCTACCTGGAAGCTTACTAGTAAATCTAGGGTCTCTTTCTTTGCCACTGTATACCCAGAGTCTAATTAAAACCTGCTTACTAGTTATTGAATGAATAAATTATATGCTAAACATAAGCTTATAATATAGAGAAAATAACAATAAATAACTAACAGTTATATAATGTCAAGCCAACCTCTGATATCTTTATCATATCTCCATTTGTGACTTCACATTTTTAAAATATTTCTTATCATAAACAAGATTCCCTTACAATAATGACCAAAACTCATAATCTCACCATAACAGTGAAGTCCAATTGACATTGACATCACCCAGCAGTCAGTGGGTCAAAGTAACCAGAGGTGATGAGAATGAGAGACAGTGATTCATATGCTGGAGAAACTTTTGATTACATAAATGCAAAATAAGACCTATTGAATTTGTGTGGATGTAAATCTGTAAAAACATTTTACATATCAGAGAAAAGGACCAGTTGAAATAAATCAGAACCCTTCAGGACCTTCCCAGGGGGCAGACCACCTGCTCCCTACCTTGTCCCCCACTTTTATTTATAGAAAAGCTTTAGCCTTCTAGGCCATCTCTGAATTTCAAAGAGAAAATTTAATCAGAGAAGTGAGAATATGCAGAAACAAAAAAAAAGCAGTGAAACAAGTTAAAATAATAGTTTAGCTGTTAAACAAAGTCAGGGACCTCTGATTCCTCTTCAAGGGCCATAGATAATATCCTGAGCCATATCTTTGAGTTGTTTTGCAGATACTAAAACCCTACCAGGTAGAAGTTAACTGCATACTGACCACCAGCACACAGACTCCAGACTGGTGGAAACCAAAGAGTTAATGATTGAGATTCCTGAAACATCCCCCTGTTGCTTCTCCATCAACCAGTCAGAGAATTGTGCATGAGCTAAGTGCATACCTTGCAATCCCCTCCCTCACACTGTCTTTAAAACCCTTCCCTGAAAGCCAACAGGGAGTTTGTCTCCTGCGCATGAGCTGCCCACTCTCCTTCCTTGGCCCTGCAGTGCGTGCTATACTTGACCACAGCCTGGTGTCAGTAGATTAGCTTTGCTCTGCATCAAGCGAGTGAATCCAAGTTTGGTTCAATAACACAGTGAGACATCAAAGGAAATGATTCTCAAGACAAAATTATTTTGTTTTCTTAAGAAAAGAAATGGGTTGGCATCAGATAAGATTTCAACACAAACTGCAGGCACCAAAGAGTCCTGTGCCTTCACTCATTGCAGTTGGACTTGCATCTACTGGCCAGGAGCCATTTAGGTTGCAAGTCCCAGGCCTTCTTATTTGACTTAGTGACTTCAAATACTCAGAAGACATTAAAAATACTGAATCTTAGTTCTAAGGAGGAAAAGTTCTTACCCCACACATGCACTGTTACTGCTGCTAAGTCGCTTCAGTTGTGTCTAACTCTGTGCGACCCCATAGACGGCAGCCCACCAGACTCCTCTGTCCCTGGGATTCTCCAGGCAAGAATACTGGAGTGGGTTGCCATTTCCTTCTCCAATGCATGAAAGTGAAGTCGCTCAGTAGTGCCCGACAGCGACCCCATGCACTGCAGCCTACCAGGCTCCTCCATCCATGGGATTTTCCAAGCAAGAGTACTGGAGTGGGGTGCCACTGCCTTCTCCGCACATGCACAGTGCTGTGTAAAGACCCGATTGCTCCATGGCTGTTGTGTTGTTAGCAAAAATCCATGGTCCTGAATCAAGGGCCACAGGTGTTGTGAAGTGTGAAGAGATAGATCTGAAACCAGCTTGCTGCATTGTGTCTGAGTGTGTGTGTTGATAAGGACTTCATGCAATGAACCTTCAAGGGGATTAAATTGTGTCCAGCCTAACATTCACCATGCCCAACAGATCTGCTCTTGCTTTTGCTATACTTTCTGGATGGATCTGGTGTCTGGTAGGTTCATCTCACAGTTCTCTGCTCCATGTACTTATATCTTCAAATTTTTTTGTTTTAATCTGCAGTCCACTCCTCCTCTGAATATCACTATCATCTGTACAAATTCACATTCAACATTACTCCCTGGAAACATCAAGATTAACATGCATGAAATGAACTCTGAGCTTCAATGTCCCCCAAATTTTACCCTCCCCATGTGTTTTCTACCTCAGCAAATGACACAAATCAAGGTGGCATTCTTGATCTCTACTTTATCTCTCTATATTCAATCAGTTATTGAATTGCATAAGCTCGATCTTTATGTTCTATTAAAACTGCTCCCAGTTCTTCAGTGTGCATATGTAAGCCACGATCATATCTCCTCTGCACCACTGGAATAGCCTCATTATGGTTTCCCAATTCAGTTTTGCATCATTTATTATGCATTTGTCCACACAATAGCCAAAATGATCTTTTAAAACATGAATCATATAAAGACAACCTGTTGTCCACCATAGCCCCCATGGCTTTCTGTATCATTCAGAACTTAGTCCAAAGATTTGACCATGGCCTACCAAACTCTACATGATGTAACTCTCTAGGCACTGACCACATCAGCTTCCTGGTGTTCTTCAAACACACCAAACACACTCTCCCTCCCTCACCACTCCTGGAATCGTGTGGTTTCCTCTACCCTGGAGAATAATTCTTTCCCAAAGAGTCCCAAGGACAATCCCATCATATGATTTCCCTAGTCTCCTCTTCAGAGACACTTATTTCTTTCCAAGTCATAAAAGAAAAAAGGCGGGGGTGGGGTGGGGGGGGTATCACCTCTCCATTTTGCTCTATCTCTGCTTTATTGTTTTCTACCTAAACTTAAAGTGGGCTTCCCTAGTGGTTCAGACAGTAAAGAACCTGCCTACAACCCGGGAGACCTGGGTTCGATCCCTGGGTTGGGAAGATCACCTGGAGGAGGGGAGGGCAACCCACTCCAGTTTTCTTGCCTAGAGAATCCCCATGGACTGTAGTCTACCAGGGTCCCAAAGAGTTGGACACGACTGAGTGACTAAGCACTACCTTAAAATAGTATGTACTTAATACTATGCAGTGTTATTATTATTATTTGACTACTCATTTCTCTATATTATGTTTCATAAGGAAAGGAAATATTTTTGTTCACCCCAGCATCCCCAACACCTGAAATAATGTCAGGAACATGCTAGAGATTCAGAAAATATTTGTTGAATAAATACATTAGTCCAGAAATGCACTGTAAATCTGGTTATCCCAGAATTACCAGATGGCTTTTATAGCACCTTAGTGGGGACCCCTGGGCAAATCCTCAGGCCACCACATAATTTTGTGAAGACCATGCTGCTGGAATTTTATTCTAGCTCTGGCTTATTTCTTCCCTACTTGCTACTCTAATATGTTAGGTGACTAAGTGTGGACTCTTAAGTAACCAATGCCCTGCTTTTATTGTTTTTACCCTCTATAAACTTATAATAAAGAAAGCAAATCAACTTAGGTACAGCATGGTACTATAGAATTAGATAACAAATAATAAGACCTTCCGATATATATTTTAAAAGTTCTTAAGTGCTTTCTCACTTACTCTGGTGACTTTCCCAGTATTGAATTGTCTTAAATATATTTCTAGGTTAACTTAATAGTTCCTGTTTTCCTTTTATGAGGATAGTACCAGCTCAAGATGGTACTAACTTCTGGGTGAAAACACAACTTGATCCATTTTATTAGCTTCAACTTAGAAATGCAGACTTTGATTGCTACACAGAGAATATGCCATATTTTTGCCAAAACTGCTGCATATTTGACTACTGAGCAAACTACACTTGAAGCTACAAGTAAATAAATAGTGATGGTCAAGGACCAAAAGAAGGTGCCTAAGGCTTCAAGGAGCAGCAGGGATTAGTCGGGCTGGGGCAAATTGAGACAAAAAAAGAGGTCAGAGAGTGGGGGAAGGTCTACAAATGATGGTCACCTAGGTTCCTGTGGACTTGAACTTTTAAATGGGAAATCATTGAAAAGTTTCTAGCAAAGATGTGATGTGCTCAAACTTATATTTTAAAAGCTGCTCGCTCTGGCAGCTGTATTAAAACAGCCCACAAAATAGGACAAGGGAAGAAGCAAGAACAATACGTATGCTCTTGTCCAATTCAGATGCAAGGTGAGGATAGTTTAATGGCAACACTGAAATCTACAACTTGTCAAACTATGATAGTAGAGTCAAACAAATATGGTGATAGACCACATGTGGCATTTGAGGGTAAGAAATTGTTCAAGGATTATATAAAAGTTATCTGAGCAACTAAAGAAATAACATTTTGTTAAGTTAAATGAAGGAAAGTTGAAGGACAAGTTAAGAGTGAACAGTAGCAATATTCGTTCAGTGTGGATCATGTTAAATTTGAGATGTGTTCTTGACATCCAAGTGAAACTGTCAATAGGCTGTTGGATTTATGAGTTTGGAGCTCAGCTTGTGTTGGAAAATAAATGTTTGTGTGGATAAATAAACGTTCAAGATTTAAATAACATTAAAAGTCATCAGAGAGGATGAGATCACCAAAGTGGTGAATAGATTGGGAAGGAAAGAAGTTCATGTCCTAATCACAAGGACACTGTAGGCTCAAGAGGACAGGAAATGATGAAGAATCACCAAAAGAGATTTGAATAGTGTCTATAAGGGTAGAAGGGCTTCCCTGGTGGCTCTGTGGTAAAGAATCTGCCTGCATTGCAGGAGACCTGGGTTCGATCCCTGGGTTGGGAAGATCCCCTGGAGAAGGAAACGGCAACCCACTGCCTTATTCTTGCCTGGGAAATCCCATGGACAGAGGAGCCTGGAGGGCTACAGTCCATGGAGTTGCAAAGGATTGGACACAACTTAGCGACTAAACCACAACTTAGTGACTAAACCACCACCACCACCATAAAGGCAAAAACAAGCAAGAGTCATCACTGGGTCACAGTTCCGGATGAGTAAACTGACACCTGGGAACTGGCCCTGAATCTAGCAACACAGAGTTTTTCTTCTGCATAAAAAATGTTATTTATCCAGATGACTCCACATATTTGTATCAAAATGAATCATCAAAAATACAATGAAAAGAGGAGTGCAATTATTCATGTAATTTTTCATTATGTCTGCTGCTGCCTCAAATTCACCTCCACTGGATTCTGAGCAGAGATGCTTGTAGATTTACATTGGCATCTGACAATTTCATACAAATCACCACCTTTAAAATAAACTAACGATATATGTAGAACATTTAATGTTTATGGTGGCATACAAGTGCATTATTGAATGTGTAATATACAACATATGGAACTAGCAAATATTATTATTATTAATGTCATTTTACAGATATGGAACAAGAGCCTTTAAAGAAGGCAGTTTCACTTTGCATGTGTTGAAAATAAAATTTAAATACCATCATCTGGCTCCACAAGCCAGTTTTTTCCTCTTACACCATGATGATTTTGCATAACAATGAGTCTTTTGACTCAAAAAAAGTAGACTATGCATGTGTATATGTGAATATGGGCATATAATAGTTTTTATATATGTTAATATTTGTGTATATAGTGTGTGTATTGTATATCATGAATATAGTTGTTATTGTTTGTCTGGCTTTCTATTGATCTGCTCACATTCTCTTAATCATTTTCCCCATGGCCATCAGCAAGCAGGCAAGTATTTGGGAAAGAAACAGGAACTATAACCTCTGTTGTAGCAAACAGAGAAAGTGCTTTGGAACTAAGGGTTAAAATGTCATCTGTCACAATTTCTACCTGTATGACCTTGGTCTGGTCACTTACCATTTCTGGCCTTCATTTCTTTATCTGTATAATATAGATTGTCATATTTACCTTAAGATTTTAAACAGTCAAAACACACAGTGTGTAAATTGTCCATTTAACCCTTCTAAGGGTAGGCTAGTTACCATTAGTACCTGCTTCCATAGCCTCCTAAGTATTTATTACATGCCACTGTAACTATGAGCCTCCTGATTAGCATTTTGAAGACAATAACTTTGCTATTTTTTCCATTTTCTCCCAATAATATGGTGAAATGGCACCTATACAATGAAAGAATAAAGGCCACGGCATATGTCATGTATAATATATAATAAATAATCATATCATTAATGCCATTATTATCTTGATCCACAAAAAGCAAACCCATAATTTGTTCCCAATGGCAAGAAAGTTGATTAACAAAGCTGCATTACCACCATAAGCTTTGCATCCAATCTGGACTTTTATTTACCAAATGCTCATGTTAACTAGTGATCTCCCAAAGTCAACTGAGCAATGCTACTAGGAAAAGTCACTTTAAGTTAATACTACAGGTTAGCAAAACTCAAAGGCATTCAACTTCAGCTGATATTTATCATCTGGATAATATATTCACTTACCCTTAATGTAAAACCTCATGGCTTCCAAGTTTCTGGGGCCACCTTTTCTTTTAATATCTAATGAATCTGTTCATTAGCTGATGTTAAATAGGAGCTGAGTACATGCTAACTGCTAAACCAATGCTTGTTAAGAGAATCACAGAATAAGTCAATGAATAAATACATGTGACAATGATAATTATTAGCAGAAACAAAAAACAAAAAATATAAAAATCTTTTAGGTTATCAAATTCCAGAAGAATGACCTTTGTGCTTTTTTTTCCTACAACAAAAATAATTTTTTTAAAGCTATTCATGCATGCCGTGAAATGTTTTTCTCTTATTAATTTCCTTTTTTACACTCAGTTTTTAGACAGTTGAAAATTATGAGTTTACAGAACAAGATGTACTTTAGGCTCATGTTTTATGGCTGAGTACCATGGCATGCACTATTATGAAAACAATTCTGAACTGTGCTTCATTGCATTGTATTGTGTACTTTATATTCTGAAGATGCTATCAGCACCAGGGAACAGACAAATTTAATAAAAGACACAGTGTTCCTGTTACAGTAATAGTTATTAAAATGAAACTCTTCCCAGGAGACATTTACCGTATCTTTTCGAAGATATCTGCATACTTTGACTACTCAACTGGGGCCTCTAGATATGAATAGAAGCATCACAGATCTTGGAAACATACTGTACTAAGCTAGAAGGAATTATGATTGTCCAGGCCTGCTCCTTCATTTTACAGGAGAGGACATGAAGAGATTCATGTCTAATTTGTGAGTAGATCCGAGGTGCCTTGACATCTAGCCAAGGATTCCTTCTACTTGGGAGGCATATAGGTGTTGCCTAATATATCATCCCTAAAACAACTTCAAAAAGCAGACAAGAAAGAGCTTTTTTTTTTTTTTTTTACCATTTCTCATAGTCTTGAGGGGATAAGTACCTTAATTATTATCAACTATTATTTTAATTATTTATCTGCTTATGTTTGTTTGTCTGTCTCTTGATAGAATATGTTCTCATTTGGGATACCGCAGAATTCTCTGTGCTTAGAGCTTTCTAACACGTAGAATTCATTCAATAAATATTTGTTAACATATAAATAAAAGTTTAATAGATATAATGTGTGTGCTTGTGCTCAGTCGTGCCTGACTCTTTGTGACCCTACGGACTGTAGCCCTCCAGGGTCCTCTGTCCATGGCATTTCCCATGCAAGAATACTGCAGAGGGTTGCTGTTTCCTCCTCCAGCAAATTTTCCCGATCCAGGAATCAAACCCACATCTCCCGCAAATCCTGCATCTCCTGCATTGCAGGCAGATTCTTTATCACTGAGCCACAATAACAGATGCTACAGAATTGATTAAAAATTAGGACTGACCTCTAAGAGATATAGTCAAGAACTACACACACACACACACACACACACACACACACATACACATACACAACATAAAGCAGAATATATTAAATGCCACACAAATGTCATAAATAAGTTGTGAAGTAATTAAAACAGTCAGGTGACTCTGGCAACAAGGAGTATACAAAAATTTCTAAGTAGCTATGAACCTTAGGTACATTACAAAGTAAGATAATCATAGAGGATATAACAAAGTTTTGTGATGCCCTCAGCTCTGCTGGTCAGCTCTGAGTACTGGAAGGTAAGAACTGGCAGAGCTGACGTAAGGCAGCTGAGCCTATAGGGTGCCTATAGGGTGAATAAAAGTCAATATAAACGATGAGAATATTTGAGAGACTAACAGGTTGCAGCCTGAGAATGGTTAAAAGGTGTTTGAGAAATAAACCAACTTTTTTTTAGAGATGTGAAGTAAAAATGGTAGGCAAATGTTAAATAAGAGGCTGTCAACAGTAAGAGATTGGTTGTGACATATGGTCATACTTTGTGAAGAGAGGATGGAAATAAAGAAAGGAGGGGAGGAGGGAGGAAGGAAGACAGCTTCTAATTTTAGCCACGTGATTTCCTAGTTATCTTACCTTGAACAGATGCCTTTCTGTATGTCTCTGAAACTCATTGTCTCCCTGTAAAGCAAACAAAATAATGCTTTTCTCATAAGATGTTTTGACAACTAAAGGAGATGATGTAAGTAAAGCCGTTAACACTGTTTGAATCCAAACAGTGCTCAAGATTAAGTGTAGCTACAAATATCAATTATTATATATTTTTGCAATAAGGATAACAGTGAAGACACTCTATTAAATAAATTAAATAAAAGAGCAGTTGAGACACAGTCCTTGACTACAAGAAACCAATGGTGCAGTGCCACCAGAATCCTGGTGGTTTTCAATCTTGGAAAAAAATTGGATGGAAGATTAACTAATCAGAGACTTTGAATACTAACCCAGCATGCAGACAGCAAAATATAAGATTACAAATAAACGGAAATAAAATATTTTGACATATAAAGAGATAAACATATAGCAGTATTCAAAATGTTAATTAAGGCTATTTTATTTTAATTGGTTGAAAATGGTGGAATGGAAATGGTGAAAACACAAAATGTATTGTACATTAGATGTCATAACTCACTTGATTATGAAAGAACGCATTCTTCATTAAAAATAAGCCATGTGCATTTTCTGTCCACTGATGTGCAATGTCATTTAAGACATTCCATCATTCTCTGCTTGAGCACTCTTCTGTAATCTGATGAGGTGGCCAGGGAAGAGACAATGATAGCCAAGGCATTAAAATGTAATCAAGATATGCAAATTTTATCTAAATGTGATTTGCTGGGAAAAAGAAATTAATCTAGGCATGGTCAAATAAACAATGCATAATATGGATAATTAATCACCAAATTAGCAACTTCGGTCCCCTGAGGAAATTATGCAAATTGAAAAGGCCCCCATCCACTGACACAATTAGACCACTTAATGGCAAACTCTCAACAAAATAACCCTGGGGAACATCACTAAACAAATAGCCCAATCAACCTTAGTGTCCCAAACTCCATGGCAGTATTTGGTATTATTTAATATTGTTTCTCCCCAGTTTGAACTTATTCAGAAAGATTCCATCACATTTTGCTAGAAAATATTGGAAGATCCCACATCATGGATGGTCCATTATGTGAGTCTCTTGAAGTCTAGTTTTCCCCTTGTCAATCAAATTATCTTATTATTGAAATCTGAAATCATACAAATGATAAGCCTTCACGAATGAGCAGAGGTCAATTATATATCTCCAATCACTAACAGCAAAATCAAGGAAACATTGATGTACTATGAAAATGGATGTCCCCTGTGGCCTGATGTCATCTGCTTATTATAACAGCAGCAAAGAAAAGATCTCTACACTTCCTTGATAGTTAAGTATTGTCACTTCAGGTAGGAGTATCTTTTGTCTCTAAGAATGTTAGGGTGCTCTCCCACACCTGCCCTAGATCCCATACCAGGTAATCCTATCTCTCTTTCCTTTACTCCACCTACATAAAACTGGTGACAGAATTACCCCTGCAGAACCCTTTGAGACTGGGCCTAACAGAAGCAGTGAAACTCTAGTGCTATATCCCCCTACTAAAACCTGACTCCACCTCTAGAAAGATCACAAAGCTTCCTGGATAGAAATATAAGAAGCTTCACCCCCAGAAACATGTTTATCAGATACTTTGCTGTTATAGTTTTGCTGCTGAAAAGACTAGTCACAGCAAAGAAATTGTATATTAGTACTATGATTGCTGGTGGGTTACTGGTACCTTACCATTTATAGATGCCATTATATTCCTTGGCTATATGGTTTAGTGCTCCACTTAGCTCATTTACTCCTCCAAACACCCTAATATGCCCAAAGTCAGAAAACTAAGAATTGGCAAACCAGGGCTGCCGATTCTAGGTCTCTTGACTCTCCAGGTAGCATGCTAAATACCATGCTAAGTGCTGTGTCAAGTGATAATACACCCAAAATTCCAAAGTCAGAGAATAGCCAAACTGGGAGTAACAACGAAGCAGTACTGTCCGCTCTGCTCGGCTTTGCCGTTTTCAGAAAAGCATATCTGATGTGACAGCAGATTGTTGCTTATATTGCTGATGTGTGATCCCTCAGGCCATCTGAAGGGATTGACCGCCCCACCCTGGAAAGCAATGAATCCCCTGGCCCTGGGAAAAGGGAGTTATAACCTTGACATGTATTTTTTTCCCCTCTTTAATCCTCATTCTCTATCATATCCCCAAACTGAAGAGTCCTGTAAAAGTCAGATGGGGTTGAGGATCTTCTTCCCTATAAGAGTAATGCAACTCAACCATAGGCAAATATTGTAAACTAGAGCAAACACACACTCCTTTTACCTTTATTATAAAATGTAAAAAGCTGCATCTAGAACCACAGTCACCTAGTATTTTTAGCAGTGAAAGATTAGATGAAAAATCATTGAATCTAGTGATTTTTAAATAATGCTCTATAGATCATAAGGGACTTGGAAGTGTACCTCAGGGGCTAACTGTGGAGTGAGTTGGAGAAGACAGGAGTCCATGTCCCCCACCAACCTTCCACAACATGTACCTCTCTTACAGACTGGGTAGCCACAGATGATAGCTTTTGAAGAAAGGGCTTTGCAGCTCAAAGTATTTTTTTAAAGCCCTCCCTCCCTAGTGTAACATCCTCACTTTATCTTAAAACCATCCTGTGTAATAAAAGCTGACTCCCTGAGGCCACACCCAAGGGACCAGTATTCCAGCACTGTGTCAATGCCTGCTGCCAGATCGGTACTAAAGCTTGTCTGTGATTCAGCAGTGCCTGTGACTCTGCACAAAGGCTATACAAATTTTTGTCTTTAAGAGTTTGAGAGTCAGGCTGGCTCCAGCGTCAATTTAACTAGCAAATCTGATGACCGAGCTCTTCCTTTCACAGTCCAGATAATTCTGCACAGACACCAAGGTCTCTTCTGACTCTACCTTAATATCAACATGATAATTGACTTAGAGTGAGGGAAGTCGCTCAGTCATGTCCAACTCTTTGCGACCCCGTGGACTGTAGCCTACCAGGCTTCTCTGTCCATGGGATTCTCCAGGCCAGAATACTGGAGTGGGTTACCATTTGCTTCTCCAGGGGATCTTCCTGACCCAGGGATCGAACCCAGGTCTCCCGCATTGGAGGCAGACGCTTTAACCCCTGAGCACATTCCCAATTCACAGCCCCTCTCCAGCACTTTTCCATAAGGACCCGGAGTCTTCTGCTTGTTTGAAGCACTCTAGCCTTATTACTCAGTCACTCGGACCACTGGCTCTGTTGCTTATGTGTGGTCTGACTCTGGTCTTTTAGATCTCATCTACATATTTGATTTACCCAGTTTTTGAATCTAAATTCTTACTCAGGAATTCAGTTCTAACTCAAGAACCAGAGTCCTGGTTCTACCCCTTATCAGCTGTATGAACTTGGACTAGCATTGTTTGACATACACTAGATAATTTCTAATCATTGTCCCACTGCTAAAATATTACTTATTTAAAATTCTTTGGCTCCTGATTTTATGGTTGGCAAAATTAGGATAAGATCTGCTCCATCTTTCTTTAGGGTTGCTGTAAATATGCTATTAGCTGATATATATATGAATGTTCTTTGTAAACTGTATTTTGTACCAAGAAAAAAAAAATGTATTGTGATTTCTGGACCTGGTCTCATTTCTGTCATTCCCATGTGTAAAGCTGCAAGGAACACCTGGCTATCAGAGTTGTATTACTCAAATGTTTCTTTTAAATCTTGCTAAACTTTATACCCTTGAATTTTTTGTACACTAAGATATGAAATCCCTGGGCTTTGTGACATTTTTTTGATCTGGGAGAAGAAAATAACACAAGAAATCCTATCTAAGGATGGAGTCAGAGACATCAAAGCAGATAAGTACAGTATGAGAAGAAATGTTCATACTGCAAACATGTTGACTGAAAATCTGTCTTGTCACAAAGCGGTGATAGTGACCACATTCTTTCAGAACAAAGTCTAAAGGTAAGGCTGTGAGTCAAAAATAAAAATAAAAAATAGAGGCTGAGCAGGAAAACCTACAAAACTGAATAGGAGATTTGATTGTCTCCAATCTCAAATTAGTTTTTAATTGTTTTGCATCAGAATCCATACACACAAACACATATAACAACACACACACACATATTCTGTACACCTTTCTACATGCTGAAGCAATCTAATAAATTGTATAACCATGACTTTGCTTAAATGAAGAATATTATGTAAATAAGAACTAGATGACTTGCTTAGCACCTCCACTGGACACATCTACTGAGATAAGCTGTGATGAAGAGAACCTTATTCTGCATATTAATTGGGTCAAGCCATGTGTCTTTGATTCCAAATATAAATGTAATATTCTCATTAGTGGATGAATCTATCAAGTTTTTAAATATCATGTAAAGAGATCCAAACTAGAAGGTAACTGCTGCAATCAAACTGCCGGAAAATAAAAAAGTTTAAAAGGCCTAGGAAATCACTTGAGTATTTGGTAGTAAAATTACCTCCTTAATTTTTGTTTCTTTGGCAGAAGTTCCTGTGGCAACATGCTTCCTTATTGTTCTCTTTCCTTTCTCCTTTCTTCTGGGTTTTTACCTATTCTCTCTCAACTGTGGCTTTTTAGTAAATTTAGTATTACTAAAATTATAATATTTATTTTTATATAGTTGTTTGAGAAGAAGATAAACAAGAAATCTTCAAGTATACCTAGTGTTTAGTTTAATCTTGGATAGAGAACATGACTCATGGAAGAAAGAGTCTTCAAGGATAGAAGCAGGCCTGTTTCTTATTTTATTTCTGCACAATGGATGCTTTGGATGGGAAGATGACATAGCAGCACCATACTGTGGAATAAGTCCAATAAGTGGAATAAATGCGGTGAATTTATTTTGTTATCTTTTTTTAATCCCCAGAAAAGTATTAGAAGAGGTGACGAGGCTTGTCTACATCTCAAAAATGACTACAAGATGGTACAGACTACTGTGGACTTTTTCATTGCTTAATGAATAAACTGGCTCACTTCATATTTGACTAATGCAGACTCTACTGTGAAAATGTCTGAGATTCTCTAAGGAAATAGCCAATGTGGATAGATCATCAGTTTGGGGAGCAAAAAATCAATAGGAGAGGCATCCAGAACTGAGGCATAAAAATGTCTTTTTTTTCTTCCACTTAGGCAAAAAAAGGAGAATTGATACTCAAGTAAAACCTGCCTCACATGCTCCAACAGTACAAATGTCTGTTTGACTTTCAAGGTGTGGTGTAACTGACATGTATATGTGCTTTTTACTTTTCAAACTTCAGTTGTCATCCTGGAGATGTTTAGGGCTCACAAAGGACTATAATTGTCATTATGTATTTCCACCTTATATTGTTAAGACTATAGCAAATAGTTTTTGTGTGTATAATTTTAAGCAAATGTTTCTTTTTCTCCTGTTTCTTATTTCCTTATTACGTAGCGCAAGATGTTGATAGCTTGATTTCATGTTATAGTATGTAAGTATTGTTAACTTTACATCATAGGATTTAAATATGGGACATCAAGAAGAGTAAACATCACTCAAGAATTTTATATCCTTTCCTGGGAAAGAAGTTAGTTTCCTGTTATACACAGGATAGTTATACCATTTTATGTAGAATGATGACTTAGGTATTGTCTTTATTTGACAGATAGAATGGCTTAAGGAGATTTGTATCAGTGCCCAGTTGCAAGGTATAGACTAGTAATAGTTAATTTTATGTGACAACTTGACTAGGCAATGAGGTGCCCAGACATTTGGTCAAGTATTATTCTGGGTATTTCTGTGAGAATGTTTTGAATGAGATTAGCATTTAAATTGGTAGATGATGAGTAAAGCAGATTGCTGTCCCTGATGTGAATGAGCCTTATTTAATCAGTTGAAAGCTTGAATAGAACAAAAAGACTGGTCCTCCCCCGAGTGAGAGAGAATTCTTCCTGCTTAACTGCCTTCAAACTTGGACACTTTTTTTTTTTTTTTTTTTGTCTTTGGGCTGCTGCTGCTAAGTCACTTCAATCGTGTCCGACTCTGTGCGACCCCATAGACGGCCGCCCACCAGGCTCCCCCGTCCCTGGGATTCTCCAAGCAAGAACACTGGAGTGGGTTGCCATTTCCTTCTCCAATGCATGAAAGGGAAAAGTGAAAGTGAAGTCGCTCAGTCGTGTCTGACTCTTCACGACCCCATGGACTGCAGCCTACCAGGCTCCTCCATCCATGGGATTTTCCAGGCGAGAGTACTGGAGTGGGGTGCCATCGTCTTTGGGCTAGAGCTAAACTACTGGCTCTCCTGGTCTCCAGTTTGCTAATGTATCCTGTGAATCTTGGGGCCTGCTCACCCCCATAATCATGAGAGCCGATTCTATAACTTATATTAATAATAAATTTCTTAATGATCAATCCATTAATCTGTCTATGTCCCATTGATTCTGTTTCTCAGAAGAAGACTTACTAATACAGATTTTGACACCAGGAGTCAGATTCCTCCTCCACCTCTCCCTCCCCCTGTTGCTGTGAACAGGGAAATCATGATCTCCATGCAGCATAACTCAAAACAGAAGACACCTGAGCGAGAAACAAAGCTTTGCATGACGCATCAGTGAAACAGGTAACATCAAGTATCGTGACACGACATTTGGGGATCCAGGCTTTATTCTGACTTAATCTAGAGACTGCAACTAAGACAGGCTAAAATATACAACCCCCAAATATTTAAACCATTTTCTCTGCTGAGTACAAATAAACCCACACATAAACTCAATAAACCAATATCCCTATAAAATACTCTCAGTTATTCACACAGAACCACCAGGCTCTTTATGATTTCCACATGTTTCCCAGGACATCTCCCCAGCAAAAGTTATCACTGTGTTTGCAACCCAGACTATCAGCTCCAGTACATATGTGATACCCATCATGTTCTGTTTCGGCTCCAGATCTTCCTTTTGAAGAATGCTACCCAACAAGTCACTTGAAGAGCCTTTCCATTGCTGCCACCCCTTCAAAGAACTTTTGCACAAAGAAGGCTGTCTATCAATGTTACTGAAGCCACAATATTATAGAATTTTCAGTACAGGTGGTTAGAATCGCCGTCTCCAAAATTTTTGCTAGCTTTTGTCATCTGGATCCCAAAACAAAATGTTCTATACATAAATTTCCAAAGTCTGTCATCAAAATAGCTTCTCTAACTTTAAGTGATGAAAAACAATAACAAAAGCAGACAGTCTGAAGAAACAAAAGCTATGCTGGCCCCCTCCATTCATTTTCCTCTCTACTCCAAAAGAACTGCTTCAATTATATTTTATTGATTTAAAAAATAAAAGCCCACATTTAATTTAATGAATGCAGACATTTACTGATGTATACAGGCAAATATAAGAAAAAAACTAGCTATTAAAAATTCTCCTATTCAATGTCAAAAAGTAAAGCTAATCTTAAAATTCATGTGGCTAGCACAAGACAAATCTTTTCCCCAATTATTCTACATTTTATCTAACACTTCTCTATATCTGAGTATCATCATGAGGAGGAGTATTATCATACACTGTCACCTAGCCATAATAATAAACTAAGCTACCTAGACATTGAAAAAAATACAAATTACAAAAAAACATCAAAAGAACAAGTGATATTTTATGCCCCAAAACATCAGAAGGCAGCACAACTCTAATTATGTCCCTCAATAATCATTTGTAATGGTTCACCTCAGAGTCATTCCAAAGGAAAGACAAAATCTGCAACAGGAGAAAATGATTTTATATGAAACATATGATAAATTTTTCCATGGTACAGTCACAATGATTGCATTTTTGTCTAATTATTATTGAAAAGATAATGTTGCCCAGCACTTAGGACCATTGACTTACTGAAAGTGAATTCCTTCAGAAGAATATTTTAATTAAGATAAAATTGCTATATTTTCCAAAAAATTTCTAAATGATGCAATTATACACTAATGATATATAGAGAGACATTTTCCAAGACATATCTATATAAAAGACCACAGTGTTAGTCCTCATTAGTTGTCATTAATATCAAAATTTGAACTTAGAATGTTGGTTTTTATTTTGTATGCTACTCACTAGTTTTACTACACACAGTATGCCAGTGCAGAGAAGGCGATGGCACCCCACTCCAGTACTCTTGCCTGGAAAATCCCATGGACGGAAGAGCCTGGTAGGCTGCAGTCCATGGGGTCGCTAAGAGTCGGACACGACTAAGCGACTTCGCTTTCACTTTTCACTTTCATGCTTTGGAGAAGGAAATGGCAACCCACTCCAGTGTTCTTGCCTGGAGAATCCCAGGGATGGGGGAGCCTGGTGAGCTGCCATCTATGGGGTTGCACAGAGTCGGACACGACTGAAGCGACTTAGCAGCAGCAGCAGCAGCAGTATGCCAGTGGGTATACCAATGTGGAAATAAACGTTTCTCAGTGTTCTGGAAAGACTCATGAGATGAAAATGCACAATGAGCATTTTTTCTTGGTTTTCTCTCTTGTACTATCAAAAAGCATCAAGCACCAGTACATGCAGGAAGAGATTAGAAGTAATAGACTATCTGGGAGCTAATGTAACAAGAAAATGCACAGTGACAATGCAACAATTACTTTTAATGGTGATTACTTAATTAGTTATGATTTCTTTAGGTGATCTCTCCATGCTAACATGTTGTCATCCCTTCTGTCCATATCTTTTGCTTTTCAGGAAAGTTGTGAGGCATGACCGCTGATGCCTGCCTTTGATTTTGATTATGTACTAATGTTGGAATCTGATATTCAAGAAAAATTTGGTTATACTGATTGGCTACCCTCCTCTCCAAGATTCTACAAGTCAGAAGCTGTTTCACTGAGGTAAGTCTTGAAAATTCAGATATTTTTAAAAATCCTATACCTATATGTACTGTTGGGACATTGCTTTCACCTACAGAAACTGTAAGGTCTCAGAGTGGGTTTTCAGGTTTTTTCATATCACATCTTAAAAAAATATGTTGCCTATAATTTCTTTTCACTTAATTTTGCCTGTTTTTTCTTCCTTGCACTCACAAAGGCTTCGGTTCAGTTCAATTCAGTCGCTCAGTCGTGTCCAACTCTTTGCGACCCCATGAATCGCAGCACGCCAGGCCTCCCTGTCCATCACCATCTCCCGGAGTTCACTCAGACTCACGTCCATTGAGTCTGTGATGCCATCCAGCCATCTCATCCTCGGTCGTCCCCTTCTCCTCCTGCCCCCAATCCCTCCCAGCATCAGGGTCTTTTCCAATGAGTCAACTCTTCGCATGAGATGGCGAAAATATTGGAATTTCAGCTTCAGCATCAGTCCCTCCAATGAACACCCAGGACTGATCTCCTTTAAGATGAACTGATTGGATCTCCTTGCAGTCCAAGGAACTCTCAAGAGTCAATTCTTCGGTGCTCAGCTTTCTTCACAGTACAACTCTCACATCCATACATGACCACTAGAAAAACTATAGCCTTGACTAGACAGACCTTTGTTGGCAAAGTAATATCTCTGCTTTTGAATATGTTATCTAGGTTGGTCATAAATTTCCTTCCAAGGAATAAGCGTCTTTCAATTTCATGGCTGCAATCACCATCTGCAGTGATTTTGGAGCCCCCCAAAATAAAGTCTGACACTGTTTCCACTGTTTCCCCATCTATTTCCCATGAAGTGATGGGACCAGATGCCATGATCTTCGTTTTCTGAATGTTGAGCTTTAAGACAACTTTTTCACTCTTCTCTTTCACTTTCATCAAGAGGCTTTTTAGTTCTTCTTCACTTTCTGCCATAAGGGTGGTGTCATCTGCATATCTGAGGTTATTGATATTTCTCCCGGCAATCTTGATTCCAGCTTGTGCTTCTTCCAGCCCAGTGTTTTTCATGATGTACTCTGCATATAAGTTAAATAAGCGGGATGACAATATACAGCATTGACGTACTCCTTTTCCTATTTGGAACCAGTCTGTTGTTTCATGTCCAGTTCTAACTGTTGCTTCCTGACCTGCATCTAGGTTTCTCAAGAGGCAGGTCAGATAGTCTGGTATTCCCATCTCTTTCAGAATTTTCCACAGTTTATTGTGGTCCACACAGTCAAAGGCTTTGGCATAGTCAATAAGGCAGAAATAGATGTTTTTCTTAGGACAACCTAGAGAACCTAGAATGTATTTCTGTTTATATTCTAAACTGATGGTCTTGATTTTTACTCTGAACTGTACTGAAAGGATCAATTATTTCCACTGGGAAAACTAGTTACTGTTTGCGGGTAAGCCATTCTCTGGTTTCACTTAATATAGTTGCAGCATGATTTGCTTAGGATGTGTTAAAACTTTCACAGCAATAAAATTCAGCATCTTTAAAATTAAGCGGCAGCAGTTTAAGCATGCTTTGGAAAAGTTGATGACCACTTTTCAGAAGTAGAGTGTAAAAGTAGAAATTAGCAAAATGGACAAATATGGGAATTCACAGAGTTTTCTTAAATCAGTCCTAAGAAAGGAGAATCAATACATATTAATTTCCTCTTCTCAGTATGCCTTAAAAGAAAATGATACAAAATGATTTGGTTCTATTTCCCTTATCAAATGAAAATAGGATGGCCTTAGGTAGTCAGCTGAAAAGCTTAATGAAATAACTAAGATGGTAAAAATGCAAACTACTTTTTACTCAATTAAGGATTGAGTATCTGTATAAAAGCCTACCAAAAGTAGATATGCATTAAGTTTTCAAACACCACTAGCTCCTGGCACAACACAGAAAGATTTATGAAGTTAAAGAGTAAAAGTCAGGCTATGGAAATTAGTTGTGAGAGAATATCAGAAGTTTGATTTTATATACTTACATATATATGCATATATATATACATATGCAGATATATATGTACATACACATATATGGTTGAGAGTAGAGTAAATGCTTAATCTGTGCTTACCCAATTGTAATTGCTTAAATTTTGCTCCATTTTATGTTTTTTTTCCCTTAGACCTTTCCTTTACAGTTTATTTTAGTCAATATTTACACTGAATATTTTATTTAGAAGTTTTATGTTTATAGAAAAGCACACTTGATTATAAAAATATTGATTTTATGTCCTGCTTCCCAATCTATGACTAGGCAGATGAATAATGAGGTTAACGCACTATCCCATATGGTAGTAACGATTTGTGTTTCAAGCAGGGGTCTAGGAGGTCATGGCTTGTTTGAAAGAGTGTATTTTCAGACGGGTATATCACAGAAACCACCCTTCAAATCAGAGACTAACAAAATGTACATGGGAATCGCTTACCATGCACATGAGTTGAAATAAATAGGACCTCAGCAGCAAATCAACAGGATGGCCAATGGTGGTAAAGAGAGAAGATCCCCAAAAGAAACAACCCATAAGTGAGTGGTCAGAAGCCTAAAAGAGTAGCAAGATAAGCTAATACCCTGGGGCAAGGTCAAACTAAACTTCTAATATTGGAAAGATAAAGTGAGCTAAGCACGAGGCAATGCATGTGTTAAGTTACAAACTGCTTAGGCATCATAGGAAGTTCCATACCCATTTGGCAATAGTAGATTTCTCTCAATATGATTAATATACAGCAATTGTAATTATTAAGGCTATGCTAGTGATAGCTTTGTTATATACTGATTCAGTATATCAGTATATATTTGTTATATACTGAGACTGATCAGTATCAATAACCTCAGATATGCAGATGACACCACCCTTATGGCAGAAAGTGAAGAGGAACTAAAAAGCCTCTTGATGAAAGTGAAAGAGGAGAGTGAAAAAGTTGACTTAAAGCCCAACATTCAGAAAACTAAGATCATGGCATCCGGTCCCATCACTTCATGGCAAATAGATGGGAAAACAGTGGAAACAGCGTCTGACTTTATTTTTCTCGGCTCCAAAATCACCGCGGATGGTGATTGCAGCCATGAAATTAAAAGACGCTTGCTCCTTGGAAGGAAAGTTATGAGCAACCTAGACATTAAAAAGCAGAGATATTAAAAAGCAGAGATATTACTTTGCCAACAAAGGTCTATCTGGTCAAGGCTATGGTTTTTCCAGTAGTCATGTATGGATGTGAGAGTTGGACTATAAAGAAAGCTGAGTGCTGAGGAATTGATGCTTTTTGAACTGTGGTGTTGGATAAGACTCTTATCCAAGAGTCAACACCAAGGAGAACCAACCAGTCCATCCTAAAGGAGATCAGTCCTGGGTGTTCATTGGAAGGACTGATGTTGAAGCTGAAACTCCAATACTCTGGCCACCTGATTCAAAGAGCTGACTCATTTGAAAAGACCCTGATGCTGGGAAAGATTGAGGGCAGAAGGAGAAGGGGACGACAGAGGGTGAGATGGTTGGATGGCATCACCAACACAATGGACATGGGTTTGGGGCAACTCCGGAAGTTGGTGATGGACAGGGAGGCCTGGCGTACTGCGGTTCATGGCGTCGCAAAGAGTCGGACACGACTGAGTGACTAAACTGAACTGATACTGATACAGATGATGCTATCTAGGGAAATGGGATTTGGAAGCTTATGAAGTTATGCAAATTCTAGTCGAGAGAGCCCAGTATACATTTTGAGAGGAACTTAACTGGGTAAAGAACCACACTATCTTCAGAGATTGGCTTACATAGGGTTCTTTTCAAGAATAGCAACCTATTGCCTCGTCTTGTTCCTCTAGAATCAGAGAGAGACGACTAGAGTCAGTCTCATGGTCTGGTTTTAGACCTTCCTGCACTCATCCCTTGGCTCCCCAGTACGGTAAAACACACTCACTTACATTTCAGAAGGCATGAAATGGGAGTTCTTTGTCAAAATCTGGTATTTCAATATGGGTTCGCTCTGTGAAGATAACCATCTGTAACCTATTTCTCAAGGCAAGCTGGCCTTTGTAATGCGAATAGGACAAAACATCAGCTATGCAAGATACATGTCCACAGCCCTAGAGGGAATTCTAGCCTTCCTTTATGTGCTCCCAAATGGTTTAGGGAATTCCATCTGGGCTTGCGCTCACAATTATCACAATGAATTAAAAATCATCCCTTTCTGTGATGCCTCGCATTAGATCATAAGCTCTTTGATAAAGAAATGTCATCCTTGATTTATGATTTTATTCAAATCCTGCATCTAATTCTTGAGAAGTTTCCATCCTCTCCAGTTGTGAAATATATCTCTGTTCTAACTCTTTCTCACCAGCTTCACCAGGACAACCCTACTCCAGGGTACGCCCCGTCCCCCCAATCATCTTTGTTTGGATTCATCTATTAGAAGCCACCTAAGTAGCCTTCCCGATTCTGTTCTGATCCCTCTGTAATCTACCCTACAGAATGTAGCCAGAGCTATGTTTCTAAAACTTATATTTAAGTTATTATTCCTTTTAAAAAATCCCTAGGTAACTTCCTATGAAAAGAATGTTGAAAGCCCAGCTCCTTACCCACTTACTTCTCTAAAATGTTTCTTTCATTTTTTCCCTTAGTTCATACACTTTAGGGAAATAGCTTTCTTTTTTTTTTCTTGAACTTTCTACATTATTCCCAACCAGGGTCTTTGTCCCCGGCTGCCCTTCTGCTTAGATTCTCTGCCCCAAGACCTTTGCTTGGCCACTGTCTTCTAGTCATTCAGCTCTCATCTCAAATGTTACCCTCCCAGGGAGATCTTCCTTGATTCTTTAGATACAGTTGCCCACTGTTCCCCACTCTTTCTCATATTTTCCTACTTTAATTTTTTTCATAGCACATTTTGGTGTCATAAATTATCATATTTGTTAATGTGTTTATTGTCTATCTCATGTCAAAGAAAATAAACTTTGAAAATAGAGACTTCTTGAAAATAGAAACTTTATCCTGTTGATTACTGTATTCTCACTTCTTGAACCTGTGCCTGATAAGTAGTAGATGCTTAATAAATATTTTGACTTAATGGCAGAGTTTACTTGTTAACCACTTTACCTCCAGTGGCTAGGACAATACCAGACACTTTCTAGACACATAAGAAATGCTCATTTGTTGAATTAAAGTGTTTTCTGAGAATTAACTAATATTCTTGACAATATGTGGTTTTATGGGTTTAACTGCATCCCCCAATGAATTCCTAACCCCCAGTACCTGTGAATGTGATCTTATTTGGGAGCTAAGTCTTTTCTAATTAATTAAGCTAAGATGAATTCATTCTTTATTAAGATGGCTTTAGTTCAGTATGAGAAACTTTATTATGGGGGGCTCCAAAAGCACTGCAGATGGTAACTGTAGCCCTAAAGTTAAAAGACGCTTGCTCCTTGGAAGAAAAGCTATGATCAACCTAGACAACATATTAAAAAACAGAGACATTATTATTTTGTCAACAAAAGCCTGTCTAGTCAAAGCTCTGGTTTTTCCAGTAGTCATGTATGGATATGAGAGTTGAACTATAAAGAAAGCTGAGCACCGAAGAATAGATGCTTTTGAGCTGTGTTGTTGGAGAAGTCTCTTGAGAGTCCCTTGGACTGCAAGGAGATCCAACCAGTCCATCGTAAAGGAAATCAGTCCTGAATATTCATTGGAAGGACTGACACTGAAGTTGCAACTCCAATACTTTGGCCACCTGATGCGAAGAACTGACTCATTTGAAAAGACCCTGATGCTGGGAAAGATTGAAGGCATGAAGAGAAAGGGATGACAGAGGATGAGATGGTTGGATGGCATCACCAACTCAATGGACGTGAGTTTGAGTAACCTCCCAGGAGATGGTGATGGACAGGGAGGCCTAGCATGCTGCAGTCCATGTGGTGGCAGAGTCAGACATGACTGAATGGCTGAACTGAACTGAACTTAGTATTATAACAAGAGATAAAGAGACAGACACAAAGGGAAAACATCATGTAATGATGGAGGCAGAGACTGGAGTGATATGTCTTCATGCCAAGGATTGTTGGTAACAACAGAAGCTAGGAGCATGAGGCAGACTTTCCCTCAGTTATCTAGAAAGAGACAGCTTTGCTAGCACCTTGATTTCAGACTTCTGGCTTCCAGAAGAGTGAGAGAATAAATTTCTGTTGTTTTTAGCCACATGACTTGTGACACTTTGTTAGGGAAACACTAGGAAACTAATTGGAGAAGGAAATGGCAACCCACTCCAGTATTCTTGCCTAGAGAATCCCATGGACAGAGGAGCTGGTAGGCCGCTGTCCATAGGGTCTCAGAGTTGGACACTACTTAGCATGCATGCATTGGAGAAGGAAATGGCAACCCACTCTAGTATTCTTGCCTAGAGGATCCCAGGGACAGAGGAGCCTGGTGGGTTGCCATCTGTGGGGTCGCACAGAGTCGGACACGACTGAAGTGACTTAGCAGCAGCAGCAGCAGGAAACTAATGTATATGTCAAAGAGAAAAAGAAAAGGTTAGGAAGGTGCTGCTGCTGCTAAGTCGCATCAGTCATGTCCAACTCTGTGCAACTCCATAGACGGCAGCCCACCAGGCTTCCCTGTCCCTGGGATTCTACAGGCAAGAACACTGGAGTGGGTTGTCATTTCCTTCTCCAATGCAAGGTGAGTAAGGATTAAAATGTGAGATGCAAATTTTCTTTACCATCATTCCATTTATGAGATATAAGAGTGTCCTGGTTTTCGTTATTTACTAATCATGTGATTTTAGATATATATACATGTTAATCTCTCTGAGACTGTTTTCTCATTTCTAAAATGTGGTTTATAATATCCATCCCATACTGTTATTGTGATATTAATATAGTTAACTTATATAATGAACTTACAGCAGTGTCCTTACAACAGTGTCCTAATGAACTTATAACAGTGAATATTGAATAGTCAATATTCAAAATGTATTAGCCATTATTCTTACTCAGGGACTATAAACTGTAACTGTGGGTAAAGGTTGGTACTATAGCCATTAGCTACATAAATTCTCCATTTCACTCAACAATTTATTCCTCCAGAAAACATTTATGAGTCCAAATATTATACTGTTCTCACTTGTTCCAAAGCCAAGTTGAGCTCTTTAATAAACTTTCCTCATAATCTTTTCTTCACGAGGATTAAAGTATCTGGTGTCAGATTTCAGCTTACTATAAGATTCAGCATAATAATAACTGTTTTCTGTCTAAACTTAGATAGAAATACTCATAAGGTGATGGCTTACTTGAGTCTGCATTATAATTCATCAGGAGAGTGTGTATGAAATTCGTAAACAGATCTGGTAAAGTAGGTACATTACCCTATGTAGTGGATACTGTAATATGCTGCACAGGGCCCCTTTCAGAACTGAAGGACGCAATTCCCCAGCGCCTGCAAGTGCTTCTGGTTGTCACTCCCTTCTGGGAACTGCTTTTGTCTGAAGAAAGCCTCTCACCTAAAGCCATGTCCTATTCGTGGGGAAGACTAAATACAAGATTGGCTATTGTGAGAATGCAAAGACTCAGTCCCTCCTCCCCAGTTCAGGACGACTCTGAAGGATCATCCCATAGTAGAGATACTCATGGGAGCAGCTGAGTTCAATTAAAGTGACTCTTTTCCCCTTTCCCCAGTCCTGTTCCCTTCTATTTCCCCTCAGATGTTGAATTCGAGTAATTCCTAATAGCCTTCTTATACTCAAATCTCTGTATCAAAGTCTTCTTCAGGGGAAAACCAACCTCTAATGCCGCCTGAAACAAACCAACCAACTTCTTACAGGTTCATTGGCTCTAAATAGAATAAGATGAGCTCATTTACCACAGGGGGAAAAAGGTAAAAGGCAAAAACAATTGTCCATAATTTATTCACATAAAAATAAAATGTGACTGCATCTACCTTTCATTGTATCATTCAACAGTTCAATCTAATGGTAAAATTTGCAAGTCAAAGCTTATTGCTTTTTATGTTGATGGACACATAAAAATGGATGAATGAAAGGGAAGCAGAGGATGTCCTAACCCTTGCTAATACCACCTCTACATTTCTATGGCACATTGGCATTTAGAAAGCCTTTCATATGCATGCTTTAATTTGAATTTTATTCTAGAGCTAACAGAGGCAGAGAACAGTATCACTATTCCCTTTTCAGAAATTAGAGAACTAAACTTCTGAGACTTCTTTCCTCGAAGTCCAGTGGAAGAGCCGAGATCCGTGCTAATATTCTGACCAACAGCCTGTTACTCTTTGACTCTTCCTACATAAAACAACTTCACTGCAGAGAAACATATTCTTCATAAAATAATTGGGAAATAATGAAAAGATTTTGATTACATGGACAGATACCCATTAGATACTACTAACTGAATTCATAGCACTGGAGAAAAGTGAGGGGGATGTTAGAAGGGGATTAATAAAAAGAGTACTTAAGAAGACTTGTCGATGCTATTATATCCATATGCTAAAGCTAGCATTTGTTTTCAGGTATTTGTCCTGTGTGTTTTACATGCATTAAATAATTTCATCCCTGAAACAACCTATAAGGTAGGTTGTTGGAAATCAGTGCATGGAAATATAGCATGCTGGAAATCAGTGCAATAATTAAGGTCAAGCACTATGGAGGGCTTGCTTTCAAATCCTTTCTCCGTGCTTGTACAACCCTGATCAGTACCTGACATCTCTAAGCATCTGTTATCCCTTCTACAAAGGAAGGAATAAATGTGTAAGTATGCCTACTTCCTAATATTATCATGAAGTTTAAGAGAAATTAAGTATGAAAGTACATACCAAATAATAACTTCAATAAACAATAGTTGTATTACAGATGAAAGAATATGGGCCCATAAAAACTGATAACTTGCCCCAGAACTGGCTTGCTTGTCAGTGGATTTTCCAGGCTATCAGGTCCCCTTAGTCTAATGTTTCTGCTGTTATGGAATTTACCATTAAGACCATTTTCCTGATATCTTTAAAAGAGACATTGTTGGGGCACACAGAAAGTGGTCCCTGTGGTCACTTTATAACTGGAACTCAGCTCGATGGGAACTAACAAAGGGTCCCTTCTGCTGTGAATTTCTTCTCTAGTTCAGCAAAAATCCAACATTCTCTAGGGCTTCTCTCCCCCATGGTACCCCAGGACTCTGGTTGGCAACCACTGTCTCAAGTTATTGATGTCACAGGTGTATGGAGAGGCAGGGGACGCCTGGGAGAGAGGAAAGGGAAGGGTCCTTTGTGGACTGGCAGATGGATTCAAACTTGGAAAATACAGAAATCTCATTTGGAAAGAGTGATTTGTTCAGGACCTATTTCATGTCCAATATATTCATTTTTAAAGCACTGTAGCTTTTCAGAATGGAAATGTGCTTGAAAAAAACATTTTTTTAAATTCTCAAAATAATGCCATTATTAAGCTGATCTTAATTAACGCACTTTCTATTAACTAGGATGATCTGAAATTCCAAATCCACCATGCAAGACATGAATTGAATTGGACTGCACACTAAAAACATGCAGACTTCAATTCTGTGCATTTGCCTAGATCACCTTTAAAACAATTAAATAGGGACTGTGTGACTAAATTACCACACTGTGTTCTCTGTTTAATTTCAAGGTTGAAGTATCCTTCTATCACAAATGTGGGTAAAACCCTAGAATGCTAGGGAACAGAATGGGAATTAATGGTTCTTTCTGTTGTTTTGATTTTCACATATTTTATGGCTTTGCGTAATTTGAATAATTGGCAGCTTCCAGCACACTAACGCGTACCTACATTATTCATTTGCATGAAATGCTGATCAATTAAAGCTTCTCTAGGAAAAAAATTCATCATCCCATCCTGCATCAACAGAACTTAGGCCAACTAGCTGTCTAAACCCTCTTTTACTAAGGAATCTCGTTAGTAAATTCCTACAAATCTTTTCCTTTCAGTTCTTCTTATCTTGACCTAGTCTATGTTCTATTGTTCTTTATTTCACTCTTCCCATCTGATTACTATACTTTTAACATTTATTTCACAACAGCTTTTAATAAATATGACTATTATTAGGAGGAGATTGTTAGTTCTATGGTTTTTTATTTACCAGTAACAACAAAAATGCATACACATAAATCCACCAGTGATGAAATACAAAACTGCTTCTTAAGATGGAAAAATTGGCTTTTTCCTTTGTCTTTTCCTGTAATAAGTGTGATGGTTAATTTTATATACCAATTTGACTGGACCATAGTGCCCAGATAAGTAGCCAAATATTATTCTGGCTGTTTCTATGAGGGTGTATTGAATGAGATCAACATTTAAACCAGTGGACTTTGAGTAAAGTCAGTTTGCCTTCCCTAATGTGGGTGGACTGTATTCAATCAGATGAAAACCTGAATAGAACAAAATACTGATCTCCCCCCAGATAAGAAGGTATTCTGCAACAGATGGCCTTTGGACTTGAACTGCAGCCTTGGCTACTGTGTGGGTCTCCAGCCTAATAGCTTACCCTGCAAATTTTAGGCCTGTGAGCCTTCCTAATAGCCTGAGCCAATTCCTACAGATCTCTCTTTCTCTCTCTCTCTCTTTCACACACACACACACACACACACACACACACACACACACACACACATCCTGTTGGACCTGTTTCTCTGGAGGACCCTAATACAATCAAAACTCTAATACAAACATGAGAGAATGACTGTTTTACAACTGTAAAAAGAAGCACTAGGGTAGCTTAAATGTCTAGAATGCTTCCCTGAAGAAGGTGATAGGCATTTCATGTAAAAAGTTTGTGGCCAAACAAGTTTGATAAAATCTGGAATGAAAGAAAATTAACCATGTTTTCTTTGCAGTAGGAGTCTATAGTCAAAAAGGAACAAGATGGTCTAGGCAAACTGGGGGTTAGGTAGGGGAAGTAATCCTGGCAGGAGGGTGTGACATGCAAGAGCAAGCATGTAAAGTAAGGGGGGTTGCAGGAGTTCAGTCTCCCCAGAACCTGGATGAGGCGGTTAGATCAAAATTGTCCCTTGGAAGCTCACTCCAGTGGCTTCCATTGCACTTAGAGTATCCATCATACCTCTTGCTATGGTCTAGAAGAGTCAATAGAATCTTCCCTCTGCCTAGCTGTCTAACCTCTCCTATTTGCTCTGTGGGGGCTTGTTCTCTGTTCCCCCCAGAGCTTCAAATTCAGCCAAATCCCAGGGCCTTTGCACACCTTTCCCTTGTACTTTCTTCTACCATTAAATGAGATCAGCTCATTTTTGTGTTTTTCTCATTATTCAAGTCTTCTTCTCTCAAGATTTTCCCATCCATCCTACACAGAGAATAAAAATCTTCTCATCTCTCTTTCTCTGTGTAATACTTTAAGTGTTTCATTTTCTCCATAGAAGGAATCCATATTGGTTTTATACTTATTTGCTAATTTTTAATGCTATCATTTGAGCACTTAAAAGCCACCTGAAATATATTATGCAGTAGTCTGAAATCATTTATTAATTTATCTATCAGTCAAACATTTTACTGATACCACATCTATAAAGGGCATTATGACTGAAGGCTGTTCATAAAGATGGTCACATTCAGTAGGGAAAGAGGGAGGAGAGCTTGTCAGGACCACTAAAGGCAGGGTTCCAAATTCTGCAGGTAAAGTTCACCCAGAAATGAAAGCTGGGGAAGAAGCTCAGTGGCAAATGGAGAGAGGGACAAGAAAAGATATAGAAGAGAGAGGGTGACCCAGGCTGCCCCTGGGTCGTCAATCTGCTAAACATAGTGATTTGAGATCGTGCAGACATACTAGATGGGGAGGCATTAGAAAGAGGCATCTGACTGGAGCAGAAGATTAAAATTGGTAAAAGCATTACATCAAAAGTTCAGTGTGGCACAAGCAACGTGTATGGCAGAAATCAGCACAACGCTGTTAAGCAGTTGTCCTCCAATTAAAAATAAATTTTTTAAAAAGTTCAGTGTGTGTAGTACCACTGGCAAAGTGATTTGAAGTTAGTATACAGATAGATTTTTAAAGAAATTATTAGTTGGGTATTTACTAATATGTACTCAATTCAGTTCAGTTCAGTTGCTCAGTCATGTCCAACTTTTTGCGACACCATGAATTGCAGCACGCCAGGCCTCCCTGTACACCATCAACTCCCAGAGTCCACCCAAACTCATGTCCATTGAGTAAGTGATGCCATCCAGCCATCTCATACTCTGTCGTCTCCTTCTCCTGCTGCCCCCAATCCCTCCCAGCATCAGAGTCTTTTCCAGTGAATCAGTTCTTCTCATCAGGTGGCCAAAGTATTGAAGTTTTAGCCTCAGCATCAGTCCTTCCAATTAACACCCAGGACTCATCTCCTTTAGGATGGACTGGTTGGATCTCCTTGCAGTCCAAGGGACTCTCAAGAGTCTTCTCCAACACCACAGTTTAAAGGCATCAATTCTTCGGTGCTCAGCTTTCTTCACAATCCAACTCTCACATCCATACATGACCACTGGAAAAACCATAGCCTTGACTAGACAGACCTTTGTTGGCAAAGTAATGTCTCTGCTTTTTAATATGCTATCTAGGTTGGTGAACACCTTAATTCATATATCAAAATGATGGTTTTACAATATTATGAGTTAGAACCATGTGAGGTTTCAGAAAGCATCAGTTTAACGAAGGAATAAGTTGAGTATATAACTTTACAGTTAATATGCAACCATGACCAAAAATATTCACGAAAGAGGCAAAAACAGAATTTAGGATACAAGGTTAAAGAAATTAGAATATAATTTACCTCTACACTATTTTCCTAAAGCGTGTCCCTATCTCAACGGATAAAATCGAGACCTGGATCCAAGGCATGCTACCTTCTTCCTGTAACCTGCCATCCAAATTCTAACACTTTCCTATCACTATTGACACGTTTGGTACAAAGAAAGAACCTTGAACTGAGTAGAAGTTCAACTTAATAGAAGTATAATCAAACTTAATGGCTCTGCCACTTATCAGATGCATAGATGGATAACATACAAGAAGACACTGGAGTCCTCTAATTACCACCCCCTCATCTGTAAAGGCTGAATATATGCCTATTGACCCTGACCTCAGTCTATACTCTCGCAGCCCATCACTGCCATTTTAACCCTTCTGCTTTCCACTGCCTCCTCTCCATTTGCTCTCAAACTCCAACATCTTATCAGAATCACCTGGGATCTTGGAAAGGTGAAAGGCTTTGGAAAGGTGAAGCATCCTGGAATCATACCCAGAAATTCTAATTCCCATAGGACTGTGGTCAGGTCTGATAATTACATAGTAGCAAGCACCCACCTTTGTGTTTCTGAAGCAGAGGTGACATATTAAGATATCTACCTCAGCTACAGTACTAGCATGAGGTCTGTAATAAACGGTGTCAAATTATCGTATTGTTTGATCATCTCTGAATCAATCTCCAATCCCTTCCCATCCTTTCTGTCTCCTAGCTCTCATTCTATTCCTAACTATTGTATTGGCCCGCTTTCTTTTTTCTTTCCATATGGTTTAGTCCAGCCACACATCTTGACCCGTCCAGCTCATCTTCAATCCTGATATTGTCTTTACCATTCCTTCCAAATCAATAGATCCACAAGAAAAAGAAAGGTCACAATTGCTGTAAAAGACACATAATGAACTACATAGTCTACATCTGACCTTGGGTGAAGAAATAGCAGTCAGCCTTGAACCCAAAAGCTTTGGTCTATAGATCCATGTTTCCCGAGTCTGGAACAAATCCAGCTCACCCTGGATAATTGTTCAGCTACCCCTTGCAGCTGCCTCAAAGCCTGTGTATAGATAATCAGAGATGCATGGCTCAAAAAAGTTAATAAGATTAATATCTGCTTCTAGGGGAAAGTATAAGGAGAGGAAAGCAGAGAAGAGCCATAATTAGCAGCTTGGGATTGGTCCTCTTTTCTTTCCCCATGACATAATCTAAAATTGATTAAGGAATCTTGGGCAAGTGCAGGCTGGAATGCTTGGTTTTGAACAGTGTTCTAACAGAACATGAGGAAGGACAGAGATAGCCTTCTCTTCCACCTCCCCTTTGTTGAAGCTTGTTCTGCTCCCCCAAGTCCTCCCAGAAGATCTGAGCACAAGCTCTTTTTATGCACATGCATCCTGCTGAGGGCTGCAGAGTCACAAAACAGCCCAGGAAAAGCAACAACCAGCACACAATATGCACATTGTTTTGATTGAGACATTGCTGTTTGAAATGCATTTATTTCTGCCTCTCGTAAATACTCCTCCACAGTGGAAGAAAAAAAAAATTACACATGCATTGTAAATAGAGGCCCAGACGTCTGTCTTACACTTAAATTACAGTCACGTTATCCCAGTCCTATCCGATCTTTCAATTATAGTCATTAATTGAGGATGTAACCCAGAAACAATTACATCCATGAAATTCTAATGAGTCTCCTGCAGTTAATATAAAAAGAAAACAATGGGAAATGCATGCTGATGCTGGAGTCTAATCCAATTCTGTCGATTAAAATAAAGAACAGCATTTTTGTAACATGTAAATCTGATTCTTTTTCCTCTACCAGTTTTATTTCTCCAGGAGTGACAGACTCTCTGCATAGATTTGCTTACCTAATAAGTTTATCAAGCTACCCTCCCTCAATTATGTCCAGAGCACATCTTGAAAAGTCACCAGTGGGGAATATATTTTGCCCAGGGACCATGTTTTAAGGAATCTCATATTTCCACACGAAAAGTCCATTCTTCACCTGACTTAAATGGAAATGTCCTTCATAACTTCACTATAACAAAAATAATTATATTAATTATGATTCTCGCAGAGCATGGCGGCAGCTCAATTCTGAATCTTTCTGCTTGTCTTGGAAATACAGCAACAAGATAATGAAAAGAAAAAGAACAAAAAAAAAAAATCACAAGCTCCAGTTTCACTTAAAAATAGGAGACAAAGAAAGCCTATAAACTTCAGATTATGTGTGCATGCTGCCAAAAGCAACTGAGACCAGCAGAGCCAGACAGGAAGGCCCCAGGGAAGCCATGATGCAGCGGTTAGGGGGATTAGAGAGTGCTGATACTGCAGAGGCCCGTCCCGGAAACCAACAGAAAAATACAAATCTACTCCCCAGAAGGTGAGGGCCCCAAACTGTAGGCAAGTGCTTTGAGGAGCACTGAGAGACAGCTGGACATGCGCACTGGGGACAGAAGAAAGACTGAAAATTGCCCAGAAATGAGCATGGAGGAGAGTATATTTTTAAAATGTCAGTAAAAATCTACTTTCTAAAAGTGAGTGGATTACAAAGGACAAGACCTGTGTCCCATGGTAGCAGCAGCCAACAAAATAGGCAAAGGAGACACAGGGCTGGAGGAAAAACCCCCCAGAGCCAACTTAGATTCCAGCAGCACAGGAAGGATGCCAACACAGAAGCAGCACAGTGTAAGGAAAGAGTTTTGAGCCCAGTCCGACTCTGCGACCCCATGGACAGTAGCCTACCAGGCTCCTCTATCCATGGGACTCTCCAGGCAATAGTACTGGAGTGGATGGCCATTTCCTTCTCCATATATGAAAAGAAAGTGAAAGTGAAGTCGCTCAGTCATGTCGAACTCTGCGACCCCATGGACTGCAGCCCACCAGGCTCCTGCATGCATGGGATTTTCCAGGCAAGAGTACTGGAGTGGGTTGCCATTTCCTTCTCCAGGGGATCTTCCTGACCCACAGATCGAACCTGGGTCTCCCACATTGTAGGAAGGTGCAGGGAAGTCCATATATATATATATATATACTGAAATGGTTAGCTAATGTATCTGCTCTTTTTTTTTTTTAATATTAGTTCCCCAGCCAGGAACTGAACCTGGGCCCATGGCAGTGAAAGCACTGAGACCTAATCACTGAACCTCCAGGAAATTCTCCAAGAAAGCTGTTCTTACTGATCAATTTGCTTATTATCCCAGTGTCCATATCTTTCTAGCAGGAGTTGGGAACCAGGGAAGCTATTCCTGTTCTTATTCCACTCTAGTCCATGCTCACATCCAGGGACATTTTGCTCTAATTTATATACAACAACCAAAAAAAAGACAAAAAGGAAAATAGTGTAAGAACAAAGTAAAAAAAAAATTATACAGAGCTCTTTCAACACAAATGAACACTCACTAAAATACTTCTATCCTGTATAGCAGACAGGGGCTTCCCAGGTGGCACTAATGGCAAAGAAACCACCTGCCAATGCAGGAGATGCAGAGACACAGGTCTGATCCCCGAGTCAGGAAGATCTCCTGGGGTAGGAAATGGCACCCAAGTTCAGTATTCTAGAAGATTCCATGGGCAGAGGAGCCTGGCGTGCTACAGTCCATGGGGCCACAAAGAGTCAGACACAACGAAGTGACTGAGCATACACATACACACATATAGCAGATAAAAATTATAATCCAGTATTTCAGTACTAATTTGTAAATAACAGTGAATTATTTGCAACTATGAAAAAAGATTACAAAACTGAAATACAGGTGTTCTGAACTAGCAGAGGTGATGGCTAGAAAATAAGGGAAGGAAAAAAGTAATTGACAGAACTCAGGAAAAGAAAACTAATGGTGACACAGACGCTTTGGTAAAGGGTCTGACAAATCAAAGTAAGGGAGACGAGCAAACGAGATGGAAGCAAACAAATCTTAAATGGTGGATGTAGAAGACAGATGAAGGAAATTTAGTAAGCACATAGCTGAAGCTTCCAAAGAAGAAAAGCAATGGGAGAGAATTAATACTGTAAAGCATATTTTAAAAACTGAACTAAAGATGTGAATTTGTGCACTGAATCTGTGAACCAAGACAAATTGGTCTCAAGACATATCCTAATAAATGTATTGGGCTTTAAAGATAGAGAAATTTTCATTGGATAGACGAAAACATCAACGCTCTTATAAAGGGAAAAAAATAAGGCTGGTGTATGCTATGGGCTGAATGCTTGTGTCTCCCTAAAAATTTATATGTTAAATCTTCAGGCCCAGTATGATAGTATTAGAAGGTAGGACCTAAGAGGTGATTATGTCATAACGGCAGAGTCCTCATAGATGGAGTTAACATACTTTAAAAAGCAGCTCTGGAGCGATTTCTAGTCTATTCTCCATGTGAGGATACAAGGAAGTCTGCAGTCAGTAAAAGGTCCTCATCCAACCATGCTGGCACCCTAATCTTAGCTTTCCATTCTTCAGAACTGTGAGAAATAAATTTCTTGTTATTTATAGGCTACTGCAGTCTCTGGTATTGGAGAAGGAAATGGCAACCCACTCCAATGTTCTTGCCTGGAGAATCCCAGGGACGGGGGAGCCTGGTGGGCTGCCATCTATGGGGTCGCACAGTCGGTCATGACTGAAGCGACTTAGCAGCAGCAGCAGCAGCAGTCTCTGGTGTTTTGCTATAACAGCCCAAACAGGCTAATACAATGACAAAATTTTCAAACAGTACCTCTTCATGCCAGAAGACCGTTTAAGAAAAGTATAAGCCGTAAAAGAAAACCAGAGTTGGCAATCTTAATATCGAATCAGGTAGAAATAAGACCAAAAACTATTAAGGAAAAGAAAGTAAGAAAAATACAGGCACTTTATAATAGTTAAGATTGTGATTCAAAATGAAAATTTGATAGTAATGATTATTTCTGTATCAAATATCATAGCACAACTTTTAAAAAGATGATGATAATAGAGAAAATATTCTTTTCAGTTGTAGCATTTTAGTTAATGGAAACAAAGAGGCATGTCTTCTACAACCAGGAAAAAGACAAGGACCCATGGTCGCCATTACATTTTGATAGCATGTTGAGGCTCATAGACACCACAATTTGCAAGAGTAAAAGTTTAGAGTAAAAAGACCTCAAAATTTTGAATGAAAGAGGTAAAACTCTTTATACTGATTATCTGATTATATAACCAATTACCCAAAAGAATCAGACACACAAAAAAGAAATAGAGTTTAATAAGGTTGCAGGATATAGAAGTCATATATAGAAATCAATAGTCATGTATGGATGTGAGAGTTGAACTGTGAAGAAGGCTGAGCGCCGAAGAATTGATGCTTTTGAACTGTGGTGTTGGAGAAGACTCTTGACAGTCCCTTGGACTGCAAGGAGATCCAACCAGCCCATTCTAAAGGAGATCAGCCCTGGGATTTCTTTGGAAGGACTGATGCTAAAGCTGAAACTCCAGTACTTTGGCCACCTCATGAGAAGAGTTGACTCATTGGAAAAGACTCTGATGCTGGGAGGGATTGGGGGCAGGAGGAGAAGGAGACGACAGAGGATGAGATGGCTGGATGGCATCACTGACTCAATGGACGTGAGTCTGAGTGAACTCTGGGAGTTGGTGATGGACAGGGAGGCCTGGCATGCTGCGATTCATGGAGTCGCAAAGAGTCGGACATGACTGAGCGACTGAACTGAACTGAACATTCATTAAATGAAAACAAGCAGGATATAAAATGAAAGAAAAGGCCCCATCTTTTATTGCCTTTATGGCAACAGAAAAAAAGTTAAAGAAAAATCCTCTGGCTCACTGTATTCTCAAAACATGGTTTCAGCAGTATCCTTCATCCCACATACTCCTATATTATGACTTAGACATCCCTCTTATCAAAAGAGGTGGGACCCATGCCTCTCCCCCTGAAACTGGATGGCCTTGTGACTGTGGCCGAACTGGTACAATGTGGCTTCTAAAGATAGATGATCAAAGGTGATACAGTTTCCATCTGGTTCTCTTGAGACACTTGCCTTTGGAGCCCTGAACATCATGTAAGATGTCCAAGGCTGTCATGCCGATGATATAAAGAGGCCAATACAGGTTTCCACATTACAGCACCAGCTGAGATTCCTGACAACAATCAGACTCAACTCCTAGGTTTATGAGTGAAGACTTTCCCTCCAGATGATTCCTGTCCCCACAGCTGAGATACCTCAGCCTTTGGTTCTTTTCAGTTGACATCATAGAGAGGAGGGAGTGAGGTGTCAACATTCTTTTATTTTTCCAATTCTTGAACCATAGATTCTATAAGCATAATAAAATGGTTGGTTTACACCACTAAGTTGGGGTGGTTTTGCAGCCTTAACAACTATTAGAAGTGCTTAATAGGAAATGTCCAAATTCTTTGCAAGGAAAATTTTAAAACAGTTCTGAAAGACACAAAAGTATGCTTCATAAAGGGAAAGATAAGCCATGTCCTTCCCATTTAGGATTTATTTTTCAGTGGGGGATGCTGTTTGTAACTGAGAAAGGTGATTCAAAAATTAAAAAGTAAAACATTTTGGAAAATTATAAAAAATAATAGGGATATTATTGCTACTAACCCTACCAAGTATTAAATCATACTTGCAGTATATATCCAAAGAAATCTTATTTTCAACCTGGTTCCTTCACCTTTACACCTGCATTTTCTGTGTGTGTGTGTGTGTTTTTTCTTTCACTTAACTAAAGACTCAGGAGCCACCTAATATCAGTATAAGAGATTTCCTCATCATATTTTACAGAGGATTAATACTGTATTATGTGGACATATAGTTTACAAAACCAGTTCACTGTGGATGGACATATGTTGTTTCCAGGCTTTCACTATTTTAAATATTGTCAGAATCAATACCCTTGTATGTATATCATTTCGTATTTTTGCAAGGGGTTCTTCAGTTAGATTCCTGGAAGGAATTACAAGATACAAGGATAAAGACATGTATTTTGCTGGTTATTTCAAATTCCCTTAGAATGGCATTTTGCATTTCCACTACCGATAAATGAAAGTGCCTGTTTCCCCAGAGCCTTGTCAAAAAGTTAATGGTCAAAGTCCTTGGTATTTGCCAGTCTAAAAAGTGAAAAGTATTATCTCACCGTGGTTTTAATTTGTAAATCTGTCATAAAGAGAATGCAGGCATCTATGTATTTTGAGGCTATTTGCATTATTTTCATTGAGTTGTTCACTGTTAGTATTTTTCTCATTTAAAAAAAAATTATAAAGAATTTTAATTTTTGTTATACATTGAAAACTATTTTCCTGATTGGTCATTAATTATTGCATATTATGTATTTTTATGCAAAAAGGTTTTTTTCACACTGTTTTGGTATACATTTTCAATTTCTCTGAGAGAAATATGGCAACTAGAGAATATGAAAGAAATAAAATATTCTTTAATATATTAGGCAATCCAAGCAAAGCTCTGAGTCCACAAAATTTATACCTCCTAGAATGTTGTCTTCAACACAACTTTGTCAGCATCCTGATGATATATCCTCACTTCCTCAGTGATCAATGCAAAGAAATAGAGGAAAACAATAGAATGGGAAAGACGAGAGGGCTCTTCAAGAAAATTAGAGATGCCAAGGGAACATTTCATGCAAAGATGGGCACAATAAAGGACAGAAATGGTATGGACCTAATAGAAGCAGAAGATATAAAGAAGAGGTGGCAAGAATACACAGAAGAACTATAAAAAAAGATCTTCATGACCCAGATAACCACAATGGTGTGATCACTCACCTGCAGCCAGACATCCTGGAATACAAAGTCAAATGGGTCTTAGGGAACATCACTATAAACAAAGCTAGTGGAGATTGAGCTATTTCAAATTCTAAAAGATGATGTTGTGAAAGTACTGCAAGCAAGTTTGGAAAACTCGGCCGTGGCTGCACTAGAAAAGGTCAGTTTTCATTCCAATCCCAAAGAAAGGCAATGCCAAAGAATGCTCAAACTACCACACAACTGCACTCATCTCACATGCTAGCAAAGTAATGCTAAAAATTCTCACAGTCAGGCTTTAACAGTACATGAACCATGTACTTCCAGATGTTTAAGCTGGTTTTAGAAAAGGCAGAGAAACCAGAGATCAAATTGCCAACATCTGCTGGATCATTGAAAAAGGAAGAGAGTTCCAGAAAAATATCTAGTTCTTCTTTATTGACTATCCCAGAGCCTTTGTGTGGATCATAACAAACTGTGGAAATTCTTAAAGAGCTGGGAATACCAGACCACCTGACCTGCCTCTTGAGAAATCTATGTGCAGGTCAGGAAGCAACAGTTAGAACTGGACATGGAAAAACAGACTGGTTCCAAATAGGAAAAGGAGTACGTCAAGGCTGTATATTGTCACCCTGCTTATTTAATTTATATGCAGAGTACATCATGAGAAACATGGGCTAGATGAAGCACAAGCTGGAATCAAGATTGCCAGGAGAAATATCAATAACCTCAGATATGCAGATGACACCACCCTTATTGCAGAAAGTGAGGAAGAAACAAAAGAGCGTCTTGAAAGTGAAAGAGGAGAGTGAAAAAAATTGGCTTAAAGCTCAACATTCAGAAAACTAAGATCATGACATCCAGTCCCATCACTTCATGGCAAATAGATGGGAAAACAGTGGAAACAATGGCAGATTCTATTTTGGGGGGCTCCAAAATCACTGCAGATGGTGACTGCAGCCCTGAAATTAAAAGACGCTTGCTCCTTGGAAGAAAAGCTATGGCCAACCTAGATAGCATATTAAAAAGCAGAGGCATTACTTTGCCAACAAAGGTCCATCTAGTCAGAGCTATGGTTTTTCCAGTAGTCATGTATGGATGTGAGAGTTGGACTGTAAGGAAAGCTGAGTGCCAAAGAATCGATGTTTTTGAACTACGGTGTTGGAGAAGACCCTTGAGAGTCCTTGGACAGCACGGAAATCAAACCAGTCAATCCTAAGGGAAATCAGTCCTGAATATTCATTGGAAGGACTGATGCTGAAGCTGAAACTCCAATAATTTGGTCACTTGGTGTGAAGAACTGACTCATTGGAAAATACCTTGATGCTAGGAAAGGTTGAGGGCAGGAGGAGAAGCAGACGACAGAGGATGAGATGGCTGGATGGCATCACCGACTCAATGGACATGAGTTTGAGTGAACTCTGGGAGTTGGTGATGGACAGGGAAGCCTGGCGTGCTGCAGTTCATGGGGTCACAAAGAGTTGGACATGACTGAGCAACTGAACTGAACTGAACTGAACTGATATCCTCACTACATGGAAGTATGCTTGGAAAAATAAATGATTTTTCATGTAGTCAACCAACCCATAACATCTTGCCAGTGTTTTATTGATGTGAAAAGAGCACTAGGAAATTATCTTTTGCAAATATTTTCTTAGTTTTTAAAAAAGCAAACAAACAAATTTTATTTTAGCTTTTATTTTCTTAGTGAAAGTATAAACTGGAAGAATCTTAATACAGGAAAACTTGAAGTATCAGTTAAACTTTCATTGCACATATACAACTTTGATTATAAATGTTAACTCTAGAGTCCTACTCAACTATATGCCCAAAAAGGCATCCCTAGGATGTTGGTTACATAATTTTTGATAATGGTGATAAAACTGAGAATTATCTAAGTTTCATCAAGAAGATATCATATAAAATATCATGCAACAATTAAAAGTACCAAGAAATTCTATATATATGAGTCTCCGACATATATTTTCAATGAAAAAATAATCATGTGGGAGAACACTATGTACAGTAAAAACCATTTACGCTTAAATGCTACATATATGTGTGGCTCAGTTGTAAAGAACTTGTTGCCAATGACAAAGACCCAGGACACTCATGTTTGATTCCTGGGTTGGGAAGATCCCCTGGAGAAGGAAATGGCAAACCACTCCAATATTCTTGCCTGGGAAATCCCATAGACAGAGGAGCTTGGCAGGCTACAGTTCACGGGGTCGCAAAGAGTCGGACCCAACTGAAGAGACAGCACACACCCCCTATGTATATTCTCAAGACAGTAATTAAAATGATCCTGTTAAAATGGTGATCAGAGAATTTCTTCCTCCTGCTAAAAACAGTGAAATTCACAAATGAAATTTCAGATCATCCCGCTGACATACAAGGCCCTATACAATCCAGTCCTTTCCCACCTACCTCTTCAACTTCAGCTGCTACCGCTCTCCTTCTTATGGAGCTTGATGGCAAAAAGAGTGGCCTCCTTGATATTTCGGGAATGTACTAGCTAGGGTTCCTCTTCCGGGTCTTTCCCACTGCTTCTCAGTCTGTCTGGCTGTCCTTTCCAAAGATACCAGCATGATTCACTCCCTCACCTATGTTAGATCTTTATTCTAAAATCTACCATGTAAATGAAGATTCTTCTGTCTTCCTTGGAAAAATTATACTGCCAAAACTTCAAATTCTCTCTGAGCAAGTTTCGCCTTAACATGAATTACCTATATGAATTTAACTTCACTTTAGGACTAGATAAAATATCTATTTACTTCTCTTGCTTATTATATTTTTCTACATGCACACATCCCACAACACATATATGTTCCTAAGGACTGTTGGAGGCTCTGTTGATTTCTGTTTCTTTGCCAACTGTATTTACTACACCTAGAGTAGTGTCTTTCACAGAGCCAAGGCTCGATACGTACTGCTGAATAACTAAGTGATTGAATGAATAAATGAAGTTGATGAATAGATGGATAGTGAAAACAAGTCAATCTTTTTCTATAAAACATTATTACATCAAAAGGTTATTTTTCTATCACTACTCTTAGTCCTTCAGCCCTTTTATTTCACATTTGCAACTTGATTGATGAATTCATATTTATAGCTCCTAAATTATAATTGCTGATTTTTTCTTTTAAACTAATCACAATGAGAAACAAACAGAAAACCTTGTTTTCTTGGTTCAAGAAAGAAGAAATAGTATTGTACAATGAAAATAACTACCATTTATTTTAAGTGTTTACTAAGCCCTCAGTGCTATAGCTTTATAAGTATCAACTTACCAAATTCTCATAAAAGCCAGGGACACATAACTATCACATGTAGAACATAGATTCTACATTGGTTCAAGAAAGAAGAAATAGTATTGTACAATGAAAATAACTACCATTTATTTTAAGTGTTTACTAAGCCCTCGGTGCTATAGCTTTATAAGTATCAACTTACCAATTCTCATAAAAGCCAGGGACACATAACTATCACATGTAGAACATAGATTCAAATACAGACAATCCACACCCAGAATCAATGTGCTTAGCACCATCACAATACTGTTTGTATTCATATGTTGTAGAAATTATTACTCCTCCCACTTTAAAGATGGGAAAATTGCACTAGATTTTAAGAACCTTCCATTGCTATAAAGTGAATAAGCACAATCAGAGCTAAAGCCAGGATTTTGCCCATAATGTATACTAACTTTCACTATGATATTCTTTCAAAGTAAAAGATAAAAGTTATAATATGCTGTACCTAGATAAATGCATCCATCCATTTATCCACCTGTTTATTCATCTGGATAGTCTTAGTATATTTACTGAGTAGCTATTATGGAACAGATTCTATACTTGTCAGTGGGTATACAAAAGTGAACAGGACAGACATAATTCCCATCTTCAGGGAGTTTATAATTTAGGAGGGCAATACTTCAGAGTATTTAAGAAGCTGGGAACATGACAACCATTCCATGCATCCATGGTAAGCCATTTATTATGCTAGCATATTTTGGTGCCCAAGAGACTTATTTAAATTATAACTATCCTACAAATTTTAAAATTTTTGCCTAAGCAGCTACATTAGTAACACATTTTACGCAGTATTAGTGGCCTTTTTGACACTTACCCATCAAGGATTAACATTTGCAGAGAACCAAAGATTAATTAGAAAAAACAATATATCATTTTATTTCTGGTTTAGAAATTCCTAACTGGAGAGAACAACAGACTTCTGAGAAACAGCATTTTTTAAGCCCTGAGTACATTTATTTTCAGAACTTTTTCACTCATGAAAAATTAGCTGCCTTTCTTTAGTAAGCTGTGAGAATGGGCCTTATAAATATAGTAGAATGACACTTAGGATTCCTATGAAAAGAAAAGCAAATAAATAATTCCCCTTCAGCTAAAGGGGCCAGTAAGTAAACAGTTCACATAAAATCATGTGCAATTATAGTCCTTCTAGTACTTTGGAACTCTTCTAAATGTTTATGTTCTTGCAAGGTTCAAGAGTTGAACAGGAATTACATATGCTGTCCTCCTACGTAATCTTATAGAGGCAATGTTATTTCTAATACTGTCCCACGGTTTGGTGAAGTGTGGAGGCTAACCATCTGTCATCAATAATGCTGTCGAGAAGATTTGGAAAGCGTTTGATCGGCTTTTGGCAGTGCGTTATCTGTTAAAATATTGTTGGAGGCAAACCTGGGAAGTTTTGATGAATTTAAAGGAGACACAAATGTCTCAGCACATGGGCGGCCTGATACTAGGATGGTGAAGTGTTTTATTTAGTAGAGGCACAGATTTCTGTGCAAGTCAATAAAGAAAAGAAGCATTGCTGTGTTTGTATATTCAAGCATATCCGCTAGGCTCCACAATAGAGCACTTTTCAGCGCTCTGAAAAGATGGCATTGGGAAGAGGCATCTGTTGAATGCATTAAGGAAAACTCCTCGTGCACTGAAGGAGAAACTGAAGAGAAAGAGAGATGGGAGGAACAGCCTGGTTGGAAATTAAACATTAGGAGACATAGAAATAATGTTCGGCATATCAGTCAAAGGAAAATGGGTTTGATAACATTACACCATTTCAGCTCCCACGTTGTTAATATTAGTTTGGAAGAAAAGACAGAAAAGTCGGGGTGGGGATAAAAAAGCAGGGATATGAACGATGAAGTGTCCAGTTAAACATACAACACGGATAATTTGTAAGAACTTAATGGAACCATCAGGAAACATTTCTTTTCCCAGCTCCGGAAAGCAGCCAAACTAGGCTGGCCATGGGTATCAAACAACTACCTAGTGGGGATCTAGCGGGCATGTCTTTCAAAGGGTTTCTGGGTTTGTAGCTCAACTGATTTTCACACACAGAAATACTGGCAATAAGGGCCTGCTTTAATCTCTGTTTACCATAATGTACCAATGGAGTATAATTCTAAGCAGTTTTTATTTAAACATGAAAGAAAGTTTTGACAGAAAAGATGTGAGAGAGAAAAATGATGCCAACTGAGGATTTCCCTCCATTCATGATAGTTTTGTGGGAAATGGTTTAGACCTTTTTTAAAAAATTAATTTTTTTATAAAAAAGCAAAACCCTTTTTAAAAAAGGTAATGATCTGTGGAATGAAGGCATGTCTATGCCTCACTCGTTTCTACAAAATAGGATAGCAATTCTGATTCCATAAGACTATAGTGAGGTTGTCCTGTCAGAAGTCAAAAAGAAGTAAAAACTTAATGCAAAGTCACATGTTAAAACTTAATTTGAATTTTTTTTAAATAGCATATCACACACACACACACACATATGTACATGTATAGGTAATGACTCCTTAAATGAGGCATCTTTCTTCCTGGAAATTTACAAGAAAGAGATCAACACTCATCAGTCTATATCGACTTAATGAAGCCTGATTGGAAGATGGGAAATGACTTAAATGACTTCAGGAATATAGGTCCTTTTAACTTATATTGCATTATGCTCAGTTTATCATTTATGCTTATAGGTCTTTTATTATTATAATATAATTCAGTGAAAAGTGTCTGTTTCTTGATCCACTTGTAAATAAGAAATTCTTTTGCCACTGATAAAAGAATGAAGATTATTTCATCTACATCTTTCAAGTGCATTTGATTGCCAAATTATTAGTAGTGATCTAAAGACAGAACTGAATGAGAGAAGATAGAAAATGTCTTCATCATCAATCTTTCACATACTCAAAGCGGGGGGAAAAAAAGAATGTTTTCTTTCAACATTTAGTAAATGCCTTAGGGACATAATGCTTTATCAAGAAAGGGCAAGAGGAATTCAGTTCCATCAGTGGAAAACAGAAAGTAATGAGGAAAAAGCAAAGTCTTACAGGATTGATGTGTGAAGCATACACACACACGTTCTTTCCTTTCTTCCTGGTTGACTTTCCTATTTTATTAACACAATTCTGAAACAAATCATTAAATAACAAGCAGGACTGTGCTAAGACATAAAGGTTGATTTAGGTCTTGTTTTAGATTAAGGCTTAAAACACACACACATATTCCAAAATAAATCTACTAATTCCCCCTAAATCATGTGGTCCAGTACCCAGCCAAACAAAATGTCTTTTGAGATCTTTCTTTTTGAGCTACTGCTTTCTTTCATAATAAGGAATCCCAGAGTTGGCTGTAATTATGTATGTATTTGCATATGTTATAGCTCAAACCAGAATGCTAGCAACCCCTCTGCAAGGAAGACTAGTTAGCAAACTCAAAAACAATATTTTTATTCCCATAAGTAATTACTTAATTAATGCTTTCTGTCTTGATTATAGCTTTACTAAATGAAAATGTCTTTCATTTTTACCTATATATTTGAACTTTCCACATTTCCTATACCCTAGAATCAAAGTAGACAGGCTTTTTTTAAATGATAAGCAATCAAAAAATATCACCTTAGGAATACATATATAACTACATCAAGATACATAAGCCATCAAAAAAATCTTAGTAATTGAATTTCATAATAACAAATATATTATTGTGCATTAATTTTTAGACGGTAGGAACTGCAAAAAAGGATAATTCCTATTTTTTCGGTAAATTAACAAGGGGAAGTGAATAAACTGAAGCAATTAGGCAGACTGAGCAGGCTTTGTAAACATGACGGTTAACATTCACTGAGCACAGACTGGGCTTCTCAGGCAGCAGCAATGGTAAAGAACCCGCTTGCCAGTGCAGCAGACATAAGAGATATGGGTTCAATCCCTGGGTAGAGAAGATTCCCTGGAGGAGGGCATGGCAACCCACTCCAGTGTTCTTGCCTGGAGAATCCCAGGGACAGAGGAACTTGGCAGGCCTAGTCCATAGCGTTGTAAAGAGTCAGACAGGACTAAAGTGACTTAGCACACACTCACGAGCACAGATTATGTGTCAGGCACTGTTTTAAACACTTTACATGTTTTCATCGTAAAATGTAATCCTCACAACAGCAATCATATAACGTAGGTAGTTTGACCTCATTCTAAAGTAAAGTCAAAGAAAACCAAGAGGCTAAGTAACTTGACCGCGGTCACCCAACTGCTGGAGCCAGAACTCTAACTCACATTCAGGGTGACTTCAGGGTTGCTGGGTCACAAACACACCTTCCCAAATAAACATGTCCAAACCTAAACTCATGAAGTTTATTTACAACTGTTTTTTGCGTTGTTTTAGAAACTTTTGTGTGGAGGGAAAACCATTGAAATATTTCAGTTGATAAAAAGATGTGTTGACTATTGTATTCATCAGGGTTCTCCAGAGAAATAGAACCCATAGGATGTAAATATTTCAGTTGATAAAAAGATGTGTTGACTATTGTATTCATCAGGGTTCTCCAGAGAAATAGAACCCATAGGATGTACAAATAGAGATTGTTTTAGGAATTGGCTCATGAGATTGTGAAGGATGCCAAGTCCAAAATCTTGAGTAGGTCGGCAGGCTGGGGATCCAGGGAAGACTTTCAGTTTGTGTTCAAAGATGTCTTCTGACAGAATTTCCTCTTCTTCAGGCAACATCAGTCTCTTTCCTATTAAGACCCTCTACTGTTTGGATGAGGCTCACCCACATTAGGAAGGGTAATCTTCTTTATTCAAAGTCTGCCCATTTAAATGATAATCTCATCGTTAAGTATCTCTTCACAGAGACTTCTAACTGGGTACTGTGGCTTTTATGTTGATATATAAAATTAACCATCACAACTGTACACTTGTATGTGTTTGTGTATTTATATGTTATGGTTGAAAACAAATTAGCAAAACCCTTAATGAGGAAGAAGAATTTATCCAACTCTGAAACAGTACTTACTGAGCACCTATTTCCTGGCTATCACACTATAAAGAACATTCCAAGTTTACCAATTTCCATAATCTGGATGGGACAGTTCAAAGAGAGACAGATAGACTGTATACAAATAACTGTTTTAATGAAGAGGTTGTGATGGGTTCTGATGGGAGAAAGAGTTATGGACTCGATCATGCCCACCCCAGGGTGTGAGCTGGATTTCAAAGAGGAGACACTTGAGCCCCATTGAAGAGGAAGAGCACTCAACCAGGAGGAGAAAGTTTAAGAAGACAGATATGAAGACAAAAACATAGAGATGGGGTTTAAGGATTTGTAGGAAATCTAGTGAGATTGGAGTGTGACATTCATGATGGGAAGAGATAGGAATGACTGCATAAGTCATGGTATTTGGTATGGAAATTTGGGTTTCATCTTTACTTATCAAGAGTTGAGCAGTCGTATTCCTGCAGGGCAAATGTGGAAGAATGTTCTAGGCTGAGTGGAAGGGAGGTACGGGGATATGAAGCAGCCGGCTGTGCCCGTGGATTATGAGGACAAGACAGCAGAAGCATGAGGGAGCATATTTAGAAAATGAGTGGTAGGTTTGCAGGGGATAAAGACAGCATCAAAGGAAAGGACCTGAGCACAGTTCATTTTAGACATGAATTTTGAGATAGAATGGACAAAAGTTGAAAAACTTTGTCATCTCACATGTCTTTTATAATGAATAAAATAAGTTGTAAGATCTCCTGATAAAATCAAAAAGGCAGTGGTGTGGTTGAAGTTAAATACTGAAACCTTTGGAAAACCTTCAGATAAAAAGGGGAAGCGAGGTGCCTGGGGACAGATGAATGTGAATGGCTGAGTGGAAAGAGGGTCTATTCTTCCCAGTGCGCTGGTGGCTTGTTTACTTTGGAGCAAACTTCCTAAAGGAAGGGATTCTGTCTTTTCCACTCTGTGGCCCAAAGCGTTAAATACAATTCAGGACAAGGTAGCTACTATTAATTATAAAAGCTGAGGGTGAAGTTTGTCTAACCATTATCAGTTTATGGCTAAAATGGGGCACAGAACTGGCAGGGACTCTGAGTTGACCAGTGTTTGCTCCCACCTGCTGAATAGAACTTTCCATGAACTAAATATTCAAGTTGTGAGCGTTGTGAAGTGCCCCCAAGAAATTTATAAAAGATTAGAAAAGATTCAAGTTAAACATGTGTGAGGTAGAAGGAGCCCTGCCACTGTTCTCAGGGGACAAGGCTGAGCTAGCATTTCTTGTCCTTTGACAATCAAATATTATGAAAGTCTACTAAGCAGGCTTACTGGCCTAATTTGATTTTCTACTTCTTTCCCATTGTGTGTATAATATAATCAGTTTTGAGGAAACTTGTGCAGCTCTGATTCTACTGCCACCAACATGTTTAGACATTATTGAAAGGGCCAAAATAATGTTTTGATGGCAAAGCTGGTTTGACATGAAACCAAAACAGATGGCTCAGTGTATTTCTCCTGTCTTCTCCACATGATGTCAAATGATCAATTCACCTGACTGGGGCAGGAATTATGTGTGTGCATGAGTATGTATGTGAGCAGGGAGGGCCGGAGGGATAATCAAAGAGTTTTGTTATCCTTTTCTTTAACTAAATTGGTGAAATTGTTGATCAAGTCACTGTTGGGTGTTTTCAAAGTCACACTAAGTGGGGAAATGAAATTTTATGATTTCTGGACAAAGTAACTTAGTTTCTTTAAAAGGCATCCCTGGTTCAGGAAGATTCCCTGGAGAAGGAAATGGCAACCCACTCCAGTATTCTTGCCTGGAGAATTCCATGGGTAGAGGAGCCTGGAGGGCTGCAGTCCATAGGTTCAATAAGAGTCAGACACTACCGAAGTGACGAAGCAAGCAAACAAGCAAGTGAGGTTAATAACTACTTGAAATTTGTAGGACAGTTTTCTGAACAATGTGAAATGCTGTATATAAATTAAGGTTCTTCTATTAGCAGATAGGCCATAAAAGCCTTCTGCTAGTAAAGATTTATTAAATTTTACTTATTTGAATTTTGCAGCCAGGGCCCTGATCCTAAATTGTAAGCCTTCAAGGAAAATCCTAGAAAAGGCATTCTAATGAAACATGCCACTTGAAGAAATGACTCACATCACGCCTCCAGGAATGTATGCATCTGGTGCTTATGAGGTCCCTGAGACAACAAGAGCACCCTGAACATGCTATATCTCTAGACTGGCACTGATTCAGTCTCCAAAACACAATGAACTTTTAAAAGTTACAAACTCTGTTAGAAAAATAGATAAATACTTTCCATAAGAAGGCATAGAGACCTTGGGTGTTGATTTACACCTTTTCCCTATCAAAAAGCTGGGGGTGGGTGGAGCTGAGGATAGAGGATTTTATTTTGGCAATGGACCCAGTTCCACTGTGTCGCATTTGTTTCTTCCCAGTCTGACTTCTGTGACCAGTCATAAAAGTTATCACGTTTCCTAGATAACTAATGCCAGGAACATTGATTATACCTAGCTCCTTAAATTATGAAGATGACAAGTACATGAAATTTTCTATGCAAGCACTTCTGTGACTGAATTAGCAAGCATACTGAGCCAAGTAGAAACTGAATGAATTCTACCGCTGGGTTCTACGCACCAAAATTTAATTAAGTTTCTGATCTAATGCTCCCCTTGTTTTATCGATTAGGGAAGTCATGAGTGGACCATGTCATTCTCAGAAGGACAGTGCAGTTGTGAAATCCAAGCAGTCTGTATGCCTTTCTCTCTCTTTTTTTTTTTTTTGCCTGAATGTTCCTTTCAAGTCTCATTAGATTATTATGAGTGTTACAGCTATACTAATCTTTTTTTCTGGGAAATGAACTTTTAAAATTGCACATTTTAAAAGTGACTTCTAGAGTTACCATGGCAGCTTCATTATAATGCACGGAGATGAGCATTATCACAGTTCGGCCTGATCTTTCCAGGGCTGTCAGGAAATGAGAATTCCACATAAAGTGAATCCTCCAGTAGGGCTCATAAAACTTGCCAGATCAAGTGCCTAGTCTTTCAGTTTAACAGTTTTAAATGAAAAGCTTTCTATCGTATACTGCACACGTCTCTGTTTCCTTCAGTGTGTTTTTGATGACTCAGGATCTCTGTTATCAATGGCTTATTGTGCTTAGAGCTGCACACAGTGCTGTTTGGTTTTTCAGTCTTCTTTTCCAGCTCAGTTTGCCAGCAGTTTATGATGACCAGGGACACTAAGACTCATTTCAGACTCTGAAAGGGTTTTTGTCCTCCCACCTCCCAGCAAAGATAGATCTATAAAGATATATCACCTAGGGCATCTAGGTCCTTTGCTGAAGTCTTCAGGGGCAGAAATGACAGATTCATCACTGATATGCAATGCCGTTGGTTCCAGAACCATCTTTCTAGAGGCACAATTGGTCTTTTGTCCTGACTTCCTACCCCTAGTCCAATATAATTACTCCTTGCCAATTTCTAGATTTATCATATTCTGATGGGCTTTTTCTTACCTCTGCACTGCGTACCGTAAGCAGTTCCTTACACAGAAGTTTCTAGGGCTCCAAACAAGGGGCTAAGACTCATCATTCGTTGTGAAACTTAAGGACACAGGCCTGCTTAACCTCCTTGGGCCTGTTTTCTCATCTCTAAAATGATGTTTTTAAGATAAAATTCAATTATGTATTTGGAGTACATAGTATAGTCTTCAGCTCATAGTAAGAGTTCAGTCTGAAAGCAACTATATGTATGGAATATGATGGTGATTGCATGTAAAAACACACACAAAGCACCACAACTGATAAATGGTAGGATCGTAGACTGTTTTGGGAACTTTAAGTTGTAGTATGATTTAAATATTGACCTGCCATCAAACAGCATTTACTTGTCTGTGTGGTCTCTTTCTGTGATTGTTACTACTGTATAAAGTTTGTAATAAGACACTTGTGTACTCCATCCCATAAGTAAACTTGTAATGAAATTAGAGATTACAAGTGTCTAACATAATGCACTGAGTTCAAATTGTGGGGGTAGTTTAACAAAAAAAAAAATGGGACTTTGGCTTCTGAGAGAAGCCATCTCATCATCTTAGACTCTCCATTTCCTTATCTCTAAAGCATCAAGTACTTTCTTCCAAGATTAGAAAAAGATAAACTTTGTACATAGTAAGTACATAATAAAGTTATTATTGCATTTAATTTCTAGATGTAATTACATATAAAATAAAAGCAACTGAAAAATGAAATCTGAATTCACTCCCAGCTGAATGTATGGCTCACCAGAAAGGATAATATGTAATGTATAGAGTGGGATTTTACACTATCACTAAAGCAGTGGATCAACAATCATATTACACGTTAGGAGAACATTTCGCTCCCTTGCTCTTCCTTAAGTGTTAAAAACAATCCATTTATAATTGCATCAAAAAGAATAAAATACCCAAAACATCCATGAATAAATTAACTATAGAGGAAAAAGACCTGTAGTCAGAAAACTAAAAGACGCCCTTGAAAGAAATTGAAGGCAACACAAACAAATGAAAAGATATACTGTTGAAAGAATAAATATTGTTAAAATGACCAACTACCCAAGGAAGTCTACAGATAGAAAGCATTCTCCATCAAAATACTAATGGTATTTTTCACAGAAATAGAACAAATAATTCTAAAATGTATATGAAAACACAAAAGACCCTGAATAACGTAAATAATCTTGAGAGAGAGCAAAGCTGAAGTACCATGCTTCCTGATTTCAAACTACACTATGAAGTTGCTGTAATCAAAACAGTATGGTACTAGCACTAATAAAGACACATAGTGAGTAGTGAAGTCGCTCAGTTGTGTCTAACTCTTTGCGACCCCATGGACCGTAGCCTACCAGGTTCCACCATCCATGGGATTTTCCAGGCAAGAATACTGGAGTGGGTTGCCATTTCCTACTCCAGGAGATCTTCCTGACCCAGGGATTGAACCCAGGTCTCCCACATGGTAGGCATTGTAGGCAGACGCTTTACCATCTGAGCCACCAGGGAAGAATATAAAGGCACATAGATCAAAGGAACAGAATAGAGAACCCATAAATGAATCCATATTTGTAAGGTCAATAATCTATGACAAAGGAATCAAGAACACACAGTGAGGGAAGACAGCCTCTTCAACAAATGGTGTTGGGAAAATTGGGTAGCTCCATGCAAAACAACCAAACTGGACTATTTTCTCATACTATATGTAAAAATGAACTCAAAATGAGTGAAAGACTTACATAAGACCCAAAACCATAAACTCCTAGAAGAAAACGTAGGCGGTATACTCTTTGTCTGAACAATACCTTTTCAAATTAAACAAATAGGATTATATCAGACTAAGAAGCTTTTTCACGGTGAAGGAAATGATCAACAAAATGAAAAGGCTACCTATTAAATGGAAGAAGATAATAACAAATGATATTATCTCATAAGGAGTTAATAACCAAAATATACTAAGAACACATACAATTCAACATTGAAAAGCATAATTAAAATGGGCAGATAATGTGAATAGACATTTTTCACACAAATTGTCAGCTGGGAGAAAGATGCTCAACATTACTAATCTTCAGAGCAATGCTAATTAGATCACAATGAAAGGTACTACACATCTGTGAGAATGGCTATTAAGCAAAAGACAACACATAACAAGCATTGGCAAGGATGTGGATAAAAGGAAATCCTCATATACTGTTGATTAAAATGTAAATTGGGGCAACCACTAAGGAAAAGAGTATGGAGGTTCCTCAAAGAAATTAAAAACAGAACTACTATGCAATTCAGCTATTCCACTTCTGGGTACTTTCCCAAAACAAAAACAAAAATGTTATTTTGAAAAGATATGTGCACCCCTACCATGGAGTAGGAAATGGCAATCCACTCCAGCGTTCTTGCCTGGAAAATTCCATGGACAGAGGAGCCTGGCAGACTACAGTCCATGGAGTCAGAGAGTCAGACATGACTGAGCACACACATGTTCACTGCAGCAGTATTTACAATAGTCAAGACATGAAAGTTACCTAAATGTCCATCTGTAGGTGAATGAATAAAGAATATATATGGTATATATGAAATGGAATATAGCCCAGCCATAATTAAGAATGAGATCTTGTCATTTACAAAAACATGAGTGAACCTAGAGGGTATTATGCTAAGTGAAATAAATCAGACAGAGAAAGACATATACAATATGATTTCATCTTATAGGTGGAATATAAAAGCAAAATAAATGGGAAAAAAATCAGAAATATATGCATAGATACAGAGAACAACAAGTGGTTGCCAGAAGGGAAGAGAATTAGGAGATTAGTGAAATAAACAAGGGAAATTAGATACAAACTTCCAGTTAAAAAATAAATGAGCCAGTGATATGAGACATACAGCATAGGAAACATAATAATAATGTAATATCTTGGTATGGTGACAGATGAAAACTAGACTTATTATGGTATTCATTTTATAATATAGAGAAATACCAAATCACTGTATTATTCTCCAGGAACTAACATGCTATTGTAGGTTAATTATACTTTATAAACAAACTCATAGAAAAAAGATCAGATTTGTGGCTACCAAAGGCAGTGGGTGAGAGGAAGCGGGATTGTATGAAAGTCATCCAAATGTACAAACTTCTAGTTATTAAATAAACAAGTACAAGAGATGCAATGTAAACATGATTAATGTAATTAACACTGCTGTATATTACATTTTAAAGTTATTAAGAGAGTAAATCCTAAGAGTTCTTATTGTAAGGAAAGAATTTTTTTTCTTTTTACTTCATGTCCCTATGAGATGATGGATTCAGTAGTCTTATTATGGTAATCATTTCATGGTGCATGTAAAATAAATCATTATGTTCTATTCTATAAACTTACAGAGTGAAGTGAAAGTCACTCAGTCGTGTGCAACTCTTTGTGACCCCATGGAATTAGTCCATGGAATTCTCCAGGCCAGAATACTGGAGTAGGTAAGCCTTTCCCTTCTCCAGGGGATCTTCCCAACCCAGGGATCGAACCCAGGTCTCCCACATTGCAGGCAGATTCTTTACCAGCTGAGCCAAAATGCAGCATGCCAATTCAGTTCAGTCGCTCAATCGTGTCTGACTTTTTGTGACCCATGGACTGCAGCACACCAGGCCTTCCTGTCCATCACCAACTCCTAGAGCTTACTCAAACTCATGTCCATTGAGTTGGTGATGCCATCCAACCATCTCATCCTCTGTCATCCCCTTCTCCTCCAATTATATCTCAATAAAACTGAAAGAAAAAGAGAAAAATAGTAAATACATGGATGTATCATTCACAAGCTGAAACAATTAGGCTTTCCACTACCTTCTACGACCTTTCTTGCTTCCTTCAAGTCTTGCCCAAATGGTGCCTTCACAACTGATAGCCCTACTTAACATGGCAGCCATCTACCTGCTCCCAACCCTGCACTTTATGGCACTAATCACTTCCAACCTACTATGCAATTTACTTCTTTGGGGTGTTTATTTCTGATGTTTCCACACAAGGATGTAAGCACCACAAAGGTAGATTTTTTTTTTTTCTTTACCGATTGTATCTTAAATACCTAAAGCAGTACCTGGCATTGAATGACATTTATTGATTATATGAACAAAGTTTTACTATTGCTTTTCAGACCCTCTATCTATCTATCTATATATAATTTACTATTATTTGGGAACTAAAGTTACAAAAGTTATTATATACTAATTTTAATTAATAATAAATTAGCAATATAAATCATAAGGTAAAACAAAGCAAGTCTGTTTTTATTCATTATTTTGAGCCCTTAATTTTCTTTTTTGCAACAAAAACTTCTGGTTTTAGTTGAATACTCCTGTCTTTATTTGGTCATTCTGCAGTAATGTTTTCTGCACAAGGATCTTAACAGAGTTTTGAGTGTCTTTTTGACTTTCTGCTTTTGGATTAGATTTCCTCAAGGACATGTTCCCCCACACCTGTCCTGCTCAGAGAATTTACATGGAGTGCCATAATCTTGAGGACAGTAAATACACCTGGTAGCTGGAAACATTTTGTGTTTGTAGGTAACATCACAAAGATGGCCTCGATTAGTTTTCCTTAAGTTTTTCCCAGGGCTTCCAGGTAGTGCAGAGGTAAAGAATCCCCCACACGCCCATGCAGAAAACAAAAGAGACACAGGTTTGACCCTAGGTCAGGAAGATCCCCTGAAGAAGGGATGGCAACCCACTCTGGATTTCTTGCCTGGAGAATCCCATGGCAGAGGAGCCTGTTCACAAAGAGTCATGCAACTGAGCATGCAAACTTTTTGTGTATGGAAATTAGCTGGGGGTCTTGTAAAAATGCATATCAAGAGTAGATAGACCTCCAGTAGGGCTCTAGATTTTCATCTCTAATCAAAGACCAGGTGATATTGACACTGTCGATGCAATAAATACCCCTTGCCTAACAGGGATCTAGGTTAAACTTTTTTATTGTCAATTAACCTGTTTCCTACCTGAATTTAACTTCAGTTTGATTTCTTAAAGGGCAACAAGGAGAAAGCATACACTTTTTCTTTCATAGTTTAAAATTGTCTGGCAACATTTTTACTTAGTAATATTAACCATAAATTTCAAATTCGTGTACAATAGCACTTACCAAAAACCAGGAGAATGTTAGTTTTTAAGAACAATCTAAAGACAGGTGTAGATTTTATTCTCTAACAATGTTCAAATTTAAGATTGTAATGAGCCTCGCTGAAAAGCGAAGCCGGAAATGGCAGATTTGTTTTGATAGAGACTGAGAATTTCGAATGTGTGTTAAAGACTTGACGTGTCTTTGAAACTCTGCGCTGTGGAAACACAGGAGCCAGGAAAGGAGCCCAGCCAAGCGATTCCACTCTAAAGATGTCAGAGTCCCTTCTCTGAGATGTCCAAACGTCCCTTTCAGAGATGAAGGGGGAAGGGCCTCAGTCTTCCTGTAGCCGAGTAAACCAAGAGCGCTTTTTTTCATGTAAATCAGTCACAATTCCTTAAAGAAATGCATTCTTCCTCTCCTGAAGGCAGCTGGAACTTGCATCTTTCTTCTAGTTCAGGCTTTGTTTTCTCAGACATTGGAGAGGAGGACAATTGAAATTAATTTGTCTTTATTCTCTTCAGGAAAATGAACTAGCTTAGAAAACAGAAGAATTGCAGTGTGTATGTGGAAGAGAGACCCTAATGCTGGTGTCCCAGGCACCTCACAGTTCCTTGGTTTGAGTCGGATTTATGAACCAGTCCCTTCTTTGACCTAACTGCCGCGGGGGAAGGGGGCTGTTCTGAGTCCCCCGTTGGTCACTGGGAGAGACCGTCTGCTGACCAAGCATTCTCCTAGCTGTTTGTAACTGTCTTTACTTGGAGTTCTCTTTTATGATTCAGTGCTACTATTGTTTGGGTTAGGCAATATTCAAGTTCTTACTTAATCCAACCTGATGCAATCTGAGTGGAAACAGACTGTGTTCCCTTGTATCTTAAAAAAAAAATTTTTTTTGGTAATATCATTGTGGCTGGAGCCGTTAGGGGAACTTCGAGAAGACAATAAGAAAATCATGGCTTAACTGGGGATTTTAATGTGACAGAGTGTGGAGCTTCTTATAGTCACACAAGTGCACTGACATTGAAGTATTTGCCTTTGAAATTAGGTAAACTGAGTTTAAAATTTTCAGAGGGGCAAATTAGCATGTAGTATCTCAAGATCTCATAATTCTCCTTTCAGTATATCTGTTTCCTGAAGGAACACTGGCAAATCATGTTGCATCTGAAAGTTGAGATCCTCTGTGACAAAATCAACCATAACAGTTAATGTAACACTCTAAAGCAGGGATTCTTAAAGTTGGAATCATTACCAGAAGCTTCAGCGATTACATAGAGCATTTGTACAGTTTACTGGGAGAGGGTATGTTAACTTTCATCAGATTGTCAGATGGTTTTGTAATTTTCCCAAAAAGGTGAAGAACCATCTCACTTGTATCTCTCAAAATAAATGTTTGTAACATTGAGCTAAACATTCCATTTCCAGGAATCATACTAATGAACAATTTCCAAGTTGTTTGTAATAGTGATAAAAGAGGAAAAAACCTTAAAGTATTCATCAATAGAAAATAGTTCAAAATATTATAGCACATTTATATTACGGAATACTACATGTGCATGCTTAGTCTTTCAGTCATGTCTGACTTTTTATGACCCTTTGGACTGTAGCATGCCACGCTCCTCTGTCCTTGGGATTTTTCAGGCAAGAATACTGAAGTGGGTTGTCATTTTCTCCTTCAGGGGATCTTCCTAATCCAGGGATCAAAACCATGTCCCCTGAGCCTCTTGCATTGTAGGCAGATTCTTTACCCACTAAGCTATTTGGGAAGCCGTTGGGAACACTATACTGCCAACAACAATAATGAGGTTCCTGGGGGAGAATGCAGACATGTACATATATGACTGGTCATTTTGCTTTATGCCTAAAACTACCACAACACTGTTAATCAACTATCAACTATACTCCAGTATAAAATAAAAAGTTTAAAGAAAAAAAAAATAAGGCTCATATCAAAAACTGTCTAAGATATCTTGTTAACTTAAGGGCCTTCTGTTCTTTAGGTGATCAATTAAGAATCCATGATGTGCTCGACACTGTGTTTGATACCAGGGATTAAAGTAAGGAAATACCCTTTTCTAGTTTCATTTCAGTTAAGGTCTAGATGAGATCAATGTGTATTTATAATATATGGATAAAGATGTAAGTGCTAATGTTTTCTTGCATGTGTGTATTTTCATATACTTATCGAAAGTTTGGAACAAAATAAATCAAGAAAAATGATTTTATTATCAGGGATTTGAAAAGAGGTAAGAGATGTTCAATTTTTCTTACTTTGTTTGAATTTACTTAAAAGCATCTATTTCTTTTGTAACACTTAAATGTTTTTAACCATTTACTTAAAATTCACTCTGGGGGAAAGCATTGTTTTTAAGCTGAGTATATAGCTAACCATCAGAGTCCTCATATAGTAACAAAACAACTCATAAGTTTCATTTTTTTCATAAAATTTTGACTTATACTAACAGCCAGTTTGGGCTTCCCGGGTGACACAGTGATAAAAGAATCTGTCTGCCAATGTAGGAGACTGAGGCTCAATCCCTGGATCGGGAAGATCCCCTGGAATAGGAAACGGCAACCTACTCCAATATTCTCGCCTGAAGAATCCCATGGACAGAGAAGCCTGGTGGGCTACCAGGGGGTCTCAAAAAGTTGGATATGACTGAGAGACAGCACACACACACCAGCCGGTTTAACTATCTTTTTGTATTTAAGACAATATTTAAAACTATGTCTCTATTCTATTCCCATGTAACAGTGATTACACATGAAACCCTCTTCTCTCTCTTCTTCGGGTATAGGGCAGACATATCAAGTAGTTTCAATCCGCAGTGTTATTTGGTAGACAAAATACTGACATCAACCTGGAAGAATTAATAGTTATTTGGGTTAAGTTCCAAAGTGTTTTGTTCAGTATCTAACCACCAACCACATGCTCTTGGAGAACTTTTCGGCTGAGTTCAATTCTCACAAGTGTATTTTTTAAACTCTCTAAAACTCAGAGATAAATGTTTGAGTGCAATTTATATCATGTTTTACTGATGTAAATCTTTGTGCGAAGGGCTAGGGGTTCTCTGGTAGCTCAGACAGTGAAGAATCTGCCTACAGTGCAGGAGACCTAGGTTCGATTCCTGCGTAAGGAAGATCTCCTGGAGAAGGAAATAGCAACCCACTCCAGTATTCTTGCCTGGGAATTTCTAGCCTATGGATAGCGGAGCCTGGTGGACTATAGTCCGTGGGATGCAAAGAGTCGGACACAACTGAGCAACTAACACACTCTATGAAAGATAGTGTGCCTATTTGGTGATCTTGTCATTCATTAGCTTTTCCATGAAAAGAATGCATATGCATCGGTTGAGCTGCGATGGGGAAGCATGACAGGAGAGCTGACGTGGAGGAGTCCGTGAATGGTATTTGAGCACTACCTAAAATGTCGTAAAGAAGCATATGAGAAAAAAGACTCTGATATGTCACCTTCAGCGATTAACACCTCTGATGTTCATCACCATCAGTTCTCTCCTGAGGGCATAGGAGTGTCACACATTCCAGCCACCTTGCATTTGGGTGGGGTCACAGGCTAATTCTGGCCAAAGGATGGGAAATAAACTAATGTGTGTTCATCCCAAGCTAAAACCCTTGATTGATAGAGAAAACCCTTCCCACACACCTTTTCCCTCCCATGGTGATTCCGAAAGCCACCACAGAGGGAGTAACACAACTGCAAGGTGAAGTGCATCCTGGTAATATCTCTGTCAGCCTGGACCCCTGAGTGGCTTCATGGACACTCGCTGCCCTTGGAAAGTGGCCAGGACTATGAGCATAGTCGACAGGCCTATGTTCTAACAACTGAGACTTCAGTGGTATTTCTTCCTGCTGCAAATACAGCCTGTTTTTATTAACATAGCCATACTCATGTCCAATCATATTTCAGTTTTTTTAATTTAGCTTAGTTTAAAAGTTTAATTTTTAAGAGTCTGATATGTACCAGGCACTGTGTTGGGTACCAGGAATACAAGGTGGAAAATTTCTATTCTGAAGGAGCTCTTTCATTATAACCACTCAGAGTGCTGCTAAAAAATAAGAAATTCCTCAAATCAAATTCAGTTTTATTGGAAGAGAATGTCTAGGCATGAGCACCTAGAACAAGCTAGTCAACTAAGACTTGGTCATCTTTATGTTTGGATTGATCTCATGGTAGATAAGGACACAAGGTTATTTTGACTCCTTCCTGTAGATGTAAAGGCAGGCTGTTGTACTTGCCTTATGAGAACTATGAGACCCCTGCTAGAGTTCTGCTTAACTGACTGGCCCATACTGGCACCATTCAGTTGTGTGTTTGGGGCAGAACTATTTCAATGACTGCACAAAGACAACTTTGCTTAAAACAAAAGTAAGATCTCCATTTCCAGAATGAATGGAAGAATTGAGATTTTTCACTGTCATAGAACTTTTGCTAATTTAAATTAAAAGAAAAACACTGATTTTTTACTGACTATTAATTTCTATTCATAATTTATAAATGTATACATTTTAAACACCAGTAACAGGGTTGTGGCACAATGGCTGGAGTGGTAATAAATATTTTGAAAGCAGCTTCTTAAATCAGGATTTGGATATGGAAACAGAAACCACTAAGCTTTAAACATTCATGTGTTAAAAGAAATTGAAACAGAAGGAATTCTTACTCTTCTCTCAGGAACATTTCAGCTCTGTCCACGCTAGGAAGATGTTCTTGTCCATGTCTTCAATAGAATTATATGAGCTTCCGCCACATTTGAGCCTTTGTTCTAGTACTGATCCAAATCAAATGCACTTTGCAGATCAATAAATAATTATCATTCACAGAATTTATTTGTATCCATTCCCATCACTTAGCTGTCTGCAGTCTGTCAACTTCATTTACGCAGAATTCAGAATTTGAATTAACATAATTGCAAATAGCTTCTTATGATCCATAAAGGGTTTAATGAAATGGGAATGCAGGAAAGCCCTCTTTTTATAGTCCTGATGACAGCAGAAACTGGAATTATCTGGAATGTAAACAAAAACTTAGCTCAACAGTCTCAATTTCCAGATCCACTATATATTGATTTTCCATTAAGAAGATGTACAGTTCTTGGAACATGCTACCTGTATTCTTACTTATTTATATATTTATTTACTCATTCATTCGTTTTGCGGTGGGGTGGCTGTGGCTGCCAAATAAAATAAATTTCTGGAGTAGTAGAATATATCAATGCCTTTAAAATGTGCACCTAGTATAGGAAAACACTCCTTTAGGAGTAAGGAAAAAATATTATGGGTGGTAGATGATTCTTGTCTACTGTGAGCTTTGCATGGAGGTGAATATGCATACCTATAACTCACTAAAAAAATTAAGTTTTTGGAATTAGTCAGGATTCCACAGTAGATGAAATACTCTAGGTTCAGGGCAGTGGAAATGTACCAAGAAATCATACACTGCTACCTGAATCCCATTTGAGCTCATCTTCTTATACCTTTTTTTTTATCCTCCCAGTTAAAATAACTCAGTTGTAAAGAATCCGCTTGCAATGCAGGAAACCCTGGTTCAATTCTTGGGTTGGAAAGATCCCCTGGAGAAGGGAAAGGCTACCCATTTCTGTATTAGGCCTGGAGAATTCCATGGACTGTAGAGTCCATGGGGTCGCAAAGAGTGGATAAGGACTAAGCGACTTTCACTTTCACTTTAGAGAGAAATAGTGAAGTGGTCATAGAGTCAACTTTCTATAGACAGCTTAAAAAAAAAAACACTGTAGCAAGACAATAACTTAATTCAGAAGTTCTAAACATTGGAGATTTCTGTGGTGAATACGAACATAGTAAAGGCTCTGAGAAGTCTTGTGGGAGTGGCCCATATTTCCTAAATGTATTCAAATATTTTTCAACCTCCAACTAACTTCCCACAGAATACACTGAAAATAAGACCACACTGGCTCCCCAGACTCATCTCTTGCCATTCCAAACCTTAAAATTGGGTCATAGACTCACATCTCTCCATCTCCACAGTTTTTACACATGCTGTTCTTTTTACCTATATTTTGTTTTATTTTCCTTAAACTTTTTTTTCCCCTTTATTATTATTGCTATTCCAGCTTTAAGGGGATAAACCTTACCTGTAGTCTGGGTCACAGCTTAGCTGTAATTTTTCCTGGGAAGCTTTTCCTAAAGCTCCAATTACAAACAGCATGCTGTTTGTCCACTTAATCCCGCATCTCTTCATAACTGCAAACACCTTTAGTTGTAATGGTGTGTTTAATGATATTGCTTTCCTGCTGGATGTTAACCTCCACAGACCTGCATGCTCTGTTGTCTTATTCAATATTTTAGCCGCAGCATCTCACATGGTTCTTGGCACATCTTAAATACTAAATAGATAATTATTAAACTAAAATGAATATCTTGAGCCACTGGTTTATAGAAATGTTCTTGAGGCTTTGAGATTAAGAAAGCCACAGATTTGCAGTAAATTGTTATACTTTTTGACCTGAGAGGATTACACTGGGCTATATAAATTGCTTCATTTTATTTTACTTTATTTTTTGCTTTATCTTTTAATCTTTTAATTTTATTTTATGTATATGCCTAAATGGCAACCCACTCTAGTGTTCTTGCCTAGAGAATCCCATGGACAGAGGGGCCTGCTGGGCTGCGGTCTATGGGGTTGCAAAGAGTTGGACACGACTAAGCAACTAACACACACACACACATATCTTGAGGTCCCAGTATAGTTTACCAGGGAAGTCCATAGTTTACCAGCTAAAGCCAGAGGTTTCTAGACTTTAAGAACTGTAACACCTTGCTTTGCTTGGCATAATTTCATAATATGCTCATTTCTCCCTAATAAAAGCCACATAGTTCACATTTATTTTTAGATAAGTTTATATGGACATGTTTATGCACTATGTGTGCTGTGCTCAGCCGCTCAGTTGCTCAGTCATGTCTGACTCCTGGCGACCCCATTGACTGGAACTCGTCAGGCTCCTCTGTCCATTGAATTCTCCAGGCTAGAATATTGGAGTGAGTTGCCATTCCTTTCTTGGGGGATCTTACCAACCCAGGGATCAAACTTGGGTCTCCCACACTGCAGGCAGAATCTTTACCATCTGGGCCCCGTTTATGCACTATGCTGCTGCTGCTGCTGCTAAGTCGCTTCAGTCGTGTCCAACTCTGTGCGACCCCATACAAGGCAGCCCACCAGGCTCCCCTGTCCCTGGGATTCTCCAGGCAAGAATACTGGAGTGTGTTGCCATTTCCTTCTCCAATGCATGAAAGTGAAAAGTGAAAGTGAAGTCGCTCCGTCGTGTCCAACTCCTAGCGATCCCATGGACTGCAGCCTACCAAGCTCCTCCGTCCATGGGATTTTCCAGGCAAGAGTGCTGGAGTGGGGTGCCATTAAACTACTGAGATGTCCAATGGAATGTTTTCAAGCATCAAGCAGGCTTGAGCCTGGTTCGTGATTCTTACTCTATTTCTAATATCCAGGGAAAGTAAGTCTTGACTCTCTGAAGACACAGCCAACAAGAAGTATATCTAGATAACTGATATGTCTTAAATGTTTTAATGTTACTGCTATGGAGTAATATCACGACTAATGTCCTGACCAGTCTTTGTTCTTGGAATAAGTAGAAAACTCTGACATCTTTCAACAGTCTGTCGCAGTACTTCAGTTTCTCTGGAAAATGTTTAATACTGAACCTCTGTGATGGTTAATTTTATGTGTCATCTCGACCAGGTTAAGAGATACCCAGATAGCTGGTGAGATGTTATTTCTGGGTATGACTGCAAGGGTGTTTCCAGGCAAGATTAGCATTTGGTTTGGTAGATTGAGGGCCTGGATAGCACATAAGGGTGGAGAAAGGGAAAATTTGGTCTCTGTCAATTCTGGGATATCCATCTTCTCCTGTCCTCAGACATTGGCTCTCCTGTTTCTTAAGTTTTCAGATGCAGCCTAGTACTTAGGCCATTGAATCCCTGGTTCTCAACCCTTTGGCCTTGGACAAAAACCACCCCTCTGTTTATCTTGGGCCTCCAATTTGCAGAGGGCAGATCATGGGACTTTTTAGCTTCCCTAGATGAGTGAGCCAACCCCTCATAATAAGACTTTTTCTATCTATCTATCTATCCCCTATTGGTTCTGTTTCTCTGGAAAACACTAGTACAGCCTCTTCATAGATCGACTTATTTATTGTAAGTAAGTATTTGAGTAAAGGTTGATAATTTCTGAGAAATATGAATATAGATATTGTGAAAAAAGAAATGCTATGGCTATAAATTAAAATGGCATAGATGAGAAGAGAGATTATATTTGGCAGCAAGAGTTGTTACATTGAATTATAAAACGATACCTGTCATTTAGTAATGAACACAGCAGTGCAGTAGAAACTTGAGAGTCACTAGAAACTTTCCATCTTTGGAACTGAATCTTTAATGCTTTCTAGTGGTTATAGCTATATGATTGCCTCTGCTTGGTGAGAGCATTTCCTGAAATACATTTATATGATTTAGAAAAAGATATGGTATTTTCTATGAGCTGTCTGGAGCCCCAGTTTCATATTTGGATGTGAAAATCAATGGACTAAAGAGAAAAATAAGCAAAACAACAACAAAACAGGATTTAGAAGCATTGTTTCATAAAATTTAAGGGAAAAATGAATAAAATTTAAAAAATAAAATTCACTAAATTGTTCAGAGTGGTTATCTATGATAGATCTTTCTTACTATTATAAATTTTCAAAATTATTTACAGTGGCAAGGACTTTCAAAATTTAATACAGCTTCTTTTAGTCACTTTCAATTATACAATTAAGGTGTGCATTAATTTTATAATTGAATACAATGTTCAGTGCTTTGTTTTTTAAAAAAATATTAGGATGAATTGTTTAGATTAAATATGAGTGCTATATGCATAAATTCTATAACTGCTTATACACTGTCCCTACCCCCTCCCCAACCTCCCATACATATACCCTCTGTCTCTGCTCTAATGTCTCATAAAAACCTGTCTCCCTCAATTATCCTCTTTAGCATCTCCACAGCATACTCATAAAACTACCTTCCTCATCTTTTGAACCTCTCTTCTTAGGCACATGTAAACACACTCAGAAGCATATAATTTTCATCCATCATGGTAAAGAACAGTGTTGCATGGATAGACAGTCTGCCTTTCACCTAGCCCTCCTCTTATCATTTACTAAAACTTATTAATGGGTAGTTGAAAGGGAAAAAGCTCAAACAGAAACCTACCCGTAGAAAGTGAAAAATGGCCCTCCGTCTTTCTGATATGCATCAAGCTAATTACAATAATAAATAAAATATGAATATTGGGAATAAACCAGATCAATTATTTCCCATTATTATTTAGTATAAATGTTTCATAGTGAGAGATTATAACATACATGCATATGTGTACTACTACCAACAACAGTGTGCTAAAACTATTTCAAAATAAAATATTTTTATTAATAAGATGAGGAGAAGGAAAACCCGAAGCAAGAACATGAGGAAGCAGAGAGCAAGGGAGAAGGTGAAAACAAGTGAAATGGGATTTTAAGGACCAAGAGACAGAGGACCTTCATACATTAAAAGTATGATCATGCCTGCATTTGTATTTGGCTGACAATTTGTAGCAATCAGTTTTTAGTACTAAGATATATTAATAAGGACTTATGTGCCTCCAAGTCAATTAAATTTGGTTTATTAATGCATAATTCAATATTGTTGTATATAGCAGAATGCTTAAAAGGATTTTAAAATTGTGTCTTCTGATGTGGCCTGTAATATTTCAAGGAAACACCCACTGTCAAGTGAGTGAAAATGAATAATTATGGGAGCCCTAAAACCCCACAGTTGAGCAGACAAGACAGCTGCTATTATTAAGCACTCCAAATTGAAAGTATGGATTCTATCATTATAAGAACAAAGACAGTGCTGTGATAATTATGGAAATGCTATAGCTTCCATTTTTGCTAATGTTTTCAGTGGAATATTTAAAGCCACAAAAGGTTAAGATAGAGAGCTCAGTCTCTGTATCTTGTTACTCACTTAGATGAATGCAATTTTTTTTTTTTTTTTTTACCAATTGTAGTCATAACAGAGCTTGCAATCCCTGCAACATCACGATAAGAAAGCAACAATTTGGGCAAGAAATTAAATGATAATAAACATGGTGTAGACTCAGTGGGGGTGATATTGTTTAATGTCAGTGATGATTGAAACTACCTTCTAGATGACTGAAGCTTTGTTGGCCTCGTCTGTTTATATTAATTTCTCCTTTTCAAATTCCATTATCTTAAATTGCGTGTTATATAACTCGTGCCGCCTCCCTCCAGCCAACAGCACCACTTCTAAAGCAACTTGATGAAGCATATTGTAGGAAAAAAACATCTTCCCCAGGGTCAGCATGCAAGGAGATTACAATCTTGAGACGGCAACGGGGATGGATTAAACTTTGTACAATTTTCTTTTGTCACGTGAATTGAATCCTGTTGTGCTATTTTCTATACGCCTTTCAATCTCTGTCACAAAAATGATCTCCAAAAATGTTAGCACTGCTTAAGCAGCCCTGGCCTGGTTTTAACCCACTCAGGATTTTACAGTTTGATTGGCTCTGAATTTCCTTCCCTGAGAAAACAAAGGAAGGAGACTGGGACAAACATAACCGGCCGATGACAGAATGTGGAAAAGGTCACTGTCCTTTGCTCTGAGCAGGCTTAACAGGGACAGTCAATGATGTTCATGTTGTATGATCACATACAAAAAAATTGAAAGGAAAGGGGAAATGTCACAACATAAATCCAATCTGGTGAGAGCACTTGCACTTCTGTGCAAGAGGGAGACTGAAATAGTACAAAGGTCCCTGCTTCAGGTTCTCAGATTCCAATCGCAGGCTCTTCCTCAGATGTCAGACTTTCCCTGTTTTCATTAACTGCCACGCTTACCTCTGAGGTTAAGATGGAGTCACTCAAACATCGACGGCACCACAGACTCTAACATTGCCTTGAAATGACCAGCACCAACAAAGAAAACAAAATCACGCTTGTTAGGAAGGAAAATAAGAGAATCACTCCTCAGAACTTGATTTTGTTTTGATCTCCAGAGTGTCTTTGAAGTCAGGCGAAGCTGCTACTTGTAGTGCGGTCTTCAGAACTTTGGTCGCATGCAAATTAAACTCATTTTGTTCAAGTTGAAAAGCAAAATACTTTTGTTGCTTATTTTTATATGGACTTCAAATAATTCCATGACCACCAATAAATAATTTCTCCAAGTAAAAATCCATAAAACTCACACCATTAAAGTACAAAGCGATAAAGAACTACATGTTTTAACTTAGCTGAAACTTAAAGTTGTTCATCTTTTATTATATGACCTTGTTTTACAATAATTAATTTGCAGGAACATGTTTTACAAGTGGCAAGTGTTTTCCAAGTACCTACTTGGTACACAGGATCTGAGGTCAGGAAACTAAGGTTATAGGTGTTACAATCTTGGGTGGGTGAGCTATTTTTACCACATGATATCAGACACCAGCATTACCCAATGGACCATAGATTTAGTCTGCGTCACTTTTTTAGGACTAACTTGGAAATGGGCCCATTAGACTTTACTCCTATCAAAAATCACTAGAGGAACCCCCTGAATCTTTCTGAAAAATAGACTCGCCAACAGACTACTTTTCAGATCCCCTTTATTTTGTTTTACGCTTACATGCCATGTTGATCCAAATCTGAAATAGTCAGTTTATACAATCATATGGTACTTCGTCAAGGCTGTATATTGTCACCCTGCTTATTTAACTTATACGCAGAGTACATCATGAGAAACGCTGGACTGGAAGAAACACAAGCTGGAATAAAGATGGCCAGGAGAAATATCAATCACCTCAGATATGCAGATGACACCACCCTTAGGGCAGAAAGTGAAGAGGAACTAAAAAGCCTCTTGATGAAAGTGAAAGAGGAGAGTGAAAAAGTTGGCCTAAAGCTCAACATTCAGAAAACGAAGATCACGGCATCTGGTCCCATCACTTCATGGGAAATAGATGGGGAAACAGTGGAAACAGTGTCAGACTTTATTTTGGGGGGCTCCAAAATCACTGAAGATGGTGATTGCAGCCATGAAATTAAACGACACTTACTCCTTGGAAGAAAAGTTATGACCAACCTAGATAACATATTCAAAATCAGAGACAATACTTTGCCGACTAAGGTCCATCTAGTCAAGGCTATGGTTTTTACAGTAGTCATGTATGGATATGAGAGTTGGACTGTGAAGAAGGCTGAGCGCCGAAGAATTGCTGCTTTTGAACTGTGGTGTTGGAGAAGATTCTTGAGAGTCCCTCAGACTGCAAGGAGATCCAACCAGTCCATTCTGAAGATCAACCCTGGGATGTCTTTGGAGGGAATGATGCTAAAGCTGAAACTCCAGTACTTTGGGCACCTCATGCGAAGAGTTGACTCATTGGAAAAGACTCTGATGCTGGGAGGGATTGGGGGCAGGAGGAGAAGGGGACGACAGAGGATGAGATGGCTGGATGGCATCACTGACTCGATGGACGTGAGTCTGAGTGAACTCCGGGAGTTGGTGATGGACAGGGAGGCCTGGTGTGCTGTGATTCATGGGGTCGCAAAGAGTCGGACACGACTGAGCGACTGAACTGAACTGAACTGATGGTACTTCAACCAGAGTGGTCACAAAATGACTTAAATGGTATTCTATTCAGATCTTAGCCCTTTTTTTCACTGAGGAGTTTACCTAGAAATTAAAAACTGCTGGAACTGAAGAGCCAACTGATAATATCAGTAATATTTACTGAATGTGTGTCCTGTGTTAGGCATCATCTGAGTTCTTTAGATGTGAATCCCCTTAAAATTCTACATCATTTACAAGGAAGATACTATTATTGCACCATTTTATAAAAATAAATAAATAAATAAAGCTCAGCTAGATTCATATTTAACCCATGTTAGCACAGCTAAGGGGATTCTCTGGTGGCTCAGACAGTAAAGAATCTGTCTGCAATGAGGAAAACCTGGGTTCGATCCCTGGGTTGAGAAGATCCCCTGGAGGAGTGCATGGAAAGCCCCTCCAATGTTCTTGCTGGCAGATTCCCCATGGACAAAGGAGCCTGGCAAGTTGCAGTCCATGGGGTGGCAAAGAGTCAGATATGACTGAGTGAATAAGCATAGTCAGCACAGCACACCACAGCTAAGAGATAGGCAGGCTAGGGCCAAAATTAATGCTTAATCAGTAATTGTACTGCCTTTCTATGCTTCCTTTTGTTATTTATCTTGGGCTATCTTGTTGGTTGACTGATGGAAACAATTGTCTAGGGCCTTCTAAATCTTTGACTTTAACTAAATTTTCATTTATAAAATTAGATAGATATATATGAAAAAGTATCATATTTAAATTTTATATATAAAATTATGAAGAATCTGGATGTGCACAGATTCTTCATAATTTCTATTCAAGCAGTTAAGGCTATATGACTGAAGTCAGTTGCTATATCTCTTCTGATGGTTGGGTCTTTTTGTTGACTCCAAGAACCAAAATATTCCTTGTGCTGCCACCAAAAAAAAAAAGAATAAATAGTTATAAATATAGGTGGAGACTCTGCCTGCCAGTGCAACAGACACATGTCCGATACCTGGTCTGGGAAGATTCTACAGGCTGTGGAGCAACTAAGCCCAGGCACCATGACCACTGAGCCTGCACACTCTAGAGGTGGTGCTGCATGAAAAGAGAAACCACCACGATGAGAAGCCTGCGCTCTGCACCTGTAAAGTAGCATCCACTCACCACAGCTAGAGACAGCCTGTGTGCAGCAACACAGACCCTGTGCACCAAAATTAAATATATATATGCAGATGAATATATATATGAAGATATGGATGAAACACAGATTCTAGGACAGCCATGGAAGTGAGAAGATGGGAAAATCTTCTTTTTTGCAATCATAACCAAATCAGACTCTGAAAACGGTCCACATGCACATCTCTCAAACTTACAGTTAAAACTGCTTATGCTATATTATTTCAGGTCATAATGCACAGCAACTGTTTAGACACCTTTGAACAAGCCTGCTTTAGCTAATCTTCAGATCCTATATTTTATCAGGATTATTTTTCTTCATGTGTGGACTGCCCTGGTGCTCTGATATCAGGGTTATCTGGTAACAAGACTAGACCAATGCATAGAAGCTCTCGCTAGAAACCAGTGTTTCCCTTTAGTAATAGCTCTTGCCCTTTAAAAACTTACATAACTGTACCCATACATCAAAACTTTCATAATCTCTCAAAGTCTTGTAATAAAGTTTAAGCATTTCCCAAAATAACAGTACTTATATTACATTGTTTCTGTGCCTGAAACCAGTGCCAATTTTTTAAATAAAAAATAACAAATGAACAACTCTTTAGATATCACTGTCTCTGCATTTTGGAGTGCTAGGAATTACCAATAAAATTTTAAAAGATAGTTATATGGTATTAGTAAACAATATGCATAATAAATATAGATAAGTAAAATTGTTTTATTAGGGACTAATGATTATCATTGGAATTATAGTTTAATTTTCTTTTAGAAATGGCAGTGATAATGGTTAGAATAATGAGATAGCTCTGTTACTAGGGGGAGTTTTAGAATTTCATGGAAGACTTTTTTGTTATATCAGTGATGAGTGTGCTGAGACAGTCAGTGAGTGGAAACAATGACTGCTAAGTATCCTGCAGATGCAGAGTTGTCTTATTCAGTTTTTAAATATTTTCCCAGATAGTCAAGAAGAGGCATCAGACGGAATCATTTATGTTCCTCTCTAGTTGTGCATATTATTTTAATATAAAGACTTTCCTTTTATTTCTTAAAATTGTTAAAGCTGGGGTATTACATGGACTTAAAATTACATTATTGGTAGATTTGTCATCTGTTCATTTCATTTCAGAAAAGTGAAAATATTTGTTATAAAAATATTTTATTATCTCACAGAGCTGAGATCTACAGGGTAAGATATGAAGAAGGCTAGGAAACTCCTAAACTAGAAAATGTCCAAAGAAATGTTATGATGACAACTTATGAGGGATAAAATTTGCTGATATGATATAGTGTCCAAGTTTGGTTTGGTAGCTTGACCTTCTCAGATCTCTTAGTGAATCACAGAGTCAAGTATTGATTTAAGTTATATTTTTTTCAATAGTTTCTAAGAATACCTTTTCAAACTGTCCAGAGAAAAGTTTTTCATTGATATTTGTCCATGCCAAGTTGTTATGTGTTGGTGGTAGAGGTGGCTTCATGTCACTTTAACCCCTCTTGAGAATTCCTTGTAACATTTCCAAATGGAACTCTCCTCAGTTAAAGCAACATCTAAGAAGTCAGTCCACGAATCCTTGTATTAACAGCTCAAACTTCGAAATACTTAAAATCCTTTGTATTTTAGCCCATCTGGACTATATGACTGAAGTCTTGCCTGAATATGTGACCTTTTGAATAAGCTTCAAATACTGAGTGGGCCTGTTGAAACAAGCATTCCTCAGCATCAAAAGAACCCTCTTTTTAGAGAAACCTCAGAATGAAGGGATGTAACTATCCCTAGTGGGATTCTGCCTAGCTTCTTAATAATTAAATCACCTGAGTAATCATAAAACTTAAAATATGCTCACCTTTGTACCTCTTTTGCTTAGTAAACAAACATTCACATCTAGCTATATATTACAGAAATTATCTTCAAAGATCAGTTCTTTTTCTTCCTCCAAAGCCAAAGAATGATTAATCCAGATGACTTGAGAGAAAGTGTCTCATTAATTAAAATCCTAAATTGAACATGAGATTGTCTCTAAATAGTAATGTAATGTAATTTTTATACAATACACATGAACATATGAAGTACCCGTAACTTGTTGCCTGAATGAATGAATTAATCAATAGAGTATTATTACTTACTAAGTAAAACTCCATTTTGAGGACTTCCCCGGCAGTCCAGTGGTTAAGACTCTGAGCTTCCACTGCAGGGGACGTAGGTTAGATCTCAGGTCAGGGAACTTAGATCCTGCATGCCACACATTGTGGCCAAAAAATAAAAATAAAATAAAACTCCATTTTGGACTTACGAGTTAAGCTAAAACATAAATAACATTCTCAATATGCTTTCTTATTATAGAAAGATTATGAAAAGACCCTCATTAATCATGTTAATGCAGATAATTATAAAATTATTAAATTTAAATATTCTTGGTATACTTGGCATATTTAAACTTAAATACACTTGTGTGCCTGGCGGGCTTCCCAGGTAGCACTAGCAGTAAAGAACCCACCTGCCAATGCATGTAGATATAAAGAGATGTGGATTCGATCCCTAGGTCAGGAGGGAGAGTCCCTACTCCCCTGGAGGAGGGCATGCCAACCCACTCCAATCGTCTTGTCTGGAGAATCCCACGGACAGAGGAGCCTGGTGGGCTATAGTCTTCTTGCTTTGGAGAATCCCATGGACAGAGGAGCCTGGCAGGGTACAGTCCATGAGATCGCAAAAAGTTGGACATGATTGAAGAGACTTAGCACATGAGCCTGGTACTGTTATTCAGACTGCATATCTATATTAAATAATTTCATCCTCACAATAACTCTATGATGGATTGTACCATTTTAGAAGCTAAGGATCTTGTTAAATGATAGGATACAGATGACTTTGCATGAGTGTGTGTGTGCTCAGTCGTGTCCAGCTCTTTGTGACCCCCATGACTGTGGCCCGCCAGGCTTCTCTGTCCATGGGATTTCCTAGGCAAGAACAATGGAGTGGGTTGTTGTGCCCTCCTCTAGGGGATCTTCACGACCCACAGACCGAACCCACCGCTTCTGCCTTAGGGCAAATTCTTTACCACTGTGCCACCTGGGAAGCCCACAGATAACTTTGTAATTCATGAATATAAACATTCTATTAACTAATGAATAAGAAGATCAGGTGTTTTGATAAAAGTTCAGAATTATAGACTTGTCATAGTTAGTACTTTGCTGTAAGTACTAGAAACATAAATTAACCTAAGCAAACAAACAAACAAACAAAAAATGTAGTGATGCTCCTGGAGATGTATTGCAGACCCCAAGGTTCAGATGATATCCAGGCATACTGAAAGGACCAGAATCAGAAATAGGAAATCTGTCAGGAGCATCACAGGATCTTTTCTGTTTCTCGTATTTGCCTCTCTGCTTAACTGTGGCATTTCTCTTTCTCTGCTCCCCAGTACATGTGACAATCCATGGCTTTCAAACTAATGTGTTACAATTCCAGCCGCAAGGAACAACTAAAATTCTCAGTTCAAATTTCAGATTCCTGGCGAAGTACCTTGAATTTTCCAGGGTCAATCAAATGACAACTCCTGTTTCTTATTCCCATCAACAGTGTGCAGCTGTGTGATTCTGTCCACCTTCTACCCTCAGCTATTTACCATGTAGCTGAGAATAGAAGTCATGCAGAACCAAGATGGTTGCTGGGAGCTATGCCTGTGACCATGCAGAGTGACTGCATCCCCAATTTCAGATAAATACCCTAATAGGCACCTAACTTAAGAGTGAGGCATTCAGAGGTCAAATATTCAAGGGAAAGTCTTGCTAGTTGCTCCACAGGTCTCCCAGGCAGATCTGTAGTGTTGTGGTATCATGCAGATATATCTGGGTCAGATTGCCAGGTTTTATGAACAGAAACTACACTTGATCGACTTATCTATATATAGTATTTAAAATCCTAGGGAATTCATGTTAAACTTACTCATAGGAGACACTTAAAAAAAAAACTTTAGCTCCAATTTAATACAGTGAAAAAAAAAGGCCTAAATCAAGAATCATGACTGATCCTGTATGTAAGACCTCTCAGGAGACTAAGTTACAGATCAGCTGCTTGTTAAAATCTGGCACAATCATATCAGATAATCATTGGCAGGTGAATTGTCCTTTCTCTGAGGAAAGAACACTTCTGTCTAAATAAGTAGGGCACACCGCTCGAATAAGGGAGACGTTTCCACCAGGTAGTAGAGGATAAACACTGAAAATTCTTGTGTTTCCCCTATACAGTCTACCTTCCAAATAACAATTGGTTTAGTTACATTCCAAATCTAAGGATGCCATTGTGATGAGTATTTCATGTACTTAGTCGTTCAGTCGTGTCTGACTCTTTGGGACCCCATAGACTGTAGCCTGCAAGGCTCCTCTATCCATGGGGATTCTCCAGGCAAGAATACTGAAGTGGGTAGTCCTTCCCTTTTGCAGGGGATCTTACCAACCCAGGGATTAGAGCCAGGTCTCCCACACTGCAGCAGATTCTTTGCCAGCTGAGCCACAGTGGAAGCCCAAGAATGCTGGAGTGAGTAGTCTATCCCTTCTCCAGGGGATCTTCCTGACCCAGGAATCAAACTGGATCTCCTGCATTGCAGGCAGATTCTTTACCAGATGAGCTTTTCTTCAATAAAGTGTTTGTAAACATCTTTCAAAGTATTTAATTCTCTAAGGTATCATTTTTATTCTGATTGCTACCAGCTTTACATCAGAAAGTGACCTTTTTGTGTACGTATATGTGTGTATGTGTATGACATATGAAATATAGCTTGAGTCCTATCATGAATATTCTGTAAACAAAGAACCTGAATAAGAAATATAGTCAAGAGTCAGGAGAGAGATGGGATCAGAATCAAAGTGCAAGTGTAAAAATAAGTGAATGTGGGGACTTCCCTGGGGATCCAGTGGTTAAGAATCTGACTTCCAGTGCAGGGGATGGAGGTTCGAGCCCTGGTCAGGGAACTAAGATCTCATATGCCATGGGGCAACTAGGCCCTTGCACCACAACTAGTGAGCCCATGCACCCTAAAGCCCCAGCTCCTCAACAGGAGAAACCCTTGTGCTGCAACAAGAGAGAAGCCCCTGTAAACCACAACTAGAGAAAGCCTGCATGAATAATCTAGGACAACTAGAAAAATAAAATAAATTAGTGAAAATGGCCAAGGTTGGGTGCCATGTATTCTGCTGGTGTAAGAGCTGCCATCCAATGTGCAAATTAGTGTGTCTGGAGATGACAGGTTAGATCAAAATACAAAATCGAGCTGTATCTGGGCAAACACAGCATAGTGTGGGATGGCCAAGAAGCAATGGATTGGAATTATGGGGAATCAATCAAATACAAAGTACCAAATGTATTGTATGTGGTTGTACAAGCGGCATACTCCTGGGTGGGGGGAGGTACGCACTTCACAGAATAGTTGCAACATATTTTTACATTTATTACAAATTTATAACATAATGAGAACATACCTTGAGGAAGGCATGCCATTTTCAAATTCACATGAAGCTGCTATAGAGGCTAAAGTAGTGCCAACTATTGTTTTTATACAGAAAATACACGAAGAAGACTAACAATTATAAAGGAAACCCAGTTAGCTTAACCTCAAATCAATGATAGCTGTACTTTCAAGAGTGCACAGCACATTATATGGTAGGCATGAAATCGGACATTTGTCCACAACCAGCCAGTTATCCACCTGGCTTTAGTAACCAGCACTTGGTAGCTTATGACTTTGGTTAGGTAGATTCTGAGCCTACTGTCTCATTCACAATAGTGGAAATTTCTATTCTCATAATTTAAAAATGTTCCTGTTTCAGAATTTCATTCAAATCCCTAAAGAAATCCTTCATACTCCTTTCATCCTCTCTCTCTCCCCCTCCTTCCCTCTTGATCTCTCTCCTCTTCCCTCCCTCCCTCTCTCCCTCTCCCTCTGCTTCTCCCTTTCCTTGAGATACACTGTGAGTTTTTAGAGCTTTGATTTTTCTTAAAAATGTGATTTGTGCAGTGGAGACAGACCAAAGAAAGAGATCATAAGGGAACAAGCTTCAGTAACGGGGCTTGAGATGCTGAGAAAAGGAGGCAGAGGCTGCCTCTACTAGCAGTGCTTTGACAGCGTGGTTCCTGTCACCCCCACTGTGGGACTGGCTAGCCAAAATGGTTTATTTTGTAATTTGAAAGTCCAACTAAAGGCAAAAGAAAGCTCCTTCTGTCTTGCCAGTAATTCCAGGCTTGGAGATGCATGTATTCCTATGGGAGGCACGCAGCAGGTGAGAGAGCATGGGGCTATTGCTGCTGGCCGTTGATTACTCTCCGTGTAATTTGAAAAGCTTTCTATTCTCACAGCTCTATGTAATATATCAACAGTAATAGGTTCATAATCATCAATCCAGCCTGCTGGAGGTTTGGCCACCGTAACAGATGTCTGCTCAATTTCATATTGTGGGTTTTCATTTATTTCCCCCTCCTCTGGAAAGCCTTTTATATAAATATCTAACATTAATGTATCTAATATGATGTTTACATCCAATAGTGACATCATTTATCAACCTCTAACTTCAAATGAACAGTTAATTAATGATAATGAGCCACACACACCAGGACCAATTCAGCACTCTTCATCTGCAAAGATTGCTATATGATAAACAATTAAACTCTGAGATATACTTTTGTTTTTAGTAACTGGAATGATCCACTCTTTTGGTTATACACTTAAAGGCTGTATTTAGTTTCAGAGTCTTAAAGACTTTGTCTTTCTTTTTTGTGTATTAGACTTGTGTCTTAGAGATGGTCCATCAGTGGATGAGAAATAAAGAGTAGTCCTCAGACATCTCCACCAGATTCAACAGTAATCTCAAGACAGAAAATGTTGCATGTACCACCTAAATTGACAACTCTTTGCAAGGGAAATTCCACGCATACTGAACACACTCTATAATATTTTCATCTCTTGTTCAGTGGACTTCTGGTAATTATCAATATATAAGAAGGAACCAGCTACATTTCCCTCTATCATTTAGTTTTTTGAGAAACTCTTGAGTTTAAGGCATATATTTACTGCCAATATTCATGACAGTAATCAGGCTTGAATTGGACTTCAGGGTTCTGATGTTACTTTTATCATTGTAATTCCTTTAGTTTTGAATAAAAATTGTTACTATTGTTTTTAAGACTTACCCCCTGATTTGATTTGTTTCATCCAGTGGCTGCCTCCATTTTTATTTTCCTTGTATTTTTAATATTTTGTACTAATCGCTTCTTTTGAATAATTTTCAGAATTTTGGAAGCAAGCTTGGGTGATAATAGTGAGTTATATACAAGAGCAGGAGGGAGGGAAAGCGAAGGAGAATGAGAGAGAGTGGAAGAAAAGTAGTAGCTTTCCACAGAAAGCAAGTAGGTCCTTTGCATACTGAGTTTTTTTAGTCTTTTGAGTTTATCATCAGATCACCCAGAAAGGACAGGTTAAAGCTTTAAAAGACAAAATCTGTCTCCCTCAGTTGTATTTGAATGCTTTTTGAAGAGCTTACAACATTTCTTCTCCATTTGCAGGTTTTCTTACTGCTCTGACAGTAAGTGGGAGGCAAGCTGGAAAGAAATGTGAAAAATATATGCTTGGTATGGATGAGTCTGAGATTTCCATAAGCAGTTCCATTTTCTAGCATCTGAGATCAATTTCTTATGACATTGAATGGAAACCTGTTAAAGTACCACTTGTAAGCTCTAAAGCTGCACAAAGCTCTATTCTGCACAATATATCTCCCATTGACTTTCATGTATCCTTTACCCCATTAAGAAGTGCATTTAGTTGTATTAAAATTAATTTATTGAATGACACTGAGAAATGCATCTAAATATTAAGATTGCTTTTTGTATGATTCAAAGGTCCTGTGTCTAATTGGAGAACCAGTGACACTCTTCTGTTAGAATATAAATATCCAGAGGAGAGAGAGGAATACAAAAAGCTGATATACTGATTTTCCATCAGTATATCAAAGGTTGTTTACCTAGTAGTTAAGGCCATGGGCTCTGGCAATAAGACCACCTGGCTGCATATACCAGCTCTTTTGTTTAAATCCTATGTAACTTTGGGTGATATGCTTAATCTTTACATTCCTTGATTTCCTCAACTATAAAATGGGTATAATAATAGTATCTGGAATTACTGTGAGGTTTTACTACAGTGTTCTTGAACAGTCAGTACTAAGGAGCATTATCTTCTATACAGGATGAGTATACAGAACATTTAGGAAAGTCAGACTTAGTCCATTAGGAGCTTGGATTAACTCCACTCTCTCAGAGCTGGTGGGAGGGTTTTCATTTGAAATAATGCTCCAGCAATAAAACCATGAGAAAAATGGAACACAGCCAGAGTTCCATCACTGAAAGCTCCATCACTTTCCATTACTGAAGTGCTTCAGTGAAGCTTTTATCATGGATAATGAAGAGATACATGACAAGGGAACCCCTCTAACTGGAAGATTTGATTGTTGTCCCCAGGTTTTGAGATTCATGAAGGGAAAAATCAGATGACCCCTAGGATAGATTGGCATATGGGGGAATTATTTGATAGCAAATTTTTAAAGGAAAATTCCAATTGTGACATTCTTTTTTTCCCACTGGGAATACTAACTAAACTGAAAGGGTTGACTTTGTGACAGCAGGCTTACAAATGTGTCTAGAAAAATTTTGAGGTCTACCATATTTGGGTTTCTACCATTAAACCCCCCAGTGACAGGAGAGGTGGTCAAATTCTGTCCATTACCTGAAAGAAATCAATTTATCCTCGACATGACGACACAGGGTCTCTCAGGCCAGAGAGTCCATCTTACCTGTATGCCCGGAGCCCTTTAATCTCCTTCTCTTTTTTTTCCCTTTTGTGTTTTTTCTTCAGCATCCAGATTCCAGCCTGCTTCCATAATTTGTATCAAAGCCCCAACCTAAAAGGATCCTTATACTCTTCAGAAGGGATCAGCTACAGAACAAAATCTCATTACTAATCTTATGTCCCTTCTAGCAAAATCCTAATGCTTGCCCCTCTCCATTGCAACAGTGACGGTGTAAGGAGCAAAGGCAAGATAGAACCACAGCTCGTCATAATTTGACAGACACAGGAGTGCTTCTCTAAGATCACGTTCAATTCTACAATTCTTTACTTCCATCTGTACAAAAACAAAAACCCACAGTCTTGTTTCAGCTAAAGCCAGGATTCTCTATAATCATACAGACGTAAGTTGCCCAGAAATCAGTGCTCCAGTCAAATTTAAGGAAACTGTTGGGTGATCTAAGAGTCTAGATTATAAAGTAGCTGTGGTAATGAGAAGAACAGAGACAGGAGAAAGGAAAATAATGCAATAAAAGGAAAGGTAAACAAATCAAATCTATCGCCTGAATAAACACAATCTATTCCAGTGCAGAGAACTAACCTAGCTATTTCTTAAGGTAATTTCTATGTTTCATATGGTTTAGGTATACTACTTGGCACTGTTCCTTTTTCTCTAAATTGTATCTCAGTGATTTTTTAAAAGGGAAGAAAAAACTCTTTTTTTCCATTTAGATTAAATAATTCAGTGTAATGCCTCAAAAATGAAATCTAATCTCACATGACCTCTAGGGTCTTTTTGATCTCTACTCTTCAAGATACTAGAGGTCTATGAAATGCTAAACACGCAACCCAAATCTGCCATGACCAAGTCGATTTCAGACTTCCATTGTCACCACGCTTGTGGACTAGATGGATATGAGCTTCGTAGAGTGGTTTATAATTTATCTGGTTGTCTTTCTATGCCTAATCCATCTATGGGAGTGACAGCTTGACATAATCGCTAGCTTCAAATAAGTAATTCCATTCACTATCAGTTTTTAATTTTATTTCCTCATTCCTTTATTGATGCAGTAAAATGCTGGTTAATCTGCAGAGCCCAGGCAAGCTCAGTGTTGTCAGTATTAATTTCACACTACCGCATCTTCATGTTTGGTCCTTTACAGTAATTAAAGGAAATCATTATAAAGTTGAAATTAAGCTGAATGTATAATCCTTGGTTTTAGTTTGCATGAGACCAATAGACAGATTCATAGCAATCTTTATTATTTTCTTCACATAGCCAAGATTTTCCTTCTCTAGTAAAATATTTAGTTACATGTATTTTTTTGTTAGTCTCTTTTATAATGTGCAACCTCCCCCACTCCACGCCCCAAAAAACATCTATCCCTTAAGAAGATGGGAGTTATGCTTTTAACTCTGCTAAGATCCATGGATGTCAAAGTGTGGTACCCAGAAGAGCAGCATTAAAATGACATGGACTCTCAGTCAGTTCAAACACTATAAAAAATTGCATAGATTGGGTGGCCTATAAAGAGCAGAAATTTATTTCTCACATTATTGGTGACTGGAAGACCAAAATCAAGGTATTGGCATGATCAGATGAGTGCCTTCCTCTCGGTTGCAGACTAACAACCTCTCTTCTCCGTGTATCATCAACATGCTAGGAAGAGGGTAAGAGAGCTCACGAGGGTCTCTTTCATAAAGGTACTAATCCCATTCATGAAGATGCCACCCTCATGAACTAATTACCTCCCAAAGGTCTCACCTCTTAATTCATCACATTGAGGGTTAGAGTTTCAAAGTATGAATTTTAGGGGGACATAAGCATTCAGTCCCAGAGAAGGCAATGGCAACCCACTCCAGTACTCTCGCCTGGGAAACCCCATGGATGGAGGAGCCTGGTAGGCTGCAGTCCATGGGGTCACGAAGTGTCGGACAAGAGCGACTTCACTTTCACTTTTCACTTTCATGCACTGGAGAAGGAAATGGCAACCCACTCCAGTGTTCTTGCCTGGAGAATCCCAGGGACAGGAGCCTGGTGGGCTGCTGTCTAAGGGGTCACACAGAGTTGGACACGACTGACGTGACTTAGCAGCAGCAGCAGCAGCAGCAGCAGCAAACATTCAGTCCATAACACAGGTGGTCTTGCTAAAATGCAGACTCTGCTAAATGAGAAATTCAAGGGGGTAGGGTGGGACCCAGCAATGTGTCTTAATAAGCCTTCTAAGTAATTCTAATGTATGCTAAAGTTTGAGAACCACTGATTCAGAGTTTTTAAAGCATTTTACACACTATGTCTGTTTTGCTCCTCGTGACAGCCTGCACAATGGTTTCACTAACCCAACTTTATAAATGGAGAAAGGGAGGCTCAGAAAATCTCAAGGATTTGCTTAATTTCACGGAACTGATAAATTGTTGCACCAGGATTTAAATCTGCAATTTCATAATGCTTTTTTCACCACATCCATAGATTTCAAATATATCTCAAAGGAAATATGTGTATATGCAATGTAAAAATTTGGTAAAAATCAAGTATTGATTACTTTGTATTATTTTCATATGAAAATTTTTTTTTCTTATGTGGGAATACAACTTCTATAAAACTCTACCCACCCCCCACATCTCCATACACACACTGTCGCCTTTTCTCATGAGCCATCCATTAGTGAATTCTTCAAATTGTAATACACAGACTCCACTTTAAATTCTGTACGGACTGGTATCTTCAATGTTGTGCTAAAAAATTTAAGCTTTGCATCCAAATCAGTGAGTCTTCTCTTTTGGGCCATGGCTGGATACTTTGTTATGGAGGGAGGACTAGAATTTTGCTCGAGTTCCACCAATATAGAAGCACAGAAAGCAGTGACTTTAAATGGAATGAATAATGTCTCATTCAGACACAAAATATAAATCTTCAAATGTCTAGTGACTAATAAAATAACTGTTTATCTAACAGTACACTAAATTCCAAGTAATTTTAGTCATCATGCATTTTCTCAAGTCACAGATACCAAAAGTTTAACTACTAGAACATGGGCATTTGCAGAATTTATTGATGTTAAAAGGGAAATTCAGACTCAAAGTTTAGTAAGACTTGCCATTTATCCTCCTTCTTGGTTCTCTATTCACCATAACTTTGTCCTCATTCAATTCCAAGGCTTAATTCCCCTAGATGATGAAAACAACTTGGGTGATCATACAATTAATCATCTGAGAGAGGCCACTATTAATAATTGCATCAGGATAGCTATGGTAAACCAGGGCAGCCCTAAGCAAACCGAGAATTGTGTGATCCCAGCAGAAATGACTTCCTTCCCTACCTGTCCTCTCTCTTTATACCCAACATGTATAAATTTTCAATAAAATAATTTTCATATGGTTTTCATGGTTAACACATAACCCTAGTCATCTCACTTGTCCATTCATTCCCAGACACAATAAAATTTGGGTTCTTTATGCTAGCACTTAAAATCCTGCTCTATTTCAGGATTTTTATTTCAATGAGTTTCTCTAGTCCAGACCAGCTGCATAATTTGGGGGGAAATTTGTACCTCTTAACTGCCCTCCTCTGTTTCTCTCCTCGCCTGACCCTCCCTCCCCTCTGGCAACTGCCTGTTTGTTCCGTGTCTGTGACTGTGCTTCTGTTAAGTTAGGTTTGCTCAACCGTGTTTCAGATTCCAAACATAACTGAAATCATACAGCGTTTGTCTTTCTCGTTCTGACATATTTCACTTAGCGTAATACCTTCTAGGTACCCTCCGTGTTGTTGCAAATGGGAAGATTTCATTCTTCATTTATATGCTTAGTCGCTCAGTTGTTTCCGATTCTTGTGACCCCCCCTCCCCGGCCCCGCCCCGCCCGCGATGGACTGTCGCCTGCCAGGCTCCTCTGTCCATGGGATTCTTCAGGCAGGAATACTGGAGTGGGCTGCCATTTCCTGCTCCAGGGGATCTTCCCGACCCAGGGATCGAGCTAGTGTCTCCAGTGTCTTGCATTGCAGATGGATTCTTTACCTGCTGAGCCATCGAGGAAGCCCAGCATATATGTGTGTGTATACACACACACACACATACTTATACACACACACGTATATATATATCTCACCTTCTCTATTCATTCATCTACTGATGGGCACTTAGGTTGCTTCTCTATCTTGACTATTGTAAATCCTACTGCAGTGACCATAGGGGTGTCTCTATCTTTTTGACTTAGTGCTTTCTTTTTCTTTGAATAAATACCCAGGACTGGAATTAATGGATTTATGGTAGTTCTATTTTTAATCCTTTGAGGAACTGACATACTGTTTTCCATAGTGGTTCTGCCAATTTACAATCCTACCACTCATGTTTGAAGGTTTCCCTTTTTTCATATTCTTACCAACACATCCCTCTTTCTCGAGTCCTCCAAGAACATGGTCCCTAATTTCTGTCCTTTGAACCTAGGGATATGGCATTCTATTTCTTTCTCTATAAAGTTTGGCTTAATTCTACTAATTTCTTCTTTTTAAAACCCGCAGGTTCTTATTTTGCCTCAATCACCCTCACCTTCTCTTTCAGTTTAGTTACATAAACCTAATAAGAATCTCAAGAACATTCGCAGAATGCACACACTAGTAAATTTTTAAATTCACTTTCTTGCCAAATATGTAGAATATTATTATTTGCTGACGACAATCCAAATTTCATGATACATTTTTCAACATTGCCTAAATGTAAAGATATATCCTCATATGGGGCAATTCTTTAACATATACTTCAACACATTGTACTTTTTCTAAGATTTCCTTTGCTCTTGTACTTCATGGAAAAGGGAGATGCTGTTCACTAGGCACATATCAAATGTTAATTAATATAATAACAGCATTCACAAAATACATCCTATGTACTGCTTGCAAAACCCATGCATTAGTATGTCCATGTTACAAATGAAATTAAGATTCCAGGGGTAAAGTCACCTGCCCCAAAATACACAGCCTGTGACAAAGTCAGGTTTCAGAATGACATCTGCTTGTCCCCTCTCTGCACCTCACACCATCAATACTGCTTTCCTAAGAGCAGCTCATTAACTGACAGGTGGTGACAATCTGTCAGTTTTACATTCAGTTTATTAAAAGGTGAAACAAAAAATCAAGGCCAGTGATTGGGCATTTTCACAGGGGTGCCCACCTGACTGTATCTTTCCCCTGTTCTAATAATGAGACGGGCCATCTTCAGGGTAGGGTCAGTTCTGAGACCCCTGTAGGAGACTGTGTGGCCTGGCAAGGGGTTCAGAAGTAGCCCCACAATCCTCATCTGTTCTCCTTTCTGAATATCACTCAGACTTTATGATGTCCTAGTAATTCTCTGCAGCCTCTAGGTATCTGTTGGCTAAAAATGAACAGAGATAGTATAAAACTCGGGCTTCCCAGGTGGCACAGTGGTAAAGAATCTGCCTGCAATGCATGAGGCACAAGGGATGCAGGTTTGATCTCTGATCAGAAAGATCCCCTGGAGTAGGAATTCCAGTATTCTCTCCTGGAAAATTCCATGGACAGAGGAGCCTGGTGGGCTACAGTCCATGAGGCTGCCAAGAGTTGAACATAACTGAGCAACTGAGCATGCACACACACATAAAACTTCGGATTCCCACAGTTGACTCTAATGAGAAACACATTTCAACTAACAACTCCAGATGGTAAAAAAGACACCAAGGATGCCACAAGGATCCGCAGAGCCCCTCCACCACTCAAGACTAGCCTCCCTTGGGCAAGAACAGTTTCTTTGCAGAGCTCCAAATCTTGATTACAACATATCCTTAGGCACTGGGTCCTTGGTGATGCTGGACCAGATTTTGCCTTTGGACCGGAATTCAAATCCTGATTTGCCTAATAGCTGTGCAGTCCCCAGAATTGTCCTCAGAATCTACAAATTGCCATTTGCATTTAGCAATTAGGAAATAACTGATGCTCCAGAGAGAGAAAACATAGTAGCTGTGAGAAAGCTCACTTTAGAGCAATTACTCCAGATGGAAGCAAGGGTCTAAGGTCCCTAGGATGTAGGAAGAGTTCAGAACAGTCAGATTAAGGGTTATGCTTAACTGACTAATTAGAAACCTCAGTCTTTAAAACAAGTAGGCCCTTGAAAACTAAACAGTGCCCTTGGGGTCAGTAGGGCTTTTAACAAAACCTTCAGAAACTCGCCCCCTTTACCCCTTTTCTGTTCAGGGAGAAAGGAGTTATCTTGGTGTTTATCACTTCATTTCTAAGGCAGGTGACAGAGACAGCAGAAGAATCAATGAGACTATTTTTTTTTCTCTAATTTTGACAGTGATCCACTCTGAGTTTCAACTCCAGAGTCAAAGCTCTCTGAAGTTTCCCTCAATTACCAAGAAAAGGATACAAAAGCCTACAGTAGGGAAGAGTCTGGATTTTGGGTTCAGTTCAGCTGTTGACTCTTTGATCTATGTGCTAGTGACCCTGGGACCATGAGCTAACCTCTCTGAACCTCAGATAGCTCTGATGGTGATCTGTACTCACCAAATCAGATTTGTATGTGATGGCACTTGATGAATAAATGCTAGCTCCCTTCCCCTCACAGCAACCCCACTGAAACCAGTATTGTTGTTAACACAATTCAGATCTTGTCTTATAACAAGATTTTAATACACATGACTTACTTCTCCTGTGTGGTGCAAAGTGCTTTTCAAAAAGGGGAGATGTGCATCTCTGTGGGAGATGCATCTCTGTGCATCTCTCTAAGTTTACCTTCTGTAGCATGTGTTCAGTGCATGCTCTTTGCAAGGAGTTAAATAATTTTGATTCATGGAAAAGGAATGAACTTACTTCAAAAGGCAAAGTAGATAATCATTAGTATAGACTTTTCTCCAAAGAAGACATACAAATAGATAAAGTTGTATAAAAAAGTGCTCAACAGCACAGATTATCAGGGAAATGCAAATCAAAAATCACAGGGAAATCACCTCACTTGCATTAGAATGGCTATTATATTTTTAAAAGAAGAAAAGGAAACAGCAAGTGTTGTCAAAATATAGAGACATTGGAACCCTTGTGCCCTGTTTGTGGGAATGTAAATCAGTGTAGCCATTATGGAAAGAGTATGGCGGTTCCTTAAAAATTAAAATTAGAGCTACTACATGTTCTGGGTATTCATCCAAAAGAATTGGAAACAAGATCTCCAAGAAGTATTTACACTCCAATGCTCATTGCAGCATTCTTTACAGTAGCCAAGAAATGGAGACAAGCTAAATGTCTGTTGACGGATGAATGAATAAAGAAAATGCAGCTTATACATATATGGAATATTACAATCTTAAAAAACAGGAAGTCCTATCATATGCTGCAACTTGATGAATCTTGAAGATAATCATGTTAAGTGAAGTAATCCACTCATAAGGACAATTACTGCACAATTCCATTTATTTGGTGTATCTGAAGTAATCAAGCTCATAGAAGCAGAAAGTAGGTTGGTGATTGCCAGGGAATGGGGAGAAGGAAACAGAGACTTGCTCTTGAAATGGGTGTAGAGTTTTAGTCGTGTGAGATGAGTGAGTTCTTGAGATCCGTGTACAATGATGCACTACACTGTACACTTGAAAAATTGTTAGGAAGGTAGATTTCATGTTATGTGTTCTTTCCACAATAATAATTATTATTAGTAGTAATCTGTTGCTAATCCTATTTGCTTGTAAATCTTCTTACATTTAATACTTTCTTTAAAAAATTTTGAAGGAATGGAAATATTTTTAGTGTCCTGCTACCTTAAACCTTAGGATTAAAGAAAGACAAAATGTATTGTCTGATCAGCTTTTTGTTGTTTGATTGCTAAGTTGTGTCTGACTCTGTGACTCCATGAGTACAAACTGCAAGTCTCCTCTGTCCTCCACTATTTCCCAGAGTTTGCTCAAATTCATGTCCATTGAGTTGGTGGTACTATTTATCTCATCCTCTGCCACCACCCACTTCTCCTTTTACTTTCAGTCTTTCCCAGGATCAGGGTCTTTTCCAATGAGCTGGCTCTTCACACCAGTTGGTCAAAGTATTGGAGCTTCAGCTTCAGCATCAGTCCTTCCCATGAATAGTCAGGGTTGATTTCTTTTAAGATTGACTGGTTTGATCTCCTTGCAGTCCAAGGGACTCTCAAGTTTTCTCCAACACCGCAATTTGAGAGCATTAATTTGATGCTCAGCTTTCTTTATGGATCAACTCATGACTAAACTCAACACTTGTACATGACTTTACTACATGGACAGAGCCTGGCAGGTTGCAGTTTATAGGGCCACAAAAACTTGGACACAACTGAAATGACTTAGCATGCACGCACCTTTGTCAGGAAAGTAACGTCTCTGCTTTTTAATACACTGTCTAGGATTGTCATGGCTTTCCTTCCGAGGAGCAAGCATCTTTTAATTTCATGGCTTCAGTCACTATCCACAGTGATTTTGAAGTGCAAGAAAATAAAATCTGTCACTGTTTTCACTTTTTCCCCTTCTGTTTACAATGACATGATGGTACCACATGCCATGATCTTAGTTTTTTGAATGTTGAGTTTCAAGTCAGCTTTTCACTCTCCTCTTTCACTTTCGTCAAGAGGTTCTTTAGTTCCTTTTCAATTTCTGCTATTAGAGAGGTATCATCTGAATTTCTGGTATTGCTTTTCTTTGGGATTGGAATGAAAACTATCTTTTTTCAGTCCTGTGGCCACTCCTGAGTTTTTCAAATTTGCCATCATATTGATGATACTCTTTAACAGTATTATCTTTTAGGATTTAAAATAACTCAGCTCGAATTTCATCACCTCCACTAGCTTTGTTCATAGTAATGCTTCCTAAGGCCCGCTTGACACTCCAGGGTGTCTGGCTCTAGGTGAATGACCACACTATCATGGTTATCTGGGCCATTAAGACCTTGTTTGTATAGTTCTGTGTATTCTTGCCACCTCTTCTTAATCTCTTCTGCTTCTATGAGGTCCTTGCTGTTTCTGCCCTTCATTGTGCCCATCATTGCATGAAATGTTCCCTTGGTATCTCCAGTTTCCTTAAATAGATCTCTAGTCCTTCCCATTCTTTTGTTTTCCTCTATTTCTTTGCATTGTTCACTGAAGAAGGCTTTGTTACTTCTCCTTGCTTTTCTCTGAAATTCTGCATTCAGGTGAGTATATTTTTCCCCTTCTCCTTTGCCCTTCACTTCTCTTCTTTTCTCAGTTATTTCTAAGGCTTCATCGGACAACCAACTTGCCTTCTTGCATTTCTTTTCTTGGGGATGCTTTTGGTCACCACTTCCTGTACAGTGTTATGAGCCTCTGTCCATAGATCTTCAGGCACTCTGCCTACCAGATCTAATCCCTTGAATCTATTTGTCACTTCCACTGTATAATCATAAAGGATTTGATTTAGGTCATACCTGAATGGTCTAGTGATTTTTCCTACTTTCTTCAATTTAAGCCTGAATTTTGCAATAAGGAGCTCATGATCTAAGCCACAGTCAGCTCCCAGTCTTGTTTTTGCTAACTGTATAGAGCTCTTCCATCTTTGGCTACAAAGAATATAATCAGTCTGATTTCAGTATTGACCATCTGCTGATATCCCTTTGTAGAGTCATCTCTTGTGTTGTTGGAAAAGAGTGTTTGCTACGACCAGTGTGTTCTCTTGGCAAAACTCTGTTAGCCTTTGCCCTGCTTCATTTTGTACTCTAAGGCCAAACTTCCCTGTTATTCTAGGTATCTCTCAATTTTCTTTTTTTTTTTTTTTCAATTTTCTACTTTCACATTCCAATCCCCTATCATGAAAAGGAAATTTTTTTTGGTGTTAGTTCTAGAAAGTCTTGTAAGTCTTCAAAGAACCATTCAGATTCAGCTTATTTGGCATTGTGTTGTTGGGGCATTTACTTGGATTACTGTCATATTGAATGGTTTGCCTTGGAAACAATCCGAGATCATTCTGTCGTTTTTGAGATTGCACCCAAGTGCTGCATTTCAGACTCTTTTGTTAACAATGAGGGATACTCCATTTCTTCTAAGGGATTCTTGCCACAGTAGTAGATATAATGGTCATCTGAATTAAATTCACCCATTCCTGTCTATCTTAGTTCACCAATTCTTAAAATGCTGATGTTTACTCTTGCCATCTCCTGCTTGACCATGTTCAATTTATCTTGATTCATGGACCTAATATTCCAGGTTCTTATGCAATATTGTTCTTTAGAGTATCAGACTTTAATTTCACCACCAGGCACATCCACAAGTGAGCATCATTTCCACTTTGGCTCAGCCTCTTCATTCTTTCTGGAGCTATTTCTCTGCTCTTCCCCAGGAGCATATTGGACACCTACCAACCTGAGGGGCTCATCTTCTGCTGTCATATCTCTTTTTGTACAGTTTTTCTGTATATTCTTATGACTTCCTCTTAATCTCTTCTGCTTCAGTTAAGTTCTTAACATTCCTGCCCTCTGACCTCTACTTACCTCTAGAACAGTGCTGTTTGACCTAAGTATTACAACATTTCAACCAGGAAGGGCACCAAAAGTAAAGCCATACACAGTCAAATGATTAAGGGCATAAGCTAAGGAGACAAATCCCAGTCTCAAGTCTGGCTGGCTTTGTCATTTGAGGAAATTACCTGGGATTTGGTGCTTCGCTTACTCAGATATAAAAATCATAATAATGTTTCTCTCGCAGCATTATTGTAACAGTTAAGTGAGATATACACCTAAAATGCTCAACTTAGGCAAAATAACTATTACTTTTAATTTCTACTCACAGTAAATAAAGAACTCAGGTTGCAAATGATTATATGTATATGTGTATGTACATGTAATTGGCTTGTTTTATATAAGTGAACTGCATGAAAGCATGACCTTTAACATTTCTGTTACAGTCCAAATAACTATTTCATGATATATTTATCTTGTCAAGTTCAAATGTTTTTTCAAAGTGGGTCACTTTAATCTTCATCTACAAACTGCAGACTTATTTATGACAGATTATGTATGTTTTTTGTCTTCTTATCTCCACCCCAGTATCTAACAAAGTAGATTGTCTACTGTAGACTCAGCAACATTTTGAAAACTGAATTAACATTTTAAAATTTAATTTTGGTACCTCATTGTGGTTTTGATTTGCATTTCTCTGACAATGAGTGATGTTGAGCATCTTTTCATGTGTTTGTTAGCCATCTGTATGTCTTCTTTGGAGAAATGTCTGTTTAGTTCTTTGGCCCATTTTTTGATTGGGTCATTTATTTTTCTGGAATTGAGCTGCAGGAGTTGCTTGTATACTTTTGAGATTAGTTGTCAGTTGCTTCATTTGCTATTATTTTCTCCCATTCTGAAGGTTGTCTTTTCACCTTGCTTACAGTTTCCTTTGTTGTGCAGAAGCTTTTAAGTTTAATTAGGTCCCATTTGTTTATTTTTGCTTTTATTTCCAAATTTCTGGGAGGTGGGTCATAGAGGATCCTGCTGTGGTTTATGTCGGAGAGTGTTTTGCCTATGTTCTCCTCTAGGAGTTTTATAGTTTCTGGTCTTACATTTAGATCTTTAATCCATTTTGAGTTTATTTTTGTGTATGGTGTTAGAAAGTGTTCTAATTTCATTCTTTTACAAATGGTTGACCAGTTTTCCCAGCACCACTTGTTAAAGAGATTGTCTTTAATCCATTGTATATTCTTGCCTCCTTTGTCAAAGATAAGGTGTCCATAGGTGTGTGGATTTATCTCTGGGCTTTCTGTTTTGTTCCACTGATCTATATTTCTTTCTTTGTGCCAGTACCATACTATCTTGGTGACTGTGGTTTTGTAGTAGAGCCTGAAGTCAGGCAGGTTGATTCCTCCAGTTCCATTCTTCTTTCTCAAGATTACTTTAGCTATTTGAGGTTTTTTGTATTTTCATAAAAATTGTGAAAATATTTGTTCTAGCTCTGTGAAAAATACCATTGGTAGCTTGATAGGGATTGCATTGAATCTATTGATTGCTTTGGGCAGTATACTCATTTTCACTATATTGCTTCTTCCAATTCATGCCAGTCAGAATGGCTGGGATCCAAAAGTCTACAAGCAGTAAATGCTGGAGAGGGTGTGGAGAAAAGGGAACACTCTTACACTGTTAGTGGGAATGCGAACTAGTACAGCCACTATGGAGAACAGTGTGGAGATTCCTTAAAAAACTGGAAATAGAATTGCCTCATGACCCAGAAATCCCACTGCTGGGCATACACACTGAAGAAACCAAAATTAAAAGAGACACATGTACCCCAATGTTCATCGCAGCACTGTTTATAATAGCCAGGACATGAAGGCAACCTAGAAGTCCATCAACAGATGAATGGATAAGAAAGCTGTGGTACATATACACAATGGAGTACTACTCAGCCATTAAAAAGAATACATTTGAATCAGTTCTAATGAGGTGGATGAAACTGGAGCCTATTATACAGAGTGAAGTAAGCCAGAAAGAGAAACACCAATACAGTATACTAATGCATATATATGGAATTTAGAAAGATGGTAATGATAACCTTGTATGCGAGACAGCAAAAGAGACATAGATGTATAGAACAGTCTTTTGGACTCTGTGGGAGAGGGAGAGGGTGGGATGATTTGGGAGAATGGCATTGAAACAGGTATAATATCATATATGAAACAAATTGCCAGTCCAGGTTTGATGCATGATACTGGATGGTTGGGGCTGGTACACTGGGTTGACCCAGAGGGATGGTACGGGTAGGGAAGAAGGAAGGGGGGTTCAGGATGGGGAACATGTGTATACCCGTGGTGGATTCATGTTGATGTATGGCAAAACCAATACAATATTGTAAAGTAATTAACCTCCAATTAAAATAAATAAATTTATATTAAAAAAATAAAATAAAATTTAATTTTGGAAAAAAAGTACTGCAAGTATTTCATTAGAAGAGAGTAGAACTTGCTCATTTCTTCAACCATTTCAAAATCAAAATCCTTTAACTGGATTATTTATGTAAGCATTTGCCTTCTGAGGGAGCTACTGATGGGCGAGTTTATTTTATAGTACTATATGGCTCAGATGGTAAAGAATCTGCCTGCAATGTAGGAGACCTGGGTTCAGTCCCTGGGTCAGGAAGATTCCTTGGAGAAGGACATGTCAACCCACTCCAGTATTGCCTGGAGAATTCCATGGACAGAGTGCCCTAATGGGAAAGAGCTGGACATGACTGAACGACTAACACCTTATACTTTACATACAGTCAGGAGGATTATAAAGGGCCTGGACAGTTCATTTATTATTATTTCCAGCTTTATAAAATAGGAAATTAAAATCCAAATTGACCTAGAGGCTGGGCTATCAAGGGTTCAGGCCATAGTCTTCTGGTTTCCGTAACACAGCTACACTGAATCAAGACCCCTGGTTTCATTACAACTGAGACCATAACTGATAGAACAGCTTTCAGTGGACTTAAGAGTACTTATGTCTGTGAAGAAAGGAATACATTAGCATTTATTCCATCATACTCTCTGAAAGTCTTTCCCCTTCTCTGCTCTCAAAATTACACACAGTTTTTAAAACACTCAGGCAAGAAGCACATGCAAAGTCCATCTGACCACTAGGGGGCCACCATGAGAACGGACAATCCTATAAGAAACTGGTATCTAAACTGGTATCCCCGTCATTCTGTCAATGGAAAACAGTGCTGTGGATTACTAAAACATGAAAAATATTCCCTTGCAGAAACTGCAGTCTTTGTTCAGATGACAGTGCTTTAGCTGCAAAAGTCACTCTTGGTAAAATACAGTGCAGTCCAAGATTCAGATTCAATATATTTCATTCACTAACTTAATTCAAATGGTAATTTCCCTTCAACAGTGACATGATATTTTATCATTTAAAAAAGTTATTATTCATTTTTGTTGAGATAAATGGTATTGTGGATAGTTTTCTTTGTAAGTCCTTGGCCTTTAAAAATATTTTTTAACTATTTATTTCAAAAAGAGAAAAGTATATAGGAAAATAGATTAAAGAAACATGGCCATGTGCATCATATAATATCCAAACAACACAAGATATTTTATATTTCATAGGTCTATTTACGTAATATGGCTTTATATTTAAATGGCATACGTAGATGGATAGAAAGAAATGAAAATCTCATGACAAACCTCAACTGTAAATAATAGCTAGATTTGTAGGACATAATTACAGATCTTTAATAAAACCAGAAAGACACTAGATACACAAAGTGTTCAAAAAATGAATATTTAAACCATTAAAAATTATGTAAAGGTGAATATATGTTTATTTGCCTACATCCATTACTCTGTTATGCTAGAGAGTGTGGTCATGTCAAACCACTGCTGGAATTTAATGATAGGTTAGATGTTTAATACGCAAACTACAGGCAAATTCCTTCTTTCCTCCAAGTGTATTTATGTCTTAAGGACTTAGAATAGTGCTTCTAACCAAGGAAGATCCCTCCCACGCAGGGATATTTGGCCATGTTTAGCAGCATATTTATAAAACTGTGAAGAAATAAAAGAAAGTGATTATCATACAGGAGAAAAATTTCCTTTAGGAAGAAGGAAGAATGTTATGATTGAGACCAGGTACCTGGAGGATCCAAACTCCATTTCTTAATCTGAATTAAGCTTGAGACATCGTCTTATGCAGCTTCCTGTCTGTTTTTACAATAGATTATTTTTTAAATCTCATAGCAAACATTGTATTAAAGGTTTTATTCCATAATAAAAAATAATTTTATAAAAGCCACTCATTGCCCAATGTTTGTTCAGATATCTCAGATGATCTCACACACAAAATTGAGGGAATGACACAAAAGTCATACGAGGTAGCCATGGTGCCATAGCATAGACATTGCCCTTACAGATGACACCATGCAAGCAAAGTCTGGGTTGAATGTTCTTCAACCATACTTTCAACACACATCCTTTGCCTCATATTCATAGTCCCTTACAATTTTAATTGACACAATCTGTGGGGAAAAAAATGACTTTCTAATATAAAAGGTAGGTGTTACCATAATTGTAGTACTTAATCACTATTTCTACGACAGTTTACTACTATCAGAAACTCGTATTTTCAATCTGTCATGTGTAATGACAAGTACTGCATGTTTAGCAAAATTACATTAGCATTTCATTAAATATACACAGTAAAATGGGTGACATTTCAAAGGCCCTGAAAACTTGCCATTTGCAGGGATTGCTTAGGTCAGTAATTCTAATCATACTGCTCATTTGTAGCCAAGTCTCAATTATCCACTTGTAGACTATCCACAAGAGACATTGTATGATAATTCACGTCAACAGTCCCTGCTTTTTGTCTATAAATGTGAGTCCAGGACCAGAGGGCAGGCAAAGGGAGTGGATGCTTTAAAAAGCATTTGCTCCGATGCCTAATGAGGAAAATGAGACTGAAAATGGTTAAATGACTTGTCGAAGGTCAATCATCTAATAAATAGTAAAAACATGGAACCAGAATTCAGGTTTGTTTGATGCTAGGACCAGAGTTTCCAGCACCTTTTGAATAATTTACACACTGTGTTCTTTGTGGGCTTTTTCATGATTTAACCTGTTTTTAGTAATGTTTACATCACACATGTTACTTGTGACCCCCAAATGTTACCACTGCCACACTATGTGTAGAAAAGTTTTACTTCAGTGGAAAAGCACACACTGTCTATAGCACATCCCTCTCCATTTAAAAACGTTGGTTCTGTGGAAGCTCTTTAACAACTCTGTAAGCTGTAGATAACTGAGAGTAATGCAAAGATTAATCTGGTTTTCAGAATGTAAGTTTTATCTACTGGCCGTCCAACTGATCTCCCTCCACTCTATGGAAGAGGTCAATTTTGTCTCCATTTTCCCATCCATTTTGATATTCCTTATTGATAAATATCTATAGTCTTTGGATTGTCTTTTGAACTGGTTATAGCATTTGCTTGATCCCTTCACTCATATTAACAAGTTAAATAAAATTTAATATATGTCCATTTGTACATTTTTATGAAAGTCATGAGTTACTTGTTTTTTGAAAATTATCTTTTAATTACAACTGTTACTAGCACTATTATGATTTCTACTAACAGAGATACCAGTGCTACTGAATTTGCTGAGGTTTTGTGTCATCAGAGAGGAGGGCACCGCAACCCACTCCAACATTCTTGCCTGGAGACTCCCATGGATAGAGAAGTCTGGTAGGCTATAGTCCATGGGATTGCACAGAGTCGGACATGACTGAAGTGAGTTAGCACGCATGCATGTCATCAGGAGTTCACTATAGTCTTCAAAGCAGGCTAATGTTTTATTTGCACTAACTGATGTCATCCTCACAAAAATCCTGAAAGTAGGTGAATCTTATTATTAACCCTCCTTTTCAAACAAAGAACCTGAGGCTCAGAAAGTTTAATTCACTTGTACCTGGTAACACAGGTGATGTCATTGCTAGATCTTGATGCCCAGCTGTATCTGACTCCAGAACTCATGCTTGTAATCATAACATATACTGTCATAAGCCAAAATGTTCCCTCTGCTGGAGAATGGAATCATAAATACCAACTGTATAGAAAAAAAAGGAAACTCAAGCTAAGCTGATGTTTTGTATCAGTTTATTATATGATTGTCTTTTAATTGTGCCTGAAATATGAAATTTAATCCTGTCAGGGAAAGGGGAAAATCAGCACAAGGTCAAGACAATAGCATTAAATCTATTTAACTCTTCCAAACTCTTTCACACCTATTTAACTCTTCCAAATTTAACTCTTTAACATGTGTGATGTAAACATTATTACATGTTAAATCCTGAAAAAGACCACAAAGAAAACAATGTGTAAATTATTCAAGGTGCTGGAAACTGGCCCTAGCATCAAACAAACATGGATTCTAGTTCCATGTTTTTGCTATTTATTAGATGATTGTCCTTGGACAAGTCATTTAACCACTTTCAATCTTATTTTCCTCATTAGGCATTGGAGCAAATGCTTTCTAAATTATCTCCACCATTGTATTAAAAATAATGTTGAATACCTAAGTGTGGATCACAGTAAACTGTGGAAAATTATGAAAGAGATAGGAATACCAGACCACTTGACCTGCCTCTGGAAAAACGTGTATGCAGATCAGGAAGCAACAGTTAGAACTGGATATGGAACAATAGACTGGTTCCAAATAGGAAAAGGAATATGTCAAGGCTGTATATTGTCAAACTGCTTATTTAACTCATATGCAGAGTACATTATGAGAAATGCTGGGCTGGAAGAAGCACAAGCTGGAATCAATATTGTCAGGAGAAATATCAATAACCTCAGATACGTAGATGACACCACCCTCATAGCAGAAAGTGAAGAGGAACCAAAAAGCCTCTTGATGAAAGTGAAAGAGAAGAGTGAAAAAGTTGGCTTAAAGCTCAACATTCAGAAAACTAAAGTCATGACATCTGGTCCCATCACTTCATGACAAATAGATGGGGAAACAGTGGAAACAACGTCAGACTTTATTTTGGGGGGCTCCAAAATCACTGCAGATGGTGATTGCAGCCATAAAATTAAAAGACGCTTACTCCTTGGAAGGAAAGTTATGACCAAACTAGATAGCATATTCAAAAGCAGAGACATTACTTTGCCAACAAAGGTCCATCTAGTCAAGGCTATGGTTTTTCCAGTAATCATGTATGGATGTGAGAGTTGGACTATAAAGAAAGCTGAGCACCAAAGAATTGATGCTTTTGAATTGGACTGCAAGGAGATGCATCCAATCCATCCTAAAAGAGATCAGCCCTGGGTGTTCATTGGAAGGTCTGAAGTTGAAGCTGAATTTCCAATTCTTTGGCCACCGGATGAGAAGAGCTAACTCATTTGAAAAGACCCTGATGCTGGGAAAGATTGAGGGCAGGAGGAGAAGGGGACGACAGAGGATGAGATGGTTGGATGGCATCACCGACTCAATGGACACGAGTTTGGGTGGGCTCCGGGAGTTGGTGTTGGACAGGGAGGCCTGGCGTGCTGCAGCTCATGGAGTCGCAAAGAGTCGGACATGACTGAGCGACTGAACTGAACTGAACTGAAGGTATCATGACTCGAAACAATAAGGTGAAAATATGCAACAAAAATATTTCCCACTTGGCATTAGAAAACACTGTGTTAGAATTTTGCTACCAGGGGTTATTTCCTTCTTCATTATTAAAAATAATGGTGAGATGATATCACCAAATCCAATACAATATAACTAGACAGTGACACACTTTATTTTCTTAGGTTCTAAAATCACTGCAGATGGTGACTGCAGCCAGAGGTGGGGGTAGGGGCGGGGGGAGATGCTCGCTCCTTGGAAGGAAAGCTATGACAAACCTAGACAGCATATCAAAAAGCAGAGACATTACTTTGTCAACAAATGTCCATATGGTCAAACCAATGATTTTTCCAGTAGTCATGTACAGATGTGAGAGTTGGACCATTAAAAAAGGCTGAGTGCCGACAAATTGATGCTTTTGAGCTATAGTATTGGAGAAGACTCTTGAGAGTCCCTTGGACTGCAAGGAGGTCAAACCAGTCAATCCTAAAGGAAATCAATCCTGAATACTCATTAGAAGGACTGATGCTGAAACTGAAGCTCCAGTACTTTGGTCACCTGATGCGAAGAGCAGACTCATTAGAAAAGACCCTAATGCTGGGAAAGATTGAAGCCAGGAGGAGAAGGGGACGACAGACGATTAGATGGTTGGATGGCATCACCAACTCAATGGACAAGAGTTTGAGCAAGCTCTGGGAGATGGTGAAGGACAGGGAAGCCTGGTGTGCTGCAGTCCATGGGGTTGCAGAGTCAGACAGGACTGAATGATTGAACAACGACAGCAACTGTTGCTGAAGTTGAAGCTCCAATGCTTTGGCCACCTGATGCAAAGAGTCAGCTCATTGGAAAAGACTCTGATGATCGGAAAGATTGAAGACAAAAGGAGAAGGGGCCGGCAGAGGATGAGATGGTTAGATAGCATCACTGACTCAATGGACATGAATTTGAGTAAACTCCAGGAGATAGTGGAGGACAAAGGAGCCTGACGTGTACAGTCCATGGGTTTGCAAAGAGTTGGACATGACTTAGCAACTGAACAGCAGCAACAAAAATACAGATGTACATTTCTTTATCCAACAAGAACACTTTCTAAAGGCTATTTTTAATATTTTCTTGCAATAAAATAATAAGTAGTTCTCTGATACTATTATTTGTTCTTATCAATCTTTATACATTGCCATCTTTTGGTCTTTCATCTTTCATTTCTGAATCGTACCAAATTTCTTCATCTTCTAGATTTTCATGACATTCTTTTATATTTTTCTCTTTGGGAACTGAGCAGATTTCATATTTATTTACTGTCAGGGCCATTTCCCCCTGAATTTTTACCTGCAGGGCCACTAGCCTGAGGATCACAAAGTGATGTGGTAATTTCAAGTCAGAGGTACAAGTTCAGTCCACTAATGAATGGATCACTTATATGTCCACTAACTCCCCACCAAGAATTTGGACCTCAGATTTGGCAGAACCAAAAGTGATGGGAAACATAAATCCACAGAAGGGTTTGTTTTAAAGAATGGTGATGAAGAGAGGCCAATGGTCCTTCTCTTTGGTTTCCAGACTCATGTATTCTACCTATTGGGTCAACATAAATCAGTTATTTGTTCAGTCTATATCCCACTCTCTGCAAAGTGTCGACCCTGAGCACCACAGCAGCATTTTCTACACCTATCCTTTCAGCCTCACATTCCATTGTTTATCGAGAGTGATGCATTTTGCTTCCTAACCTTTTCTCACACTTGAACCCAGTACTACTGCCTGATTTCAGGTCATTATCACCTACCTGAATTTTGCACTGCTTCCTAGGTGGTGCTTTTCCATCTTGTCTCATCTATTTTCAGTGGTGGCCATCGTAATCCAAATGAAATGCCCTCGCTTCCAACTTACTTCCAGATCTGCATTTGACATCCTTCCAATCCCTATTGATGTTTCACTGAATTACTCATTATCCCACCCACAGATTCAGCTGGCTCTTCAAGCTTGACCGCTGGCATTGCTTTCTGCTTTCTCTGGATGCATTCGTTTGCTGTGTTTCGAAACCTCCCTCTGTCTACACTGTCTCACGTTATCCTGGTCTGGTCTACCCTGGACAATGACCATAAGTCTGGACTAGAGTGGGGTGGACTGTTCTCTTGCCATGTGTGCCCTCGCCTGCCAGGAGGGATCTAGACACTTCTTGCCACTGAAGTAAGTGGCTGTTCCTTTATGCCAGGGATATTCTGTACATGCCATCCCCTACATCTAAATGTCCTTCCCTTCTTCCTACTATCAGGATCACTATTCAAGAATCAGTTCATATATTACTTTCTCTAGTAAGCCTCCCGTAGGTGTAATAAAAAATATTCAGCCAGTTCTGTAATTGACACTTAGCAGAAATAGGATACTTGTCACATTAATAATAATAACGCAAAAATAACACAAAAGCACACAGGTTATTAAATGCTTACTACATGCTGTTCTCTGTGTTCGTCACAGGTGTTGCACTGGCCTGTGTGACTCAGTCAGCATCCAAACTGTGGGCTTCCTAAGCAGAATCTGTTCTCTTCCCGTTCAGTGTCTAACATATAGCCTAATTCAAGGCGTCATGATTGGTGTTCATAAACAATTTCTGAACTGAATTAAATTAAATTATTGGGACACATTCAGTGTACCATCCCTTTTTCTACATGGATCACAAAACAGTAATTCTTTCATATTATGTCACTTAACACATTACAATTTCAAATTTAATTCTTGCCTAAGAGTCTTTCTGCCGAACAACGGCTTCAATATTGCATAAGTTTTGTTTGCCCTGATGGTAGGGTTTTGTCTCCACAATAACAGCTTCCAGGACAGCAGAAAGGACTTTAAAACTCGTTATTCCAGTAGAGACTGGCAGAGGTGAAGACAGAGGAGAGCAGGCAAAAGTCCCACCGTGTTTGGCACACGGAGTGTTTGCTGTACTTTCTGCAGTGTGTGCCAGTGCCTCTGTTTAACTGAGTTAAGGATTAACATATTGAACAAGCAAAGAATTGCTCAACCTCCTGGGTACATGGGTCTTGTTCCGTGTGTGACAGGTAAGCCTATTATTTGAGCATGAACTGTACCTGCTGGGAAGTCTCTGTATGTCCGGTGCACGAAGTCTTTGCTGCTCACCCAGAGTGAAAACATTTAGTAGTCTGCTCATGGGAAACAGAGTCTGCCTTGCCTCCAGGCATAGAAGCCTGAAACAAATTAAGTTTCCATCTCTCCCCTGGCGATTTGGGTTTGAGCAATCTTGAAAGCAGCCTAGTAAACAGGCAGACAAGACTCCACTTGAGTTGCAACCCTATTTATAATCTAAAGCCAAGGACTTTTGTGGAATCCCAGACCAGGCTGGGGCACGTTAGATGGGTAATAAAGAATCATAGAACTGCAATTTAGAGGTAGGGGTAGGGCACGACAGTGCTGTTGAATGAAAACGGATGCAATTGTCAACATGTCTCCCTGTGAGAAGGAGGTCAGAAAACTGCCGAATGATCGGAAAGTGATCTGTGTCAGAGCAGAGTGGCCAAGGGCTTATGCCAATGAAAGATCTAAGCCAATGTGGAAAGCACGTTTTTAACAAGTAAGTAGTGCTATTTAAGGAGACCAATTGCAAAAGCAGTCTCATTGCCTAATGGGAGAGGGCTCGTCAATCATACAACACATATTTGCCACCCGGCCTTGGAGCTGACACTATTACAGCTATGCAATGGTATGCAACAACCCCTGTCCTGGGGCACCAAAATTTTTAAATAGGACACTAACAACAACAAAAGGAACATAAAGAGATTTTTTTTAAACCTACAATTTGTAATAAAGGCCTGAAAGAAACAAGCAAACAGAAGGTGCTGTTCTGCTTCTATTCATAGGGTCACTTGGGTAAAGTATACAAAGATATTCAGATCTATCTCTGTGCATGCCCTCCCCAAAAAAACACTCCTAATACACACACACCACAGCCTAATCCTCGTGACATGTCATGTACAGTCTGCTCCAGCTATACGTTTTGACTGTTCTGGACATTTAATCATTCAACATGGGAGACCAGAGAGCCTGAATTTTATTTATGAAGAATACAACTCCCTATTGAGATATAGCTCTAAGCTTAGAGTTCAGAGGTTTAAATGGTTCAGATAAAGTTGATATAAATCACAGAAAGTAAATGACTGACCAGTTTTTCCATTTCATTCAGTCCAGGTAGCCATGGATCCTGATTGCTTAATATAGGTAATAGTTATAATATTAGCTTTACACAGATTGCAGTCACTTCTTAACAGGATGAAAGAAAAAAATATAGATGGAGAAAAAAAGAATGGCATGCTGCAGTTCATGGGGTCGCAAAGAATCAGACATGACTGAGTGACTGAACTGAACTGAACTGAATGAAACTGACACGAGGTTGTAAGAAACAAAATCATCATTAAAAGATAAAAACCGAATAATATCACATAGCAGACTCAATCCTTACTGACAGAATGCTCTAGATATTATTTTAATGAAATGTCATTTCTCTGGGGGACCATTCCTGCCCATCCTCTTATTCCAAACAAAATCCTAATCGAATCTGGATTTAGAAGTGCCTGGAACCTGCGTGCTGCACATGCTGTGATTGTTCATGATGACATGAGATGGTAAGTCTTCCAAAAATGAATATCCATTCAATTGCTGTTTACATGTATTATAAGTATATACAATCAGATTCCTTCTGCCTTTTATTTTTTCAACTGGAAAAATTAAAAATTAAACATAAAATCAGCAATAGCTTTAAAAATGTTTTTGTTCTCATGCTTGACTTTTAAACAAACCTGTGTTATACAGATTTGAATTAATTCATGAGTCATGATACACTATCAACACTGATCCATGCATGACCCTCTTTTATTTTACTTAGTTCATTCATTCATTCATTCAACAAATAATAAATATTTGTGAACTCAACATCCAGGGCAAGAACTAGAGCACTGATGATTTTTTATGTGTGTCTTTTCATTCCTCCCATTCTGTCCTCTTGTCTATAGCTCCAATCCAAGTTATCTATCATACTGCTTTTTGTACTTTTTTCCTTTTGTTTTGAGATGTAATTAACATGTTAACTGGACTTACTGTGGTGACTATAGCTTTTTGTAAAAGAAATGGTTTTTATTATGAACAGCAGATAGTTAAGCATTTTTTTTATATTGAGTTATCTTTTTCCTTTTTAAAAAAAGTCTATTATGCTATATACGACTTCTGAGATTTTCTTGTCATTCAGCAATAGGTATGCTTCACCCATGTTGTATATAGTTGTGATTCATTAATTTTCCTCCTATGCCATATCACATTCTTGAATGATTCTTTGCATCCATTCTGCTCTCGATGGCTATTTGGATTTTACACAGATATTTAAATTATCTTTCTTTTCCTTATTGTGAGCAGTGCTGCTATAAACATTTTTATACATGTCTCCTGGTGAATGTTCACTTTCACAAGACAGTGGCCAATTGATTTCCAAACTGGTTTTACCATTTTATCCTTTTATTAACCATGTACGATACGTTATTGATCTACATCTCTCCATTAATTGGCATTGTTAAACTTTTCACTATTTTAATCAGATGAATGTAAAATGGCATTTTCTTGAAGTCATGACTTATGACAAGTTGATTACTAATTAAGGTAGCTATCTTTACACATGCTTATTGTTTAATGGCTTTTCCATAGATTCATTAGACAACTGTATGAAGCAGTTATCTGTTTGAAGCAATTATCCTAACAAAGAATAATTGATACTGGGTAAGAAAGTATTTCTGACCAAACACTTCCTAATTCAGTTTCTAGAATATTAGCTTCTTCATAAATAATAAATTTATAGGCTTTCTATCCATATTGTTTGACCTGTGAGTGATGTGAAGTCGCTCAGTTATGTCCGACTCTTTGTGACCTTTGGACTGCCGCCTATCAGGCTCCTCCCTCCATGGGATTCTCCAGGCAAGAATACTGGAGTGGGTTGCCATTTCCTTCTCCAGGGGATCTTCCCAACCCAGGGATTGAACTCAGGCCTCCCACACTGCAGGCAGATGCTTTAACCTCTGAGCCACAACCTGTAGGGTAGATCTATCATATTTGCCTCTGCTGTTTACTTACACTTTGACTATGTGACAACTCCAGAAACTCCGGTGTTAAGGTGCACACACAAGGAATGATTTCTCAGTGTTGCTGATCCTCTCATTCATATGTGGAAGTGAGTTGCAACTTCTTGGAAGTTTATGTGAATTATGGAATTGAATTATGTCAGATCTAAGATCTGTTCTTAGTTGAGTATAAAGTTTTTTTCTATGTCTTCAAATATGTATGTGCTTATTTGGGGACCAAAATACACAGATCAACATTAGAGACCAGGCAAAAAAGCTATATTTTCCTTTCCTATGATACAGGGGTTTATTTGATTCCTAAAAGATGTCATTTATAAAAGAATCCAAGTAGTCTAAAAATTTCTAAGGAATCTATAAATCAGTTTTCTACTGGCATCATCATGCGTAGGTGGATAAGACAACATCTATAATTCATTTCATGTACTCCATCATGAAAACATTAATTAAATAGCATCATATGCAAAAGGTTGTAGGAGATGATCTAATATGTTGCATATTTACCAACTTGGTTATCCAGTATCAACAAATATTCTCATCTTTGTTATGTATCAGGAAAGCGAGAGTAGGAAGTTGAGAAGAGAATTTAAAAGAATCACAGGGTCATGAGATACATGTAGTCGCCACCCCAGTTCTAGGGATACTACCTTGTGTGAGGGCCCCCTGCATCTCTTCAGGCAAAATGATAACATATTCATATCTTAAGTGACTATATGGCCTTACTGGGGGAAAATGTAATTATATAGTCAAAACTCAATTACTATCTTCTCAAAATAAAGAGATTTCCTTTTGTAATGACAATTTGCTATCAATTTTGGCAAAAATTAATGATTGATTTGTTTTTGAAACTCACTCCAAATGTATTTTTGTTATGTACTAATCAACATAGAATTGTTTGGTTGCTTTTCAGGAAAAAAGGATATTTCACTTGCAAATAATATCCTCTCACAAATTTACTTTGTCAGTTTGAACAATAATCCTTAGATTTCTTACTTTTTTTTATTGTATGGTTTTATAACAAAAATAGTATCATTTAGTTGAATGTCTTATTTCTCCATTTTAACCAGTGTAAACTTTCATGATTTTTCCATAAACAGAAATTAACCATTAAATAAATTTAATCTCTTCAACAAATTGGTTATAGTATATATTTTGACTTAAAAGTGTCTGCTGTTAATGTGCAACTTGGTTCAAGGCACCTGTTATATTTATAACAAACTGTCTTCAGTCAATGCAAAAAATATTGCACAATAGTGCCAGGTTGGTAGATGACTGGAACAGAAGAGAAACAGATTGAAATATAAGTGGTTAGTCCTCATGGCACATGCACCTTTAGCAATGGAGCAGTATACTCATATACTCAGTAGTATACTCAGTATACTCATTCAAACTCAGCAAACATTCCTCAAACACACATCCAAAGAATCAAATTCTTGACACAATTAATGTGAAGATAGGCAGTAGGTACTCAGTGAATTCTAACTTTGAGTTAGAAGATACATTCTTTAGCTTTCCACTCTTCAGGGTAAAATACAGATTTTAACCAATAAATCAATAAGTATTTACTGAGTATCTATGATTGCTGTAAAAGTACTGTATTCAATATGCCAGCAAATTTGAAAAACTCAGCAGTGGCTGCAGGACTAGAAAAGGTCAGTTTTCATTCCAATTCCAAAGAAAGGCAATGCCAAAGAATGCTCAAACTACCACACAATTGCACTCATCTCACAGGCTAGCAAAGTAATACTCAAAATTCTCCAAGCCAGGCTTCAACAGTACATGAACCATGAACTTCCAGATGTCCAAGCTGGATTTAGAAAATGCAGAGGAACCAGAGATCAAATTGCCAACATCTACTGATCACCAAAAGAGCAAAAGAGTTCCAGAAAAACATAATTCTGCTTTATTGACTATGCCAAAGCCTTTGACTGTATGGATCACCACAAACTGTGGAAAATTCTGAAAGAGATGGAATACCAGACCACCTAACCTTCCTCTTGAGAAATCTGTATGCAGGTCAAGAAGCAATGGTTAGAACTGGACATGGAACAACAGACTGGTTCCAAATAGGGAAAGGAGTACGTCAAGGCTGTATATTGTCACCCTGCTTATCTAACCTATGTGCAGAGTACATCATGAGAAACCCTAGGCTGGAAGAAGCACAAGCTGGAATCAAGATTGCCGGGAGAAATATCAATAACCTCAAATATGCAAATGGCACTACCCTTATGGAAGAAAGCAAAGAAGAACTAAAGAGCCTCTTGATGAAAGTGAAAGAGGAGAGTGAAAGAGTTGGCTTAAAACTCAGCATTCAGAAAACGAAGATCATGGCATCTGGTCCCATCACTTCTTGGCAAATAGAAGGGGAGACAGTGGAAACAGTGACAGACTTTATTTTGGGGGGCTCCAAAATCACTGTGGATTGTGACTGCTGCCATGAAATTAAAGACACTTGCTCCTTGGAAGAAAAGTTATGACCAACCTAGATAGCATATTAAAAAGCAGAGACATTACTTTGTTGACAAAGGTCCATCTAGACAAAGCTTTAGTTTTTCCAGCAGTCATGTTTGAATGTGAGAGTTGGACTATAAATAGAGCTGAGTGCTGAGGAATTGATGCTTTTGAACTGTGGTGTTGAAGACTCTTGAGAGTCCCTTGGACTGCAAGGAGATCAAACCAATCAATCCTAAAGGAAATCAGTCCTGAATATTCATGGGAAGGACTGATGCTGAAACTGTAACTCCAATACTTTGGCCACCTGATGTGAAGAACTGACTTATTGAAAAGACCCTGATGTTAGGAAAGACTGAAGGCGGGAAGAGAAGGGGATGACAGAGGATGAGATGGCTGGATGTCATCACCGACTCAGTGGGCCTGAGTTTGAGTAAAGTCCAGGAGTTGGTGATGGGCAGGGAGACCTGGCGTGCTGTAGTCCATGGGGTCACAAAGAGTTGGACACGACTGAGCGACTGAACTGAACTGAACTACCATGTGCTAGCACTTTGACAGAAACAATCAAATAAATTCTATCTTTAAACAACTCACAATTTACATGAAAAAGAATTATTTTTAAGTATAGAATTAATGGTTTTCAAAATTTTATTATGTGCATTCTTTTCCTTTTCTCTTATTCATTCAGTTCTTCAACAAATATGTGTTTATCACATATTTAATGCAAGCAGCCATGAACCTAAACAGTGTATTAAGGAGCAAAGATATCACTTGACAACAAAAGTCCATATAGTCAAAGCTATGATTTTTCCAGTAGTATTGTATGGATGTGAGAGTTGGACTGTAAAGAAGGCTGAGTGCCGAAGAATTGATGCTTTCAAATTGTGGTGTTGGAGAAGACTCTTAAGAGTCTCTTGAACAGCAAGGAGATCAAACCAGTCAATCCTATAGGAAATCAACCCTGAATATTCACTGAAAAGACTGATGCTGAAGCTGAAACCTCAATACTTTGGCCATCTGATGCAAAGAGCTAACTCAATTGAAAAGACCCTGATGATGAGAAAGATTGAAAGCAAAAGGTGAAGAAGGTGGCAGAACGAGATGGTTGGAAAGCATTACCAACTCAACGGACATGAATTTGAGCAAACTCCAGAAGACAGTGAAGGACAGGGAAGCTGGATGTGCTGAGTCCATGGGGTCACAAAGAGTTAGACATGACTTAGCAACTGAGCAACAGGCAAGAAGTACGAAGAAGCCATGTAGGGGATAAAAATATAAATGATGTTATGTCTCTCTTCTTAAAAATTTAAAGTCTAGGGAAGTTAGATATATGCATATGAGTAAACACAATAATACCACCAACTATAATTGAAAAAGACACACGTACCACAGTGTTAATTGCAGCACTATTTACAATAGCTAGGGGATGGAAGCAACCTAGATATCCATTGACAAATGAATGGATAAAGAAACTGTGGCACATATATACAGTGGAATATTACTCAGCAATAAAAAGAATGCATTTGAGTCAGTGCTAGTGAGGTGGATGGGCCTAGAGCCTATTATACAGAGTGAAGTAAGTCAAAAAGAGAAAAACAAATATCGTATATTAACACATATATAGACTCTAGAACGATGGTACTGATGAACCTGTTTGCAGAGCATCAGTGGAGACACAGAAATGGAGAACAGACTTATGGACATGGGGATGAATGGGTGGGAAGGAGAGGTTGGGATGAATGGAGAGAGTAGCATGGAAACAAATATACTAACATATGTAAAATAAATAGCCAGTAGGAATTTGCCGTATGACTCAGGGAACTCAAACTGGGGCTCTGTGACAATCTATAGGGATGGGATGGGGTGGGAAGTGGGAAGGAAGCTCAAGAGGTTGGGACGGATGTATACCTATGGTTGATCCATGTTAATGTATGGCAGAAACCAACACAGTATTGTAATTATCCTCGATTAAAAATACATTTTAAAATAATACCATCAAGTTTGGCGTTGGATCAGATGAGTTGATAAAGTGAACATACTCAGAACGCAGAAGTGGAAGGTAGGAGAAGGGAGAATTGAATGAACATAGTCAAAAGCTACAAACTTTCAGTTATAAGATAAATAAGTATCTGAGATGTGATGTACAACATGACCATATTTGACACCATGTGATATACGGAAGGCTTTCCAGATGGCACTAGTAAAGAATCCTCCTACCAATGCAGGAGACATAAGAGATATGGGTTCAATCCCTGGATTGGGAAGATCCAGGCATGGCAACCCACTCCAGTATTCTTGCCTGGAGAATCCCCATGGACAGAGGATCCTGCGGGACTACAGCCCATAGGGTTGCACAGAGTCACACACAACTGAAGCGACTTACCACGCACACATGATATATGGAAAAGTTGTTGAGAGTAGATCCTTAGAGTTCTCATCACAAGGAAAAAACATTTTTCTCTCTCTTTTTTGTATCTTTATAAGATGATGGAAATACATGGGGAAACAGTGGAAACAGTGTCAGACTTTATTTTGGGGGGCTCCAAAATCACTGCAGATGGTGACTGCAGCCATGAAATTAAAAGATGCTTACTCCTTGGAAGGAAAGTTATGACCAACCTAGATAGCATATTCAAAAGCAGAGACATTACTTTGCCAACAAAGGTCCGTCTAGTCCAGGCTATGGTTTTTCCTGTGGTCATGTATGGATGTGAGAGTTGGACTGCGAAAAAAGATGAGCGCCAAAGAATTGATGCTTTTGAACTGTGGTGTTGGAGAAGACTCTTGAGAGTCCCTTGGACTGCAAGGAGATCCAATCAGTCCATTCTGAAGGAGATCAGCCCTGGGTGTTCTTTGGAAAGAATGATGCTAAAGCTGAAACTCCAGTACTTTGGCCACCTCATGCGAAGAGTTGACTCACTGGAAAAGACTCTGATGCTGGGAGGGATTGGGGGCAGGAGGAGAAGGGGACGAAGAGGATGAGATGGCTGGAGGCATCACCGACTTGATGGACGTGAGTTTGAGTGAACTCCGGGAGTTGATGGACAGGGAGGCCTGGAGTGCTGTGATTCATGGGGTCGCAAAGAGTCGGACACAACTGAGTGACTGAACTGAACTGAACTGAAGATGATGGATGTTAACCAAACTTATTGTGGTAATCCTTTCATAATATATGTAAGTCATTATGCTGTGCATCTTAAACTTATATCTCAATAAAACTGGGGAAAAACGTTTAAATAAGCAAAATGACAGTTTAATATGAAATTAAAGAATAAAAGACTCAGAAAAATGCTTATATAGAAAAACTCATTAATTAATTTACTATTAGTATTTTGCTAGTATTATTAGAGCTGGATCTACAGAGATTTGTAGGAGTTTGTTAACAGGAAAGATAGTAAATATTCTTAAGTCAGTGTGCTTTTACAGCCTCCACTTCTCTCCTAAATCTCAGATCTATAGTCTTGACTTTTTATGGCCCATTTCTCTGGATGACAGCATACAGGCCGCAGAAGGAGACATACAACACGCAGGCAATGGGAAAAGACAAAGAGGAGTGATTAAACCATTAATACAGTATAGAAGAAAAAAACCAAGGGTATAACTTTGGAGATCCTCTACATTTCCGGGATAATGAAAGGAAAAAAAAAAAAAAACATGAAGAAGAAAACAGACCTGGAGCTCTCAAGGATGGTAAAATATCACAGATGCCAAGATGAAGACAGGGGCGTTAAGGCAAAAAAGAAGACATTTATACAGTCAGCCTCCTTCCTACGTACTACTGAAGGAGCTTTTTTTTTTTTTTTCCCGTACTTTGAAGCAATCCAAACATAAGTCTGATGTTTTATGAAAGTTTGTGTGGTTCAAACATGTGCAATAATAAAGTACCTATTTACCCCAACCTCTCTTAAACCTAGGATACTTAATCATTCACAGAACTTGTGAGATTATATTAGATACACTTCATACCAGCATCAGCAGCCATTATGCAGTGATTTAAATCTTGCAGGCAAAATCAACAGCTGGTGAGGGCATTGCTGCTTATATTGCAAAGCTGTGCTGTTTCCATAGCACAATTTGCAACATTTCTTAAATGACATATATCATGATCATTTCATATGTGGAGTTCATGATAAATCCTTCTAGTAGTGTCTCTGGTTGAAGGAAATTGGCATTTATTAGAGTTTTGAAAAAAAAAAAAACCACCGTATCTCATGAGATGATATTACTGTGCATCATTGAAATTAACGTAACAATATCATATAAATATCTATAATATACAAGCATAGTTCTTGACACTGAGAGCTGCTAGCGTGAAATCACGTCATCAGAGATAATTCTCATTCATGGTCTCCAACCTCAGCTATTTCTAAGCTGTATCTCCTTGTGCCATCCACCATTCCCTTTCACTTTTCCCTCAGAGGACATGTTACAAAGTGTTCTTCCTCCTCAAAACCCAGATTTGATTCCTCTTCCCCCACTCTTACTTATGAAAGTTTTCTTAAACTTGATCAAGGTGAGAGACTGCAAACAACAGCTCTTTCCTCCTTGGTCTGCTAGAGCCTAGAGTGTGCTTCATCTATTTGTATCCTTTCAGCATTCCCTCATTTTCTTAGTGAAAGATGTCTTCTTTCTGAAGTTCTCTCTCCTGCAAATTCCAATTTCTCCGCAGGAATCTTGTCTCCCCAGTGACCCTACCACCTCCCCGCCGTCACCCAGTCTCTTCCTCTTCTTCTCTCTCTTCCTGTTCCTCCTCCTCATCTTCCTCTTGCTCTTTCCTCCTGTCATCTTCTCCTTCACCCTCTCCATTTTCTTTTCTTCTCTTTCCTGTTTCTTTCCCTAAAATTGATATACATGTTTATGCGTATATAGAGAGTTAAGTTTCTCCAGTCTTGAATAAAGAGATGTTTCTCTGTGACCCCATACTACTCTGCTTTTTTGCTATCAGACTCCTTAAAGAATTTCATGCTGCAAGAGGTCTCTACTTCCTAATAACCACTTTATCCCTCACCCTGCTGTGATCTGGCTCTTGTTTCTTGCGTCCATTGGAATTGCTCTTGCAAAGGTCTCCAAGGCTTTTATATTTCCCATGACGATGAGTGATTCTCAGTTCTTATCTGACATGACTGTCTGCAGCATTTGACCCATTTGGTTAGTCTCTCCTTGTTCTAAAACCTCTGTCCTCTCTATGTCTCTGAAATACCATGCCTTTTTGGTGCTTCGTCTCTTTATAGATATCAGGCCCTCTTCGTTTTCATGGGACTTGATTTTCTCCTCTCATCTTGGTTTGACTGGTGACCTGGTTCCAAAATGTATGGAAGAGACTCATGAGTTTGGTTTTGTACTTGCACCAGAGCTGCCATGCATTCAACATTTTTTCCATCACAACTGTTATTTTCTGAACTACTGCCTTTAATAAAGAAATCCAGACAACGCAGACCAGACCCCTATCAGGGAGAGAGATACAGAAAAGAATGGAGGGACTGATGCATGTTCTGTAACTAGTGATGTAGAATTAAGTCTTCTCGATGATTAATTAAGATGTGCTGCTTGTTTGGCTTTCCATTCTGGGTCAGTATTGATAAAAAGATGCAAAATCATGGGACAACTAGGGGCCCCCATAACATGTGGTTTATTATGGAGTTTAGGAATTCAAACCAAAGAATAGCAGGAGGTAAAGATGAACACATCAAAAGCAGCCTAATCATGAAAACCCATGTATATCATGCCCAAAAAGTGATTCTGTGCATAATAATCAAATAATAAATGTTTGGAGGTTTTAAAAGACATGTTATTTTTCATACCCAGACATTTGGAATCGTTTGGTCTCAGCTGAAGTTCAACTTCAGAAAAAGTTGAAGGAAAAGGTTCTTATGTAATTCTGAAGCAGATCTTCGTTTGAGAATCATTAGGCAAAGGAGTTTGGGTTTTAAGAGAAAATTATATAACTAATATAATTGACATAATTAAAAATTCGTGATTGCCCACTTCAATAGGGTTCTCAGCACCACTTAGCAATCTCTCCAGATCTCTCCAAATAGCTTTTACCCTCCTCACTCTGTATGAGTTGTAGCCACCAAATACAGACTTTCTCATTTTCCCCCAATGAAATTCACAAAACATGTCTGGATATATCCTTTCCCACTCTTCCGCCTGTAACTACAGAGTTAGTGTGACTTCCCTCTCTAAAACTCAACTCTCTGCCTGTGCTGTAGATGCCATTCCCTTCCATTCTTTTAGGAACACTTTTTCTTTGGTAATAATTCCTCATGATTGACTCTTCTTGATTCTATCTCTCTTTTTTCCACTAGCACCTTGAAGAAGTCCTTTGACCATATGCTGCTGCTGCTCCTGCTAAGTCGCTTCAGTCATGTCCAACTCTGTGCGACCCCATAGACGGCAGCCCACCAGGCTCCCCCGTCCCTGGGATTCTCCAGGCAAGAACACTGGAGTCGGTTGCCATTTCCTTCTCCAATGCATGAAAGTGAAAAGTGAAAGTGAAGTTGCTCAGTCGTGTCCGACTCTTTAGCGACCCCATGGACTGCAGCCCACCAGGCTCCTCTGTCCATGAGATTTTCCAGGCAAGAGTACTGGAGTGGGGTGCCATTGCCTTCTCCACTTTGACCATATAACTCACTCTAATTACATTCTTTTTCTTAATTATTTTTCAGAACCAAGTAACTTTAAGAATTGCTTCTTTTTACATCCCATTCTATCTTCACTCAGCACACTACTAAAGCTTCTCTTACCAAGATCACAATGACCAACCTCTGGCTAAACATAATGGATACTTCTCAAACTGTTTAGACCTCTCAGCAAAATTCAACACACTGATTATTCCTCCCTCTGAAAAATCTCTTCTCTAGACATTTAGAATTCCTTCTTTCCTAGTTTCCTTCCTATTTCTTTACTCTCTCCTTCTCAAGATACTTTTCTTGGCTCATCGTTCGCCGCTGCTGCAGTTAAGTTGCTTTAGTTGTGTCCGACTCTGTGTGACCCCGTAGACAGCAGCCCACCAGGCTCCTCCATCCCTGGGATTCTCCAGCCAAGAGTACTGGAGTGGGTTGCCATTGCCTTCTCCACATCCTTCGCTACTTACCCCTCATTGTTAGACTTCTCTACAGCTCTACCTGGGCATTCTTTTCACTCATCTACATTTGCTAAATTCTTGACTTTTTTACTCTTATGATTTTAACTATTATATCAATACCAATGGATTCCAAATGTATGCCTTTTCTAGATCTCTATTTTAAGTCCAGACCTATATACTCAACTGCAGTCTCACACACAACTGTATCTTTGCTCTCCTTTTCAATGTGCTTCCCTTCCCCCTTTGCTTCATGTTTCGAAAGTCAGGATGTCATCTATAAAAACACTGTATGTGCTGGTTTATGTCTATTCAGTTCAGTTCACTCACTCAGTCATATCCAGCTCTTTGCAACCCCATGAACCACAGCACACCAGGCTTTCCTGTCCATTACCAACCCCCGGAATCCACCCAAACTCATGTCCATTGAGTAGGTGATGCCATCCAACCATCTCATCCTCTGTCGTCCCCTTCTCCTCCTGCCCTCAATCTTTCCCAGCATCAGGGTCTTTTCAAATGAGTCAGCTCTTTGCATCAGGTGGCCAAAGTATTGGAGTTTCAGCTTCAGCATCAGTTCTTCCAGTGAACACTCAGGACTGATCTCCTTTAGGATGAACTGGTTGGATCTCCTTGCAGTCCAAGGGACTCTCAAGAGTCTTCTCCAACACCATAGTTCAAAAGCATCAGTTCCTCAGCACTCAGCTTTCTTTATGGTCCAACTCTTACATCCATACATGACTACTGGAAAAACCATAGTCTTGACTAGATGGACCTTTGCTGGCAAAGTAATGTCTCTGCTTTTCAATATGCGTCTAGATTGGTCATAACTTTTCTTCCAAGGAGTAAGTGTCTTTTAATTTCATGGCTGCACTCACCATCTGCAGTGATGTTGGAGCCAAAAAAAAATAAAGTCAGCCACTGTTTCCACTGTTTCCCCATCTATTTCCCATGAAGTGATGGGACCAGATGCCATGATCTTAGTTTTCTGAATGTTGAGCTTTAAGCCAACTTTTTCACTCTCCTCTTTCACTTTCATCAAAGAGGCTCTTTAGTTTTCTTCACTTTCTGCCTTAAGGGTGGTGTCATCTGCATATCTGAGGTTATTGATATTTCTCCCAGCAATCTTGATTGTAGCTTGTGCTTCTTCCAGCCCAGCGTTTTTCATGATGTACTCTGCATATAAGTTAAATAAGCAGGGTGACAATATACAGCCTTGATGTACTCCTTTTCCTATTTGCAACCAGTCTGTTGTTCCATGTCCACTTCTAACTGTTGCTTCCTGACCTGCATATAGGTTTCTCAAGAGGCAGGTCAGGTGGTCTGGTATTCCCATCTCTTTCAGAATTTTCTACAGCTTATTATGATCCACACAGTCAAAGGCTTTGTCTTTGTATTATGTCTTGTATTATGTCTATTCAATACATAAACATATCTTAAATATATCCACCTCCCTATGATACCATAGTTGCCTTAGTCTAAGCCACCATAAAGAGTCTAAACCATAAAGTTCTCACACTTCCAATTTTGAATATTCAAATCTATTATTTTTAAATCAATCAACCAAAGTGATTCTTATAAACTACAGCCTGTCCGATCTATGAGTTTTTAAAAGACTCCCAATGAGACAGGTCATTGTGAAAATTTAGAGCACTAAAGACAAAGATCTGGCTGTATAAGCTTCCAGAAAGATTAAAATATGTTACAAACTAAGGAATAAAATCAGGATGACACAGGATTTAATAACCGCATTGGAATTTTTTTTAAAGGATGGAGCAATGACTTCAAAATTCCAAGGAAAAAAGTATTTCAATCTGGAATTTTATATCCAGCCAGGCTAGGTGGAGCATAAAAACAGGATAAAGATTTTTAGATGAATATGAATTTAAAATGTGTATCTTTCCTTAACTCACTTTTAGGAGGCTACTAGAGGCACTTTCATGCATTGGAGAAGGAAATGGCAACCCACTCCAGTATTCTTGCCTGGAGAATACCAGGGACAGAGGAGCCTAGTGGGCTGCCGTCTATGGGGTCACACAGAGTCAGACACAACTGAAGCAACTTAGCAGCAGCAGCAGCAGATGTATAAAACCAAACGGAATGACTAAAACAAAATAAATTAAGACATAACCCAAGAAGAAAAGATCTAACACAAGAGAAGCAAAGGAATTTTCCAGAGTAACAGATAAAAAATAAAAAATAAAAGATCTTTTTTTACTTAAAAAAAAGTCACAAAGCACAAAAATGAAAACAAATTTAAAGCTTTTATTTACCTTCCTCTGTCAGAAGAAAAGGCAAATATTCATTAAATAACCAATTATGTCAGTCTTAAGAATTCTGAATTTCATTTGAAAGGTAATTTGGAGTTTTCTATTTGTGATAGAAATAATTTTAAGTTGGTGGTCAAGATTTACCCTTGCCATATGCAACCTCTATAATCTTCTCTTGAGTGTGGATGAAATTCATGAATATAAGATTTCATTCTTGTGTTTACTTTATATTACATGGCAATAGAGAAGGAATTGTGTAGATATAATTGAGGTACCATACTGAGATAAACAAAAGAGAACTTTGCCTGAGTGGGTCTTTAAATTAGAATCTAGGAACTTCCCTGGCAGCCAGTGGTTAAGTCTCCACACTCCAATGCAGAGGGCATAGGTTTGATCCCTGGTTGGGGAACCAAGATCCCACATGCTGCATGGCTCACCAAAAAAAAAAAAAAAAAAAAAATTGTAGGCATAAAAGAAACTATACAGTCTTTAAAAACAAAAGTAAATTTAAAAAATAGAATCTAAGCTTTTCTTAAAAGAGAGCTTCACAACAAGATAGATTCTCCTGTAGCATAAAGAAGCAAACAATCATGTTGTGAGCTGCCTGTCTAAAGGACCGTGCGGCAAGGACCTGAGGGCAGCCTTTAGGGACTAAGAGCAGTCCCCAGACCACAGCCAGAAAGAAAACAAGGACTTCAGTCTTACAACAACAAGGAATTGAACTCTGCCAACAATCAGTGTAAGCTGTGAAAGTGATTCCAAGGCTCAGAGGAGATCAAAGTTCTGACCTACATTTTCTAAACCTGGGAATAGAAGTGCCATACAACCCAGCAATCCCACTGCTGGCCATATACCCAGAGAAAAGCAGAATTGAAGGAGACACTTGTACTCCAATGTTCATTGCAGCACCATTTAGAATAGCTAAGACATGGAAGCAACCTAAATATCCATTGGCAGATGAATGGATAAGGAAGTTGTGGTACATATCATATGACTCAGCTATAAAAATGAATGCATTTGAGTCAGTTCTAATGAGGTAGATGAACCTGGAGCCTATTATACAGAGTGAAGTAAGTTAGAAAGACAAAGATGAATATTATATATTAACACATATATATGAATTTAGAAAAATAGTACCATCGATCCTACATGCAGGGCAGCAAAGGAGACAGAGAGGTAAAGAACAGACTTTTGGACACAGCAGAAGGTGGCGAAAGTGGGATGATTTGAGAGAATACCACTGAAATATGTATATTACCATATGTGAAACAGATGATCAGTGCAAGGTCAATGCATGAAGCAGGGTGCCCAAAGTCAGTGCTCCAGGACAGCTCAGAGGGATAGGGTGGGGAGGGAGGTGGGAAGGGGATTCAGAATGAGGGAGATACATGTGTACCTATCATCATGTTCATGCATGTTGATTCATGTTGATATCATGTTGATGCATGGCAAAAAACATCACAATATTGTAAAGTAATTATTCTCCAATTAAAAGAAATTAATTAATTAATAAAATAAAATTCCGAGACAAGGGCTCCATTAAAGACCACTGAGATTATAGAAACTGAAGTAATAAAAATATGTATTAAGCCCATAAATATATGATGGTAATTTGTTACTCTGCAACAGAAAACTCATCATCAGCTCACAGCATTGGCTTAGCAACCAGAGATTTCAATTGTCTTAAAGCCTAGAGATGAAGGCATCCAAGAAAATTCACTAACTACCATAGCTATCATTTGGAGTCTCTTTTTATAATTGCTGTGCCACAGAAAATAAAAGTTAAAGAATTCATGTCCCCTGTCAGTTTAAATCCTCCCACATAGGTGTCTTAACCACTTGGTTTATTCATTCAATCTACTGCTTCATTCTATACTGAATTACTTTCATGCTTTTCCTATATTAAAATGATATTTCCAATATTCATATGATAAAACAATATGGCTAAATTTTTGATAGCTTTCATAGTTTATACTGTCTCATAACTAGTCTATTAATAAGAGGAGAAGAACAATTTCAAATTATTAGAGGATATAATTAACAGTGTCAAACCAAAGAAGATCAGAAGGGCTAGGCTCCAGAAAAGAGGTGAAAGGATTAACATTGAACTGAACCATGGATATGATTTCCGCTAAGCTTGGAGGGGAACATACAGAGAAATGACTATTATAAGGGATCCACTGAAAGTTAAGAAAGTTCCTGCTGAAAAATCTCTAATTTATATTTGAAGTTGGAGAGTGACTCTTTTACTCAGAATAAGGTAGGTTAATGGAGAGATTGAGATCCTGAATGAAATTGTAAATGACTTTTGAGGAAAATTATAAAAATCACTAATTGGAGATACACAGAAAGGACGAGGGACAGCTGAGAGGATCCAGTAAAAATTGAAATCTATATACCATTGTTTGCCTCTATCTACATAAGGAATATACTTGCTTCATGTTGTTTGGCTTAGTCTTTCTTTGGACGGTAGAGAGCATCTGAAAGGAGAGTGTGCCAGTTTCGATTCTAAGTAGTAAATACGGTGTTTATTTCTACTCATGGTGTCTCTGGTGTTTCTGACCCCCATCAGGAGAAGAACATGCCTCAGGTAGTTGATGCCCCTTCAGCCTGGGCTTTAGGAAGAGAAATGAGAGAACTATAGCCAGGAGGGAAGCCTGATCAATCTATAAACCCGTCCAAACTAATACAAGCATCAACTGTGAGCTCACAGCAGCATCCTAGAAGCCTGGGTGAATTTTATCTGGCAGTGATCAATAATTCATTGTAGAATATAGAGAGATGAATGGTTAGGTTGGCCAGGGACACAGTTTTGCCAGAATAAAGCTAAAAACAAAATGGTAATTGAGGGTAATGGCACAGAGCCTTGGAAATGATGAATATTCCCATCTTGGCTGAATGAAAAAGAAACTGAACGCAGAAAGGAAAAGTAGGTTAAAGAAACATAGACCCGCACACCAAGCTGTTTTTACATCAAGAAGAAATCCTCACTCATTATAAAGCTGATACAATTAGTCAATTTCAAGTTCCTTTTTCTTCTCATATTTCTTCTTAAGCCTTCAGTTCAAACATTTACTGAGTGCTTGGCATTGGGGATATAGAGAGACCTAAGTGAACTTCCTTGAACTTGAGTTTCAGATGAGATGACAGACAGTTAAAAAAGCAGCTACATTGCAACGAATGTGGACAATTGTGCTTTCAATAGATATCCACACAGTGTCTGCCACCCACATGCTCTTTTGCAATAGCACCTTCCTACAGTCCATAAAGAGGCTGAGTTTGTGAACCCTCTTTTGGAATCTGGATGAGCTTTTGATTCCTTTGATCAATACAGTATAATGGAACTATCTACAGTGACTTGGATGCTTCCTCTTGGAACTAGTCTCATTCTATGAGAAACCCAAGAACTTACACATATAGGCTCTACTCACCATGCAAGGCATGCCCTACTTTTGAGTCATAGCCTGGGCACCAGTCATGTTTCTGAATAAGTTTCCATATGATTCCAGTCCAGCCTTCTTTATGATCTAACTCTCACATCTGTACATGACTACTGGAAAAACCATAGCTTTGACTACACAGACATTTTTTGGCAAAGTGATGTCTCTGCTTTATAATATACTGTCTAGGTTTGTCATAGCTTTTCTTCTAAGGAGCAAGCTTATTTTAATGTCATGGCTGCAGTCACCAACTGCAGTGATCTTGGCGCCCCCCAAAAATAAAATCTGTCACTGCTTCACTTTTCCCCCTTCTACATGCCATGAAGTGATGGGACAAGATACCACAATCTTAGTTTTTGAACATGGAATTTCAAACCAGCTTTTTCACTCTTCTCTTTCACATTCATCAAGGGACAGTTTAGTTCCTTTTCATTTCTTCCATTAGAGTGGTATCATCTGCATATCTGGGGTTGTTAATATTTCTCCTGGAAATATTAATTGCAGCCTGTGATTCATCCAGCCCATCATTTCACCTGACATACTCTACATATATGTTCCCAGATGGCTCAGTGGTAGAGAATCCACCTGTCAATGCAGGAGACATAGATTTGATCCCTGGAGTTGGGAAGATTTGCTGGAATAAGAAATGGCAACCCACTCCAGTATTCTTGCCTGGGAAATTCCATGGACAGAGGAACCTGGTGGGCTACAGTCCATGAGGGTCTCAGGAGTCAGACATGACTTAGTGACAGCAACAAACTAAAAACCATCTATATAGAAAAAAAATTACTGAACCTCAGTGAGACAATGGGTTATCTGCCATTCTGACTTAGATTATACTTACCCTTTCATTCCCCAGCTCAGTGACATCCTAGACAAAAGTTGACATTGCTGACAATGGAGAAATCTGACCTCTTGTGGAATTTCAATAAAAGCATTATCCAAGAAAAAGGTCAATAGCCTGTTCAAAATTGCAGTGCCCTAGAAAATCACTGTTCCCAGAGTATGTTGGCTCTTTGATTTGACTCAGAACTCAGCTTACCTAGGCCTATCTCCAGGGCACTTCTAACACAGTAACAAACTTCTAGAAGCAACTGCTTATGCTTATGATTTCAGCAATGGAAAACATGGACCTCACCTGAAATTTTAAAGGAACTGTTAGAGAAGTAGATGGCCACAGAGGAGTTTAACATATTTCTGAGGATCCAAAAGGCCATATGCACAAGCAAATCTGGGTGCACAAGCAGAAAATATGAAAGAAAAAATACAATACCAGTCACTCACTTCCAGCCTACCCTGAGGAAGAATTGAAACTATTTCTATTTGCAAGTGACTTGATCTTGTATATAGAAAATCCAAAGAAATTCATTATTAGTACTAATAATCAAATTCAACTTTGCACCTGGATATAAGCTCAAAGTACAAAAATAACAAGCCACAAACAATCCAAAAATTAAAATAAGAAAAAAATTCCACTTACAATAATGGCAAAATATATCAAATAAATAGAAATAACATTTTAAAGTATAATGCTTGTACACCGAAAAGTATAAAACATTACTGAAAGAAATTAAAGATCTAAATAAATGGAACAACATCCTACCTTCATGGATGAGAAGACTTAACATTTTTAAGATGTATTACTACTCAGTAAATTAATCTACCAATTCATCAATTAATCTACCAAAAGTGTAGTCTTTTTCAAAATATAACTGATTTTCTTGCAATAATTGACAAAATGATTCTAAAATGCATACAAAAAGTCAAGGGACTCAGAAACCAAAAGAATCTTGAAAAAGAGAAAAATTAGGACTCATATTTCTCATTTTCAAATTTATTTACAGTAATCAAGACAATGTGGTGCTGGCATGAGATTAGACATATATAGTTAAACTGACAGTCCAGAAAACAAACTTTACATTTATGCCCAATTTATTTGCAACAAGAGCACCGTGACAATTCAATGAACAAAGGACAGTCTTTTCAGCAAATGGTGTTGGGAAAACAAGATGCCCACAATCAAAAGAATGAATTTGTGTAAAACAGGGCAGGCATTTTAGAAAATAGTTTGAAAGTTCCTCAAAATGATGGCTGTGGAATTATCATAAGACCTATCTATACCAATGTTAGATAGATACCCAAGAGAAATTAGAACATATATCCACACAAAAGCATACTCATGAATGTTCATTACTATGGATAATGATTATTTATAATGACTAAAAAGTGGAAAGAAGCTAAATAACCATAAACTAATGAATGGATATTCAAAATGTGGTATATTCATGCAATAGAATGTTTCTTGGCAATAAAAATATGAAGTAGAGATACATGCTTTAAAATGAATGAGCGTTGAACATATGATGCTAAATGAAAGCAATCACTTACAGAAGGCCACGCATTGTGTAATTCCATTTCTTTGAAATGCCCTAAATAAGCAAATCCATGGAGGCAGAAGACTGAATATTAGTAGTTCCTCAGTTGGGGAATGAGGAAAGATGGCTAATGAATATGGTTTGGAGTTTCTTTTAGGGAGTTTGTAAATGTTCTGAAAATAGACTGTGGTGACGGTTATACACTGAACTACAACACAAGCAAACATGCAAACCCAGTTAGTAGTAAATAACAACAGAGACAATAACAAATGCTTGCAATATCTCGACCCAATACCACAACACTTTAAACAGTTGAGAAAAGGCAGAAATTGTATCTCAATGCATGAAGGATGAAGTCAACTGATGCAGGTCCAAGCATGCAGATTTATTCTCCAATAAATCTATGGTGATTCCAAGTTCCTTAATCTGGCAAAGTCATCCTGAGATCAGAACTTCCATCCCTGTGCCCCATAAAACCAAGCCCAGATGGAAAGATCATTTTCAGTGCTGCTTTTAGAGCCATACCAAAAAACAGTTTCACAGCCTCTTTTGGCATGGTGGCTGGATCCAAGTGGGATGCTAAGTGGCAAAGGCAAGAAGTTCTTCCCTATGCTTTTATCAACATAACATCCAGTGCTCAGAAAAGCAGCTCTTGGTGAGAGATGGAGGTAGGATGATAGATGCCCAGCTAAATGCTTCAGAGGAGAATGTTCAAGATACTGAGTGAGATTTAGAAGATGCAAGAAAGAAAGAATAAAGCCAACAGCAGGCAGAGTACCAAACCGGAGACAAAAAGGATAGACTAGCGACAGAAGCATAAAAGGGTAAATCAGAGAAACTTTGATAAGGCTGAAAAAAGAAGAAAAAAGGAACAAAGCTAAACAAACAGAAAGAAAAAAGAGAACAAAGAATTTTTTTTTCTTTTTAACACTCCTAGCTTTCTTTTCTCCCAAATATTGATAAATATGGAACAAAACAAGACCTTTGGCCTTTTCATATGCTCTTGGCTACACCAGGAGAAGAAGCGCTTTAAAATATAATGCTCAGAGTGATGGAGAAACATATAGTAGAGTTGGGTTAGCAATACAGTAGTCCAATCCTATATCATACAGCAATCTTGCAATAACTGGTGAATTGTTTAGTATTTTCTCACAAATTGGCTAAGGAATAAATACAAACTGTTTTGCTCCATCCAATTCATAATGAATATTAATGATAAAAATAAGCATACAAAGCAAAACAAAAACTACATATGGTAAAATTGGTTGTTGACTAAAAATTGACAAAAGCAAAACATTTTTATAAAATTTCTCTCTGCAGAATTTGACTGAGAATAAGTGGACTTGGTAGGACATCCATAAAACAAAATTTCCAACTGTTGATATGAATAAAACACTTGATTAGCAAGAACTGGTTTTCATTGAAAATCTTACCTGGAAGATAATGACTCTGATGAGAATAATTTCAACAAAATAAAAGTGAACATTAAAAAAGCGGGTATGATTTGAGTGCTAGGTAGGAAGTTGACTAAGAAATTAAATTGACGTAGTGGTGAAAATGAGTCAGTGCACTTTTCTTTTGTTGGAGTATATTCTTCTCCATGTGCTCTGGATACATTTCTGAATATGTATGCTGACACATAGTGAGCCCCTCAGCGTCTGTTACTGAGGAAGCTTGATTTAGTTACTCTTCCGATAAACAGTGTAAATTCAAGATGATTAGCAGCCCGCCTTCCCTGGGCTTGACATGAGGAGGGAGCAGATGATCTGATAGGTTTTATTGCCTCTAATTTTTGTGACTAATATAGAGGTTCTGTTTTGAAAGCACCCAGATCTGGCTCCATTCTGGCTTAGCTAAGAACAGATTTGGAACAAAATGTACTCTTTCCCAAGAGCCAGGCTCTCAGAACTCTCCTAAGGATAATTTTGAAAGGCATAAGCAAACCAAGAATAGTTCAGGGTGGCCATGAAGCTTGCCAAAGGCTTAAAGAAAATCCAAATGGCCTGATTGAATTCAGACAGTGAGGCTAATAGGAGCCCTTACGTGTCAAAAGGAGGGGCTCTTCCTGTTTCCTGTCTTACGGTTTCCCTATGGAGGGACCACTGCTGAAGAAACAGTCCCATGCCCTCTCTCACTCTTCTTTATGTGATTGATAAATTGAAAGAAGAACAGGAATCCTCCACGTAGCTCCCTCTTGTAACTTTCAGAAGCAAGTTTTCCCTCCAGGAAGGTGCTATCTGTGCTTCTTGTTGCTATAAAAGTTACAGGGGCACATAACACTCCTGGCTTCCCTGGTGGCTCAACTAGTAAAGAACTTGCTTGCCGATGTAGGAGACACAAGTGAACCAGGTTCGATCCCTGAGTCCGGAAGATCCCCTGAGAAGGAAATGGCAACCCACTCAGTATTCTTGCCTGGAGAATTCCATGGACAGCAGAGCCTGGCAGATCGCACAGAGTTAGACACAACTGAGTGATTAACACACACACACACACCCACACACACACCCACACACACCCCACTCCTGTCACTATTTTCATGTCAGGAACACTGTGAGTTTTCTGTCTCTGCCTGGTGTATAAAATTAATGTCTCTTTGTCACACATGTAAGCCATTCTCCGATCCAGATTTTTGTATCAGATAAAGTTGATATTTTGATTATTATCCTTAGTCCTGTTTGCTAGATAGTTTCAAACTCAGGCAGGAAAGAGAAGAATGTCATTTATTGTCTAAATTCCAACATACACCCCACTTTTTCCTCTTTTCTGTATTTCCTTTAGTGGAAACCTCTGAAATTTATTTATGGGGTGTGTGTGTGTGTATGTGTGTGTGTATGTCTTGTTTGTTTTTGTCCAGTCACTAAGTCATGTCAGACTCTTCGCAATCCCATTGACCACAGTACACCAGGCTCCTCTGTCCTTCACTATGGCCTAGAGTTTGCTCAAACTCATGTCCGTGGAGTCAGTGATGCTATCTAACCATCTCATTTTCTCCCATATCCTTATCTTTTTGCCTTCAATCTTTCCTAGCCTCAAGTCTTTTCCAATAAGTAGGCTCATTGTGTGTATTTGGGCTCTTTTTTTAGGCAAAGAAAATAAAATCACAAATTTGGGATACAGTTAGCATTTTGGAGGTCTTACAGAAATTAAAAGCCATAGGCTTCACAAAATTTTAAGGAAAAAAAAAAAGAGAGAGAGATGAAAAGTGACAAGAACCTGAAGTAGGTAGGGCAGGAGACATGTGTTTACCAAGAATAGGCTTATTTCATGCAGGAAAGACATTTGAAATAAATACGACATATTTTAACATGTACTCTGTGGGTAATATAAAATAACATTCTTTTAAATAAATTTCCTCTCAAAATCTCACAGCACAACCATATATATTTTTATGTGTGTGAAACTGATCTCAGATTTAGAAAACTGGTTTGAATCTCTAAAACTTAACTTTTAAATAAAATGGGCATACTTATAGTATCATTACTTAGCAAATAAGTTAGTAGGTTTTCCTGTAACCCCAGACTATACTGGGGTTCAAAAACATAATGAAAAATACTGTACAAGGGAAATGTGTGTACTCTAGGGAATAAAGTTCTACTTATACTTGTATTCACCATTAGCATCAATAAACATCTAAAATTGTTACAGCAATTAAATACAGAAAACAATTCAAAACCTTTGAGAAACAAAGGGGAAAGCTCTGAAATATGAAAATGAAGAGCACATCTCAGGCTACACAGAGTGGCCCCAGAGAAAACTGCCTAGTGGGTGAAGCTTGTCTCTTAGCTTTGGGTTCTTCTCCGTAGATATTTTATAATTTCATGTTTTCACTCTTTCAGGACTTTGAACTTGGCCTATCTTAGCTGAGACAAGAGACAGAGAGAGCTTTCCCCCAGACATTCCAGTCCATTTCACTTATTTCTATACATCCTTCAAGAATTAGCTGAAAGGTTTCCTTCTCTCTAGGTTGAAAACCTGCTATTTCTACAGTGTCCTGTGCATACCCAAATAGGGGGAAATAGAAGGGATGTCTTAGCTCAAGGATAAGCTGTGGGTTTAACCTTTGTGGGTGAAGGAAGAGTGTGAGCAGATAGTGCCTTCTCACAATCGTGCAATAGTACAGACATACTTGTCTGCTCTGCCTTTGCCAGATCTAGCCTTGCTCTGTTATTCCATTCCAAGTTGAGAGAAATTGAGAGATAAAAGCCCTCTACATGGGTATCCCTATCCATAAGAAGAGCATCCCTATTCACAGAAAATCCTCCAGCTGTTTTAACCTATGTCTAGTGCTAAGTTTCATTGAGATTACTAACAGGCACAGAGCCAATTAACTGCTTTGGATTTTATCATCGTCACCGGCATTGTCAACAGACACTTAATGAGTATCCCTAGAGCACAGCCCGTCGTACTTGATGCTAAGAACTCATCTTCTTTCCCCTGGAGGACATTTTAATGAACAATGAAATAGCTAAAAACTAGACATGAAAGAGGAAAGGCTAGAGAAATAAAAGGAATAATAATTGGTCCCCAAGTAAAGAGCTTCCTGACTTTCCTCATTTCTCTTTTGAGAGTGGTGGTCATAAGTTATTTAAATATATAAAGAGATCTATTGATACACAAAAACTGAATAGAGAGAGAGGACAATGCTATAGATTGAATATTTGTGTCCCTCCCCACCCCCCCTCCCCACCGCCCCCACAAAGTTCATGTTAAAAATTCGATGCCTACGGTGACGATATTGGGAAGTGAGACCTTTGGGAAATAACTAGGGCATGAGTGTTCTACCTTCCGGCATGGGATTAGTATTCTTATAAAAGAGGCCCCAGAGAGATCACTTGCCTAGCTTGCCATGTAAGAACACGGCAAGAAGTCATTGTCTATAAACCAAGAATGGATCATTACCAGACATCAAATCTGCTGGCATTGTGATCTTGAACTTCCCAACCTCTAGAATTATAAAACATAAATGCTGCTTATAAGCCACTTATAGCAACCTGAAAGAACTAAGACAAATGATTTTGGTGGTGATGATGATGTTGATGATAGATATACATAGAAGTAAATGACATGCAAATGTAAATGACATGCAAAGATCTGTAGTCTAGACAGAGTCTACATACACATATATATATAGAGAGAGAGAAGTGTCCAAAAAAATCTTATTAGGAACTCTTTATATTAATATATATAATTAGAAGCACATAATAATTTTTATTTTACTGATTAAAATTATTGACTGGAATTAAGAATTTTCCTCAAACAACACTTGAATTCTCAATTCAAATGTAAGTTCTATGGTTAGAAAGAGGACAGCAGTCTTGGATAAAATCCAGACAAGAGTAATAATCTTGACTGAGAAACTAAATGAAGAAATTTTAAGGCCAAATACAAATAGTTAGGGAAAGATGTAACCCTAAATATAATTTAATTCATGAGCCCAAAAGTAGCATGGAATTGGTTAACCTAGTACAAATGGATTCTCTGAAAAAGCTTTATTTTTAGCCTGAATAATGGGAAGTGAGTAAGACCAGAACATGTAGAGATCTGAACCACTGGTTAGTAAAAGAGTTTTCCCAAGTAATATATTAACACTGAATCTATTTTAAGCAAAATTGAACATATTACATTCCTGAGATACAACCTCGTGATTCCTGAATGGTGTACCAGATAACTAAAAAAGCTTCATCACTAACACATGATACATTTATCTATTCATTTTAATGTGTGATACATTTATCATCTATTCATTTAAGTAGCATATTGTTTTGTTTAAGGTAGGGTCTATTTAAGGGATGTTCAAGGAACAAGAATGAAGCCTAAAGATGAAATGTAGGTCATAGAAGCCCCTTCATGGATCATAGCCTTGTTGTGGCAAAGAGGCTTACATAACTCAATGAAACCATAATCCATGCTGTGCAGGGCCACCCAAGATGGACAACTCATAGTGAACAATTCCAACAAAATATGGTCCCCTGGAGGAGAAAATGACAACACACTCCAGTATTCTTACGTAGAGAAACCCATGGACAGTATGAAAAGGCAAAAATTCAGGACATTGGAAGACGAGCCCACAAGGTCAGAAGGTGTCCCATATGCTACTGGGGAAGAACAAAGGGCAATTACTAATAGCTCCAGAAAAACTGAAGTGGATGGGCCAAAGCAGAAACGATGCAGTTGTGGGTGTGTTTGGTGGTGAAAGCAAAGCCCAGTGTTGTAAAGATCATTATTTCATAAGAACCTGGAATGTTAGGTTCATGAATCAAGGTAAATTGGACATGGTCAGGCAAAAGATAGCAAGAGTGAACATTGAAATCTTAGCGAACTAAAACGACAGGAATTAGTGGATTTAATTTAGATGACCATTATATCTACTACTGTAGGCAAGAATTCCTTAGAAGAAATGGAGTAGCCCTCACAATCAACAAAAGAATCCAAATGCAATTTTGGTTGCAATTTCATACACAACAGAATGAACTCAGTTCATTTCCAAGGTAAACCATTCAACATCACAGTAATCCAAGTCTATGCCTCAACCACGGATGCTGAAGAAGCTGAAGTTGAACGGTTCCATGAAGACCTACAAGACCTTCTGGAACTAACACCAAAATGGTACCCTTTTCATCATAAGGAATTGGAACGCAAAGTGGGAAGTCAAAAGATACCTGGAGTAACAGGCAAGTTTGGCCTTAGGGTACAAAATGAAGCAGGGCAGAGGCTAACAGAATTTTTCCAAGAGAATACATTGGTCATAGCAAATATCCTCTTCCAATGACACAAGAGACAGCTCTATAGATGGTCAATACCAAAATCAAATTGATTATGTTCTTTGCAGCCAAAGATGGATAAGCTCTATACAGTCAGTAAAAACAAGACCTGGAGCTGACTGTGGCTCATATCATGAGCTCCTTATTTCAAAATTCAGGCTTAATGTGAAGAAAGCAGGGAAAACTACTAGGCCATTCATTTCAGTTCAGTTTCAGTTCAGTTCAGTTGCTCAGTCCTGTCCGACTCTGCGACCCCATAAACTGCAGCACGCCAGGCCTCCCTGTCCATCACCAACTTCTGGAGTTCACTCAAATTCATGTCCATCAAGTCAGCGATGCCATCCAACCATCTCATCCTCTGTTGTCCCGTTCTCCTTCTGCCCCAAATCCCTCCCAGCATCAGGGTCTTTTCCAATGAGTCAACTCTTTGCATGAGATGGCCAAAGTATTGGAGTTTCAGCTTCAGCATCAGTCCTTCCAATAAACACCCAGGATTGATCTCCTTTAGAATGGACAGGTTGGATCTCCTTGCAGTCCAAGGGACTCTCAAGAGTCTTCTCCAACACCACAGTTCAAAAGCATCACTTCTTCAGTGCTCAGCTTTCTTCACAGTCCAACTCTCACATCCATACATGACCACTGGAAAAACCATAGCCTTGACTAGATGGACCTTTGTTGGCAAAGTAATCTCTGCTTTTCAATATGCTATCTAGGTTGATCATAACTTTCCTTCCAAGGAGTAAGCATCTTAATTTCATGGCTGCACTCACCATCTGCAGTGATTTTGGAGCCCCCAAGAATAAAGTCTGACATTGTTTCCACTGTTTCCCCATCTATTTGCCATGAAGTGATGGGACCAGATGCCATGATCTTCGTTTTCTGAATGTTGAGCTTCAAGCCAACTTTTTCACTCTCCTCTTTCACTTTCATCAAGAGGCTTTTTAGTTCCTCTTCACTTTCTGCCATAAGGGTGGTGTCATCTGCAAAACTGAGGTTATTGATATTTCTCCCGGCAATCTTGATTCCAGCTTGTGCTTCTTCAAGCCCAACGTTTCTCATGATGTACTCTGCATATAAGTTAAATAAGCAAGGTGACAATATACAGCCTTGACGTACTCCTTTTCCTATTTGGAACCAGTCTGTTGTCCCATGTCCAGTTCTAACTGTTGCTTCCTGACCTGCATATAGGTTTCTCAAGAGGCAGGTCAGGTGGTCTGGTATTCCCATCTCTTTCAGAATTTTCCATCCAGGTATGATGTAAATCACATCCTTAAAGATTATACAGTGGAGGTGACCAATAGATTTAAGAGATTAGATATGGTAGACAGAATGCCTAAAGAACTATGGATGGAGGTTCATAACATTGCACAGAAAGCTGTAACCAAAATCATCTCAAAGAAAAAAAAAATGCAAGAAGGCAAAGTAGTTGTCTGAGGAGGCTTCACAAATAGCTGAGGAAAGAAGAAAAGTGAAAGGCAAGGTAGAAAGGGAAAGATGTACCCAACCGAATGCAGAGTTCCAGAGAATAGAAAGGAGAGGTAAGAAGGCCTTCTTAAATGAACTATGTAAACAAATAGAGGAAAATAATAGCATGGGAAAAGACCAGAGATCTCTTCAAGAAAATCGTAGATATCAAAGGAACATCTCATGCAAGAACAGGCATGATATAGGACAGAAATTGTATGGACCTAAGAGAAGCAGAAGAGATTAAAAAGAGGTGATGAGAATACATAGAACAATATAAAAAGAGTTGTAATGACCCAGATAACTACGATGGTGTGGTCACAAACCTAGAGCCAGACATCCTAGAGTGTGAAGTCAAGTAGGCCTTGTGAAGCATTACTATGAACAAAGTTATTGGAGGTGACAGAATTCTAGAACTATTTCAAATCCTAAAAGATGATGCTGTTAAAGTGTTGCACTCAGTATGCCAGCAAATTTGGAAAACTCAGCAGTGGCCACAGGACTGGAAAAGGTCAGTTTTCATTCCAACCACAAAGAAGAACAATGCCAAAGAATATTCCAACTATTGCACAATTGTACTCATTTCACATGCTAGCAAGGTTATGCTTTTATCTTTCAAGCTAAGCTTCAGCAGTACATAAACTAAGAACTTCCAGATATACAAGATGGGTTTCAAAGGGGCAGAGGAATCAGATATCAAATTTCCAACATTCATTGGATCATGGAGAAAGCAATGGAGTTCCAGAAAAACATCTATTTCTGCTTCATTGACTATGCTAAAGCCTTTGACTAGGTGAATTACAACAAACTGTGGAAAATTCTTTGAGATGGGAATACCAGACCACCTTACCTGTCTCCTGAGAAACCTGTACCCAGGTCAAGAAAGAGCAGTTAGAACTGAACATGGAGCAACTGGTTCAAAATTGGGAAAGTAGTATGACAAAGCTGTATATTGTCACCTGCTTATTAAACTCATATGCAGAGTGTGTGCTTGCATCCTCACCCATGCCTGACTCTTTGTGACCCCTATAGACTACAGCCCACCAGGCTCTTCTGTCCACAGGAGTTTCCTGGCAAGAATACTGGAGTCAGTTGCCATTTCCTCCTCCAGGGGATCTTCCTGACCAAAAAACTGAACCCTTGTTTCCTGCATATCCCGCATTGGCAGGCAGATTCTTTGCCACTGATCCACCTGGTGATCCTATGTACAGAGTGCATCATGCAAAATGGCAGGCTGGGTGAATTACAGGCTGGAATCAAGATTGCCAGGACAAATGTCAAAAATCTCAAATATGCAGATATACTACTCTAATGGCCGAAAGTGAGGAACTAAAGAGCCTCTTGATGAGAGTAAAAGAAGAGAATGAAAAAACTGTGTTGAAACTCAACATTCATAAACCTAAGATTATGGCATCTGGCCCCACCACTTTATGGCAAATAGAAGGGGAAAAAGGAGAAGCAGTGGTAGATTTTATTTTCTTGGGCTCCAAAATCACCGCAGATGGTGACTGCAGCCATGAAATTAAAAGACACTTATTCCTTGGAAGGAAGGCTATGATAATATATAGACAACATATAGATAACATATAGACAACATATAGACAACATTAATAGACAACATATTAAAAAGCAGAGACATCACTTTGCCAAGAATGGTCCATGTCAAACCTATGATTTTTCCAGTAGTCATGTACAAATGTGAGAGTTGGACTGTAAAGAAGGTTGAGCACCAAAGAATTGATGCTTTCAAACTGTGGTGCTGGAGAAGACTCTTGAGAATCACTTGGACTTCTAGATCATACTAGTCTATCCTAAAGGAAATCAACCCTAAATATTCATTGGAAGGACTGGTGCTGAAGCAGAAGCTCCAATACTTTGGTCACTTGATGCAAAGAACCAGTTCATTGTAAAAGACCCTGATGCTAGTAAAACTTGAAGGCAAAAGGAGAAGGGGGCATCAGAGGATGAGATGGTTAGAAAACACTACTGACTGAATGGACATGAATTTGAGCAAACTCCAGGAGACAGAAGACAGGGAAGCCTGGTGTGCTACAATCCATGAGTTTACAAAGAGTCAGACAAGACTTAGCAACAAATAACAACAACTTCAGGTCATAGAAGATTTGTATCACAAAATACAAGTGCTTCAGCTGATTCTTGAAGAGAAAGAGGCTAAGAGGAGATCCAGTAAGGATCAGAATTATAGGAAAGAAAAATGTTTCAGACAATGGGAATGGAATTAACAAAAGCCCTGAGGCATGAGAGAGCTTGGTTGTTGTTTAAGAAGTGTAGAAGAGTTAGGTGTGGCTAGATCTGATTCTCCTTGTTGTAGGGCAGAAATCAACACAACATTGTAAAGCAATTATCCTCCAATTAAAAATTTAAAAAAAGAAAAAAAGAAGAGTGACTAGATTATAGAGCTCATGAGGGAATATAAAATATCAGAATCTGAAAAACTGTACATCCCACACTAAATTCCCCAAGTTCCACAGGCCTAAGAATCCCATCTTAGTAATAAAATTAAGTGACACTCCTCACCCTCACAGTTGTACACTATTTAACATCTGATGATTTCAGCTCTGTTACCAATGGAATATTCCTCAAAACCCAAATGCCAGTTGATAAATAAAATCTCCCTTGGTTATAAAATTACAAAAATAATTTAAGTTGGAAAAAATATATATATATATATGGATCAGCTGGTAAAGAATCCACCTGCAATGCGGAAGACCTGGGTTCAATCCGTTGGTTGGGAAGATCCCCTGGAGAAGGGAAAGGCTACCCACTCCAGTATTTTGGCCTGGAGAATTCCGTGGACTGTATAGTCCATGGGGTTGCAAAGAGTCAGACACAACTCACTCACTTTCACTCACGAAAGCAGTCATCCATTTTTATCAAATTCTCTGTCTACTAAGGGACCAACTTTACTTTAAGCCCCAGTGGTATTCTATCTTTCCCACAAAAGAGAAAGTGGGAAAAGATAAATTTCCAGACATGATTTTGCACACAAATGGCAGGCATAGGTTTCTAAAGGATGGTTTCCAACCTGTTAATAGTTTTCAATACACAGCAGCTGCAATCCATGAAAGAGATAAATATTCATGGCACAAAGCATTTATACGTATCAAATGTATATTCATGAACAAATGGCTTCCCCTGCCTTTAATAGTGTCTGCTGTGCAGTCAGCGAAGAATGGACCAAGCTTCCCCCGGCTGCTACTGGGGAGCATCTACTGCTACATCTCCTGAACGTCAGCTCCGCCTTGGCTACAGACAGGACAATAGCCATGAAAAAAAGCAAAAACTGTGCCCAGACTCACTCCTCACTCAGTCCAGATTGGATAGCAGCCCCTTCCTGCATCAAATATTAACAACAAATTCTGTATGGCTGCCAACTTGTTTTTCAGGAAAAAGCATTATATAGTCAAGCCTTGTGTGGCCATATGTGCACGGTAATATCCATGGTTGACCATCCTCTTTCAAATATGCTTTGTCACAGTACTACCCTCCCAATGGGCTTTACTCAGAATACTGGGAGAGAATTTGCATACCCTGAATAGCACTCTCAGGTGATCATCATGTCCAGTTGCCCTGCCCTCAATCAGAGCATTGTGTGCAGCCTGGATGCCAAAGAATGACAGTGCGAACTGTTCGCCAGGAGTCTTTGTTATTCAGTCAGGTTTGGTGGATGGCATGTGCTTTTGAAAATTGGCATATTGTTTGATAAAAAAGTGCTGTTTGCTCCGTTAATTTCTCCAGGAGGCAGGCAAGAATAGAATCAAGTGAGGAAATGTGCCTTTTGTTGAATAAGAATAAGGAGCTATCATAAGGTTTTAGGGCACTGAACAAAGCCTGCTAAAAATAAAAAATAATCATAATCATAAAATGAAAGGATTTAAATTGTATCATGCAGGCAAAGGAACCTGTCAGCTTTGCAGGCAGGTCTCCTTGCTCTGTCTCTCAACTCTTGGTCAGCTTCCAGCCCTCTTTTATAGGATCACAGGATAATAATTCCAACTCTGTCAAACATGCCAACTTTCCCCTTTCTCTCTCTTAGCATTTGCTTTTGATCCACTCAAAGAGATGAACTTTTAGGACCGTTATGATAAACTGAAAATAGGATCTGATACCATTCCCTCCTACACGTTTTTATAAGGATACCTAGTTGTATCTGAATTTTAATTTGCAAAGTTAAATTACACCTGATTCCTCTCAGCAGTTTATACAATATATTGCATCAGAATCCAAGTGATAACCTACTATGAAATGTGAAAAGATTTTAGCTCTTTGTGTTATGAGACTGAGACTACATGTAACAGCCAGTGGGGAGGAAGCATCGTCATGGGTCTGTCAAAGATCCAAAAGCATGAATTACAGCTGGACTCAGCAAGGATGACATCATACCTCACTATAAATGATATGATTCCAGTATTTAAAATATAGTTTCAATGTTTAAAATAAAGCTAATTTTGCCTTGAATTGTATTAATGAAACCAAACCTTCCATAAGGAAATGTCCCTGATATTTCTATAAATAAATAGGGAAGACTCTCTAAAGAATCTCTGAAGGTCTCCAGTGAATTCCCTACCCTCTTCCCTCTTCTAATTATTACAATTCAAAGCATGTTGTTTTCATCTTTTTCCACTGTCTCAATGAAGACCTTAGTATATGTACCAGATCCCTCTGTGCCAACTTCATACATCCTAAATGATGAAGAGCAGTCCATATTCTCATCTAATACCACACCATGATTGTTACTTTATCAGAAATAACAATAATACAATAGGCATAGGAACTGACCTCATCTAAGTTGTCCATTTGTTTGAATTATTTCTTCTATGCCTATCATGTTCTTGGACCATTCTATTTGCTATAGACACAGAATTTCTCTCAAGATGTGTTAAGTCTAACAGGGAAACCAGATGAATTATCCACGCAGTTAGAAGGCGGTGTTCTAAGTGCTCCGGTGGAAGAAGTTGCTGTTGCTGTTTAGTTGCTAAGTCATGTCAGACTCTTTGCGACCCCATGGACTACAATAAGCCAGGCTTCCCTGTCCTTCACTATATCCCATGAGGTCTTAGGATTAGGTAATTAATTAATCACGCCACTAACCACAACATTTCATAATGCTTCACAATCGTTGCCAGCCTAAGAACCGTCTTCAAAAGCTTGACTATGGAAAATGACTTCTTCCCCTTGACAAACATTTTCAGAATTAAAAGGAGGGTCAGGAAGGAATGGAAACTAGGATGTGGAGAGAAATGTGACTAACTCTAAGCCAATACCTGGAGAAGGCAATGGCACCCCACTCCAGTGTTCTTGCCTGGGGAATCCCAGGGACGGGGGAGCCTGGTGGGCTGCCGTCTGTGGGGTCGCACAGAGTCGGACACGACTGAAGCGACTTAGCAGCAGCGCAGCATAAGCCAATACCATGCCAAGCACTTTTTAATACTTCTTCAGCAATTCAAAATAACCTTTACAAGCAGTTATTATTGGCTGAGCAAAAAAGAGGTAGTGGGGTTAAATACCATCCTTGAGGTCACACAGCCATGAAAAGCCAGATGGAAAATTTAAACTAAGTCACATGTCCTTTCCACTACTGATGCTTGCCTCTGAAGACAGATGTGTCCTGACTCTCAGGCTGAAAGAGAGGATGAATTCACCTTTCTGTAAAACTGAAAAGCAGCCTAATGTACATTTTCTACTCTAAATTCAGGATGATAGAGCAAATACTAAAACAGAATAGAAAAAACATGAAACTTACTGAAAAGCTATTCATGTAACTCAAGGGGTTCACTGCCTCTGAGTCACCAGCAGATCTGCATTTAGGCTCCATTGGCCATTGCTCCCTGGAGCGATCAACCACAGGGGAAGCCACTGAGTTGGAGAAGGAAGCTTCTCCACTCACTAGACCCAGCTTCCCACTCACTTTGTAACTGGATTTGCAAAATCCCAAATATCACACAAACAGGATCCTTTTGTAAGTGCTGGTTCTGGACTGGAAGTCCAGGGGGCTGGGAGAGGCATTAGCTAAAGATTAAATGGGAGAGGTGAGCAGGGAAATAAATGGAAAGGAAAACACTGAAATGGGTAGTTTCTGTAATAGTTTCCGTGATTAGTTCAGGGTCATTACCTTACCCTAAAGCATAATGGATTGTTACCAACTAACAATATATTACGAAAATAACTACTAACATTCTGAGTTATAAACACTTACTTCTTTTAGAACTTAACTCTTGTTAACAGGGAATTTACAAGCCTTTCATTTTGTACATACATATATTTATGTATTTTGTATTTGGTAGATATATTATACATGTTTGTATTTTACACATATACATTATCTATATATAAATATATGTAAATACACATAAATAAATATGTATATATAAGCATATACTTACATATTTATTTATAAAATTAGCTAACCCTCAGTTCAGTTCACATAGTCATGTCCAGTTCTTTGCGACCCCATGAACTGCAGCATGCCAGTCTTCCCTTTCCAATACCAGTTCCCAGAACTTGCTCAAACTTATGTTCATTGAGTTGATGATGCCATCGAATCATCTCATCCTCTGTCATTGCCTCCTCCTGCCTTCAATCTTTCCCAGCATCAGGGTCTTTTCCAATAAGTCAGTTCTTCGCATCAGGTGGCCAGAGCATTGGAGTTTCAGCTTCAATATCAGTCCTTCCAATGAATATTCAGGACTGATTTCCTTTAAGATTGACTGGTTGGATCTCCTTACAGTCCAAGGGACTCTCAAGAGTCTTCTCCAAGACCACAGTTCAAAAGCATCAATTCTTCAGTGCTCAGCTTTCTTTGTGGTCCAACTCTCACATCCATACATGACTACTGGAAAAAACATAGCTTTGACTAGACAGACCTTAGTTGGCAAAGTAATGTCTCTGCTTTTTAATGTGCTGTCTAGGTTGGTCATAGCTTTTCTTCCAAGGAGCAAGCATCTTTTAATTTCATGGCTGCAGCCACCATCTGAAGTGATTTTGGAGCCCAAGAAAATAAAGTCTCTCACTGGTTCTATTGTTTCCCCATCTATTTGCCAACAAGTGATGGGACCAGATGACATGATCTTCATTTTTTGGATGTTGAGTTTTAAGCCAGCTTTTTTACTCTCCTCTTTCACTTTCATCAAAAGGCTCTTTAGTTCCTCTTCACTTTCCGCCATAAGGGTGGTGTCATCTGAGGTTATTGATATTTCTTCTGACAATCTTGATTCCAGCTTGTGCTTCATCCAGCCCAGTATTTTGTATGATGTATTCTGCATGTAAGTTAAATAAGCAGGGTGACAATATACAGCCTTGCTGTACTCTTTTCCCAATTTGGAACCAGTCTCTTTTTCCACGTCCGTCCTAACTGTTGCTTCTTGACCTGCATACAGATTTCTCAGGAGGCAGGTAAGGTGATAATGTCTTTAAGAATTTCCCACATTTTGTTGTGATCTACACAGTCAAGGGCTTTGGCATAGTCAATAAAGCAGAAGTAGATGTTTCTCTGGAACTCTCTTCTTTCTCTGTGATCTGACAGATGTTGGCAATTTGATCTCTGGTTCCTCTGCCTTTTCTAAATCCAGCCTGGACATCTGGATTTCATGGTTCATGTACTGCTGGAACCTCACTTGGAGAATTTTGAGCATTACTTTGCTAGTGTATGAGATGAGTGCAATTGTGCAATAGTGTGAACATTCTTTGGCATTCCCTTTATTTGGCATTGGAATGAAAACTGACCCTTTCCAGTCTTGCGGCCACTGCTGAGTTTCACAGATTTGCTGGCCTATTGGGTGCAGCACTTTTACAGCGTCATCTTTTAGGATTTGAAATAGCTCAACTGGAATTCCATCACCTCTACTAGCTTTGTTCATAGTGATACTTCCCAAGGCCCACTTGACTATAGCCCACCAGGCTGCTCTGCCCATGGGATTCTCCAGGCAAGCGTACTGAAATGGGCAAGCATACTTGCCGTTTCCTACTCCAGGGGACCTTCCTGACCTAGGGATCAAACCCAAGTCTCCTATGTCTCCTACATTACCAGGCAGGTTCTTTCTCTTCAAGGAAATTAGAGATACCAAGGGAACATTTAATGCAAAGATGGGCTCGATAAAGGACAGAAATGGTACAGACCTAGCAGAAGTAGGAGAGATTAAGAAGAGGTGGCAAGAATACACAGAACTATACAGAAAAGATCTTCATGACCCAGATAATCACAAGGTATGATAACTGACCTAGAGCGAGACATGCTGGAATGTGAAGTCAAATGGGCCCTAGGAAGCATCACTATGAACAAATCTAGTGGAGGTGATGGAATTCCAGTTGAGCTATTTCAAATCCTAAAAGATGATGCTGTTAAGGTGTTGAACTCAATATGCCAGCGAATTTGGAAAACTTAGCAGTGGCCATAGGACTGGAAAGGGTCAGTTTTCATTCCAATCCCAAAGAAAGGTAATGCCAAAGAATGTTCAAACTACTGCACAATTGCACTCATCTCACACCCTAGCAAGGTAATGCTCAAATTCTCCAACCCAGGCTCCAACAGTACATGAACCATGAACTTCCAGATGTTCAAGCTGGATTTAGAAAAGGCAGAGAAACCAGAGATCAAATTGCCAACTCTGTTGGATCATAGAAAAAGGAGAGAATTTCAGAAAAACATCTACTTCTGCTTTATTTATTATACCAAAGCCTTTGACTATGTGGATCCAACAAACTGTGGGAAATTCTTAAAGACATTATCACCTTACCTGCCTTCTGAGAAATCTGTATGCAGGTCAAGAAGCAACAGTTAGGACCGAACATGGAACAACAGACTAGTTCCATATTGGGAAAGGAGTACATCAAGGCTATATATTGTCACCCTGCTTCTTTAACTTACATGCAGAGTACATCATACCAGATGCCAGGCTGGATAAAAGACAAGCTGGAATCAAGATTGACAGGAGAAATATCAATAACCTCAGATTGCAGATGATGCCACCCTTAAGTAAAGAGGAACTAAAGAGCCTCTTGATGAAAGTGAAAGAGGAGAGTGAAAAAGCTGGCTTAACTTCAACATTCAAAAAACGAAGATCATGTCATCTGGTCCCATCACTTGTTGGCAAATAGATGGGGGAACAATAGAACCAGTGAGAGACTTTATTTTCTTGGGCTCCAAAATCACTTCAGATGGTGGCTGCAGCCATGAAATTAAAAGATGCTTGCTCCTTGGAAGAAAAGCTATGACCAACCTAGACAGCACATTAAAAAGCAGAGACATTACTTTGCCAACTAAGGTCTGTCTAGTCAAAGCTATGTTTTTTCCAGTAGTCATGTATGGATGTGAGAGTTGGACCATAAAGAAAGCTGAGCACTGAAGAATTGATGCTTTTGAACTGTGGTCTTGGAGAAGACTCTTGAGAGTCCCTTGGACTGTAAGGAGATCCAACCAGTCAATCTTAAAGGAAATCAGTCCTGAATATTCATTGGAAGGACTGATATTGAAGCTGAAACTCCAATACTCTGGCCACCTGATGCGAAGAACTGACTTATTGGAAAAGACCCTGATGCTGGGAAAGATTGAAGGCAGGAGGAGAAGGGGACAACAGAGGATGAGATGATTCGATGGCATCATCAACTCAATGAACATGAGTTTGAGCAAGTTCTGAGAGCTGGTGGTAGACAGGGAAGCCTGGAGTGCTGCAGTCCATGGGGTCACAAAGAGTCAGATATGACTGAGCTACTGAACTGAGCTACTGACTGACCTGGGAAGCTGATCACCATTCAAGTACCAGGGATTCTTTCCAGGACAACCCTTAATGCCTCAGTGCGGAGGGAGCATAGCTTTCACTTGCAGGGTATATTAGGTTTTTCAAAGAAACAGCACCAATGGAATATATCAATATATAGAAAAAGTATATAGGTGTGTAGAGATTTGGCTCACATGATTCAGTAGGCTGAAAAGTCCCGCAATTTGCTTTCTGCAAGCTGGAGGCCAAGGAAAGCCAGTCGTTTCATTCCCATCCAAACCCAAAGGCCTAAGAACTGGAGCCAAGGTGAAATCCCTGTCTGCATCCCACGACCCGAGAACCAGGGGCACTAATGTCCAAGGGCATTAGACAGTGGATGTCCCAGGTCAGGTAAAGAGCACATTTTCCCTTTCTCTGCCTTTTTGCTCTATTCAGGCGCTCAGTGGTTTGGATGATGCCTAACCACCGTGGTGAGGGTGATCTTCTCTACTCAGTCTCCTGATTCATATGCTAATATCTTCCAGAAACACCCTCCAGAAGCACCTAAAGAAAATATTTTATTTTTTAAAAAATATCAAGATATTCTTTAACTGTACTGACAGGAGAATTTCGTGAACAATGGTCAGATCAGTATCAAGGAAAGCAAATAAGGTGATGTTTCACATACTGCAGAGTTTAGAGGCCAATGTTTGCAGATGAAAATGAAGAGAAATCCCCCACAACTGAAGTGCTAAATGATGACTTAGAAATAATGTTGTTCCAGATATCTCAGCATCCTTTAGCCCAATCAAGTTGACACCTAAAATCTTTTATTTTTTAAATGTGAATTTTCACATGGGCTAGAAGTTGCCTGATCAACAGAAAATGTACACACTCATTTCACATAACCAGTAGAATTACTCAGATCTGTCATCCTGAGCTCAAGATTCCTTCATGGTGAAAATTCATCTCTATAGGAACTGTAGGACTGTAATTCATCCCCATAGGAACAATGGATTATATTCATTGGAAAGACTGATGCTAAAGCTGAAGCTCAATACTTGGGTCACCTGATGCGAAGAGCCAACTCATTGGGAAAGACCTTGATGCTGGGAAAGATTGAGGGAAAGAGGAGAAGGGGGTGACAGGATGAGATGGTTGAATGGCATCAGAGACTCAATGAACGTGAACTTGCACAAACTCCGGGAGATAGCAGAGGACAGGGCAGCCTGACCTGCTGCAGTCCATGGGGCCACAGGGAGTCTGACACAACTTAGCAACCGAACAACAAAATAGGAACTAACTGCCTTTGGTCACCTAGGCCCAAGCATAATCAATTTCTCATTGAAACATTCCTCTAGCTTGTAAGGATTCTGGGTTTACTGTGGACAGATGGTCTACAATCTGATTTTTGCTATGATAAAAAAAGTGACATTTCTTGTTTCCACATCATAGAATAGAGCAGCAAGAACATTTATCCACTTTTCCTATGTCTTAAAAGTCCATGCAAGTATAAAAACAAGCCAACATAGCCTAACCCAATGACCAAAATCAGTATTAATTAATTGGTTTTAGTTAATGAATCCTATAGCTATGCCCTTGAGTAGAAAGGCATGGCCAGCTAGGGGCAGGTATGCCTTTGGAAAAAAAGCTTTCCTGATGAAGGCTGGCATGGGTGTTTGTCCACAATGGATGTGACCATGGCATTTTCAGAATTAGTGGCTACAGAGGCCTGGGCAGGGAGTCTGAAGTCAGTCTTCATGTCCAGTCCTGTCACTTCCCGTTTTGGAAGCCCCATCATTCAAACGACACAGTAAGCAAGCAATCCTTCAGGCAGACTCATGTCGTGGTAAGAGGACCAGCTGGAGCAGGTAGCTCTGTTGTGAAAGCTCATCCCCCTCCTGTTTCCAAATGGGTGTGGAATGCCCCACCTTTGAGGCAAGTCAGCAGGTGTCAGAGCAAAGGTGTTGATACAACAATATTGGCACAGCAAAAGCACTGTTTACTATACACATGACGGCTTTTGCACACTCAAGGTGAAACAAAATAAAAGCAGTCAACTAGCCCATGTTATGGCCCTCTAAGAAATACAGAAAAAATCCCACTTCAACTATATAGCATATAGAATTCACAGTATATGAACCCAAGGGGACTACCGTTTAAGATTTAACACCCGCCCCGGCCTTCCATTCCTAGGTGAGTGCTTGCTTCCTTTATGTTTCATTTACGTTTCAGCATTGGTAAACTCTACTTTCATTTATATAAATGCACACTTTACAACAGGATGTTATAGCAGTCTCAAAGGTTCTATTCACCATTATTTGAAATAGATTTATTCCCCTTCAATGACTCTTGCCAGAAAAAAATACTAGTGCTTTTTTCTTTTTTTTTTTTTCCTTCATGAGGCAGGAGCCACTTTGGGGTCGAAGCAGCCAAGTTATTCTCTAATGTGTAAATTACACTTATTTAGTCCTGGGGAGGAAAGTGGCTGGTATGTACATACAGGTCTCACCCTACCAAGGGCTCTTTCATGTGATTTCATGTATATCTCACTAAACCCCATGAGGTACGTCATGTTACGTGTCTCATTTTAATAACGTTCAATCACTAAGAAATGAAAGCACAAGCAAAGTCATGTCCTCATCTGGCAAGTATTGCAGCTGGGGGTTCAGCTCTCCTGTGATGGAAACAAGTGCTCCTTTTAGGACACCACACTGCCTTCTTCCATGTGTGTGTGTGTGCTGAGTCGCTTCAGTCGTGTCTGGCTCCTTCTGACCCCATGGACTGTAGCCTGCTAGGCTCCTCTGTCCCTGGGCTTCTCCAGGCAAGAATACTGGAGTGGGTTGCCACTTTCTCCTCCAGGAGATCCTGCCAGACCAGGGATCGAGCCCGCGTCTCTTGCATCTTCTACACTGGTAGGCGGATTCTTTACTGCTGAGCCACCAGGGAAGCCCTCTTCCATTATAATACCTGTGTTTCCTTGTGCTCCTCTCACTCCCCCAGTCCCCCCGCATCAAATATAGGGTAAACCAGACTATGGAAGTGGTATTTTTAAAGGGCAGGGAGTGCCAAAGAAGAAGCAAAGCCCCTAGATTAAAAAAAAAAAAAAAAGGTAATGAAGTAGAGTTATTGGGAAACCTTGTAAAACAAGAAGGAGAGAGAGAGTCAGGGGGACAAGGGATGAAGAGGAGAGAAAAGGAAAAAACTTGAAATGCTGAGGGCTGGTTTCAATTTATTTTGAAATGAAGGTCAATGAGAACTAATACCATTTCTTCTCTGATCTCTTGTAACTTCCCCACTGGTTGTGTTTTTTGTTATCCTAGTCTTGTACCTACTTGACGGGAGAAAAAAAAGTCCTTTCAAAGATTAAAGAATTTTCCTGTGGCTCTGCTGAGCTGAGAAGCAATTGGAAATTGAATTAGGGGTATAGTGTGTCTGACATCTGGTGAAAGTGAAAGTGAAGTCGCTCAGTTGTGTCCGACTCTTTGCAACCCCATGGACTGTAGCCCACCAGGCTCCTCCATCCATGGGATTTTCCAGGCAAGACTACTGGAGTGGGTTGCAATTTTCTTCTCCAGGAGATCTTCCTGACTCAGGGATTGAACCCAGGTCTCCCGCATTGTAGGCAGACGCTTTAGCGTCAGAGCCACCAAGAAATGAAGACGTCTGGTGGAGGCACCTAAATGGAACAGCAGGCCATGTCCATGGAAAAGGGCAGATTTGATCATCCCAAGACTTTGGGATAAGAAGAAAAGAGTTGCTCTATGTCTCCTTCAATAATACAATGAGTTAGTTGACACTTTCTGAGTATTTCCATGTTCCCAAAACCGTTGTAGGCATATGCTATCTTTTCATTTAATTCTCACAGAATCCCACGTGATATGTACTGTTATTATCCCCATTTTATAGAGAAAGAAACTGAGTCCCAGAGGAATAACTTGCTCACAATTATGTCAGCTTTTTTTTTTTCTGTAGTCTTTTTTTTCTCATCTCATCTCCTATTTTTTCAACCATTTCTTAAAGGAGAAATAGGAATTTACTTACCTTCCTCTTACTCTTTAATCCAATAAAATTTAGCTTTCATCCCTTCCACTTGCCCCCAACAATATACACAGAGGGACCTTTGAGAAACATCGCCTATGACCTCGACTTCCAACTCTAGTGATCTGTTTTTATTCCTCATCCTGTTTCACTTCTCTGAAGCATTTCATAATGTTGCTACTCCTACTTCCTTTAAATGCACAGGAGCCTCTGCTTGGCTTTGCTCCCGTTCCACTGGCCACTTGCTTTCAATGCTCTTTTCACATTTTTGGACAGTTTCTGGTTCTGTCCTTCACCTCCTCTCTTCTAGTTACAAGTGGGTCTCAGTAAGACATTAGATGTGGGAACAGGAGGACATCAAAATCATCAGGGGGATTTTTTAAATTATTCATTCCCTCTTCCAAGATCCTGGGTGGTCTGATACATCCCACATTCTGTTGGGGAGTGGAGGCAGGGAGATGTATGTCACCCCTCTGGAAATGCCACTGAATTTAACCAAGTAGACATTTGGAAAAAAGAGCTCATCTTTCTTCCTTTCCTCCCCCCGCAAAAAAAGTTACACCTCCCTCACTCCCACCTCCAAAATAGATACTACCAAGAATCATGTTTGCTTTCCTTTCCCTCAGTTTTAAAAATCTTTTACTTGTGCATGTTGAAAATAATGGAAAGAGGGAAGTAGAGATGGAGAAAAGAAAGGATGGCCCCGGCAGTGTGTTTCTGCACAACAACATTAGGGTAAATATATAAAGGGAGCTGTAGCCCTGCAATCCACATCTGTTCATCACAGAGAAGTGGGCTGAGACATGTAATAAAGTTGGATCAGTCCAGGATGTTCTGGTATGGGGAGGGGCTGGGTTATGCCATCTGTTGAGATGAGAAAGGAGTATTTGAAATTTCAGCCTTCGTGTGTACAAGCGATTCCCTGCCTTAATTCCCTTCCCTTAAAAATAATGGTAAATCACCTACTTGACTAGTTGTGTGTCAGTGAGCCTAGTTCATTAAATCATCTTCATGAATAGTAAAACTACTCTTTATTGGGCCATGTATTTTGCTAAGAACTCTATGGGTATTATCTCACTTAATCTATCCAACAACTCCATGAAGAAGATACTATAATTTTATTTCTTTTGCAAAGAAGTCAAGAATCTTGCCAGGCGCATTTATCCAGAGAGAAAACTAATTTGAAAAGATGCATGCACCCTGGTGTTCATAGCAGCACTATTTACAACAGCCAAGACATGGGAACAACTTGAAGATCCGTTGACATAAGACTGGATAAAGAGAACATGATACATATATATACTCAGCCATATAAAATAGTGAAGTAATGCTATTTGTAATATGGGTGGACCTAGGGATTACCATACTGAGGTAAGTCAGACAAAGACAAATATCATATTAAATCACTTATATGTGGAATCTGAAATATAACACAAATGAATTTATTTACAAAACAGAAACAGACTCACAGACATAGAAAACAAACTTATAGTTACCAAAGGTGAATGGGGTAGGAATGGATAAAACTAGAAGTTTGAAATTAGCAGGTACAAGGTACTATATGTAAAACAGATAAACAACAAGGTCTGACTGTACCACACAGGGCACTATATTCAGTATCGTTAGTAATCTATAACGGAAAAGAATATGAAATATGTGTGTGTGTGTAACCGAATCTCTTTGCTGTACACCAGAAACAAACACAGCATTGTAAATCAACTATCTTTCGATTTAAAAAATAAAACAAGAATCTTGCCAGGGAAGAGTAGAGCAAGGATTGGAACCCGGGTCAGTTCAGCCTGTTCACTTAAGCAATGTTATTCCACATCTAAATATTATTACCCAATGTCATTAGTCATCCAGGAAATACAAATGAAACCCAGAGTGAGTCGCTAGTACATGCTCATCAGAATGGCTGAAATTAAGACTGGCAACACCAAGTGCTGGAAAGGATGTAGTGCCACTGTAACCCATAAGTTGCTGATGAGCGTATAAAACGCTCTGAGCACTTTGGAAGAAGTTTGGCAGTTTCTAGCAAACTTAAATTTACACTTGCCCTTTGACTCAGCAATCTCACTTCTATATGTTTATCCAAGAAAACTATATGTACACATCAAGATGGGCATATTTAAGAATGTACATAGCGGCTTTTATTTGCAACAGCCCCAAACTGGAAACAGCCTTGGAAGAGATCATAGACCTAGGTAACTTTGCAATTTCAGCCTGGTAAGACCCTGAGCAGAGAACTCAGTTTAACCCACAGAAACCTTGAGACAATAAACATGTGCTGTTTTAAGTCACTAAGTTGGGGGTTATTTGCGATGCAGCAATAGGAAATAAATATCCCCTCCTCTCTCTCCCATTCTTCCCTACTCTTCTCAATGCTTCAGTCACTCTGAACTTTTCCTCAGTTTCTTATTGACTGTGGTTTTGCAAGGAATGCGCACTTTGCCTCTCGATTCTTGTTGAACATCACCCACCCTTCAGCACCCGGATCAACTAGTCCTTTCCTGGAAGCCTTGACTGATTGTCCCGGGCAGACTTCATACCTTTCTGTTCTGTACTCCACCACCCCTTGTGAGCTCCCTCTCTCTCTCTCTGTCTTTCTGTGTCTCCTCCCTCCTTCCCTCTCTCCCCTATCCCCCTGTGTTTCTCTCTTTCTCTCTCTCTCTCATATGCGATTTAACTGAGACCAAGAACTTACATTATTCATATTCATGACACTTAGAACTAGGACAGTGCTTCGAACATAGAAGACACTCAGTACATGGTTGTTGAGTTAATGCACCTATTATTTCCTGTTCAAATGCTTCCAAAGTTTTTTTTTAGTTTAACAAATATTTATTTTGAGGGCTCTTATAGCTGCCATGGACAATAAAAAGATTAGGGGGTCATGTTCCCTGTTTCAAGGAGGAGGCATAAGGTTTGCACACAAACAGTAATTATAAGACGCAGAACATGACCTCTGTCGCCCAAAGAACTGAATCTGCATGGGTTCCGCAGGATGGAAGCGAGCACAGAGTCCATCTCCCAGCCTCATCTGTGCTTTAGGGAGCAACATCTTTCCATCATTATGAAACAGGTTGGAACAAGGAAGGGGAAAAAGGCTGCTCTTATCTCTCAGGTGTAATAGATGGCTGGTGAGTTCTGCTCTCCCCACCACCTGCCGCTCTTCCCCGGGCAGGCTGGAGCAGGACCACTGTGAAAAGGCGTAGCAAAAGAGGCAGGGCACAGAGGGAGAGAGGGAGGGGTGTTGGGCAATGTCAGCTTTGCCCTAAGACACTGTGGACAGCAGGGCCCTGAGAGCGACGCAGAGCCCCAGAGACGTGCAGGATGCACTATGCGGTGCGACTCGAGGGAGCGGGCTCAGCTGCTGCTGGTGTGAAACCCAAGAACATGTCCCCGCAGCTGCTGATGTCAGCATCGCATCATGCGGCCTGCTTGCATTGTGAGTCAGACACCCACATCCTGTTACCTTACAGTCACATTCATTTTATTCTTTGAATGATGTAGCGAAGAGGATATGTCTTTTTTCATTTTTTCCAATAGTCATCTTATTTTTTAGCAGAAAGAATATGCGGGTAAGTTCTGCAGAAATACACCAAATGTGGGCCAGGCTTATTTCCCCCATAAAGCTCCAAAGCCTGTGCCACACGCCAACTGGTAACTCAACAGGCTTAATCATTTGGTATCACTTAAGCACATTCTTCTTCCAAAAACTCTCCTCTAGTTATTCTGTACCATTCAAATAAACTTGCCGAGAATTACAAAGAACATCTGTAATATTAAAATCCACTTAAACTTTAAATGAATTAAAATATTTTAATCCAGTTGTTTCTCTGAGCTTACAAAATGTTGTGAATATAAAGTTGCCATTATGTTTAACTCAACTCCATGTTTTTTAAACCTTAGCCACTGAATTAACTAGGCTCAAATAGTTAGCAGATAATTGGATCAATGTAGGTGCTCATAGTGAGCTCTTTATTTTGAATTGAATTTTTTTAGCTCTGGAGGGGAAGGGAGGATGGAAAAAGAAGTCAAGACTTATTGGAAATAAACTAAGACTGTACTAAAACTTATGCTGGGGGTCATGTTCCATGGGGTTTGGGAGTATTTCCTCTGTTCAAACTTCTTTGAATCACTTATGAGCTAAATTTGATAGTACCCCGGTTACCTGGGGTGAGTGTCACAGAGAAGAATCCACCTTATCAGCCACCTCACTGGGGAACCTTCCAACACTTTCCCCAGTTTCTAATGTACTCATTATAGCAATGATGAAACATGTCTTGGCAAAACATCTCCATGTTCAGAAGTAGAACAGCTCCAATGTTCTTGATTCTATTTTAGATTTGTACTAAAGTTATCTGCCCACCGCAGTCTGACTTTTTTAAACCTCATCTGATTTTTTCAGACTTAGTTTGGTCAGCCATACTAATTTCATAGGATAGAGAAATAATATTGCCTTCCAGAGTTGGAGTTAAGTATTAGTGACTATACTGTATTGCTGCTGCTGCTGCTGCTAAGCCGCTTCAGACGTGTCCGACTCTATGTGACCCCATAGACAGCAGCCCACCAGGCTCCCGTCCCTGGGATTCTCCAGGCAAGAACACTGGAGTGGGGTGCCATCGCCTTCTCCTATACTGTGTTAAGCCATACATTTTCAAACCTGGTTGTCTCATTTATGTTGGTAGATGCTTCTGAGGCTAGCGTTGGTTTTCTCACAAAATGGCACATGAAACACAGCTTATAAAAATATACTCTCATGATTTGGAAGGTATCAAGGAGTCCTTACAAAAGGTTCTACATTTTGCTTCTGTTCCTTCGCTAGTTTTGTCAGTGGACTTTTGTAATGAACCAATGACTGACTAAACTAAATTCCAGAGCCTCAAAGATCATTTGCGATGGGACACAGAACAAATAAAATGGATATTATGCAAACCAGATAATCCTTCACTTTCATAAATTAATCTCACACACAAAAAAATCATCATACTTTATAGTAACATCCCTTTTGGAAGTAGGTATATCAACTGATAAATAAAAACCATTTTTGATTTTCCAATAGAGGGATACTTTTTCACTCATCAAACATTTTAGGTTTGGAATTGATTTTTGTATAGCTGAGTTTGCTTTTCATATCCCTCTGAAAGTTAATAAATAAAAATAACATTATGAAATGTAAACTTTGTAAATCCAGTATGGTTTAATAGACATAAGATCATTATGCTAAAATAGCATTAGATAGCTATTGTACTAAATCAGGTCAACTGTCTAAGAAAAGTAAGTCACAAAAGATTATTCTAATAGCAGGGACTTATTTAGGAATATCATATTTACTTTAAGCTCTTAAAATAAACTAGTATTTATTCAGTTTTCATACTTTAGATTGTTGTACTTACTTTCAGAGGCATATAATGTGTAAAAGAGGTGTTTATTATATTTGTTTAAAAGATATGGTTAGAAATCAGAAGAAATCTGAGTTAAAAACCATCTCCTCCATTTACCCAATGCAAGTTATTAATTACCATTGAGTCTTAGTATCCTCATCTGAAAAAGATCACCAAATTTGTTTCTTAGAGTTGTTTTTGAACGGAAAAAAATAACTTATTTTTGGACATAGACCTATTATGGTACTTAGCATGTATATGTATATATATATATATATATAGAGAGAGAGAGAGAGAGATCATATATGTGTTTGTATTTATTTTACATATGTACTAACTGTAGACTAATTTCTGAATACATTCCCAAGATAAACTGGAATGGATTTACTAAATACTAAATAAATAGCGGAGCCCATTTTATGCCAGTAAACCAGGGAATAAGAAGTATTGTCATGCACTGGAGAAAATAAGATTCAGTTGCTCTTAGCCACTGTGCCATCACCTTGAGAAAGCTCATGGAGCCTCTTCCTGTCCGCCTGGGTCCCCTGACCTACAAAGACGCACCAGGCAAGCATACTCTGGCTCATCTCTCAGCCAGCTCACCCAGACAAAGAGAGGAAGCATCAGTCGCTCAGTCGTGTCTGACTCTTAGAGACCCCATGGACTTAGAGACCCCCAGAGAAACAGAACCAATAGGATGTGTACAAACAGGGAGGTTTTATTTTAAGGAATTGGCTCACGTGATTATGGAAGCTGCAAAACTGAACGCTGCAGGTGGGCGAGCAAGCTGGAGAGCCAGGGGAAAGCCAAGTTGCAGTCCAAGTCAGAGCCTGTCTATTAAGGCCTTGAACTGACTGGATGAGGCCCACTTACTTTATGGAAGGCAATCTGCTTTACTCAGTATCTACTGAATCAAATGTTCATCTCATCTCAAAATGCAGAAACATCTTCACAGAAAGAGCTACAAAAATGTTTGACCAAATATCTGGGTACTGCAGCCTTGTCAAGCTGACACATAAAATTAACCATCACCCATTCCATGGACATCATCCTCAACAGCTAAGATTACAAGCTTCAGAGCCAGGTAGAAATGTATACAAACTTTGACTCTTCAGTTTATCAGTTCTGTGAAAATTCTGCGAATTTTCTAAACCTTATCTGTAAAACAGGAACTGAATGCCTACAGAAAAGGATTGTTAGAATTATTGCAAGAAAAAAGTTAAATCATGATGCAGGTGATGTGTTTAGAACTATACCCAGCATACATTACACATTCAATAATGAGTAGCATCTTTTCCTGGTGAAGACAAAACAAGAAGTTTGGTTAAAAGGAGATGAGATCTGAAGATCTTCTGATGATTCTGTCTTACTTGGCTCCTGGACCAATCACAAATTATAGTTCCTCTAAGTAATGCCTTTTTTGTTGTTGTAAAAATAAAATAAATAAAACACTCCATTTCATACTTTGTAAAATGCACTTCCCTCCCAATCTGTCTTCCTGTACCTTTTCCTTCATGTCTATCTGCTCATTGCTATTCTCTTCTACACATTTTTGTTCCAGAGAATTGCTAGGTGTAGGTCAGTAGATGTCACAGGGATAACAAAGGTAAGGAAAAACTTTCTGCACTTCTCTCCTTGTAAACACAAAAATTAATCATGCTTTCTTTATCAGTAAGGAGGCCAAACAAGTTAACCCTGCACTTGAACTTATTCCCCTCCAAATAAAGTGTTGAGGTGGGAATGTTGATGAATGTATTCAAACAGAAATGTAATAGTGTGACTTTCAAAAGCAGATCACTCTCTTCATTTCCTTACAATTAGACCCACCAGTATGCACACAAACACACAATCACAGTTCACACCAGTGTTACAGAATATCCTAGCAATGGCATGTTTTTACCCAAATGGAGAGTAGCAGTTTCATTTGTGTGCTAATCCTCAAATTATCTTTGCAACAATCCATTCTCTATCCCAACCTACATCGTCAGGAAGGTATGCTGCCGCTGCTGCTAAGTGACTTCAGTCGTCCGACTCTGTGCGACCCCATAGACGGCAGCCCACCAGGCTCCCCCATCCCTGAGATTCTCCAGGCAAGAACACTGGAGTGGGTTGCCATTTCCTTCTCTAATGCATGAAAGTGAAAAGTGAAAGTGAAGTCGCTCAGTCGCATCTGACTCTTAGCAACCCCATGGACTGCATGCAGCCTACCAGGCCCCTCCATCCATGGGATTTTCTGGGTAAGAGTAGTGGAGTGGGGTGCCATTGCCTTCTCCAAGGAAAGTATGAGTGACAGTACAAAATGTTTGACCTCAAACTTTTCCCAAGTTTACTATAATTATATATGAATGTGGACATTGCTCCTAGACCAGGTAGTTCAGAGGAGAAATTATGATTAGCCTTAATAACCAGGTAGTTTAACAACAGCTACTGAGCGTTTAGTATATGCCAGATACTTCTCTAGTAATGTGTGTGATTTAATTTTCATAACAACACTCTGAACAAGGAATTATTATTAGGTTCATAGCACACACGGGAGGGCTTCCCAGGTGGCACTAGTGGTGAAGAACTCACCTGCAACGCAGGAGACATAAGGGATGTGGGTTCGATCCCTGGGTCAGGAAGATCCCCTGGAGGAGGAAATGGCAACTCATTCCAGTATTCTTGCCTGGAGAATCCCATGCACAGAAGAGCCTGGTGGGCTATGGTCCATGGGGTGTACCACAGATGGGGATTCCCAGGTGGCTAAGTGGAAAAGAATCCACCTGCTGGTTTTGATCCCTGGGTCGGAAAGATTCCCTGGAGAAGGACATGGCAACCCACTCCAGTATTCTTGCCTGGAAAATCCCATGAATAGTGGAGCCTGGTGGGCTACAGTCTGAGGGGTCACAAAGAGTTGGACACGACTGAGCGTTCACGCATGCATACCACAGATGAGAAAACTGAAGCTTTTAAAGATAAGGCGCTGGACAAGGTCACAACAGTAGTAGGTGCTAGAAAAAGGCTTCCAGTCAGGCATTCAGGTTGCAGCAGTCCAGGCACCAACTTCCCCCATCTTCAAGGTTAGGACTTGAAGAACCCACTGGCTCATTTTGTAGAAGATGACACTGAGGCGAAGCAAATGCAAAGTTCCCTAAAATACTAGACACATACAAGATGTCTGTCCTACCATCAATGTTTTCTTCTCTAAAGGGAGACAGTAGCTGGGAGAGCAATAGTGAAATTGTTCACTTCAGTGGAATGCCAGACCCAGATAGGGAGATTAGAAGCCTATTATGAACATAGCTTTGGGGCTGATGAAGGAGAGAATGTGAAGCATATAGATAAAAGGACAGAGAACCTTAAAGAGGTGAAGACTAATTTCTCAGTTTCCTTTTTCTCTGCATTATTCTAGAAAGGATAGCTGAAAGCTGGGAAGTTCCGTTTGAGCTTTGGTGTCAAGCCTGAGCCCGGATCCCTGGTGTACGAGGATCGTGAAGCAAGACCTAATCAACTATTTCCACTCCACGCTTAGATTAAAACATGGGCCTTTTTCCCCTCCTTTCTGGATATACTGTTTTGAACTCTTCCAACACTTAATTGCCACAATGAGAAATAATGAGAAAATTAGTAATAAAATGATGCTTTTAAGATTTTCCTGACAAGTTTGAAAAGCAGATCTAGCTGTAGACACTTAGCAGTGATGAACTATTGAACCCTGGGGAGTGACTGGTTGATCCTTGGGAACAAGTTACAATCACCGACAGCTGATGACTTCTAAGGAAGTCATATGGTGACAATTAAGTATTAGCCTTCAGTTCAAATAATTTATTTTATATTTTGGCCAGTTCACTTGGGAAATTTCTGTACCTTACATGTAAGTCAATAAAGCACAGCTCTCAAAAATTTAGAGAAACATATATCAGTTTTATTTGAAAATTGAGAAGATGGGAATTTGACTAACATAACTCCGGGGGTGGGGGGGGAAATAGAAGAAAAAAAATTGAATCACTTATAATGTTAAAAATCCACTCTTTCAATTTTGTTCCAAGTATCACAGTCTGAGGAAGGATAGTTCATTTGTGTTGGGTTATTTATTCATTCGATCTTTAAAATAATTTTAAAGTACTTTCTTTCTCAGTACTATCCCCAGGCATAAGCACAAATCAGAAGAAAATATTAATTAAATTGCATAGTAGTCAATACTGTTACAATTTTACAGCTTAAAATTGTACATGAAAATAGCTTTTTTAAAAATGCTACCATATTAAAAATTCCCATCTTATGGAGAATTCTGATTTTTAAAAGGTACTTTGCATTGGGCCCTGATGACCAGAACCTCGGTTTAAGTCAAACTGACCCAGGGCTATTATCTTACTTCTTTTGACAGAGAAAAATAAGAGCATGATTATCATGGGGAGCATTTCATCCAGAGCAGCCGAGCTGTATTTATTGCCATCCCAGTGGGGAGTCATTCTGCAAAGAGTATTGTTTGCTTCTTTGTAGGCCTGACTCCCTGGGGAAGGAGTTCCACTCGCTCACATCTGTATCTCTCTCAAAAAGACAAAGTCCTATACAAGGTAAAGGCTTAATACCAATGAGAGTAACTACCATTTATTATTAATAAGTACCTACTATGGGTCTGTAGTCCTATTTTCTCCTTTGATCCTCATAACATTTTAGGAATGCATTAGTATCCTCGTTGTACAGATGGAGAAATTGAGACCTCAAGAAATTACGTATCTTGATTAATTAACTCTTACAGTGATCAGGCCTATGGTCATTATTAGTAAAACATGAAATGACTTGATCCTGGAGCGGTATTATATCATAAAAGCTAGAAGCTCATTATTTCACACAGTGGATTATCTTATTCCCTGAAACATTAACATCCATCTGTGATTTTGCATGGGCTTCCCAAGTGGCTCAATGGTAAAGAATCCACCTGCCAATGCAGGATATGGGTTCGATCCTTGGGTTAGGAAGATCCTCTGGAGGAGGGCATGGCAACCCACTCCAATATTCTTGTCTGGAAAATCCCATGGACAGAGCCTGGTGGGCTACAGTCCATGGACTCGCAAAGAATCGTCACATAACTAAGCGACAGCACGCAAACACACACATGCTTTTGCATAAAGTGAAAAACAGCTCTGGCAAACCAAGCAGGAATCCTGACAGTTAACTTTTCCAATATATATTTGGACAAGTTTCCTAGGAATAGTAAACCACAGAACCGTGCTTTGAAAAGCCCATCCATGATGTAAGTAATGACCTGTCTTCCCATTGCAACCTCTGCAGGTATAGGCCGTCACCGTTCGCTGTGTCTAGAAGGGAAATCTCACAGTTGAACAGATTTTTGAATTAGAACAGAACAATAGGCCAGACAGTACGGTGCTGGGGAGGTACTTCCCACAGAACACTAGACATGTAGGTCACTGTCAAACAATGGAATCTGTGCCTACAATATAATTTGGTTGATTAGCGTCCTCGAGCCTCAAACCTCCATGCCTTTCCCTGGAGGTCTGTAAAGGGATGCTATATTTCCCCCCACTTTAATAAAATCTAAAATAAAAAACTTAATTTGAGCATAAGAATGGGAGTCAAGTGATTCCCAATGAACCACATGCCATTTTGAAACAATGCCTTTGCCCAGCTTGACATGAAATGCATGACGTGTCACACATGTTTCTTCTCTAATGAAAAGTGCAACACTATCCACCACGTACTTGGGGCCCTTCCTTTCTTCCGTTTCAAGCTTTTATCTTTTTCGTGTCAACCCTCTCACTTTGCAGTGTTAATCTCTAAAGTCACTGGGTGCTTATTGTTGTTGTTTTTTTTCCATTTAAATAAAGCATTATAAAAGGAAAACATGTTAAAAAACTAAGATCATTGATATTCAAGTACACACACAGAGCAAATGAAAAAGAATTTAATCAAGCCAGGCTGTTTGCTGCAAAGTGTTAGATTGGCTGACAAGAGATTGTTTTATAATTTTACCTTATGCTTTTTATAGATTTTTTTTAAAAAGCATCCTTATCTAATTCTAAAGAATGAGCAATTTGACTTTTTTTGGAAAAACATAACTTACACAAATCTGTTCAAAAGGAATAACTATAGTAACATTTTAAGCTTGCTTCCAGAATATACTTTTTAAATAGTTTTAAAATATTTCATTGAATGTCTTATATTTGAATGTATATTTTAACAGCTCAGTTTCTGAAAAAGAAATGTAATATTTAAATCTTCATCAATAGTTGAGAAATTATTCAGAAATACAGTAAGTACTAGAAGTGCAAAACGAATTGTACCCTTTCCCAACAAATCCTTTCATAGCGTTTAGCAATATATTTGAAAAAAAGGGTGGTATTAATTGTTTGATAGGGCCTCTCTGAATTCTGAGATTCCCATGCTTTTTTCACTTTAATCAAAGTGAAGTTTACCCTGATATAGCACAGATCTCAGGCACCCCTCGACTGTTGCATGGAACAGATGTTTTAGAATTCACATAATGACAGATGGACTTCTTTTATGAAAGCTTCCTAGAATGAGGACTTTGGAAAAACTGGTCATATTTATATTAAAGCTTTTCATTCAGCAGGACAGTATTTGCATTTTTGCATTTATTTCATCTGGCAATTGGAGAAGGCAATGGCACTCCACTCCAGTACTCATGCCTGGAAAATCCCATGGACGGAGGAGCCTGGTAGGCTGCAGTCCATGGAGACACTAGGAGTCGGACATGACTTCGCTTTCACTTTTCACTTTCATACATCGGAGAAGGAAATGGCAATCCACTCCAGTGTTCCTGCCTGGAGAATACCAGGGACAGGGGAGCCTGGTGGGCTGCCATCTATGGGGTCGCACAGAGTCAAACATGACTGAAGTGATTTAGCAGCAGTAGCAGCATCTGGCAATCTCATATTGATTTTTTTTAATCAAATTTCTTTCAACTTAATTATATATTCTATTTTTCTCAAATTACACTCCTAACATTTGGAATGTTGAGTCATCAGGGCTGAATCTAAGAGTTGTTTTTTGTTTTTTTTTTTTTTTAGCTATCATCTCAGATAATAGTCAAACAAAGAAATAGTGTCAATCAGAATCCATCATAAAACAGAGACCTTTGAATAACTGGCACTCCAGCCTCTAAATAAGCCAGAGACAAATGGGTGACCTCTCCTAGGTTAAACCCTAGACGACCCCAGAAGGGTATAATTTGGCACATGTCTCTTGTGTAAAGAAAATAAGATTCATCCTCTCAGAGTTGAAGACTAATGCCAACTCATTCCCTCACCAACCCTGCAACCTGTGAACCAATCCCTCCCAAGTGTCCTGGCCTGGATTGTTGATGAGATTGTTGAGAGTTTGAATATTTTTTGTAATCATCTGCTATTGCTAACGTTTACTTAGCCAGTCCCCGGGTATGGGGTATTTTCAGAGGCACGCTGACTCATTCATGTTCTAAAGTACAATTTAGGACATTGTGCCCATAATCTAAATGCCACCTGGGTCTGTGCTTAGACAAGCTGCATCCCCAGTTCCCATCTTTGATTTTACTGAACCAGAGGAAGGTCAACACATGGCCTTTACAATAGAAAGGTCTGTGCTCAATCTTGTTTGAGAATTGGAATTCAAAATTTTCCAAATTTTACCTAACTTTAATTGCTATTACCCAGTGGACTCAACACATTATTCCCTGATTTTACGTGGTTCCAAGAAGCAAATGCATAACAGGGTGCTCCTGGAACTGTGTGTGTATGTAGAAGGAACTACAGTTGCCAAAGGTTTTCTCTAGTCATACAGGAGCTAATTGCTAAAATCTTCATGTATAGTACCAGTGTCCTTACATTTTGCCTTTTATCAGTCTGGCAAGTGGGCTGTAGATTTGTTTCCTGGTTTCTAGAGTTTTTGCCAAAAAATGTTTATCAATATGCATTTAGTCATGTTTGCATAATATCTGAAGTGCAGAAAATCAACTGCAAAGGAGACAGAACCTTGTTTTGCGCTCTCAAGAGTCTTACATGTGTGTTCTACTTTACATCTACTACATACATGCTAAAGAGTAAAACATTCCATATTGGAATATTCATCCATGATGCCACATTTCAGAGAAGTGACAGTGAAATGCTTTCAGCTTTCATTTTACAGGATGGCATAATATTCTAAATATATATTTATAGATAAACTCATAAAACACCTAGACTCCAGGCTTTGTTAAACTGTTAAAGTATGAAATATATAATCTCAAAATGGCAGAAATCAAATTGCCAAGAGATTCTCTAATTCATTGCTCAGAAGGAAATAGCGCTTTCATTATTAAATGCTTACAAACATAAGGCCTATATCAATTGTTTCATATGCATTAAAGTATATAAACCAAAATAAGTTGCTTTGAAAACTATTACATTTATTTGTTAATCAAAGAGTATTTAGATTTTGGCCTAGAAATTAGAAAATATAAAACAAACTTAGATGTAAGTGGGAAATTTAAATTTAAAAATCTTCAGTAACTGACCATGTTTAATTTTTCTTTTTTATTGATAGTATTTTGGGTTGAATAAAAGAAACTGAGAATTCACTTCAATATCCTCCAAGTATTAAAAATTAGTGTTAGTCACAGTTCAGTTCAGTCGCTCACTCTTGTCCGACACTTTGCAACCCCATGGACTGCAGCCACCTTCCCTGTCCTTCACCAACTTCTGGAGCTTGCTCAAACTTGTGTCCATTGAGTTGCTAATGCCATCCAATTATCTCATCCTCTGTCTTCCCCTTCTCCTCCCGCCTTCAATCTTTCTCAGCATCAGGGTCTTTTCTAATGAGTCAGTTCTCATCAGGTGGCCAAAGTTTTGGAGCTTCAGCTTCAGCATCAGTCCTTCCAATGAATATTCAGGACTGATTTCCTTTAGGAATGACTGATTGGATCTCCTTGCAGTCCAAGGGACTCTCAAGAGTCTTCTCCAACACCACAGTTCAAAAGCATCAATTCTTCAGCACTCAGCTTTCTTTATAGTTCAACTCTCACATCCATACCTCACTGCTAGAAAAAGCATAGCTTTGACTATACAGATCTCTGTTGGCAAAATGATATCTTTGCTTTGTAATACACTGTTTAGGTTTGCCATAGCTTTTCTCCTAAGGAGCAAGCCTCTTTTAATTTCATGGCTGCCGTCACCATCTGCAGTGATTTTGGAGCCCCCCCAAAATAAAATCTTCTACTACTTCCAGTTTTCCCCCATCTATTTCCCATGTAGTGATAGGACCACATACCATGATCTTGGTTTCTGAATGTTGAATCTTAAGCCAGCTTTCACTCTCCTCTTTCACTTTCATCAAGTGGCTCTTTAGCTCCTCTTCACTCTCTGCCATAAGGGTGGTGTCATCTGCATATCTGAGGTTATTGATATTTCTCCCAGAAATCTTGATTCCAGCCTGTGCTTCATTCAATGCAGCATTTCTCATGATGTACTCTGCATATAAGTTAAATAAGCAGGGTGACAATATACAGCCTTGATGTACTCCTTTCCCAATTTGGAAACAGTCCATTGTTCCATGTCCAGTTCTAACTGTTGCTTTGACCTGCATACAGGTGTCTCAGAAGGCAGGTAAAGTCACATGGTATTCCCAACTCTTTAAGTCTGTTGTGATATATACAGTAAAAGGGCTTAGGGTAGTCAATGAAGCAGAAGTAGATGTTTTTCTGGAATTATCTTGCTTTTTCTATGATCCAACAGATGTTGGCAATTTGATCTCTGGTTCCTCTACTTTTTCTAAATAGTTTGAACGTTTTTGGCATTGTCTTTCTTTGGGTTTGGAATGAAAACTGACCTTTTCCAGTCCTGGGGCCACTGCTGTGTTTTCCAAATTTGCTGACATTCTGAGTGCAGCAGTTTAAATGCATCATATTTTAGGATTTGAAATAGCTCAACTGGAATTCCATCTCCTCTGCTAGCTTTTTCATAGTGATGCTTCCTAAAGCCCACTTGATTTCACACTCCAGGATGTCTGTCTCTAGGTAAATGATCATACCCTCATGGCTATCTGGGTCATTAAGATCTTTTTTGTATAGTTCTTCTGTGTATTCTTGATACCTCCTCAATATTGTCTGCTTCTGTTAGGTCCATACGGTTTCTGTCCTTAATTGTGTCCATCTCTGCATGAAGTGTTCCCTCGGCATCTCTAATTTTCTTGAAGAGATCACTAGTCTTTCAGTCAGTCATGTCCAACTTTTAGAGACCCCAAGGACTGTAGCCACCAGGCTTCTCTGTCCACAGAATTCTCCAGGCAAGAGTACTGGAGTGGGTAGCCATTCCCATCTCCAGGGGATCTTCCTGACCCAGGGATAGAACCCAGTTCTCCTACACTGCAAGCAGATTCTTTACTATATGAACCACCAAGGAAGCTGAATATCACCGTACTGTCTGGGATAATTTGCTGTCATTTGGGGTTGACTTGACAGAGCAGTTTACACAGCAACTCAAAAAATAAAATGCAAAGCAATATTTAAGTGTCTGAAATTATTACTGTCTCCATATGTGAGAACAATAAAGCTCCCTCAGTCTTTAACTTTTCCAGATTGCAGATGTCACTTGCCATGGAGACTTTGGCCAAAGGATGGGAGATTACAAAACAGTATAGTGGGTGAGTCATGAGAAACGAAGCAAAGAGCTTATCATCCTTTTCTGGAATATTCTTTTACTGTGAAAGCAGAGAAAGGAAATCTGTACATTGAAAAGCCTTAGTCAGCAAAGAAAGGAATATATGTTAAGGTTCCATTTTCCAGACAAGATTGCTTTGTGTAACTATAGAATCCAGTAACACAGACACAGATATCTCTATGAGTTAATGTGAAAGCAAGCCCTACCATGCTAAGTAGTACAATGTCTTCCTTTTCAGAATTACTTTATAAGAGAAGGTGAAGACAGGTAGTTTCTCCTTCCTGTGACTGATACCCAGTCTGAATTACTTTGGAAGGACCACGAAGCAATGTTAATAATAATTCCAATTTCAACAAATATCCCCTATCTTACAGAATGATTGCTTCTGTTTTATAGCATTTAATCGCAGAAACCCCATGGGATAGTTTGGGTAGGTGTTGCTGTCATCCCTAAAAAAAAGAACCAGAAGTTTGAAGGGCTAAGTAACTCACCCAAGGTCACATGTCACAGCCGTCACTTGGGACTCTGTTCCCGGATCTAAGCCTTCTAAGCTTCCGATGAGCTTCTGCATAAAAGATAAATTCCCTCCCCTCATATATACAACCCAACTGTAGAAAGTTTCTAAAAAATATATTTGTAATATATAAATTACACTAGAAAATTCCTGTATTTTTAAGTTTTTTTCCTCTCAAAAAACTTATCAATCTTTGATGATACCCCCAAGAATTATTGTCAAGGTTGTTCTCAAGTGGGCAATTTATGGAGAGGTATATTAACAAAGTCCATGGGATTTTCCAGGCAATAGTACTGGAGTGGATTGCCATTTCCTTCTCCAGGGGATCTTCCCATCCCAGGGATGGAACCCGGGTCTTCCGCATTGTAGACAGACGCTTTACTGTCTGAGCCACCAGGGAAGTCCATATTAACAAAACAAAATGAAGCTTATGTCTTCTGTCTGTTTTCATTCAAACATTCAAGAATAAGAGTGATATAAATCCCTGAATGGAAATAATGAGAGCAGATGCTGCAAATCTGCTCTGTCCAAAACAGTATCCATTAACCTTATGTGGTTATTAAAACAAATTAATTTTAATAAGTTAAAAGACATAAAAAAAGCAGTCCCTCCATCACACTAACTATATTTCAAGGATTTTGTAGCCACAAGGGACTAGTGACTACTGTTTTGCACACCACAAATATAGAACATTTCTCTCATTGCAAAAAGTCCGGTGGGACAGTGTTGGTCTAAATTGTAGCTATGACGAGTATCAGCCTACTCAAGCAACTCTAACTCAGTGATGCCGTCCTCCAAACTGAATAACATCAAAAGGGTGTATGTGTGTATAAAATGAACCATTCTATTCTCCCAAACAACACTAGGAAAACCAGCAAGTCAGAAATAAATATGGGCTTTTTATGTGGCTTCCCTTTATGTGGGAAGAAACTAAAATCTTTCTCTCGCTATCAGTCAGTTCAGTTCAGTCACTCAGTCGTGTCTGACTTTTTGAGACCCCATGGACTGCAGCATACTAAGCCTCTCTGTCTATCCCAACTCCCGGAGTTTACTCAAACTCATGTCCATTGAGTTGGTGATGCCATCCAACCATCTAATCGTCTATCGTCCCCTTCTCCTCCCACCTTCAATCTTTCCCAGCATCAGGGTTTTTTCAAATGAGTCAGTTCTTTACATCAGGCGGCCAAAGTATTGGAGTTTCAGCTTTAGCATCAGTCCTTCCAATGAATATATAGGACTGATTTCCTTTAGGAAAGACTTGTTGGATCTCCTTGCAGTCCAAGGGACTCTCAAGAGTCTTCTCCAACACCACAGTTCAAAAGCATCAGTTCTTCAGCGCTCAGCTTTCTTTACAGTACAACTCTCACATCCATACATGATTAGTAGAAAAACCATAGCTTTGACTAGACAGATTTTGTTGGCAAAGTAAGGTCTCTGCTTTTTAATATGCTGTCTAGGTTGGTCACAGCTATTCTTTCAAGGAGCAAACGTCTTTTAATTTCATGGTTGCAGCCACAATCTGCAGTGATTTTGGAGCCCCCCAAAATAAAGTCTGCTTCCCCATCTATTCGCCATGAAGTGATGGGACCAGATGCCATGATCTTCATTTTCTGAATGTTGAGCTTTAAGCCAGCTCTTTCACTCTCCTCTTTCACTTTCATCAAGAGGCTCTTTAGTTCTTCTTTGCTTTCTGTCATAAGGGTGGTGTCATCTGCATATCTGAGGTTATTGATATATTCTCCTGACAGTCTTGATTCCAGCTTGTGCTTCATCCAGCCCAGTGTTTCTCATGATGTACTGTGCACATAAGTTAAATAAGCAGGGTGGTGATATACAACGTTGGCATACTCCTTTCCTGATTTGGAACCAGTCTATTGTTCCATGTCCAGTTCTAACTGTTGCTTCCTGATCTGCATACAGATTTCTCAGGAGGCAGGTCAGGTGGTCTGGTATTCCCATTTCTTTCAGAATTTTCCACAGTTTATTGTGATCCACACAGTCAAAGGCTTTGGCATAGTCAATAAAGCAGAAATACATGTTGTTTTTCTGGAACCCTCTTGCTTTTTCGATGATGCAACAGATGTTGGCAATGTTGCTTCCTCTGCCTTTTCTAAATCCAGCTTGAACATCTGTTAATAGCAGTCAACCCTTAAGACCATTTCAGTGATACATTGTATATGTGTGTACACACACACACACACATTTTTACATTAACAGCTTGTGTGATAGAACACCCTGATGCTGAACAGAGAACCTCCAATTTCTGAGGTTTTCTGGAGAGGGAGAACAAATAAGAGGGATTAGCCTTCGGAGATGGGTTGTTTGGGGCATGCACCAGGGAGAAAGATCCTTCTCATGAGAAAGGCTCAGGAAAAAAGCCAGCAGAGTACAAGCAGTATCCAGGGAATATGCTCCATCAGCTCTACCTGGGGTTTCTCTCTAAGGAACCAGATGGTTGCCTTGGCTGGAAGAGTGAAAATAGGCAGAAAGATGAAAACCTCCATAGAAAACACAGAATACTGTTGTTACTGAACTGTCTGTCACAGATGGCCAGGCATTCCTGAACTTTTAAAGTAGGTTAATCTGAAGAGGCAGTAGTTTGGGGAACAGGAAAGAGTTCAGGCCAGAATGTTCCATCTGCCACTTTGTATCTCCCTGGGTTTGGCCACATTTAACCTCTCTGAACCTTAGTTTCAAATCTTATTTGTTCTACTGAAGGCTAACCTCATTAAAAAAAAAAAAAAAGAAAAAAATGGTATAACAGAAAGGAATACAAAGAGCTCACACAATTAGATAATCACCCTATCATTCCATGAATGTGATGACCAGCATAGGCACAGTCTCAAAAGACTTTGTGGTAGAGGAAGTGGTATCTAAGCTAAGTTATTAAGGATGAACAGTGGTTGAAGAAGGAATAGGTAGCTCACAGAGGAAAAAGGGTGAGCACAGAATGGACAAACATATATACAAAAAAAAAAAAAAATTCCTTCTCTGGTACGAAAAAAGAGAGCCATGTATAAAGTAGGAAAACACTTCATGCCTGAACATGTGAAGAATTAAAGAAACTGGGGGAAAAATTGTTTAACAAGGAAAGAAAAAAAAGGAAGAACTGGCGATCCCAAATAAATTCCTTTGACACAGAGAAAAGCCTTTTCTTTCTTTACATTCTGCTTCCACTTTTGGGATTTATTTGCAGCTACACAAGGCATTTAGCAGCTGTGTTCACAGAAACTCCTTCTTTCTGGTGGGACAGGTTGCACCAGTGAATTTCTGATAACAGACAAAACTAGGCAGGCGCGCCTCTTTCAGAGCCCAGCAGCAGCAGCCCCTTCGCCTTCTCCACCCACCCTCCCCCCGCCCCACACACACACACAGCTTCTCACCGCCTCGCCTGTGTGACCCCGTCTCACCTGCACTGTGAATCCCTCTCCCATTGCTCTCAAAATGAAGGCTGAACAATGTTTGACCCCTCTCTCTTATGGCCAGTGCAGATTATTGAGCAAGAAGCTTCTCTTGGATTCCTTTAGATTTCAATGATAATCAGAATCTACACCCTCGCTATTCACCTCCTTCAGACTCCAGATGTCTCATGAGGCTTCATGAGTTTTCGGTGTCTAGACATGTATCATTTGGAACCACAGGGTCCCTGGGTAATGTTCAGAGACTAGCAACTCACTGATTGACCCCTAAAGAGACTCCATGTGAGTCATTGACCCATTTCCCACAGGAAATGTTTTTCTGGAAGCAAAGAATGACACACTCTCATGGAGAGCTGTCCCACTTGGTGATCTCAATTTATTTTTTTATTAACAATAACAACAAACCAAACCAAACAAAACAAAACTGAAAAACACTAACTCATTTCTGACACTATTTGCTGTTGATTATTTGTGACACTTAAACAATCACCTTTAAACTGAGACTTCTTGAGGATGTTAAATTAAAAGGAAGATATTCATATTCTCTCTAGGGTTGTTGGTGGATAGGGAGTGATGGAGAGAGATAGTCTGTATTCATCCTCAGAGCTCTCTTTACTCTCCTCCGTGCCATCCAGAAGCAGGAGAGACAGATCCGCATCACATTCACATTTGGGGATGGAACTTGGGCCACTGGCAAATGTCAGTAAACTTCAGTCTGCAGGCCAAATCCAGTCCATCACCTGTTTTTTGTGGGGGGAGTTTTGTTTTTTTTAATTGTTATAGGACTCTAGCTGCTTTACAATGCTGTGTTAGTTACTACTGTAAAGCAAAGTGAATCATCATACTTACACATATATCCCCTCTTTTTTGGATTTCCTTCCTATTTAGGACACCACAGGGCATTGAATGTACATTCTCATTAGCTGCATATTTTATATACAGGATCAATAGTGTGTATGTGCTAATCCCAATCTCACATCCCACCCACCCCTCCTTTCACCCTTGGTATCCATACATTTAATTCTCTAGGTCTGTGTCTCTATTTCTGCTTTGGAAATAGAATTGTCTCTACCAGGTTTTTTGTTTTGGTTTTTTTTTTTTTTTTTTTTTTCAGACTACACATATATGCATTGATATACAGGATTTGTTTTTCCCTTTCTGACTTACTTCACTCTATGTGACAGTCTCCAGGTCTGTCCACATCTCTACAGATGACTCAGTCTCATCCCTTCTTGTGGCTGAGGAATGTTCCATCTTATATGTGCGCCTCGCCTTCCTTGCCCATTCCCCTGTTGTTTAGCTTGTTTCCATATCCTGGAGATTGTACGCAGTACTGCAGTGGACGCGGTGGTTGGTGCACGTGTCTTCCTGAATTATGGTTTTCTCTGGGGGTCTGTCCAGGAGTGGGATTGCTGGGTCACACAGTAGTTCAATTTTTAGATTTTTAAGGAACTTCCACATTGTTCTCCACTGTGATTGTATCAGTTTACATTCCCACCAACAGGGCAAGAGGGTTCCTTTTTCTCCATACCCTCTCTAGCATTAATTGTTTGCAGATTTTGTAATGATGGCCATTCTGATCAGTATGAAGTGATATCTCATTGTAGTTTTGATTTGTATTTTCTGTCACTTTTTTTTTTTAATAAATACATCATCCCTTGGTGTTTACTAGGAATTGGTTCCACAATGCCCTGAAAGATACCAAACTCCATGAATGCTCAAGTGCCTTATATAAAATGGGAGGATACAGGCATACCTCATTTGGTTGTGATTCTCTTACTGCACTTTGAAGATATTACATTTTCTACAAATTGAAGGTTTGTGGCAACCCTGCATCAAGCAAGTCTATCTGCACCATTTTCCCCACAACTTTGTTCACTGCATGTCTTTCCATCACATTTTGACTTCATTTATTTGTTCAATCTCTCAGTCATGTCTGACTCTTTGTGACCCCATGAACTGCAGCACACCAGGCCTCTCTGTCCTTCAGTAGCTCCCAGAGTTAACTCAAACTCAGGTCCATTGAATCAGTGATACCCTTCAACCATCTCATCCCCTGTCACTCCCTTCTCCTCTTGCCTTCAATCCTTCCCAGGATCAGGGTCTTTTCCAATGATTCGGTTCTTACCATCAGGTGGCCAAAGTATTGGAGCTTCAGCTTCAGCATCAGTCTTTCTAATGAATATTCAGTAATGATTTCCTTTAGGATTCACTGGTTTGCTCTCCTTGCAGTCCAAGAGACTCTTAAGAGTCTTCACCAGCACCATAGCTCAAAAACACTATTAATTCTTCAGCCCAAAACCATCTTTATGGTTCTCACATCTATACATGGACTAGGAAAAAAAATATAGCTTTGACTATACAGACCTTTATCAGGAAAGTGCTTTTTCATACGTTGCCTAGGTTTATCATAGCTTTTCTCCCAAGAAGCAAACATCTTTTAATTTTATGGCTGTAGTCACTGTCCCCAGTGATTTTGAAGCCCAAGAAAATAAGGTTTGTCACTGTTTCCATTGTTTCCCCATCTATTTGCCATGAAATGATGAGACAAGATGCCACAATCTTAGCTTTCTGAATGTTGAGTTTTAAGCCAACTTTTTCACTCTCCTCTTTCACTATCATCAAGAGGCTCTTTAGTTCCTCTTCACTGTCTGCCATAAGGGTGGTATCATCTGGTAGTATCGTAGGGTGGTATCTAAGGTTATTGATATTTCTCCCAGCAATCTTGATCCCAGCTTGTGCTTCATCCAGCCCAGCTTTTTGCATGATGCTCTCTACATGTAAGTTAAATAAGCAGGGTGAGAGTATACCACCTTGACATAATCCTTTCTCAATTTTGAACCAGTCCATTTTTCCATGTCTGATTGTCACTGTTGCTTCTTGACCTGTTTACAGGTTTCTCAGAAGGCAGGTAAGGTGGCATCATATTCCCATCTCTTTAAGAATTTTCCACAGTTTGTTGTAATCCACATAGTCAAAGATTTTAGCATAGCCAATGAAACAGAAGTAGATGTTTTCATGGAGTTCCCTTTCTTTTTCTATGATCCAACAGATGTTGGCAATTTTATCCCTGGTTCCTCTGTCTTTTCTAAATCCAACTTGTACATGTCAAAGCCTAGCTTGAAGGATTTTGAGCATTATCTTGCTAGGATATGAAATGATTGCAATTATGCATTAGTTTAAACATTCTTTGACATTGCCCTTCTTTGGGATTGGAAGGAAAACTGACTTTTTCCAGTCCTGTGGCCACTGCTATATTTTCCAAATTTCCTGGCATATAGAGTGCAGCATTTTAACAGCATCATAATTTGGGTTTGAAATAACTCAGCTGGAATTCAATCTCCTCCACTAGCTTTGTGCATAGTGATGCTTCCTAAGGCTCACTTGACTTCACACTCCAGGATATCTGGCTCTAGGTGAGTGATCACGCCAACGTGGTTATCCAGGTCATTTAGATCTTTTTTTTTTTTTTTACAGCTCTTCTGTGTATTCCTGCCACCTCTTTTTGATATCTTCTGCCTCTGGTCCACACCACTTCTGTCCTTAATTGTGCCCATCTTTGCATGAAATGTTCCCTTTGTATCTCTAATTTTCTCAGTTTTGTGTAACTTAATGAAACTATGAGCCGTGCTGTGTAGGGCCACCCAAGACGGACAGCTCATGGTGGAAAGTTCTGACAAAACATGGTCCACTGGAGAAGGGAATGGAAAAACATTTCAGCATTTGTGCCTTGAGAATCCCATGAACAGTATGAAAAAGCAAGAAGATATGACACTGAAAGAGGACCCTCCCAGGTCAACAGGCATTCAATATGCTACTGGAGAAGAGTGGGGAAATAACTCCTGAAGGAATGAAGAACCTGAGCCATAGAGGAGGCATCAGCCAGTGGTGGGTGTGTCTGCTGGTGAAAGTCAAGTCTAATGCTGTAGAGAACATCATTCCATAGGAACCTGGAATGTTAGGTCTATGAGTCAAGATAAACTGGACATGGTCAAGGGGAGATGGCAAGAGTGAACATCGACATTTTAGAAATCAGTGAACTAAAATGGACGGGAATGGGTAAATTTAGTTCAGATGACCATTTTATCTTCTACTGCGGGCAAGAATCCCTTAGAAGAAATGGAGTAGCCCTCATATAATCAACAAAAGAATCTGAAATGCAGTACTTGGATGCAATCTCAAAAACAACGGAATGATCTCGGTTCATTTTCAAGGCAGACCATTCAGTATCACAGTAATCAGTCTATGCCCCAACCACTAATGATGAATAAACTGAAGTTGAATGGTTCTGTGAAGACCTACAAGACCTTCTAGAACTGACACCAAAAAAAGGTTTCCTTTTCATTATCTGGGACTGGAATGCAAAAGTAGGAAGTCAAGAGATACCTGGAATAACAAGCAAGCTTGGCCTTGGAGTAGAAAATGAGGCAGGGCAAAGGCTAGCAGAGTTCTGCCAAGAGAATGCATTGGTCATAGCAAATATGCTTTCCAACAACACATGGACATCACCAGATGGTCAATACTGAAATCAGATTGGTTATACTCTTTGTAGCCAAAGATGTGGAAAAGCTCTATAAAGTCAGCGAAAAAAAGACCAGGAGCTGGCTGTGGCTCAGATCATGAACTCCTTATTACCAAATTCAGACTTAAATTGAAGAAAGTAGGGAAAACCACTAGCCCATTCAGGTATGACCTAAATCAAATCCCTTATCACTGTACAGTGGAAGTGACCAGTAGATTCAAGGGATTAGATCTGGTAGACAGAATGCCAGAAGAACTATGGATAAAGGTTTGTAACACTGTACAGGAGGTGGTGATCAAAACCATCCCCAAGAAAAAGAAATGCGAAAAGACAAAATGGCTGTCTGGGGAGACCTTACAAATACCTGAAAAGAGAAGAGATGTGAAAGCAAAGGAGAAAAGCAAAGTCATGCATATCTGAATGCATAATTCCAAAGAATAGCAAGGAAAGATAAGAAAGCCTTCTTAAGTGAACATTTTGGTTATTCTCAAAATATTACTCATATTTGCATATCCTCCCAAATACTTTAAATCATCTCCACCTATAATAATACCTAATACAATGTAATTTCTATATAAATAGTTGCAAATACAATGTAAATAGTATGGTAAATAATTGCTAGTGTGAAGCAAATCCAATGTTTGTTTTTGGGACTTTCTGAATTTTTTTTTCTAATATTTTTGGTATGCAGTTGGCTGAATCTACAGATGCAGAACCCATAGATGTAGAGGGCAGGGTACAAAGTTTAATTGCAACACAGCCATACGCATTGGCAAACCACCACCACCAAGATAAAGCAGAGACATACATGGGAAACAATTTGCTCAGTATCTGCCACATTTGAGTTCATCTGACAAATATTGGTGAAGCACTTCCGGGGTGGGAGGCCCTGAGGGTACAACAAGGAACAGAACCCATAGAGTTGATGCATCACAAAGCTCACAATTTTCTAAGGCTTTATTGTCCAACTATTTTTTCTTCTATGTTTGTTAAAGGATACAGACAAGTATTATGACTCAGTAATAGGCATGGGAAAGGGTACCAACTGGAGTTATCAAATTAAATATAGGATGCCCAGTTAAATTCAACAAATATATACTAAGCTGAAATAGCTACTATGAATGAATCCAAGGGCTGTAATATGATCCTCTTTTCCCATTGGGCATCAAGAGAGGGCCAAAATTCAATGCACTTAGGATGTCTTTACCCCATTATCAAGGAGACAGAGGGTAGTGATAGAGGGAGGTGATTGATAGATTGTAGGGCTTCCCTGTTAGCTCAGTTGGCAAAGAATTTTCCTGCAATGCAGGAGAACCTGATTCGATTCCTGGGTCAGGAAGATCCTCTGGAGAAGGGATAAGCTACCAACTCCAGTACTCCTGGGCCTCCCTTGTGGCTCAGCTGGTAAAGAATCTGCCTGCAATGCAGGAGACCTGGGTTTGATCCACAAGGACACAGCCAGTAGATGTATGTGCCAAGCTATTTTTAAAATGATGCTAACAAATATTCCATTTTAAAAAGTACTAGTAAAAAGAGGAAATATTAAAGAAAAAAAAGGAGAGGAAGAGAGAACTCTTTCCTCCTTTCTGGTAGGAGAGAGAAAAGAGAAACTTGTACATAGTGCATAGAGAAAAAAACCCAGTTGAATAATTCATGAGTGTTGAGAAATGTGAGGGGTGCTCATGGGTCCAAGTATATGTCTCATACTGAAAACACCTGGCTTAACAAATCTGGGATTGTAGTCTTGTGATAACAAGAAAAAAGAATTGAGGTGAGAAAATCTCATGGTGGCTGAACTTGTCACATATGTTTAAAACTTAGACCCAGAGTGTTCAGATGGGCAGAAAGGAAACCCTCCGAGCAGCATGACTTTGAGTCTTGCACAGCCAGTCCCTAGAGATAGAGAGCATGCGAAAGGTCATGTGGTATTTACGAATGTATCTCATCAACCTAGTATTTATGTTTAATCAGTGGATAATTTAACTCACACACAGAGATAAGATATAAAACCAAACACAGAAACAGAGTTTGTCGTGGGTATTTTAAAAATCAAACCTAGACTATATTAGCTAAACCTTAAGCAGTCCCTAAATTTAAACCATAAGTAAGAAGTGTCTTGTTTCCAGGTCATCCCTGAAGGATTTTCATCAGGCCTTCAGTTTGCCACAGTAGCAGATTATAGATTTCTCCTCCCAAGCATTTCCCAAGAAAGACTTTCTGATTTGTCACACATGTTCCCATTCATTGGTCCAGTGCCCTGGCAGAACCAGAGATTCTGAACTTGTCCGGAAAAGGTTTCATAATTCATCGTGCATACCACTCGGCTTGGCTCCAAGAGCAGTGGCCTGTTCAAAGTGCATGCTCTCAGACATTCACGGTTGACTAAAGGGACCAGATTTTTGATAAACTAATGTAGGACAAAGGGAAAGAGCCTGATTGCATAGAGCCTGAGGCTGAGACAGAGGAGGGGGAGAGAGAGAGGGTGGGGAGTGAGGCTGCAGCACAAGGAGAATTGGGGCTCCTCTTAATGGGAGTCCTAGGAGACAGCTGTGTGACTGCTCGAGGAAGCTTGCTCCCTGAAGGGGGAGGGGGTGTTGTGCTAGTGAGAAACTTGGAAGGATAAGAGAGAGGAGGACAGGAAGATGGGAAAAGGAGAGCCTGGAGAGAGAGCAAGTGTTCCAGGACAAATCATTTTGGAAAACATGGTGCCTGCCAGCCAGCCAGGAAGTTCATGTTGAGGACCATTTTCTGTACAGGGTAGCCATTCACCTTGGCTTTGACAAGGCTGGAAAAGAGACGATGGAACTGATGCCCGGGGCCCACATCATGCTAATATTCTTTAAAAATGCCCATTTGACTGTAGAGGTAAGACATACTAAAGTTTCTCATTTCTGCTGTGTTGGTAATGACTTCAGCGGTGAGCCATCTGAATTCAAAATTAAGATTTACTTTGTTTGAAATGTTTCACCTTTAGAAAGCTGCAGCAGAATCATAAGAAAAGGAATATGTTTAACTATTGTTGTTAAAGCTAAGTATTCAGTCAGCCTTCTTCTCCTGCTGAATATTCAAATTGGAGAGCCACAGAGGACAAAGAGAAAAATAAATGCATTTCTGATTAGAAAATGCAAATTAATGCCTGCATTCTGCCTAAATTCCTCCGATATATCCTTTCAGTTGTTTTCTTTCATTACCATCTAGCTAGAAAACTTACATCATCTTTTCTGTTGTTGTTGGTAGGTGAGTGGGAGTCGCTTTGTAAATGTTCCTATTTAAAAACCATTACACTGATAATTAAAGAAATGCAAACTGAAGTTGCAAAGTAACAATTCCCCTATCAAAATGGTGAAGATCCAAAACACTGATAATTCTCCAGACTGGTATAGCTGTGACAAAACAGAAACTCCAAACCATCTTGACGGCCTTATCAAATAATATCACAATTTGGAATGACAATTTGGAAATTTACCTACCCTCTAAATAAATCCATTTCTCCCAAGAAATCTACATCACTGGATTTAGTCTACAGAAATATTAATTTACCCAATTGATCATGCATATGAATAATATTCACTACTGAATATTTCATGGGTGCAAAGAACTAGAAATGATTAAAACATTCACCATGAAAGAACTAGTTTATAGCATTATGTTACCCACCACCCCCCCCGACCCCCCGCCCACCACCTTCACCCAAAATTCTGAACAGCATTTAAAGGAATTGTTGCAGGAAGGGGAACCCCTTCCAGGGCCTGAAACTGGGCTTTTGTCTAACACTCGGAGATGAATTGTCTGAGGAGACACATCTGCTGACAAAGCAAGAGATTTTATTGGGAAAGGGCCCCCAGGTGGAGAGCAGTAGGGTAAGGGAACCCAGGAGAACTGCTCTGCCGCATGGCTCACAGTCTCGGGTTTTATGGTGATGGGATTAGTTTCTGAGTGGTCTTTGGCCGATCATTCTAATTCAGAGTCTTTCCTGGTGGTGCACGCATTGCTCAGCCAAGATAGATGCTAGCGAGAGGGATTCTGGGAAGTGGACGGACATGCGGTGTCTCCTTTCGACCTTTCCCAAACTCTTTCGGTTGGTGGTGGCTTATTAGTTCCGTATTCCTTATCAGGATCTCCTGTCATAAAACAACACATGCAAATGGTTAGTTTGGTGCCTGGCCAGGGTGGGCAGTTTCAATCAGTGTGTTTCCCCTAACAGAATGAGCTACAACATGGTTCAGCATATATTACATATCTTTTCAATATATTAGATGGGGGATGGGCAAAGGGAAAAGGCTACAGAATAGCGTAATATGATGATTCTAATCTTATTTTTTAAAGCATTATCAGTGGATAGGTTTCATGAATATTTTACAGAATTGTTAATGCAAAGAAAACATTGGCTAGGATTCACAACAAAATGTAAGCAGTTCCTACTTGTGGAAAGCAGCAGGTTGAGTTTGCAGAGACAGGGGACTCTTAGTTTCTTTTCTTACTCCACCGTGTATTTCCTTTGTATCCATAGGCCTGTGTGATCCCACTATTCACTAATATCAATGAATATACTCAGATATTTCAGTTTACTTCTTTTCTGCAAAATCCCAGAATTTGCAGATTCTCCTAGGTAAGTGTCATCATACCTGAAAAGTGCAACGTTGACCATTCAGCACAAATCTTGCTACTTTCTCTCAGTGATTTTTTACTCCCTGGAATTCATAGAATTGTCTCAGTTCAACTCTCTCATCCCTGCTCCATTCCTTCAGAGACCCCTCTACCATAAGCCCCTCTACCAAAGTCACATGCAAGCTTTTACGGAGTCTCATACAGAAAGCAGGGTGAAATTCCAACCCTCACTTCCAAACTCTCACCATGACAAAACTCTGCAAATTTTATCTCCGGTTGTAAAGGTGGATGATCTACCATTATATAAGAACCACTGCTGGATCATAAAAGAAGTGAGCTAGAAAATGAACATTATCCAGGTGAGTGGTACTCAACCTACACTGCACGATAGAAACACCTGAGGAGCTTTGAAAGCATGGAAACACTTGGGCCATCCCTAGACTAACCAAAACAAAGTCTATTTTGGAAACTTATCTGAAAGATAAAGACACTGAGTAGCGGAGAGGAGGAATGACTTGCCAAAGGTCCCAAAGGTCGTTGAGGTGCCAGTTGGAGGATGTGTTAATAACCAGATTTTATTTGCTTGTCTAGGATGCATGGCAATGAAAAATATAGATACTAGAATTAAGCATAAACTTTTTATTAAAATTAGAAAATCAGAAGATATACTTTTCTACTCTAGGGTATGCACTGCTTAAATATTACCGTTATTGATGACACTAGCTCATGTCAGTCCAATATTAGAAAAATAGATTTTATGTTGCCTGATTGTAAGTAAATAATTTCTCAGAACCTTGTCTCTAGAAGAGTTTAATTGCCCTAATGGTTTGCATCATAACATCAGCCCATCAAACTCATCAATATGAAGTCTCAACAGTAGATGTAAATGCCTTAATAAAAGAATATTATAAGAACCTATATTACTCTTTTTATAGCTCAGCATAAATTAGGTCAGATGTAATTTTTAAAATCATCTCCATATGTTTAAATCTAGAAAACCATCTAAAATTAATCAAATTCCCCCAGGAATTAATGCACAAGTGTTAAGTTTTGAGTTGTTCTGCCAACAAACCCCAGGACATGCCTAGTTATTATGGATATTTTTAAGAAGCCGTTTTTCTCTCAGAAATGTTTGTATCTCAACCCCTTACACAGTGAAGAATTTGAATTCAAGTTCTCATACTAAAAGTAAAAGGACCTCTCCCAGACATCCACACAACTTTGTTGCACAGCTCAGAAATCATAGCTGTTCTGCTTTCCCCTCAAAGAATTTGGGGAACCAGAGTTTACTACTGAAACCAAGAAGTACCCTGTGGGGCTCCTGGGCACAAAAGCCCTTTTGTTCCACATTTCATACAGCAAGACTCAGCCACCCTGACCTTCCCTGAGCTCCCAAGTGCATCTTCAAACAGTTGCTAATCAAGGGAGGAGCAGCCAGGAAACCACCAGAGGCAAGATTAGAGAACAGAGAGACTCCTGGAGATTAGGAGAGGACCACCTGAGAGGAGATTAAGGGAGTGCAGGCTCTGCACACACCCTAGTCCTATCAGCACCTCACCCTTGAACTATTGCTATAAAACTCCTTTCCAGATCCTTCTGGGTTGGGACCCGTAGTTTTTGAAGGCAGGAGCCTACTGTGTCCCCCTTTGTCTGGAAAACAAATGAGGATCATCATTTCTGCTTCATCCAAAATTCTGCCCCCGAAATTCAACTTGGCACCTGTGCAAAGAGGCCGAGCTTTCGGCATCACTATTGACAGTTTTCAGGCAAAATTATACAATTTCTCCTGTAGTAGTCCCAGCCTCAAGAGCTCAGATCCCTGCCTCACGAAGCCTGTGTCACAACCAATACTCTCAGTTGAATAAGAGAGAATCTTTAGAGGAAAGACTCAATAACCCTTTTAGAAACAATTCACTCTTTGGGATACATTTCATCAAATATCTCTTAATCCAAACATGGCTCAAGCTAGGACACAGGGTATAAGGCAAGAAAGGAAGAAAGTTCCATAGTGGAATCATAGCAAACTTATGTCCATAGAAATTGGAAAATTCACTTCTGTGCCTTGTCCCAACAGGTATGAATCAGCCATTCTAAAGATATAGGAATCATGTAAGAATCGAATCGCCAGTCTATGTCCAACGCAGGATACAGCATGCTTGGGGCTGGTGCACGGTGATGACCCAGAGAGATGTTATGGGGAGGGAGGTGGGAGCGGGGGTTCATGTTTGGGAACGCATGTACACCCATGGTGGATTCATGTCAATGTATGGCAAAACCAATACAGTATTGTAAAGTAAAATAAAGTAAAAATAAAAATTAAAATAAAATAAAATAAAGATATGGGAAATGTCTTTGATCTGCCGCTGCTTTTTGTTTGTTTTTTTTTTTCAGAGAAAACATCAATCCTACTGAACTTTTCAAACTTCTCCATGAACAATATAAATAAAGCTAGGTTCCAGCTGTAAGCAGTAAGTCCTCACAGTTTCCTTCTCTTTAAATAAGGACATTTTAGTCACTGCCCTGACAGAAGTCATTATCTTGCTACTGTTTTGTTTTAAAAACTCATTGTTTTGTTTATATTTGTTTTTGCTCATTGTTTTCCCACATGAGCAAATAGTTAACTTAAAAATGAGCTACTATTGGTAGTTAGGGCAGCCTCATTAAAGCCTTCAAACATTAAATTCTCCATTTTTTTTTTCCTTTCCATAATATGATAAATCCTGTGGATCTTTGCCTGGGCTAGACAATGTGGCATTTATCTAATCAAAAACATTTCCCAAGAACTACCTAAAAAAGTTTCTAAATTCCTTAATAATATTATCCTAATCCATCATGTTGCTCGCTATTTGCATAGTCATTTCATTGAATAGTTTATGATAAATGGAAGTGAAAGGATTTTCTTACACCATCATTTTTCACAAGGCCTGCTTTCTGATTAGAACGTGAGAGGCAGTTTCCTTCCAAAACCCCTGAAGTGAGTTTCAACTTTCTAAAGAGATTCGGGGCTGTGCTGGCAGCCCGCTGATCTTATACACTCATCTGTCCTCCTCTGTTAGACTCCTCTCCCACTTCGACTCCGCAGAGACCATCTTCTGGAAAAAATAATCATGAAACCTCCCATTCGAGTCTATGCAGCCAAGAGCACAAGTGCTCAACATTCTGTCACACCCAAAGCTTCTGTGAGTCATTGTACTTCTTCTGTTACCTCTTCCCAAGTACCTTATGACTAATATGGCCTGTCCAAACTTCCCACAGCATATTCATCAATGGCTAAAGAGCATTTTTGTTATGGGCTTAGTTATATTCTCCCCAAATTTGTGTGTTGAAGTCCTATTCCCCAGTACCTCAGAATATGAGTGTGTTTGGAGATAAGGTCTTTAAAGAGGTAATTAAGTTATTCAAGTGGGTCCTAATCCAATGGGCTTCCCAGGTGGCATCAGTGGTAAAGAACCCACCTGCCAATGCAGGAGACATAAGAGTCATGGGTTCAATCCCTGGGTCAGGAAGATCTCCTGGAGGAGGGCATGGCAGTCCACTCCAGTATTCTTGCCTGGAGAATCCCATGGACAGAGGGGCCTGGTGGCCCATGGTCCACAGGGTCACAAAGAGTTGGACAAGACTGAAGTGACTTAGCACACACACATGCCTAATCCAACGTGACTGGTGTCCTAAAAGAAGAGGAGATACAGTAAGACAACAGGCGTGCACAGAAGGAAGACCACAAGAAATCCTAGAGAGGAGTTGGCCGTCTACAAGTCACGCAGAGAGGCCTCAAAGGAAACCCTGCCCAAACCTCCATCTCAGATTGCTCTCCCTCAAAACCAAGAGAAAACACATTTCTGCTGCTGAAGCCTCTGAGTCTGTGGTATTTTGTTCTGGCAGCTCCAACAAACGAATACAAATATTTTTCCCTAATCAAGTTTTAGCACCTATTTGAGGCCAAGGGGAAACATGGGGAAGAGTTAACACTGAAAGAAGGACTGAGCCAATATCAGATATAGTCTTACAGGTATGAAAAGGAATTAGCACTTAATTCTAAGTGGGATTTAGACAGAGGAGGGATATGGAACTCAGCAGTATAGCCAAATTCCTTTGAGAAAACAAGATTTGAGCAATTTTGATAGGCAATGATGTCAGCCAGACATGCAGTGGATTAAAAAAATCTAAATGGGTGGTAAGAACATGAACTCAGGGAACCCAGGTGATCATGAAACTACCTATGTCTTTCCTCTAACAGTAACCCACATCACACCAGTTAGTATTTAGTATGAGAAATTCAGTAAAAGGTTAATGCCTTGATCTGATATAAACAATTCTGCTTCCTCAGTGAATAAAAGCAGCAGCAGCATCCTGACAAATGGCAGCACCTACAACCAAAGCAAGCACGTTTCTTTCTCTTATAAAGCTGACTACTTGCAGAACAAATTATAATTTCTCCACGTCTTACTTACATTTAGAATAACCTAAAAATATTTTCCCTAGAGACAGATATTTATGGACTTGCACCATTATGCTAAATAGATATAGAATTTAGGAAGCTGTAGGTCAGAAGATCTAATTTTCTCTTGTCTTTAGTCATTAGGTGCCATTAACTTTACACCCCTAGTCATTGTGCTTCATAAGTGAAAGTGAAGTCGCTCAGTAGTGTCCGACTCTTTGGGACCCATGGACTGTAGCCCACCAAGCTCCTCCATCCATGGAATTCTCCAGGCAAGAGCACTGGAGTGGGTTGCCATTTCCTTCTCCAGAAGGAAATGTGCTTCGTAAGTGAAAACTAAAAATCATAGTTGCACTGCCTTGTGACTGTTCTTTCTCACATCAAAATTCTCAGGTGGCTATGTGAAACCTTAAATAGGTCATAATAAGGGCCAGAGATTATCATCTGCTTACCAGTGCAGTCTTAGAAGATAGCTCTGAGTTTTATAAATAGAAACTTTTTTTTTTAAGCTCACCTGGCTGACAGTAGTCATAATACGATTGGGATTTCACTTGAAGGTCTGCATAATAGCCAGAATCAAGTCTCCAAAATTTCCTGAGATGTTGTCAAAGTATATTAAATATTGCCCATTGCTTTGCTATTTGGTTGATTGGTTGTGGTTTCGGCTTCTAACTAAAAGTCAGTGAGATAACCTTATCTCACTATGCAAAATGATTAGCACAATGTCTGGTAGACACTCAAAAAAAAGTGTCATGAATAAGTTATTAAATGAATAAATAAATATATCATAGTTAGAATAAGAATGCACCTGGTTAACAAGGAAACAATGTCTTAAAAGGTTGCCAGGAACTCATGCCCATATATTTTCAATGAAGCCATTATTTCAGCTTCATTGTTCTCCACTACCTGGCTTTCTCTGGCCCTCTGTTCCTATGGGCTTCCTAGTGCTCCTGAGTTTAACTCTTTTAACATGTCAACATATTATTATTTATCTATCATTCAGAGATTATTTCTTGTTTCCAGTTCTAAAACTCTGGGATGATATGATTGGTTCAGCTTAAAGCAAGTGCTACCCAGAGTCCAGCTGACCTTCATCAGGACAATGGGTTTGCACATGAAAATCATAGCTCCTGTGTAAAGTATCTACATAAATGAAAGACCAGTTTCCAGAGGAAAAAGAATTGTCTTCAGTTGAGCAGATAACCAAATGACCTCTTCTGATGATTGATTGTGAGGAGTAAAGTTAAATTTTACTGAAAGATAAATAAATGAAAGGACATCAGGACAAGATGCAAAGGAAAGATGAGAAAATGATGATTGAATCAAAATGGAAGAATGAGATTTGGAGTCAATATCACAGAGCAATCATTCCTAATTGAGAATGTCATCTCTCTGCTCATAGTCCTAAATGAACTTTAAATTTTGCCAAAAATGTGTTTTAAATTAATTGTATTTTAGAAATTCTATTATACTTATCTTAGTATGATATATAAGTGATTTGTTGTCAAATGTATATACATAATATATACTTACACGAGCATTCAGTTCAGTTCAGTTCTGTCGCTCAGTTGTGTCCAACTCTTTGCGACCCCATGAATCGCAGCACACCAGGCCTCCTGTCCATCACCAACTCCCAGAGTTCACTCAAGACTCACGTCCATCGAGTCAGTGATGCCATCCAGCCATCTCATCCTCTGTTGTCCCCTTCTCCTCCTGCCCCCAATCCCTCCCAGCATCAGAGTCTTTTCCAATGAGTCAACTCTTCGCATGAGGTGGCCAAAGTATTGGAGTTTCACCTTTAGCATCATTCCTTCCAAAGAACACCCAGGACTGATCTCCTTTAGAATGGACTGGTTGGATCTCCTTGCCGTCCAAGGGACTCTCAAGAGTCTTCTCCAACACCACAGCTCAAAAGCATCAATTCTTTGGTACTCAGCTTTCTTTATGGTCCAACTCTCACATCCATACATGACTACTGGAAAAATCATAGCTTTGACTAGACAGACCTTTGTTGGCAAAGTAATGTCTCTGCTTTTTAATATGCTGTCTAGGTTCAGTTCAGTTCAGTTCATTTCAGTTCAGTCGCTCAGTCGTGTCTGACTCTTTGCGACCCCATGAATTGCAGCATGCCAGGCCTCCCTGTCCATCACCAACTCCCAGAGTTCACTCAGACTCACGTCCATGGAGACCGTGATGCCATCCAGCCATCTCATCCTCGGTTGTCCCCTCCTCCTCCTGCCCCCAATCCCTCCTAGCATCAGAGTCTTTTCCAATGAGTCAACTCTTCACATGAGGTAGCCAAAATACTGGAGTTTCAACTTCAGCATCATTCCCTCCAAAGAAATCCCAGGGCTGATCTTTAGAATGGACTGGTTGGATCTCCTTGCAGTCCAAGGGACTCTCAAGAGTCTTCTCCAACACCACAGCTCAAAAGCATCAATTCTTTGGCGCTAAGCTTTCTTCACAGTCCAACTCTTACATCCATACATGACCACTGGCAAAACCATAGCCTTGACTAGATGGACCTTTGTTGGCAAAGTTATGTCTCTGCTTTTGAATATGCTATCTAGGTTGGTCATAACTTTTCTTCCAAGAAGTAAGCGTCTTTTAATTTCATGGCTGCAGTCACCATCTTCAGTGATTTTGGAGCCCCCCCAAATAAAGTCTGACACTGTTTCCACTCTTGCCCCATCTATTTCCCATGGAGTGATGGGACCAGATGCCATGATCTTCATTTTCTGAATGTTGAGCATTAAGTCAACTGTTTCACTCTCCTCTTTCACTTTCATCAAGAGGCTCTTTAGTTCCTCTTCACCTTCTGCCATAAGGGTGGTGTCATCTGCATATCCGAGGTTATTGATATTTCTCCTGGCAATCTTGATTCCAGCTTGTGTTTCTTCCAGCCCAGAGTTTCTCATGATGTACTCTGCATATAAGTTAAATAAGCAAGGTGACTTAGGTAAGATGAAATCGGCTTATAAATACTTTTACATTTTCTATTCTAGTACATTTATAAATCAAGAGTAGCACAATAATCCACTTCAGAGTACATTTTTGACTTTCCTTAGTTATTGAATGAGAGTAGCTTATATATATGTGTGTATATATATATATATATATATTTTTTTTTCTTTTTTAATCAGCTGAACGTTGGTTGGTTTGTTCTGAAGCAGCTGAGGATCCAAGATGCTCTAGGCTACAGGCTGAAGTTTGGAAAAAATTCAACCTGCTGACTTTTATCCTTTCTTTTGGATAAGATGGTTATGGCTAATTTGGGCCTCTGGCAATAAAACATGAATCTGTCTATCTGCATTATTAATGGATGCTTGATGGGATGAGCTAACAGTGATTTTGGTTTCTTTACAAAGACACTGAGAGGAAATTTACTGAAATGGAAAAAGTCAAATGGGCAGAAATGTGATGATAATAACAATGAACAGTTATAGATTGCTTATGTTGTGTCAGGCATTGTGTTGAGTACTTCAAATGATTCATTTGCTTTAATATGTACAATTAGCCTATGGCATGGATACTATCATTACCCCATTTTAAAGGTTAGAAAATCAAGGCTTAAAGAAGCTGAGTAGCTATGCAAGATTACAGCAGCTAAGAAAAAGGAGGAACTGCAATTTCATCTCAGGTAATATAGCTTAAGAACAATCATTCTCCTATAGATCTTAATGTATAGCTTTACTGCATCCTTCAAGTTGAAAATTAAGTTCCTGGCAAAGCCAACAAATCATGCAAGTCCTGGGGCTAAAATTTCTCTCTCTGGGCTAAACTATTTCTTGATTTTCTTAAGCATGAGATGAGGAGAGGGCTGTAACATAAATGATGCTGAAAAATTGAAAGTGAAGTCGCTCAGTCGTGTCCGACTCTTTGCAATCCCATGGACTGTAGCCTGTCAGGCTCCTCCGTCCATGGGATTTTCCGGGCAAGAGTGCTGGAGAGGACTGCCATTTCTTTCTCCTGGGGATCTTCCCAACCCAGGAATCGAACCCGGGTCTCCCACGTTGCAGGCAGACGTTTTACCGTCTGAGCCACGAGGGAAGCCCGATGCTGAATACAGATACAACTAAAACCACTTTTAAAAATCCCCAGAACAAGGAGAATGGATACATGTGTATGTATGATTGAGTCCCTTTGCTGTCCCCCTGAAACTATCACAATATTGTTCATCAGCTACACTCTGATATAAAATTAAAAGTTTTTTTTTTTAATTTAAGAAAGAATTTAGGGGAGAAAAATCTCCAAAATAAAACAGTTGAAAAAGTTTCATGTGTACTTATTCCTTGGTTAATATAATACACAAACAGCTTTTAGATATTACTTGTACTTCAGCCATTTCCATTTTTCTGAGGCCTGAAGCTGGAATTCTCGTTCCCATATAGGGAGAGAAGCAGCAGGGAGAGGCTGATAGAGGGGTTATGCCAAGACTGGAATTAATTCTACACGGGAAACACCCAGGAACTATTCCACAAGAGGGGGAAACATCTTCCTCTCTTACTCCATAAAGAAGAAGAAAGTTCTGGGTAGGTTGTAAATGCAGATGCAAATTTACTCACAACCTCCAACCATTCGTAATGAAGTCCAACTATGACATCCATCCATGGTGAAATCATAGCAAAACTTTCTTTTGCTTTATTTTATGTTGAAATGGGGCTCCTTATCCTTAACCTATGTATGTACAGGTGTCACTCAGTATCCACAGGGGATTGTTCTAGGAGCCCCCAGGACACCAAAATCCAAGGGTGCTCAAGTCCCTTTTCTGAAATGGCGCAGCATTTGCATATAATCTAGGCACATCCTCCCCCATACCAACAGCCCTCCATAGCTACAGATTTCACATCTGTGGATATGGAAGGATGGCTGTACTCATTGTTCTGTGCCATTTTATAAAAGAGATGGGAACATCTGTGGATTTTGGTGTCCACAGGGGCTAGAACCAACCCCTGAGAGATTCAGATGGATGACTACACTTTAAACCATCTCAAGATTTCTTTTAATTCCTAATACAATGTAAATGATAAATAGTTAACAGTGCACATAAATTTAAGTTTTCCTTTTTGCAACTTTCTGGGATTTTTTAAAAATAGTTTTGATATAAGATTGGTTGGATCTGCAGAGGCAGAACTTGTGGATATAGAAGACCAACATGTAAATGAATATGTAAATGAGTATGAATATGGCTCTGTAGAGATACAGGGGCTTCCCTGGTGGCTCAGCTGGTAAAGAATCTGCCTGCAGTACAGGAGACCTGGGCTCAATCCCTGGGTTGGGAAGATGCCCTGGAGAAGGGAAAGGCTACCCATTCCAGTATTCTGGCCTGGAGAATTCCATGGACTGTATAGCCCATGGGGTCGCAAAGAGTCAGACATGACTGAGTCACTTTCACTCCACTTCACTTCAAAGGTACAGATATATCATTTAAAATGGACAGCCAACAAGGACATATTGTATAGCTAAGGGAACCCTTCCCAATGGTATGTGGCAGCCTAGATGGGAGGGGAGTTTGGGGGAGAATGGATACCTGTATATGTATGGCCGAGTCCCTTTGCTGTCCACCTGAGATTATCACAGCATTGTTAATTGGCTATGCTCCAATACAAAATAAAAAGTTTAAAAATAAAATAAAGTGATACTTTAAAATAAAAATAAAAGGACCAGAATAGTAAAAAAAAAAAAAAGTTTAAAATAAAAAGAAAGATAGTTATATCAAAAATATTCTGAACAAAAAAGGAATTTGCATATTTTTATCATTTCTAAATGAAATAAGCAGATATCTTACTGATAGGATATCTGTGATCTTAATAGTCATACTTTGCTTAAAATAATGGTAATAATGTGTTATTTCACCTATTCTTTTAAGAAGAAAAATATCAGTATATGGGTGTTCCAGGAAATTCAGGCCCATCTTGTTTATTTTCCGTACACTTCCCTCCCACAGGCTTCTAGATTTTCTCCTGGAATATGACTGGGAATACAGAGGAGACAGAACCTCTCCCAAGGTGCACACTGAATATGGGACAAGAGGAACAAGGGCAAAGAGAATTTCAAGGGAAAGAGCAGATGGTTTGGGGTTTAGACGTTAAAAACCAAAATCCTGAAACACAAATTCTTCTAACCCTACCGCAGAAGCCTTCATTATGAATACTCTGTTTGGCTTTAAACCAAAGTAAACAGCATTCATCCTAAGCCTTTTTCAAATGCACATTTTCCCCCCTAGGCTACTGTGCAGATTCAGAATTGGAAAACATAATTAAATTGTATCACATAAACTATTTTTAAGTATTTTATAATGCAAATTTGAAGAGAATTTGAATGGGTTTATTGGCTGTTAACTGGGCTTCCTCAGTGGCTCAGTGGTGAAGAGTCCGCCTGCAACGCAGATAGGGATTCGATCCCTGAGTTGGGAAGATCCCCTAGAGGAGGGCGTGGCAACCCATTCTAGTGTTCTTGCCTGGAGAATCCCACGGACAGAGGAGCCTGGTGGACTCAGTCCATAGGGCTGCAAAGAGTGGGACACGACAGAAGCGACTCAGCATGCATGCAGCGCATTGGCTGCTAGCTATGCTTCTTTGCATCATTTTTTGATGATTGCTTTGGAGTTACAATATACACCTGTAAACTTTTCATAGTCTTCTTCAAGTTAATATTGTGCAGAAATTTTCAACCATATAGGTCCATTCACCCCTTTCCTTGTCCTGTGTATTATAATTGTCATATTCATTACATCTTCATACAGTAAATACCTCATAGACAATATTGCAACTTTTCCTTTAAATAGTCACATATATTTTAAAGAAATTAAAAATAAAATAGTCTTTATGCTTATCTAGACCTTTTCTAATGCACTGACTTGCTTCCTGGGTATCTGAGTTTCTATCTGCTTTTATTTCTCTTAATTCTGAAGAATTTCCTTTAGCCATTTTGGTAGCACAAGTCTGCTTGGTAACTGATTATTTTTATTTTATGTAAGAAGGTCTTTATTTTGTTCTATTTCTTAAAAGCTATTTGTGTTTCTTTTCCTGAATATAGAATTCTGGGTTGAAGTCTCAATCTTCCAATACTCTTAAGTATGTTGTTGCACTGTCTTCTGGCCTTCATAGTTTTTACTAACAAATTAGCAAAAATTGATCATTGTTCCACTATGTATATGTGTCATTTTCCTTTGGCTACTCTCAAGATTTTTTTCTCAACTTTGACTTTCTAGCAGAACGACTCTGATATACATAGGTATAGTTTGATTTGCATTTGCCCTTTCAAGATCACTGAGCTTCTTACATCTGAAAATTTGTCTTTTACCAAACTGATTAATGATTTGGCCATTATTTCTTAAAATATATTTACTGCCTCATTCTTCCTTCTCCTTCAGGAATTCCAATTACATATATGTCATATTATACCCTTTTATACTGTTCCTTGGGCCCTTGGAACTCTATTTTGTATTGTTTTGTTTTATTTCTCAAAACAAATAACATATCTCTCAATGTCAATTTTTACCAATTTATTTCTCTATCATTTTTATTCTGCAATTAGCCTATCCAGTGTATTTTCATTTTAAATTGGAAGTTTTTATTTATAGAATTTACATATGGTTCTCTGGTATATTTTCAATTTCTCTGCTGAGTTTTCTAGTTTTCATTTCTTATGTGTATATTTTCCTTTATTTTATCATGCTTAGTCATAACAGCTGATTTAAGTTCCCTAGTCTGCTAATTCCAACATCTGATTTATTCTTTACATTGGTCTTGGTTGACTGTCTTTTCTCTTGAGATTGACCCATACTTTCCCAAATCTGTGTACTTCAAATTATCTTGAATTGTGTCCTAAACATAGTGAATGATCCAGTAACGATCTTTCTTGTTCTTATTTTAGCAAGCAGTTAATTTTCTTGCTCTCACACTGGAACTTATGTCTTTTGAGTGGCAACTAAAACATCAGTTGTATTCTTTCATCCTCAGTTGGACTGCTCTAAGTCTGCCCCACAAATGTGTAGTTCAGGAGTCAGTCTAAGGTTTGGGTAGAATGTATGCACAGAATCAGGAACCTCTCCTCTCTAGCTCTCTTCTTTCCTGGATTCCCTCTCCCTTCACTTTCCCTACAGCTGTGCTTCCCTTCATCTCTGCCCTCTCATTTTTCAGGCCAGATAGACTGATTTCGCATGTAAAAATGGAACACTTACCCATGTCATTCTATTCATCCAAGGGTCAACTCCTGCCCAGAATTTGCTCAACATTCTCTATTCTCCAGTATAGTAAAAATTATTCTTAAAATTTTGTCCAGAGTTACTATCTATAAGAGGGTTAGATCAGTAAGAGATTACTCAGTCATACCAGAGGCCAAACTCAAGGTTATACAGTATAGAGACTGATTGCTTTTATTATTTCTTTCTTTCTCCTCCTCTTTTTCCCTTAAACGCACGCACACACACACACAACAAATTGCTTTATTTGATTGTAGAAAGAAACTTTAAAGAGCATAGTTTAATGATTTGGTGGGGAGGTGGGCTGTTATTTTAGTTTTTCATCTCTTTTTAATGAAATGGGTAGGTTCTCTTCTTCTCAAATATATAAAGTGAATTTGCTATGAAAATTAATGTGTTTGAAGAGATTGTAATCAAAGAAAAGAAAGCATCACAACAGAGCAGAGTAGGAGTTAACTCCAAATACACTGATGACACATCAGATAACAGAGAAGTGATAAATATGGAAAGTGAACCAAGAAGAGTTTGGCTCCGAGGTGCATTCTCTTGACCAACCACGCTATACTGAGAAGGCATATTAAAACTGAAGATGGGAAAACACCATTTAACATGGAAGAGGAGAGAAAAGCCAGCGAATCTTTTTTTTTTTCCCAAAGACTATCAAGAAATCAGCAAAAAAATTATTTTAGGAAATAATGCTGTTTGTATTACCTAATAACAAAAGCCAGTTTAAAAGCGGGTTTCTGAATTCTAAAACTGAAATCACAAGTTCTTTGCATAGAATTGGGCAAGGATTTTGAATACGGCAGAAAAAGAGCAATGAGATTTATTAAATATATTTAAAGAAGCATTCTTCCTCTGGGGTATCATTTTTATTGCCCTTTATTATGATTTGCTGTTATTGTGGAAAATAAATATTTTGAACATCTATAAAAACTTCAGGAATCTTGATTCCTAAAGACAGTTACAGCAACTTCTTTAGAAATACCTATTAGTTTATCAACAGAAAAGCTCTTTCTGACCAGCTATTTACATGCATGCTCTGCTGTTGAGTCATTGACACATTAAAGACCACATTGATGTAGGTTGACAAAAACAACCTACTGATCAACCTGAACAAGTGTTTGCATTAAATAATAATTTATACTGTGCAAAGCAAAGGTAGGTGCATTCACGGTAGGGTGGCAGATGGAGAGACTAGCAATTTCTTGTTTAGACAGAAAGACCTGACAAGGAAGAGCTCATTAGGGTCTCTGGAGAGTGGCTGACAGCTAAGGAGCTGTCGGCTCTGTCAAAAGACCTTTGAAAATAATTCTTGTTTTCGAATCAGAATTTTCTGAATCACCAGCAGGAAGCCAGAATCACATTGTTTGCTTCCTTGCCTATTTCCTCAGCCTTCAGTACTGGTAGAATTTGCCCACAGCCTTAGCTGCCTTCAAAACTTCTTTACTTTGGTATGCATGCCCACAAACAAACTGGAATTTGTTTTCTCAGAAATCCCTTTATTTATCCTTGCTTCCATTCTGGCTAATTAAGTCAGTGCTTGCTTTGAAATATGTCAGTGTGTGCATAAGAAAGGCACACACACATACAAACACAGAGATTAACCTTGACTTTATGTCTCTAAAAATGAATAAAATGAAGATTATAGGAACACAGTGCTAGATTTGCAAAAAGAGAGCTTATTCAAACAACTAGTGTAAAACCCCAAAATCCCTGCAGACAAATCCAGTGTAGGTTATATACTTTAATGGTCTGCCTCTCATATTTCTTCTGCTTAGGCATAACAGATTTTAATTTTCTATCCCAGAACCAAGATAGAATTCAGGGTACACACATGTCAGACCTCAGTACCACCATTCCTAGACTTCGTGTCTATTCAGCTTGGGTATCTTATCTTCCCACACAGCTTCATCCCTGCCCCTGACACGTGTACTCTTAATATCTATCCCTGGCACATCTACTCTCAATATTACCCCCATAGCAGTGTACTCACAACTCTACTAGCAGCTTTGTATGTCCCAACAGCTTATACTAGCACTCAGCTTGGATAGGAAGAGTCATTTTCATAAATAGGCTTATGTACCATATTAACAGTTATTATAAAAGATAGAAGAATCACTTTACAGTGGTGAGAACTGATGAATGTACATCTCTAGCTCAAGGTTATAAAGCCAATAAGAGACAAAGTCTAGATTCCTACTTGGTTCTGGCTCCCAAATCTTGCTTCGTTTTAGCCACTATACCAGAAGCAAGCCTCTTTATGCTTGGTGGTTGTAGCTTCACTGAAGTTAGAAGATATATGGGGCCTTGCCTCCAAGATTCTGAGTAGTTCAGAAATGCCTCCTTGATAACCCTACCACTGCTGGATGCATTCCTTTAAAGAAACCACAAAACTTCTGGGGCTTTCCTGGTGGCTCAGACAATAAAGAATCTGCCCACAGTGCAGAGACCCAAGTTTGATCCCTAGGTCAGGAAGGTCCCCTGGAGAAGAGGCTGGCAACCCACTCCAGTGTTCTTGCCTAGACAATTACATGGACAGAGGAGCCTGGCGGGCTACAGTCCATGGGGTCACAAAGAGCTGGTCACAACTAAGTGACTACCACGACTACTACCAAACTGTGTCACCTTAATGTGTGGTTTCCTTGATTTTCTTTACTATCTGACTGCTCTGGAGGCATGGTAGTAGTTGAGCTACTGATCAACCTGAAACAGACACAGTCATTTTTCCACTTCATAGACAAAACAACTGAGGCTTAGTAGGAAAATCCTATGGATGGAGGAGCCTGGAAGGCTGCAGTCCATGGGGTCGCTGCGAGTTGGACACGCCTCAGTGACTTCACTTTCACTTTTCACTTTCATGCATTGGAGAAGGAAATGGCAACCTACTCCAGTGTTCTTGCCTGGAGAATCCCAGGGATGGCGGAGCCTGGTGGGCTGCCGTTTATGGGGTCGCACAGAGTCAGACACGACTGAAGTGACTTAGCAGCAGCAGCAGAGTGATGTGCAGCCTAGATCAAAGCTGAGGTCTACTTGTCAACAAAACTACAAATAGAGAACCTCATCTTTATGTTACTCAGAGCTCTGGTTCACACCCAATATATTTGCCAACTTAAATTACCCTAAATAGCTACATTCAGAACAATCTCTTTCCTGTGCCAATTCTTTCATGTCGAGTAGGAAACTCTTATGTGTTTCAACACATTCTGACATCTCTCAAAATCTTTTCTTCACCCCTATATCAGTTAAAATTCCTATAAGGGAAAAAAACACTCAAAGGTTTTAGATTTTTATAGAATGACTTTTTTTTTTTTTTCCAGAAACGTGAGTGTAGCTAAGAGTGCCAAGCTAGATGGAGAAGTGCAACATGAGCATCAGCAGTTCTCCATAATCACCCTCTGAACCTAAAAATGCAGGGGTTAAGAATGCTGTTTGTAGAGCCAGTGAGAGCCAAGGTCTTGGAAGACTGACTGCCCAGTAGGAGCTGTGTCTGTCAAAGCTTGGGACCTCTCTCCCGGTGGTGGTGAAGTAGGGAGACAACAGAAGGAATAAATACTCTGAGCTCTTTCTCTCTGTTGCCCCATTGTCCAATCAAACACTGCGGATCCTGTTGACTAAATCCAATCAGGAGGCAAAGTTAAGGAAATTGGAAACTAGGATGATTCAGGACACAGAATAGGACAGAGAAAAACAGAGCATCAATCCATAGGGGCAAACAGTGAACCACCAGTACACCTCCCATCAAAACTACCCTCGCAGTAGATAGCCTGGGCATTTTCTACTAAAGCTAAACCAATGTATACCCTATGGTCCAGCAATTCCACTCACTCCTTTGTATAAATGTGAGTGAGTGTGTGTGTGTGTGTGTGTGTGTGTGTGTGTGTGTGTGAAAAATGAGTGCCTATGTCCACCAAGCTACATAAAGGTTCATATTTTAAATAATCAAAAACTAGAAACAACCCAAATGTCTACCCACAGTAGAATGGTTAAATTGTAGCATAGTCATAAAAGAGTATACAGCAATGAAAAAGAACAAGCCACTGATAAATACAACATAGTGAATGGATCTCACACATATAATATGAAGCTGAAAAAGCCAGACACCAAAGAGTACATACTGAACAATTCTGTTTCTAAGAAATCCTAAAACAGGCAAAACCAGGCTGTGGCGATAAAAGCCAGAATAGTGTTTACCTTTTGGTGTGTCAGGGAGAGGACACAGAGCTGTGTATTGACGGGAAAGGGAAAGGAAAGCCTCTGGGTGGTGGTTACTTGGCTAGATATACATGTAAAAATTTATTGAGCTGAACACTGAACACTGCTTCACTTCATGCAAGTTAAGTTTCAATTCAAGCAATAATAACGAGCACCACTGCTATTATTACTACTCTCCCATGCATCCAAGTCATTTTGAATTACACTGTCTTCCAGGTGAAAACAGCAAGTGATAGATAACCAGAAAATATTCTCTTCTGGTTTGTAAGCTGGATATATCTCACTGATAACAAAAAAGAACAAATTATCAATAAGCAAACAGAAATTAAAACCCTTTCAACTCCAGAAGACATTTAGGGAGTAAATTCAACTTTCAGAAACAAGACCATGGGTAGAGTTAACATTTTGCAATGGGCAGGCATTGTAACTCCTCACATCATGCCTGGCTAGCTAATGCCTGCATAAACCTGGCTCACAGCTTTGTCCTAAAATGTTACTACGTCACATGGGGTTAAAGCCTCAGAGAACTGTGAGAGATAATCCATTTTCATGAAAAGTGGCCAGAATATTGCATGACTGATTTTCAAACATAATTTATTTTTTTCTCTGGTAAATTGTGTAGAACATAAAATTGAGTGAAATTATACAAACCCCGCCCCCTTGCTTGCTGTTTTCTCATTTTTTGCTAGCTTTGTTTTCAATACAATAGTCATTAATACTTCTAAACAGGAGTTCCAATTGCATGGCATTTTAATATCCTGACCCATAGATAAGAATTTAACAGAGATCTTTGCTATGCTGCTATCTCAATGGTCCTGAGCCTGTGATGAAAAGAAAAACTCACCCTGAGAGCAAATTGTTCCCTGTAAGAGTGGCATTAATGTTTCTAAGCAGCATGGCTCTATTTTGTAAATTGCTTCTACGTGGTACATTACTGGGCAACCAAAGAGAAGTGTATAGAATTGGAACACAAGAAAGGAGACAACTGGAGGTGATACTAGACAGAGGCAAAGATTTTAAGGTTGCCCTCAAGGCCAGACCACTACTTCTGGTGGCTCAGAGGTTAAAGCATCTGCCTGGAATGTGGGAGACCCTGGGTTGGGAAGATCCCCTGGAGAAGGAAATGGCACCCCACTCCAGTACTCTTGCCTAGAGAATCCCATGGAGGGAGGAGCCTGGTAGGCTGCAGTCCATGGGGTCACAAAGAGTCGGACATGACTGAGCGACTTTACTTTACTTTACTTTACTCAAGGCCAGAAGGAGAGTCACGACTGCCATTTTTGTGTAATTTACATAATCCATGAACCCAGGGCCATAGTAGTTTGTAGACACACAATGTACAGTATTTCTCTGATCTGTTCCCTATTTCTCTGATCTGTTCCCACTATATGTGTGAAAACTTCACCCCAAGTCCCTGTCAAATTCATATTGAAGTTCCCAGGAGTCCTCTCTTTGGGGCCCCATGAACAAACTTGCAAGACTACCGTCTGCCCTTCACTATTTTCCTCCCTTCTCCCAGATCAGTCCAGGCCCGTCTCCTGTTGGTCTAGCGCTGTCTTCTACAGTACACACATCTGTGCAGAGTGCACTGCCTTTAGTCAGTGTGGCCCTGTACATCAGTGTTGCTGCTGATGTCTGAGTGCTTGCTCAAGGTCCTAGAGAGATTTCAGCGAAATTAACATTAGGGGGGCTGGAGTTTGTTTGTTTGTTTTTTAGCTTCTTATAAAATATATGACTATTATCAAAAAGTATTATTTATAATTATTCTTAAATAATAATACTAATAAATAAAATAAGGCTCCTGTACCCACAATTTAGTTTGAAAAACAACACTTTTCCATAGCTTTGAAGCTCCCCGTACATTCCTAAACCTCTTCTTTGGCTCCCACATTTGCAATTAAATTTTATCCAAGACAAACTCTTTCAGGTATTGTTGATTTTCAAAGTGAAGGGAGAGTTTTCTGAGGTCCCCCCTCCCCAAAAAAGGTTGCAGAACTAGAGAGGAGCTTCCACTGGAACAACGGAGACTTGGATGTGGCAGCCGGCCTGAAGCCTGGATTCCACAGCACACAGCTGTTGGGACACTGAGCACGGAGCCAGAACACAGGGGATGAAGCCTAATTTAAGCCTAAAACCTTAAGGCTACAATGGTGTCTTCCTGGCTACTTGTGAAAACAGAAGCAGAAATAGAAGTAAACCCTCTTCAGAAGAAAGATGCCTTCATTTCAGTGTATGGACGTCACACGTATTAAAATGAAATAAGTTCAAAATCACAGCACCAAGTACACTAGAAGGCAAAGCTACAAAGACTATTAACAGAAATGTAAACAATAGTTATGAATGCCTCCCCATTCAAAGATTGGAAATACTGGGATTATTAGGTATGAAATTAAAAAAAAAAAACATGTATGAAATGCTTATTGAAATCAAGGACACAAAAATTAAACAGAGAAACAAGAATTATCTGTGTTTTAAACAATCTGAGCCTAGCATTTTTAATCCTTTTTGTGTGTGAGAATATTTTTTTCTGCGGTTCTGATTTCATTGCTCCTTTAGGAACATTCAAGTTTCTATATCTTTATGTGTCAACTTTAATAATTATATTTTTCTGTGATGTGTGCTTCCAAACTTATAAAGTTGCTCACATTTCATTACATTTGTTATCTTTGTTGCATCTTCAGCTACATGTTTTTCATTTCTAATATTGTTTGGGTTTTCCTCTCTTTTCTGCCTCAAACTTGCTGAAGTTTTATTGTATTCATTTTTTCAAAGAATAAAAATTAAGTTTTGCTGGTCCTCTTCAACAAATGTTCCCATTCTATTGTATATGCTTATTCTCTTCCCTCTCTTATTTCTACCCTATACTTTCTTTTGACTTATTCTGTTGCTATTTTCTGAAATTTTCCACTGAATACTGTGCCAGGTACTAGGTTCCAAATTTTACTGTCTGCTTTGTGATGACAGTTCTGCAAACAACAGGCAGTGCACTCTACTGGAAACGCTACTGTTTCCTTCAATAGGAGGAACTAATGGGGACACTGGATGGCAGGAAGGAAAAAGGGATTTGCCTATCCGTGCTTGCTGAATTATCCCATCATGTCACCCTACTTGCCTTTTATCCCAGCAGCAGAAGGATAAAAGTTTACAATAGCAGCTGGACAGTGCCTACCCGTGACGTCAGAACGACACAAGACCTCTTTTGATCTGCTGAAGGACCAGCACAGGTTGGGCAGCATCTGCTCAGAGCAGCCCCTGTTCCTTCCTTTAAGCCCCTAAGATAGCAGCAGCAGCCAGCAAGGTGGCACCCTCCCTTGCAATCTTGAGTCCTAACTTCATAGGCTCCTACCATGAAGCTTCTAGATTCTGATAATCGCAGCCTCTTCTTTTGACCTCTCCACCCCTAAGAGTGAGAGCAGCTGTTTGTAATGATTCCTCCAACTTTTCTCATTTTCCTCTTTCAGTCGCCTAGCCCTTGATTAGCAAATTCCCTCTGTTAAGTTCTTTCTGTTGAAACACGTAAGAGTAATTTGTTTCCCTGAATGAACCCCAAACAATGTTCCATTTATTTATTTTCGTACCTTTTCTTATTCTAAACATTTAAAGATTATACTAGAAATTCTCTGTTGCAACCCCTTCCTTGCTATACCTGTATAGCGGAGGAGAATCTGGGAACTATATCTCCCAGGATAATCTTATCCAAATGTTCTGTATGCAAGTGTGGATTAGAGTTTTCTTCTTTAAGAAAAAGAGAGGCTATTGCTAGAAGCACGGGCATATCAGTTCAGTTCAGTTCAGTCGCTCAGTCATGTCCGACTCTTTGCGACCCCATGAATCAAAGCACTCCAGGCCTCCCTGTCTATCACTAACTCCCGCAGTTCACTCAGACTCACGTCCATCGAGTCAGTGATGCCATCCAGCCATCTCATCCTCTGTCGCCCCCTTCTCCTCCTGCCCCCAATCCCTCCCAGCATCAGAGTCTTTTCCAATGAGTCAACTCTTTGCATGAGATGGCCAAAATACTGGAGTTTCAGCTTTAGCATCATTCCCTCCAAAGAACACCCAGGGCTGATCTCCTTCAGAAGGGACTGGTTGGATCTCCTTGCAGTCCAAGGGACTCTCAAGAGTCTTCTCCAACACCACAGTTCAAAAACATTCACAATAACTTCTGGGTGCACTAGGCTGTTCCTGTGCTTCATCATGCTGAAATAATCAACAGCGGCATCCTGGAGGGTTTTTTGTTTTTTTTTTTTTTAATTATTTGGGGCTTCTGGGAAAGCACCTGAGAATCAACTGTAAGAGGAATCAAATGTAACAGTACATTTGTGGGTTTCTTTTTCTTTTATTAAAATACTCTGGCTCATTATCAGGCCATATTTAGTATTTCTTTGGGCTTCCGTGGTGGTTCAGATGGTAAAGAATTGGCCTGCAATGCAGGAAACTTGAGTTTGATCCCTGAGTCAGGAAGATCCCTTGGAGAAGGGAATGGCTACCCAGTCCAGTATTCTTGCCTGGAGAATTCCATGGACAGAGCAGCCTGGTAGGCTGTAGTCATGGGGTCAAAAAGTCAGACATGACTGAGTGACTAACACACAAGCAAGACAAGCCTATTTCTTTAGGGTCATTTTTGTTTCCCATTTAAATATAACCATATTGAGATAAACTGATTGACATCTCCTATTTTTTCCTCTACTAATTGACTTGTTATTATTGAAAGAAAGAAAGTGAAGTCGCTCAGTCGTGTCCAACTCTTTGCAACCCCGTGGACTGTAGCCTACCAGGCTCCTCCCTCCATGGGATTTTCCAAGCAAGAGTACTAGAGTGGGTTGCCATTTCTTTCTCCAGAGGATCTTCCCAACCCAGGGATCAAACCCAGGTCTTCTGCTTTGTAGGCAGATGCTTTACCCTCTGAGCCACCAGGGAAGTCGTTATTAGTGAAGGGATTTCTAAATGGCTATTGACAAGAAAGTGTACTGAATATATAGGCGTATAAGAATTTAGAAGTCATATTAAATAAAAAATTATGAGCTCGTTTTTTTCAAGATTACACATACAAATTAAAATACACAAATAGGCTCCCCCTGTATGAGCTTATAAATTCTTAAGCAGCAGCTCTAAACTGAAATTGATCAGCAGAATAACCATGGGAAATTTTTAATAGTCAGATGCTTGAGCCTTATTCCTGGAGGCTCTGCCTGAAACTGGCTTCAGGTTTATATATACATGGGGCTTCCCATGTGGCACAGTGGTAAAGAATCCACCTGCAATGCATGAGGCACAGGAGACTCAGGTTTGATCCCTGGGTCAAAAGGATCCCCTGGAGGAGAAAATAGCAACCCATGCCAGTATGCTTCGGAGAAGACAATGGCACCCCACTCCAGTACTCTTGCCTGGAAAATGCCATGGACGGAGGAGCCTGGTAGGCTGCAGTCCATGGGGTTGCAAAGAGTCAGACACGACTGAGCAACTTCCCTTTCACTTTTCACTTTCATGCACTGGAGAAGGAAATGGCAACCCACTCCAGTGTTCTTGCCTGGAGAATCCCAGAGACGGTAGAGCCTGGTGGGCTGCCGTCTATGGGGTCAGACATGACTGAAGCAACTTAGCAGCAGCAGCAGCCAGTATGCTTCCTTGGACAATTCCATGGACAGAGGAGCCTGGCAGGCTACATACAGTTCATGGGGTTGCCAAGAACTAGATATGACTAAGTAACTGAGCACATTATATATATATATATATATATATATATATATATATATATAAAATATAAAAGCTCTTCAGGTGAGTTTGACTGACCATCCTTGTTTTGAAAGCACTACTTTGCCATCAATATTACCTTTAAAATAATCCTGTGATCATGTGTTCTTAAATTTAATCCCAAGTTTTCTCCATCGCTTGTTTTTTTTTTCTTCATTGGCCTCAGTATTGAAGTATATTTCATAAAGTCATTTGTAAACTAATGCTTTAGGAGGTAGGAGATTTAAAAAAAAAAAAAAAGACTTCTACTGTCTGACATCATCTCCCAAAACAAGGATTCCTTATTTTGTACATGATGTCCCTGACTATGTTTATTTCAGAATGAATGATAATGATAGGCTTGTGAAATCAACATGTTGGACTACATATTTTTATTTTATAAATGCAGAATACGTCAGGAATGCCAAGTGGCGATGTCACAATCCTTCTGTTTTCTGCCAACTTATTTGCCTTATGGACTCAAATCTGTTGCTCTTGAAACAGATGGCTCTCCGTACCCTGCAGGTTGTTACATAAGAAGGTGAGGTGCAGTGGGTTGGGTATGTTCAGTTTCCAGGAAGACCAGCACAGTGCATGTGGCAGGGCCCCAGCTTCAGAGCCAGACATGCCTGGACTTAAAGCTTGGCTCTACCTCCTTCTGATCATGTGAACTTCAGCAACTTGGCTTGTTTAGCCTCCACAGCCTATTCTCTACAAGAATGGAGATAATATTTCCTTTGTGTTCTTATGGAAAACTTGAGTAATATATGTATAAAGCAAAGGGTAAATAAAGGATTCACAGTGAAAGATTTGCTTTTTAAGAATTTCTATATTAAAAAAAAAAAGAACAGGATTTCTCCTAAGCTTCCTCCTGAATAGCATTTGTTCTGAATTGAGGAGGTTGCCTGATATGATTTAATGTAATCGCAGGTCAGCAGTTCTTTTGCAGGACTATGTCATGGTGGTTGTTATAACCTGAAGCCCACAGACAAGAAAACGCAGTCTGCGAAAGAATGATGCTTATCTGAGTTGGCTCTCTCAAGGCACTGAAATCATGACTCTGATGATCTGCTTGAGCTCAGCCTTCCAATTATCTATTTTTTAAAAAATCTATGTGTGTGTATGTATGCATTGTGGTTTTGGAGGGAGACATCGTACTTAAAAGAACTCTCCCCCCAAAACTGATGAAACTGCTGAACTGACTGAACAGGGTAAGAGCTGCATAAAAATAATCCAACAATTTGTTTAAATGCACTTACATAAAACAAGGGCTTCCCAGGTGGTGCTAGTGGTAAAGAACCCTGCTGCCAGTGCAGGAGGTGTAAGAGACTCAACTTCCATCCCTGAGTCAGGAAGATCCCCTGCAGGAGCGCATGGCAATCCATTCCAGTATTCTTGCCTTGAGAATCCCATGGACAGAGGGGCCTGGTGACCTATGGTTCATGGGGTCGCGAAGAGTCGGACAAGACTGGAGCACGCGTGCATGCACGTAAAACAGGTGACAAATAATTTGAGTAATTCAGAGTAATTTTTGCTTTTGCTCTAGCAGAGAAATTAATAAAACTATGGTGATAATCAAAGAAATAGTTCAATTAAAAAATGTCTTGTTTCATACGCTACTCAGTATTTTCTGTGCACTGCATCCATGCCCTGCATAAGCAAGGCGATGTTTTATTGAATTAGAGCCTCCGCATTGTTTTCAAATTTTTGTCTTAAGCAATTTCTTTTTATTTTTTGGTGGCCCTGGGTCTTTGTTGCAGCATGCAGGCTTTCTCTAGTTGTGGCGAGCAGGGGCTACTCAGCTGCAGCACGCAGATTTCTCATTGTGGTGTCTTGTTGCAGAACACACGCTCTAGGCACACTGGCTTCCGGAGTTGCAGTTTGCAGGCCTGGTTACTCCACAGCATGTGGAATCTTCCCGGACCAGAGACCAAACCTGTGTCCCCCGCATTGGCATGCAGATTCTTATCCACTGTGCCACCAGGGAAGTTCAGCAAATTTTTAAGGTATTTGTATTAAGTATTTCTTGAGCTATACCTCAAAGCTTTTACTCCATCAGAGTGGCTACAGTCCCCTTTGGGCAGATAAAACCTATTAGCACTTTGCTTCAGCTACATCTTGCCTTCTGGGCTTGGACTTGTCTGGCACTTGACCTCTGATGCCTGTGGAGCCCCAACTGGTACCCATGCATGGTAGAGCTGGAAGATCAGCACCCTACAGAGTAAACCTTGAGTCAGTGCAGGATTGGACACAGTGGGTAAATGCCTGCTCTTCTGCCCCATCCTCCTGACAATTCAGAGAGTGACAGCAAGGCCAAGCCTCTGCAGCCCACAGCCATGACCTGCCCCAAGATGCACCCTTATTTTGGCAGTCCCTTCCGCCCCATTTCATTCTTCCCAGCCTTTACTCATGACTCCCTGAGATGACATTCTCTAGTAAACTACCTTCATGAAAGATAAGTCTCAGACTCTGCTTTCTCATGGGAACCCAGGCAAAGACAGTGTCACTAAGGCCAAACAAATAAAACACAATTGCTTAGTGCCTGCGTTTACAAACCACAGTACAGTGGCTGGCTTTTGCGAGAGCATGACCTGTGTTTCTCTAAGACGACTGGTGTATATTTTCTCCCTCTGCTTTCTGTTCCGCTAAAGTGGTAGAGAAGCTGACGTGCCTCTCTGTTCAGTGGGTACCTGACGCTCCACTTCTACTGGGCTCTAAAACAGGTTCGCCTTTGGGTCGAAGAGTGGAGTCATCACCCTTGCTGTGTAAAACCCCACTGGTATTCTAGTAGAATTAACTCTGAGATTTTCCCGTTTAACCACTTTACCCACAACATCAGGTAGCTTTACCATTTCCCCTCAGACTGAAGGTCCCATAACATCCTCTTTCACCACCCCTGACCCCCAGTAAAACAAGAACATGTTCTGTTAAACTGTACCGAACAGTGTCAACACACACTCAGAAATAGAAAATGATGACACCATGTGGCACATTCTTGGCAAAATTCTTCTCTACCTTCTTTCGCTTTCCTGCTGGAGCACTTCCCAAGACCTGCTCTCCTCCCCATCTGCTTGCAGCCGGGAAGGGTTGTCTGCGCTGTGCTCGTGTGTTTACATGTTACTCTAGGAGTTGTACTTTTCCCTGATGTACCCCTTAGGGGCAGGACAGAAGAATCAATCTGCAGGAAGTCAGAGCCACCCACATTCTGCATATTTAGATCTGGCCTTGAAGAGATGACTACAGATGGGGCTTCTTCCACGCTAAGCTCTATTATCACCCAAAATATCTTCCGTTCTCTAGCGAGCTTCCTTCTTTTAATCAGCCATATGCTTTTGCTGGGTTTGGTTTTGTTTTCACCACAGGCGATTTCCCCCACCCTCCTTCCAAAAGACTGAAGAATTTTCCCCTGATGGTTTTGTTATGTTGCTTCATCTCCCAATATGACCTCTCTTGTTCACTATTCCATTTCTTGCCTCTCGCACACAGTACAGAGAGAAAGTGAACTTCGGAGTCAGACTGGCTTGGGTTCTAATCCATGCTCTTTTAAACTCTTGCCTCTGTGATTCTTAAGCATGTGTTTCTAACTTTTGATCCTAAATGTCTTAACCTGTGACAATAAAGCAATGTTTGTATCACAGAGCCACAGAATTTTGGCAAAAAATAAATAGCATACAAGGTAAATGCTCAGAAAATTACTCTCTTCTCTTTTTGTCACTCTATGTTACCTGAAGATACAGTCAGTTGGCCTTACTGGAGCTGTCTGTTAGAGCTTAGTCTGCTTTTCGCAGCCAAGCATGCTTCCTTTCTCCCAGATTTCATGCTCACTTTGTTTAAGACCACCCTTTGGTCAGTTTACAATGAATGTCTTTGAAACTGTTATTCACTCAGCCATGTCCGATTCTTTGCAACACCATGGACTGTAGCCCGCCTGGCTCCTCTGTCCATAGAATTCTCCAGGCAAGAATACTGGAATTGATAGCCATTCCCTTCTCCATGGGATCTTCCCAACCCAGGGATTGAACCCGAGTCTCCCGCATAGCAGGCAGATTTTTTTGTCTTCTGAGCCACTAGGGAAGCCCCAATGTCTTTGCCATCATGAAAAGTTTTGTATGTTATTGTAGGAGTTGTTCTTTGCTGAGTAACAACAAACTCTTATCACCTCATACAGTTTCTGAGAGTCAGGAAGCCAGGAGTCATCTTAGCTGTCTGATTCTGACTCAGGGTCCTTCCCAAGGCTGGGGCTTCAGGGCATTTCAAGGCTCTATGGAACTGAAAGATACAAAATACAGTATCTACAATAAAACTCGTCTCAGCAACTGTCAACCATGTGATCCCAAATTGTGGTCAATGGGGTGGGTACTTATTGATTCACTCATTGTGGGTTTACATTCTGGCTCTTCTCACCTAGACAAGAAATCCTTAGATTTGGATCAAATGGTTTTTCTAGTTTGGGGACTTAAGGATTTGAAGTTCACAAAGCCTAATTGTAATTTTGCATGGTGAAAGTCTACTCTTGTCTCCATAGGAAAATGACTTGCTGGCAAGCCAGGATTTTTCTCAGGAAATAATTCACATGCGTGCCTTGTAGGTGCAGAGTTCTGCTAGAGTTGAACAGAGGTGGGCTGGGCTTGCAACATATTCAAAGTCAGTTTTAACAGTTTCCTTATCTGGGAAAACCTCAGTAATTCTGATACTGGCTGCTTTCTGTTTGTTCTTCCAAATCTATTCTTCAAGGTTCTGGGCTCTAGAAGACTGACCTGCATGGACTTCATGAGCAGGCTGTCTTGATCACAGGCTTCTCAAGTAAGGTCTGGCCAGTTGGAAGCCCTGGGAGGAGGGTTAAAAGGGCAGGAAGATAGTGAGGTTGGGTTATTCACCCCCAACTCCTTCCCGGAGCAGCATTAGCTATGTCTCAACACCAAAGATGACAGTCTCTGCCAGGAAGTCTTCTCTGAACAGCTCCCCATGCCAGGTTTCTGAAGCTGTGTTCTGCCCCCTGCTCATTTGGGCTTAGAAGTGGTAACTGCGGTCCTATATTTATTAACTCCAGGGTACTTCTTTATCACTAAACCTGCCTACAACTTTGTAAATTGTCTTTTATTAAACTGTTCTCCATACTCAGTTGGAATATGTTACCTGTTTCCTGCCAGGACCCAACTGATAGCTACTGGGAAGTGGCTGGTTTGATTATCTATCTACCTACCTACCTATCTATCTATCTTCTGGTTTTATTGAGATGTAATTGACACACCTCACTGGTTAAGTGTAAGCTGTACAGCATACTGATTTGTCTTACATGTCATGAAATGATCACCACAGTGTTTAGTAAACATCCATCACCTCGTGTAAATAAAAAATTAAGGAAATTGAAAATTTTTTCCTTGTGATGAGAACTCTTCGAACTTACTCTACATCTTCCCTGAATAACATACAGTAGTGTTAAGTATATTTATCATGGTACATTACCTCCTAGTACTACATTATATCCCTAGTACTTATTTATCGTATAACTAGGAGTTTGCCTTTAAAAAAAAATTATTTTGTATTGAGGTATAGCCAGTTAACAATGTTGTGATAATTTGAGATGAACAGAGAAGGGATTCAGCCATACATGTACGTGTATCCATTCTGGGAAATGGTGAAGCACGAGACAGCCTGACCTGCTGCAGTCCATGGGGTCGCAAAGTCGAACAGGACTGAGTGATCAGCAACAATTCTCCCCCAAAGAAAGTCTGTACCTTTTGTGAACTGACTGGTTTAAACAGTTCAGCTTCTCAAGCTTCCTGCAGATATACATTTAAGTGTAAGTATGAAAATGAAAGTCACTCAGTTGTGTCTGACTCTTTGCGACCCCGTGGATTACACAGTCCATGGAATTCTCCAGGCCAGAATACTGGAGTGGGTAGCCTTTCCCTTCTCCAGGGGATCTTCCCAACCCAGGGATCAAACCCAGGTCTCCTGCATTGCAGGCAGATTCTTTACCAGCTGAGCCACAAGGGAAGGCCAGTGTAAGTTATAGTCACCAGGAATTAAAAGTAAGAGGCTACTGGATAACCTAGTTGTTATCTGAATGAAACAGTGACCAGCAGCAGTTTTCATTTTGAGATCTACATGAACAATCAATCCTCCATTGCCAAAGTGACAAGAGGTAAATAATAATTAATTGAGGATCCTATCAATATTAATATCAGTATTAAACCCAGCAAAAGGTTTCATGATTTAAAATAATAGGTAACTTGTATTAAGGGCTATGTGACAAGCATTGCATCAAATGATTTACATTTTTAGATTCTTACAAATTCATTTTTACAAATTTTCAATTCTTTCGGCCCTTACAATTATTCTGTGAGGTACATTATTTTTGCCATTTTGACAGTTGTGGAAACTGAGGCTTAGGGAGGAGAGATAACTTGCCCAGTGCTACATAGGGAGCCACTGATGGAGCTAGTATTCAGACCCACACTATTAGAATCCAGAGTCTACTCGCTTCTCAGTTTCCTCCTTAGTTAATGAGGAAATGATTCAGAAAATATGACAAAGGTATGTCTTTGCTCAAATGGAAAATATTTGCAAATTCCTGTATGGTATAATTAGACTGTTTAAAATTATAAATTATACTACTGCTTGTAAGACTTCTATTTATTCCAAGCCTGTTTGTGGATTTTGTGCAATAAAGGTTGCCAGAGCTATTGTGAACTTTAAGTGTAGCCCACAGATACAAATAATTCTGAATTCACCAAACACACACACACACACAAACACACACAGGAGTCTAACTCAATTTACTCTTGTGCTTAGCAATTCCTCAAATGGGAAGTGGTTAGTCTTGATCTCCTTATAAATCTCCTTATAAATAATGGTTGTGTTTACACACCTGGAAATACTGGATTTTTCCCTAAAGGAGCCATTGTTTTGGAATAGTATAAACAGAGTCAGTGTTAAGGAAGAGGATTTCTTTGTCTAGTGAAGCTTTGAGCATTTAAACAGCTGCTTGGTTTCACTCCAGAGGTGTTTGCATTTCATTGACAGATGGAGTAATTTCCAAATGGTTTTCGATCAGTGTATACTAGACATGTGGTTGAGAATTATCTCTTAAGAGAGAAAAAAAAATGCAATTTAACCATGGTGTCTTACTTATTTATTTATTTTTAAAACATCTGTTATTAAGTAACTACCACGGAAACCACATGTTGGGATATGAAATTCTATGCAGTGGTGTGTATTTAAAGCCATTTGGTAATTTTTATTTGTGTGTTCTTACAATTTTTTTAAAGAAGAAATAATATGTGTACCTGAAGCATGGCTTTTTATCCAAATTTATATCCATGTTACTCTTTACTTTGGCTTTTCTAGGAGGTGTCAAATTTTATTTTAAGTGCTTTATATAGTTCAGTTATTTACATACTTCCAGGGATTTTAAAATAAAACCTGTAAGACATTATTATTGTTATTTTGTATAGCAATGTTCACATAGATTTACCCACATGATAACCATATTTGTTTCTCATTACTTCCTGTCTTCATCTCGAACATTTTCCTTTTAGCTAAAATACATCCTTAAGAATTAGTTGCCTTAGTGAGAGGATTCTGGAGGCAAATTCTCTCTCTCTCTCCTGTTTTTTTTTGTTTGTTTGTTTGTTCTTTAGATTTAAAATGTTTTTATTTCACTTTGATTCATGAAGTACAACAGATGAATGTAGAATAGCAATTTGGGAATTACTTTCTCAGCACATTTCTGATATTACCCACTGTCTCTGACTACCCACTGCAGCTGCTAATAAGCCAGCCATCCCTCATTGCTTTTTAAGCCAGAGTGAACTCTCTTCTGTGTTATCAGAATCCCTTTGGGATGGAAGGAATTTTATAGATGCTGAGAGTGCTACCTGCTGAGAATCCATGGCTGTCAATCTTGCTGGAAATTGCTCTCAACTCAATAGACCCATCCTCAACAAGGTTCATGTCTTGTTTTTGAAGATTTTCACTATCTAAATAGCCCTCTGACCCATGAACCAGGTGACATGAAAGATGGCAGCTTTGACTTAGGGCCAGTATAGGAAATGGCTGTGATACATGTGGTCTTGCCATTTGGGCCATTTGACTCAGTAGACCTTAAGTTATTAGATGTATCAAAGTTAACAAAAGGTGCAGAGGTGGAAGGTTAAAGCAAGCGAAATAGGAGAATCACCTTCAGAATTCTGAAACAAGGCAATGCAATGTGTAGCATGGGTTATGCTGCAGCATATAGTTGCTCAGTCATATCCAACTCCTTGTGACCCCTTGGACAGCAGCCTGCCAGTCTTTTCTGTCCATGGAATTTTCCAGCCAAGAGTATTGGAGTGGGTTGCCATTTTCTCCTCCAGGGGATTTTCCCAACCTAGGGATCGAACCCAAGTCTCTTACATCTCCTACACTGGCAGGTAGCCATTACCGCTAAGCCACTGGGGAAGCCCCCTTTCCAAAACTTGCTAAAGTGTGCTTCTTGGTCTTGGTAAAGACTAAGTGCATGACCATAAAGCAAAAACAACTATGAGTCAAAATTTCCCATTAGGAGCTGGGTTCTGCCCAACACGCCAAATCAGGCAAACCCACAAGAAATGGATCATTTCTGGAAGTGAAATACTAGGATCAAAGCCAAGACATAGCCAGAAATACAAGGAGGTAGAGCCATGTCAACCATCATGATCTCATTAGCTTTCTTCCATTGGCAAGCTTGGTTCACAGATGGCCTATCTCTTGACCTTGAATGTGGGTCGGTATGTGGGAACTGCTGAAAATGGGCTTGGGCCACACTGTATCTCCATCCAGTGATGGTCTGGAAGATAAGGTCTGTGAGGTAAAATTTCCACCATAGGCAGATATTTAGGCAACATACCTGATCTTTATGTGGAAAGAGAAATACCCTAATATTAAATGCACATGGATTCTACAAATAGCTGGTTTGGTCAGAGGCCTGGAAGAAAAAGATATTAAAAGATCAGAGACAAGAAGTTCTGGAATAGGCGTATATGAATAGACTTTAGGGCTTAAAGAGAGAAGGTCTTTGCATTTGCTTTACACATTGCCACAATCACAGAATATCACCTAAGGAAGAGGCACTAAACAATCAAACGGAGAGAATGACTAGGCCAGCTGATGTCAAACAGCCTGTGTCATCTGCTTTCCCAGGGCTAGCACAATGGGTTTGTAAATGGTGGCAGAGAAAGGCTATACATGGACCCACTCACGGGTTTCTACCTACTAAAGTCCAACCTGTAGGCAGCACTGACTAATACTTGTCCACTTACACAAGAACATCTGTCAAGAATACCAACAGTCCACTTAGTGGTAGAATTTGCCTCCATTGGTCTTTGCTATTCTAGAAGGAATATAAATTCATTTTGACTCTACAGCACATATTCCAGGTGTGAGCTTGACTTTTCATCCACAGAGTCTCAGACAGCACTATTATTTGCAGGCATACAAAATTCAAGCCACCCAAATGGGATTCCCTCACAGCATTACATCAGATCAATGAGCCCACTTTATGACAAATACTATGGCACAATGGGCAAATACTGTGAGACCCACTAGCTACAGGCCTGAGAGTATATGAATTCTGAGTGGTCCAGGGGATGAGAGGAGACTTAAGGTCAAAGAAAAAAAGATTTAAGGAGTCTACATCTTGTTACCGCAAGGCATGGGCAAGGCTGTGGATATCAGTAGAAAATTCTGGTACATTCCCAAAGGCTTGGCTATGCAGTTTGGGAAGACATAGCAATAGCAAGTTTCATGTCAAAAGACAAAGCAGAGGTAGCGGGGACCTGAGAAGAATGTGGAGACAAACCACACCTTCCCAGTGTCATGATGCTTATACCTTCCTGGGATGGAAGGAAACAGTGGGGAAAGCCAGGCCCAGAACAACTCTAGAGGGTGGCTTGACCTCTGAATTAATTAGTTGAAATCCCAAATAAAATGAACAAGTTTTAATTACCTGTTACTATTTAAACCAGAGAGATCATATTATTCTTCAGTGGCAAAATTGGGAAATTTTTAACATCAGCAAAAATGGAGGCACCAAAGCTAAGTTGAGCTCATTGGTAGAAAAGGTAAAGTTACATTTCCACACACCTAAGCTGTGACTGTTTCAAAATGCTACACATACACTCTTCCTATATAAGGGTGCCCTGACAACAGCTTTCAGAACTTCCTGGTGAAAGTGAAAGTCACACAGTCATGTCTGACTTTATAACCCCATGGACTATATAGTCCATGGAATTCTCCAGGCAAGAATACTGGAGTGGGTAGTCTTCCCCTTTTCCAGGGGATCTTCCCAACCCAGGGATTGAACCCAGGTCTCCGGCATTGGAGGCAGATTCTTTACCAGCTGAGCCACAAGGGAAGAGAACCAACTGAAAATTAGCCATCATGATCCTTTCCCCTCCCTGCAGGAGAGAAAATTTAATCAAGAAGGAGATAAATTAATCTCATTTTAAAAATATGGACCAGCTTTTTTCCCAGCCATCCAAATGTCATTTAATGATTCATTTATAGGCATAGACACCTTTACAAAACCCTCTTTTTTTCAAAATTTTTATGGAAATATAGTTGTTTCACAATATTGTGTTAGCTCCAGGCACACAACAAAGTGATTCAGTTTTATATATATATATATATATATATAGTATAGTATAGTTATAGTATATATATATATATAGTATAGTTATAGTACATATATATAGTATAGTTCTCTGTGCTATACAGTAGGTTCTTGTTGCTTATCTATTTTATTTATAGTAAGGTATATATTTTAATCCCAAATTTTTAATTTATTCCTCCCCCCCCAAAAAAAACATTAAAATTCTCCAATTCTCATCCTCATACATTACTGATGGGATTGTAAAGTCATTCACCCACTATGTAAGATGGTTTTGTGCTTTTTCAATAAGTTAAACATAGAATTACCATATGATCCAGCAATACCATTCTTATGTATACTCCAAAGAATTGATAACAAATAGGCAAACAAAAGCTTAGCACAAATACCACTGTAGCACCACTAATGATAGCCTAAAGTTGGGACAACCCAAATACCCATCAGCAGAAGAATGGGTAAATAAAATGTGGTGTACCCATACAGTGGAATATTTTTCAACCCCAAAAAGGAATGAAGCATTGATTTATGCTACAACCCAGATGAAACTTGAAAACATGTCAAGTGAAAGAAGCCAGACACAAAAGGCCTCACGGTGGATGATTCCACTTGTTTGAAATGTCCAGAATATTTACACCCAAAGACACAGAAAGTAGATTTACATTTTCCAGGGGAGAAAGGGGAGTGACTTCTAATGAGGAGAGGGTGAGAATGCCCTGGAACTAGACAGTGGTAGGTGATCACATATATCATGGCTACACTTCAGGCCCTGAATTGTGCATTTTAAAATGATTCAGCTGGTAAATTTTATGTTATGTGTATTTTACCACACACACAAAAATAATTCTCCAAAACTCAGTTAACAGAGACTTTCCTTATTCTCCCAAAACCATTTTAGATCCCAAGGAAAGTTTCCTGCAGTTCTAACTGAAGTGGCTCACCAGCTTTTCCTTGTGGGAGGCAACCCAAGACTCTGATTGCGCTGAATAAAGTTGTTCAGCTGTTTTACAAGGAAAACACCTGGCACCAAATCCTGGGCTCTTTACAGAACTGCTCGCTAAGCCTCTTCCCCAGGGTCAATTTGGGGAGAAGCACTAAGAGTCTGAACTTGCTAGGTTCATGGGGAACCACACCCAGCAGCTAATAAGTTGTTCCGAACTCTACATGCCCCATCTTAATAACTAGTTCTCTTCCCAGTTTGTAGGTTCCCATAATCATGTGGCTACTCAAATGAGAACAGCAAAAACCACTAACAATTTGGAGACGAGACAGAGTCCAGAAAAGGAAGCAAAGTCACGAAAATATAAATTTAGCTTGAGGTGTTCCATGAACACAAGGCAGAGACCTAGAATTAGGGCTTGTCCTAAATTTCAAAATTGACAAAATAGTGACTTCTCTGAAAGCAGAGTCAGTTGGGTAAGGATATCTCTCAATATCTCAGGAGAGATAGCTCAAGATATATCAGAAGCTCACAGGAATTGATCAAAGAATTCAAAACTTTCGGATTTCAAAAGAAAAGACTCTTTGATCCATCTGGTGACAACTGGTCAGAACAATGTGCCATAATGTTAATCTGAGAACCAATATTCAGGTTCCAAGAGAAACTATAGCTTCCTTTACCCTCAAAATGATAGTTACAAATGCTAGCCTATAAGAATTTGGCCAGTAGTCAGCAGGAAAAAAAAAATGTATATATATATATATATATATATATATATATGTATGAAGAGGTAGGAAGGAGCCAGATAATGTAAAACCTTGAAGTCTGGGATTTCTTCTAAGTTCAATTAAAAGACATTGCAGATTTAAGCAGGGAAATTGGCATCATATAATTTACATTAACAAGACATCATACTCTGGTTCTGTGGAGGATGGATGGATTGCCAGGAGCAGGAATTGTTGCCAGGACAAAAGTTCAATGATGGTGGCTTGGACCAAGGGGCTAACAGTAGAGATCCAGGGAGGTGAGTGGATTCAGAATATATTTACAAGTAGAATCTATAGGACATGGTGATGGAATAGAATGTGTGGAGGGAAACAGAGAGGAAGGAGTCAAGAATGACTTCTAGATCAAAAGAAAGGCTGTAGCACCTGGATTTTTGGTTGCAATAAGCAAAGCTGTAGGAAATCTATACATTGTATGTATTAAAATATTTTCCTATATAATTCTATTTATATAGCTTTCCTGTGGCTCAGATGGTAAAAAAAAAAAAAAAAAAAAACTGCCTGCAATGCGGGAGACCTGGGTTTGACCCTTGGGTTGGGAAGATCCCCTGGAGAAGGGAATAGCTACCCACTCTAGTATTCTTGCCTGGAGAATTCCACAGACAAAGGAGCTTGGTGGGCTATAGTCTATGGGGTTGCAAAGAGTCAGATACAACTAACATTTTCACTTTCTATTTACAGCAAATATCTATGAGATTAGTATTGTAAATTATTTTATTATCATTGCCACTGTTGAACTTTTGCTCTGGAAAATTATTTATATATACATAACTTCTAGTTTCTACACATGCATATTGCTTTGGTACTTCTTGTGTTGTCAAACAAAATTCAGGCAAGAATGTTTTAGTTTCTTGTATCACAAAACTAAAACATTGATGAAAGAGGGAATGGCATGGCAAAATAACAATTCTAACAGACAAAATGGAATGGGGAGAAAATTAGGGCAAGAGATTCAAAGAACTGCTCAGATTTTTAGTTTCAGTTGAACAAGACAATGAAGCCCATTAAAATCTCAACTTATTTGTGAACTCAGTGTATACCTGTCTTACTAGAGCCCCATTTATTCTCTGAAATCATACCTTTGTTTTGAAGACTGAATCATTTCAGTTACATCAGTGTCTTAGAACTGTCTCTCTTTTCATATGAAAATATATTTGTGTTTGTAGGTAAGATATTTTTAAGTGGCTAAGTAAAAATAATCGAAGAATGGCTGTTGTTTAATTGCCATAGTACATTTATTTCAAAATGCATAAAGTACTTAGTAGAATAAAAGGATTACTATCCTACTACTTAGGGCTTCCCTGGTGGCTCAGATGGTAAAGAATCTGTCTGCAATGCAGGAGACTGGGGTTTGATCCCTAGGTCAGGGATCAAAGAAGGAATGGCTACCCACTTCAGTATTCTTGCCTAGAAAATTCCATGGACAGAGGAGCCTGGTGGGCTACAGTCCATGGGATCACAAAGAGTCCAACATGACTCAAGTGACTCATCTGACACACACACACACACACACACACACACACACACCCTGTTAATATTGTTTTCATCACTGCTGGTGGTAAGATTCTGTAGAAACACTGGCATAGAGAGCAAGGCCATCATTAACGCTCTTGATGTAATTTCACAGCCCTCGGCCACCTGCCTGGTTCCTCGAGCTTCTTCCCCCAGACTTGGTGTCTTTTTGTGCAGCCAATCTTGATGTTAGCAGAAAGAGGCAGACTTAAGTAACTGCAACATTCAGGAACCAGACTGTGTCATCCAACACAGCCCTGTTTGTCCTTTTCCAGGGAAGATTTTAAATAATCAAAAATTTTGTCTCTCTAGTCCTCTCTTTTTCAGGACAAAATTTCCATTTCCTTTAACTTGTCCTTGTCTAACAATATTTCTAGAAATAATACCTCCTGGCTTCTCATTTTTATATAATGTAACTCGACGAAAGTGAAAGAGGAGAGTGAAAAAGTTGGCTTAAAGCTCAACATTCAGAAAACGAAGATCATGGCATCTGGTCCCATCACTTCATGGCAAATAGATGGGGAATCAGTGTAAACAGTGGCAGACTTCATTTTGGGGGGCTCCAAAATCACTGCAGATGGTGACTGCAGCCATGAAATTAAAAGACACTTACTCCTTGGAAGGAAAGTTATGACCAACCTAGACAGCATATTAAAAAGCAGAGACATTACTTTGCCAGCAAAGGTCCATCTAGTCAAGGCTATGGTTTTATGGATGGATGTAAGAGTTGGACTATAAAGAAAGCTAAGCACTGAAGAATTGATGCTTTTGAACTGTGGTGTTGGAGAAGACTCTTAAGAGTCCCTTGGACTGCGAGGAGATCCAACCAAGTCCATCCTAAAGGAGATCAGTCCTGGATGTTCATTGGAAGGACTGATGTTGAAGCTGAAACTCCAATACTTTGGCCACCTGATGGGAAGAGCTGACTCATTGGAAAAGACCCTGCTGCTGGGAAAGATTGAGGGCAGGAGGAGAAGGGGACGACAGAGGATGAGGTGGCTGGATGGCATCACTGCCTCAATGGACATGGGTCTGGGTAAACTCCAGGAGTTGGTGATGGACAGGGAGGCCTGGCGTGCTGTGGTCTAATGGGTCGCAGAGTCGGATATGACTGAGCGACTAAATTGAACTGAACTAAATTTAACTTTTAAAGCAAAATACCTTGCCTTTTCTTTGCTTTCCTTTAATGTGTATTCTTTCTATAAAAATTCATTTAATTTACATAGCTATTATTTTAGAACTAAAAAAAATTGAGCATTTCTTCCAAAAAAACTCTTTATTTTTAATATATTGCTTTTAATATATGTTTGTTATTCCCAGTAAACAGTGAAGAAAATTTTATCACATATACATAAACAAGAGAAAATTTTAAAAATTAGGATCGTATACATTTTCAAGAGCATTGCTTTATAGAGAATGCAAAGTAATGGATTACAAAGTAATTCCTTTTTATACAATATAGACTGATTACTTTATCTGAGATTCTCCACAATTTATTTGTTGGTGGTGGTGTTCAGTCCCTAAGTTGTGTCCAACTCTTTGCGACCCCGTGGACTGTAGCCCTCCAGGCTCCTCTGTCCCCAGGATTCTCCAAGCAAGAATACTGGTGTGGGCTGCCATGCCCTCCTCTTGGAGATATTCCCAACCCAGGGTTCAAACCTGTTTCTCTTATGTCTCTTGCATTGGCAGCTCTTTACCAATTTCCATTCATATGTGTATTCTTTCTATAAAAATTAGAAAGAGAAACACCAATACAGTATATCAGCACATATATATGGAATTTAGAAAGACAGTAACGATGACCCTATAAGCAAGACAGCAAAAGAGACACAGATATAAAGAACAGACTTTTGTACTATGTGGGAGAAGGTGAGGGTGGGACGATTTGAGAGAATAGCACTGAAACATGTATATTACCATCTGTAAGACAGATGACCAGATCAAGTTCAATGCATGAAGAAGGGCACTCAAAACCAGTGCTCTGGGACAACCCAAAGGGATGGGGTGGGGAGAGAGGCGGAAGGGAGGTTCCATGGGGGATTCATGTCAATGTATGGCAAAAGCCACCATAATATTGTAAAGAAATCCTCCAGTTAAAATTAATAAATTAGTTTAAAAATTAGTTTAATTTACATAGCTATTATTTCAAGAAAAAAAAATTGAGCATTTCTTCCAAGAAAAACTCTTTATTCTTAATATTAAAGAAATTAGTTCTTTAATAAAGAGTGTTTAATAAAATACTCTTTAATAAAACATTATTAAAGAGTTCTTTACCACTAGCACCACCTGGGAAACCCCTAGGGGTTCTACTATTAATGAAAACAAATCACATTGTTTTCACAAAATCCAAGTAGTTCTGACTTTTGAGTAGAATGCCTCTGTTGATATCTTTCCATACCTTTAAGTATTTATTTATTCAAAGTAACTTTTAGTGACCGAAGATATATAGTCTAAATATGTACACATATTCCTTCAAAGGAAATAAATATGTCTTCAAATTGTTTAATGTCTTTTGTCTCATGTGACTAGTGAATTTAGGAGGCTGAGTGGGAAGGAAAGATGGAAGTGTACATGAAAATTCTATAAGTATTTCTTCATAGCATAAATATAGAAAAGGATTAGAATCTTCATCTGTTGAAATTCGTATGATTTTAAAGCACAAACCTGAATCTGATATCAGTGTCAGTGCTTATTTAAATATATTATATATTTCACATCATGAGTTACAACAAAGTATGTTTTTAAAAAGTCATTTACAGCATAATATCACATGACTGAAATAGATAATCATTTCATTATTAATCTCATTCCCCATCTATATAATGTTTAATTTTTATTTTCTCTTAATGACACAGGGGAAATCTCTCAAGAACTGAATGAATCAGGTCAAAACTGGGTCCATGATGATTTACTTACCTATCCCTAATCCAATATGCAGTTCATTATTTCAGTTAAACTATAATGAAAATCTTAATCCATTTAAATATTTCAGAGGACCAGATACTAGCTATGCATTCAATCATGAGGTATTATTTTTTAGCCTATTTAATATATCTCTACTTCAATTTAGTGTTACAGTTCCCAGGCCCTCAGTGTGTCCTATTTCTGAATGCTGAAAATATCTTTAGCCTAATCTGGTATTTTTGCTTGAGTCAGATAATTTATTCTTAAGTATGATATGCTTCCCTCAAGTTATGAAGGAAAACATTTTCAAAAATAGGTGTAGCCAAAAAAAAGAAAAGAAAAAAATCCCTCATGTCTCCAAGTAAGTCAAGGCTATGAATCTCCCAAATGATAAACTAGCTACCTTCTGGGGCATGCTAGGGTCTAATTTTTATAATTCATCTTATAATTAGCCATGTTTGGTGATTTTCAGCACAATGTCAGACTATATGTCATGACAAGGGTAGTTTAAAGTTTACTGAGGTTTGCTTCTAGAAAACTATATACCTTATAAGTAAGAGAGGATGATTTTATACAGTAATAATGAAGGCCAGACATGGAAAGGGCGATCTGCTAGGCCACAAGTAACCAAAACATGGTCTTTTTTTTCCAAGGAGGTTACAGTTCAGTAGGAGTGAATATAAATCATTATGATACAATGTGTGGTCTACATGGAAAATGCATGTCTAAAGAGTGATTAATTTTGACTGGAGTAGGGGTTGAGAAAAGCTTCCCAGAAGGAAGTAACCTGAATTTGGCCTCGGAGAATCAATTAAGCACAAAGAACGGAGGAGAAACCTTGAAGGCTGGGATTGGTAATTTCAACAAAGATGCAGAGTCAGGAGAAAAGTAAGGCATATTTAAGGAGCACAGTTGTTTATTACAGGTAAAATACATGGTGACTCGGAGAACATAAGGCCAGACTTTGGGGTAGAAAGAGGGCAGAAATGCTGAAAGGCCTGAGGAACAGACAGAGGAATGTAAATCCTATTCTATAATCAGCACTCTAAGCAGGGAAACAGCACAATCAGTTTGGAGTTTGGCAAAGAGTTCTAATGGCAGTGTCTACAGGCAATTAGGACGGAGAGAGAGAAGAAGCCAGGCAAAGCAGTGGAAAGTTGGTTGCAGTTGTGTGGGTGAGAGGAAACGAGGTAAAGGGGCTTGAACTGAGGAAGTGGTAATGAAAACCAAAGACAGGAGGTCTTCAGAAAACAGAAGACAGGAGGTGATTCAACAGATCGGTTAGTTCAGTTCAGTTCAATCACTCAGTTGTGTCTGACTCTTTGCAACCCCATGGACTGCAGCACGCCAGGCTTCACTGTCCATCACCAACTCCCGGAGCTTTCTCAAACTCATGTCCATTGAGTCAGTGATGCCATCTAACCATCTCATCCTCTGCCGTTCCCTTCTCCTCCTGACTTCAATCTTTCCCAGCTTCAGTGTCTTTTCCAGTGGGTCAGTACTTTGCATCAGGTGACTAAATTATTGGAATCTCAGCTTCAGCATCAGTCCTTCGAAGGACTTATCTCCTTTAGAATGGACTGGTTGGATTTCCTTGCAGTCCAAGGGACTCTCAAGAGTCTTCTCCAACACCACAGTTCAAAAACATCAATTCTTTGGTGCTCAGCTTTCTTTATAGTCCAACTCTTACATCCGTACATGGCTACTGGAAAAACCATAACTTTGACTAGATGGACCTTTGTTGGCAAAGTAATGTCTCTGCTTTTTAATATGCGATCTAGGTTGGTCATAGCTTTCCTTCCAAGGAGCAAGCAGCTTTTAAATTCATGAAGTCACCAATGCAATGATTTTGGAGCCAGGAAAATAAAGTCTGACACTGTTTCCATTGTTTCCCCATCTATGAAATGATTGGACTGGATACCATGATCTTAGTTTTCTGAATGTTGAGCTTTAGGCAAACTTTTTCACTCTCCTCTTTCAATTTCATCAACAAGCTTCTTAGTTCCTCTTCATTTTCTGCTATAAGGGTGGTGTCATCTGCATATCTGAGGTTATTGATATTTCTCCTGGAAATCTTGATTCCAGCTTGTGTTTCTTCCAGTCCAGCGTTTCTTATGATGTACTCTGCATAGAAGTTAAATAATCAGGGTGACAATATACAGCCTTGACGTACTCCTTTTCTTATTTGGACCAGTCTATTGTTCCATGTACAGTTCTAACTGTTGTTTCCTGACCTGCATACAGGTTTCTCAAGAGGCAGGTCAGGTGGTCTGGTATTCCCATCTCTTTCAGAATTTCCCACAGTGTATTCTGATCCACACAAAGGCTTTGCATAGTCAGAAATTGATGTTTTTCTGGAACTCTCTTGCTTTTTCCATGATCCAGCAGATGTTGGCTATTTGATTTCTGGTTCCTCTGCCTTTTCTAAAACCAGTTTGAACATCTAGAAGTTCATGGTTCACTTACTGCTGAAGCCTGGCTTGGAGAATTCTGAGCATTACTTTACTAGCGTGTGAGATGAGTGCAATTGTGCAGTAGTTTGAGCATTCTTTGGCATTGCCTTTCTTTGGGATTGGAATGAAAAATGACCTTTTCCAATCCTGTGGCCACTGCTGAGTTTTCCATATTTACTGGCATATTGAGTGCAACACTTTCACAGCATCATCTTTCAGGATTTGAAATAGCTCCACTGGAATTCCATCACCTCCACTAGCTTTGTTCATAGTGATGCTTCCTAAGGCCCACTTGACTTCACATTCCAGGATGTCTGGCTCTAGGTGAGTGATCACACCATTGTGATTATCTGGGTCATGAAGATCTTTTTTGTACAGCTCTTCTGTGTATTCTTGCCACCTCTTCTTAATATCTTCTGCTTCTGTTAGGTCCATATCATTTCTGTACTTTATCGAGCCCATCTTTGCATGAAATATTCCCTTGGTATCTCTAATTTTCTTGAAGAGATCTCTAGTCTTTCCCATTCTGTTCTTTTCCTCTGTTTCTTTTTTATTGATCACTAAGGAAGGCTTTCTTATCTCTCCTTGCTATTTTTGGAACTCTGCATTCAGATGCTTATATTTTTCCTTTGCTCCTTTGCTTTTCACTTCTCTTCTTTTCATAGCTATTTGTAAGGCCTCACCAGACAGCCATGTTGCTTTTTTGCATTTCTTTTCCATGAGGATGGTCTTGATCCCTGTCTCCTGTACAATGTCACGAACCTCATTCCATAGTTCATCAGGCACTCTATCAGATCTAGTCCCTTAAATCTATTTCTCACTTTCACTGTATAATCCTAAGGGACTTGTTTTAGCTCATACCTGAATGATCTAGTGGTTTTCCCTACTTTCTTCTATTTAAGTCTGAATTTGGCAATAAGAAGCTCATGATCTGAGCCACAGTCAGCTCCTGGTCTGGTTTTTGCTAACTGTATAGAGCTTCTCCATCTTTGGCTGCAAAGAATATAATCAATCTGATTTTGGTGTTGACCAACTGGTGATGTCCATGTGTAGAGTCTTCTCTTGTGTTGTTGAAAGAGGGTGTTTGCTATGACCAGTGCATTCTCTTGGCAAAACTCTATTAGCCTTTGCCCTGCTTCATTCTATACTCCAAGGCTAAATCTGCCTGTTACTCCAGGTGTTTCTTGACTTCCTACTTTTGCATTCCAGTCCCCCATAATGAAAAGGACATCTTTTTTGGGTGTTAGTTCTAAAAGGTCTTGTGGGTCTTCATAGAACCATTCAACTTCAGCTTCTTTAGCGTTACTGGTTGGGGCACATGGATTACCGTGATATTGAATGGTTTGCCTTGGAAATGAACAGAGATCATTCTGTCATTTTTGAGATTGCATCCAAATACTGCATTTCGGACTCTTGTCGACCATGATGGCTACTCCAATTCTTCTGAGGGATTCCTTCCCACAGTAGTAGATATAATCGTCATCTGAGTTAAATTCACCCATTCCAGTCCATTTTAGTTTGCTGATTCCTAGAATGTCAACATTCACTCTTGCCATCTCCTGTTTGACCACTTCCAATTTGCCTTGATTCATGGATCTGACATTCCAGGTTCCTATGCAATATTGCTCTTACAGCATTGGACCTTGCTTCTATCACCAGTCACATCCACAGCTGGGTATTGTTTTTGCTTTGGTTCCATCCTTTCATTCTTTCTGGAGTTATTTCTCCACTGATCTCCAGTAGCATATTGGGCATCTACTGACCTGAGGAGTTCCCCTTTCAGTATCCTATCATTTTGCCTTTTCATACTGTTCATGGGGTTCTCAAGGCAAGAATACTGAAGTGGTTTGCCAATTCCTTCTCCAGTGGATCACATTCTGTCAGACCTTTCCACCATGACCCTCCCATCTTGGGTGGCCCCACACGGCATGGCTTAGTTTCATTGAATTAGACAAGGTTCTGGTCCATGTGATCAGTATTAGTTGATACCAAAGAATTAATCTTATTAGTTTTTATTAAAGTATGATTATATCACTATGTAAGAACATGTTCATAATATTGAGAGATATTTACAAAACAATATGTGGGTGAAGTGATATGTCTAGATTGCTTTAGAACAATTCAGAAAATACAAAAATGATTCAAAAGGAGGCAATTAAAGCGTGTTCCTCCAGTGCGGGAGACCCAGGTTCGATCCCTGGGTCGGGAAGATCCCCTGGAGAAGGAAATGGCAATCCACTCCATTATTCTTGCCTGGAGAATCCCATGGACAGAGCAGCCTAGTAGGTTACAGTCCACGGGGTCGCAAAGAGGTGGACACGACTGAGAGACTTCACCTCACCTCACCTCACCTCAAAGCACATGTGTCCAAAGATTGATAAGTAGGAATCTGAGTGAAGGGTATACGGGGATTCATTTTATTACTCAGTCTATGTGTATGTTTAAATTTTCAAAATAGATTTTACAAGAACTAGTTAGCAAAAAAAAAAAAATTAATAATGACATAGATAACATCAAACTCTGTACCCAATCTACAACAAATTTTGTTGCCTTTAACTTGAAAATACATCCACAATACATCAAATCTTGTCACTTCCATTGCTGCCTCCCTGAATGAAGCCACCTTCATCTCTCAGCAGAACTATTACAGAAGCCTTTTAAGAATCCTCCCTACAGTCACAATTTCACTCAAAATTCAGAACCATCTTTTCAATAAATAAGTTATAATTCACATGTTACTCTGGTGCTCAAAATCCTCTGATTTCTCATCTCTTGAAAAGTGCAAGTCGAATCTCTTACCTTGTCTTTGAAGCACCTCAGTGAACTTAAAAAAAAAAAATTTATTTGTTTATTTATTTATGGCTGTGCTCGGTCTTGCACATAAAGGCTTTCTCTAGCTGTGGTGAGTGGGGAGGAGGGCTACCCTCTAGCTGCCATGCGACGGCTTCTCCATTGCAGCGCTTTCTCTTGCTGCAGATCATGTGCTCTGAGAGGGCACCTGGGCTTTAGTAGCTGCAGCACACAAGCTTAGTTGCCCTGCAGCATGTGGAGTCTTCCTGGACCAAGGATTGGACCCATGTCCCCTACATTGGCAGGCAGATTCTTAACCACTGAGCTACCAGAGAAGTCCTCAGTGAATTTGTTTTCATGCATGCACTTTGACTCATCTCCTACATTCTCCACTTTCATTCACTCGGCTTCAGCCGCAATAACCTCCCTGCTATCACTCAAAAAAAAAAAAAGGAACAGAAGACTTCCTCAATCTCTGCTCACGTGTCACATGAGCAGAGAAATTTTCCTTGACACCCATAGGAACGAGCACCATCCCACCAACACCATGCACGCTCTGTTCCCTTTCACCTGCTCTTTCTTCCTATCCTTCATCATCGGACATGTTGTGTGCTTTTTTTTTGCCTCCTCTGGCTAGACTGCAAGTTCCTTAGGAGCAGGGTCACAGTTGTGTTTCCTGTGGAATCCCCAGCACCTCGGATACTGCATGGCTCACAGCAGGCTATGAAATACATATTCATTATGAAAAATGAGTCAGTTGGGTCACAGTACTACCTTTAATTGTGAGTATAGAAATTCAGCTTAGGCCCATGAACGAAAGGATTCTGTATCCCTCTCACCCTAAAATAGTGTTACCCACCCAGTGGCAGGATGGAGAAGCCACGATTAATTGAATTCACTCACCTATTGCTTGGCAACAAGATTAGGATACAGAGTGGACAAGATCTCAAATCAAGGATGAGCAGGCCCCGTGGGACTCCCCACTGGGTCCAGCCATTCTACAGGCAGATGATTCACTCCTCCCCAGGCAAGGAGGAGTGAAGCTGGGGGTGGGGAACTCCCGTGTTTTCTTCTTAATATAGTCAGGAGGGCCAAGTTCCTTTTTGTGGGCCAAGAGAGAAATACTGGGAAAGGGAAAGAACATTTCCTACCACAATGAAGATAACAGTTATGACTACAATAATAAAGAAGACAATGACGAGCCTTTTTCCATCCCCAATTCCCTCTGAAGCCTATCAGAAACAAATTAGATTGTGATCTGAAAACCTCTTGTTCAGTGAGCCTTAGTTTTATAATTTTGTTTATTCTCTTTTTATGTGCATGAATTATGGAATAATATATTCTTTGATATCCCAAGTAAGGTAAAATAAATGTATGCATTCATCAAAAAAAAAAAAACAAATTAGGTTATGGGAATTTTTTTTCTTCTCCACCCACCACAGTCTCCATCACTGGTACTCTAAGCCCAGGAACTCTGCCCACCCACTAACAGATACACATGCAGAGGATTGAGTGTGTTGTACGAAGGGAGATGATGATCATTTCTGAGAAAGATATGGCTATATGTTAGGTAGGACAGTGATGGTTAGAATTTGTGCTAACTATACACTTGAGAATTTTCTACCAAGCCTGATAAACATTAGAAGTGAAAGTGAAAGTCACTCAGTGGTGTCTGACTCTTTGCAACCCCAGGTTCCTTTGTCCATGGAATTCTGTAGGCAAGAATACTGGAGTGAGTAGCCGTTTCCTTCTCCAGGGGGTCTTCCCAACCCAGAGATTGAACTGAGGTCTCCTATATTGCACATAGACTCTTTACCATCTGAGCCACCAGGGAAGCCCATATCACTTACTAACTGTACAACCTTACACAAGTTATTAACAAGTTATTAAAGTATTATTTTTTGTCTTAGCTGTAAAACAGATAAAGAATAATACCTCCTTCATAAAGTTCTTTAAGGAATATATATATTTGTATAATATATTTATATGACACCTAGATAAGTCTGGCATTTGTAAGGTATGTGCATGTGTATATATTATTTATCAATCTAAAGATTTCTACAATCCAAATTTAAATGATGTTTTATGAGTTTCTAGGTATATTCAAAAGCAGAGACATTACTTTGCTGACTAAGGTCCGTCCAGTCAAGACTATGGGTTTTCCAGTGGTCATGTATGCATGTGAGAGTTGGACGGTGAAGAAGGCTGAGCACCGAAGAATTGATGCTTTTGAAATGGTGTTGGAGAAGACTCTTGAGAGTCCCTTGGACTGCAAGGAGATCCAACCAGTCCATTCTGAAGGATATCAGCCCTGGGATGTCTTTGGAGGGAATGATGCTAAAGCTGAAACTCCAGTACTTTGGCCACCTCATGTGAAGAGTTGACTCATTGGAAAAGACTCTGATGCTGGGAGGAACTGGAGGCAGGAGGAAAAGGGGACAACGGAGGATGAGATGGCTGGATGGCATCATTGACTTGATGGACGTGAGTCTGAATGAACTCCGAGAGTTGGTGATGGACAGGGAGGCCTGGCGTGCTGTGATTCATAGGGTCGCAAAGAGTCAGACACAACTGAGCGACTGAACTGAACTGAGGAGATATGATTGTATATTTGCTTGACAAATTATGAAATATTTTTCCTTGGAGCAATGATAAAGAGAAATTGTGTGTTACAGTTATTAATACAGGAGCTCTGGTGCAACCAATGGAAAGTGGCAGTGCTCTTATATTTTATTCCTCCATTAACAAATAAAATGTATTCAGTCCACTTAATTCTTTGGTGAGTATTCAGTGGTAAAAGAATGAGACTCATGTAGTAGCACAAGATTTCATTAAAGATTAGTTTTACACTGTCTTTTAATGAAGACATTAGGTAAGACATTGGCAAAAGAGGAGATATAAGACAGTAGGTGGAATCAAATGCATAAGTTCCATCTGAAATTGAGCTATTTGCAAAGATACTTAATTTTTGCAATTAAAAAAAAATGAGACATTAAGTGCTGGATACTACTCATTAGCTCTAGAATTCTAGCCTAGGATTCATCCTATTCAACATTTGCCGTTAATGATTTGGATCGAGACTAAGATAGCATGCATGCCTAATTTGCCAGTACCACAAAGAATGGAAGATAATGAATGGCATTGATGGTCAACTGGAGAACTAAAAAAGCAGGACAGCCTGGAATGTTGGACTAAATCAAAACTAGCTATAAGAAAAGATGAATGTAGAATGATATTCATAAAAATGTAGAATGATGTAAGTAGCAGATCACCGTATAGTGGTTAATCATTCATCTAAGCCCTTTGTTAGGAGATATAGATACAAAAAAATGAAAAACATTTTATCCCAGTTCCTCATAATACTCAGTTTAATTGAGAAGTGCGTGTGCTTAGTCACTCAGTCGAATCCAGCTCTTTGCAACCCCATGGACTGTAGCCCATGGGATCCATGAGCTATAGCCCGGGAACCTACAGGTTCCTCTCTCCACGGAATTTTCCAGGCAAGAATACTGGAATGGGTGGTCATTTCCTCCTCCAATAACTGAGGAGAGAGAATCATAAAAAGTGCAGGGATAGGTGTATTCACACAAGCACAGAGAAGTAACATCTAACTCACCCAATGGGGAAAGTGAAAGTTGCACCGTCGTGTCCAGCTGTTTGCAACCCCATGGACTATATAGTCTATGGAATGCTCCAGGCCAGAATGCTGCAATACTTTCCTTTCTCCAGGGAATTTTCCCAACCCAGAGATCACACCCAGGTCTCCCACATTGTAGGAGGGTTCTTTACCAGCTGAGCCACCGGGGAAGACGAGTGAAGGGATAAAGGAAGGTGTCCCAGTGAAATAGGCTCTCAAGCTGAGCAGGGGTTTTTTCCAGCCAAAGGACACGATATGACAGAGACGTGCATTGAAAACCAATATGGTGTTTGCAGAAAAATGTAGGCACTAAAATGCAGTGCGGGAAATGAGAGATGGTACTGGAGAAGTAGAGTGAACCATGGGGACACTGTCATATAAAGGAATGGGATTTCATCACTCAAGCACGAACAGCTGAAGCAGAACTTCAGCCAGGGAGCAGCAAGTTCAGACTTGCATTTCACATGATCATTCAGGAAGCAACATGGAGGGCGATTGTGATAGGCAAGGAAGGAGGAAAAGACAAAGAGGAGAAAACTGGAGCCCAGACCCAGGTGGGAGGAGCCAAAGGTTTTCTCAACAGTTAGTCTAGTGTTACCATGGGTACTCCAGGTTTCAAGAGCCATTAAGAGGAACAGAAATCCATAGATAAACTGGAAAAGATGGTTAGAGAAACAGGGGAAAAACTCTAAGGATCTTGGGCCGTGAAAGCCATGGGAACAGAGTTATAAGAAAGAAGAGTGATTTATGTTTCCAATATCACATATAAGATGAGGACTTTAAAATGACCTTCAAATTTCACAATCAGACCAATTGTGAGACTTAATAGGAACAATTTCGGTAGAGTGGTTGAGAGGGAAGACAAATTAAAGTATATTTTAAAAAATAAATGATAAGTGAGTAAGGGTAGCATGCACTTTTTTTAAAGACACTGGTGATAAAAGAAAGGAAAGAGATAAGGTAGTTGCTATAAGACAGATTGTTTCATTTGTAATGGAAGAGATTTGAAACAGTTTAGAAGTAAAAGCAGCAAAGCCAGAAAAAGAAGGAAAAAAAAAGAATTAAGGCAAGCTCCCAGAGAGAAAGAAAAGAGTGAATTACATGGGTGGAGAGGTTAGTTTTTATTAAACAAGAGGGTCAACTTAGCCTATAAAAATAGAGAGGAGATGAGGGTAAAGTGAAGCTAAGCCAGTGGGTATAGAGAAAGTGTAAGGTGACTAATTTTCTCAATTATATGCTACTGTTGTGATGGTAGTTACATAAGTCCTACATTTCTTGTTTCAAACTCCTACTATAGAATTCAGAAGTCTTAACTTGACAAGATAAAATGAGAAAGATCTTAGGAGCCAACAAGATGATAAAAGTCTTTGCAAAATATAATCCTTATATACTTCCAGAGAGATGGACATTCAGATCACATTCCAATTATTATGTTCAATTTTCAAGGGCCACATTTTAAAAAGGTGCTGTGAAATATCATAGCTGCAAGAAAATGTTAAGGAATATGACCCCATAAACCCTACTCAACAAAAAACACTTAAAGGATTTTTGATGATTTTACTTTAACGTGTCTTAGAGAAGGTCTTTTTGCATCGAGATTACTTCTAGTGGTGAGAATACCATAGGGTATACAGGAATAGAAATATAATGTTGTACACATGAGGTGTGTATAATGATATAGACAAATGTTGCCTCAATAAAAAAAATAAATCTAAATTTTTTTTAAAGGTGGTCGATATTATTTACCTTGCTGAGTTGCTTCAGTCGTGTCCAACTCTGTGTGACCCTATAGACGGCAGCCTACTAGGCTCCCCCGTCCCTGGGATTCTCCAGGCAAGAACACTGGAGTGGGTTGCCATTTCCTTCTCCAGTGCATGAAAGTGAAAAGTGAAAGTGAAGTCGCTCAGTCATGTCTGACTCTTAGCAACCCCATGGACTGCAGCCTACCAGGCTCCTCCAACCATGAGATTTTCCAGGCAAGAGTGCTGGAGTGGGGTGCCATTGCCTTCTCCATTGTTTACCCTAAGAAAGAAAAATTGAGAGAGGATGCTATTGTAGAGCACAGGGAATATATTTGCTCTAAAGGGTTCTGTGGGGGCCGAGTTTGGATGTGACAAAGAGGTAGGTTTTATCTTAATAGAAGGAAGCACTCAGTATGAAAGCCACACAACTCTCCATGACTGAGAGTATATAAGAGATTAGATGGCCGAAAACAGCAGGAAGGTTGTAACAGGGACCCCTGCAAGGGGAAAAAGTTGGATATCTCCCAACTCTGAATTTCCATAATTCTATTTTTGAACATTGTTCACTCATCCTTGAGAAGTTATGGGATGAGATATGGAGCGTATCAGTCTTGGTATCTGGTGGGACAGGAAAGCAGATAAAACTGGAATGTTTAAGGTCTACACAATAGGGATTTGGCAAAGAATTTTTATGTTTTTTTTAACTGCAGGAGCAAGTAATTTACTATTTTAGAGCAATGAAATTCAGAGAATTTCAACCTGTGGTAAGGATGTTTGAGGATGATGACTGGAACTTTATCAAGACTTGGAAATTTACAAAATGTTTTTAAAAAAAAAAGTGCATGAAGGTGGAGGTGTCGGGGCAGGGGAGGGCTGTGCAGATGTGTAGAGATGGAGAGAGAAGCGTGAAAAAGTAAGCACATATCTAATCCAGCATGCAAACAACCAAGTTTACTGCAGAGGAAAGGATAAAGAAAAGAAACGAAGTTGATGGACTATAAAAGGATCTCGGGCAGCCAGAAAAAAAGGTCATAGATCCAACAGTCCTATGGGAGAGGAGCTGAGTTTCCTGTGGATGTTTTCCTTCACTCAGTGAGATGATTCCCTGCAGCTAATTCAAAAGCATTCAGCCTAGCTTAAATGAAAAAGGGAATTTTATAGGGCCATAAGGGTAGGACTTTGGGAAAGAACTTGGGGAGGAACTAGGACCAGGAATTAAAATAAGTCAAGAATTTGCATTTCTTATAAGGTCCCAGGTGAGGTCCACATGGCAGAACCAAGGACCTCGCTTTGATAGCCACTGCTTCAAGTTTGTGAAGCGTCTTTACAGGGATTATGTTATTTAATCCTTGCCATAACTCCATGGAGGAGGTCTCATTATCCTAATTTTGGGGGAAAGGAAGCAAAGGAATAAAGAATTTCAACACCCAAACTCTTACAGCTTCTTACCAGCAAAAAGACGGGAATCTGGTTCTTATATTGCCAAATTCCATTTTTCTCTCTACCCCCTAGTTGTTTGATGGGGTTAATGACCAATATCTACCAGAACTTGGTGAAAATAGTTAATAGCACATTACTAATTCCACTTGTTCCATTATAACACAGTTAATGGAAATATTGTTATACTTTTTAGGGACAATGACTGTTATATTTCTATACTGCGAAGGGTGGGATTCAAAGCTATTTCCTTATTAGTTTCATGTGCTTTTATATCAGAACACAAGTGCTACAAATCTAAAGAGAGCACTGGGACAGCTACATTAATAGACGAATTAAATTCCCTGTAGTTTTGCTGGCTTCTTTTTCTTTTCAGCAACTTTTTCCCTCTATCTTCTACCAGCAATCATAATTACGTTAGGACGGCGTTAATATTGTGTCAATGAAAATAATCAGTAATCAGTCAATAATAAGAATAAAGAAGAGTTTTATTTGAGCCAAACTGAAGACTATATAGCCTGGCAATCGACTTCCCAGGTTACTTTGAGAAACTGCTCCCAAGAAGCCTGGTTTTCAGCACAGTTTTCTATCTTGTCAGAACAAAGTTTAAACAAGTCAGGGATACATATCTTCAAGATTTCAAAAAAAGGAAAAAAAAAAAAAACCCAACATGTCCACAGTGGGTCAGTATGACCTTGGTGCCTGGAAGGGAAAGATCACAAGCACTGGTGTTCCGGGAAGGGGAACATTTAATCATTCGTTTTAACATGGACAGTCTTTACTTCAGGTTGATGTGTCATTTTCTTTAGTGATTAAATAGATGTGCAGTGTCTGTGTGATAGGCAAGAAAATAGGCTGTTTTAGTTAGCATGAAATTCAACTTAACTCATGTATAAGTCAAAATGACTTCTCCATACCTCAATTCATGAAAATTTCTCTTTTTAGTTGCTCTCAATTAAAATAGGTTTCCGTGTGGAAGTTTCCTTTGCAAAGCCAACTTCTTTATTCTGGTCCTTCATAAATTTCAGAAAACCATTATCAAAAAGTGGTCAAGATATTCAGGCTATTTTTCAAGACTATTTATTAAGGTTGGGCCTGATTTTTAGTAATCCGATTTTTAAAAAAAAGCTACATATTTGAACTGTATAACCACATAGTTTAAGAACAGCAAACATCATCTTTCTGGAAACTTGCAAATTGTTACTAAAGAGGTAAGATGGCTAAGAAGAGCTGATAGCGGGGTCTTCAGACCCTAATTTCTAGACTGTCCAGTTTCAGCTTCAATTTTTTTAGTTTAAAGATAATTTGATGAATGTATACGGAATCTAGAAAGACGGTACTGATGAACCTATCTGCAGGGCAGCAATGGAGACCAAAGACACAGAGAAGAAACTCGCGCACACAGTATGGGAGGGAGAGGGTGACAGAAATTCAGAGAGTAGAAAGGAAACATATACATTACCCTATGTGAAATGATAGCCAGTGGGGATTTGCCCTGTGATACAGGGAACTCAGCCCAGTGCTCTGTTAAACCTAGAGGGGTGGGACGGGGTGGGAGATGGGAGGGAGGTTCAAGAGGGAGGGGACATATGTATCCCTGTGGCTAATTCATGTTGACATATGGCAGAAACTAGCTCAATATTGTAAAGCAAGTATCTTCCAATGGAAAAAGAAAAAAAAAAGATAATTTAATGAAGGATAAAACTTCCCAGGTGGTGCTAGTGGTAAAGGACCCACCTGCCAATGCAGGAGACATAAGAGACACAGATACGATCCCCAGGTCTGGAAGATCCCCTGGAGGAGGGCACAGCAACCCACTCCAGTATTCTTGCTTGGAGAATCCCACGGACAGAAGAGCCTTATGGGCTACAGTCCATGGGGTCATGAAGAGTCGGACAGAACTGAAGAGACTTAGCACGCAAAACTGCACTATCAAGCAACTTTCATAAAAACAAACACAATTCTTTACGGACACGTAGAATGTAAATAATCATAAGAAACAACTAAAGCCAGTAAGTTCAGAGGAGTTTCTAGCCTTGTAAAAGTGGTGTTTATGAAGGCTGGTTCTGCAAATTTTCATTCAATAAGCATTTATTTGGTATGCATTTTGTGTGAGATGCTTTGCCAGCATTGAATCACCACACCACAGCAAGCAGGACCAAGGTCCACATCAAGGCCATGGATAAAAAGCAGATTATGCTGCCAGACTCTGCAGCCTTGAATCTGTACTTCCCATGGCACTTGAACTCCTACATGGCCTGAAAAGTTTGGACATTTCAAGCCCAGAGTTGGAGTAAACATCAGTATGAAACTGTAATCCTCTCCAGGGTTCCAGAAAGGTATGTATGACATTGTCCTTACAAAAACTCTACGACCACTGGGGCATGTACGGGGTGCCCACATAGCACTGTCATGCCATATCTGCACACAGACCGTAGCCTGCCATGCCAAAATGGAAGAATATCAGAAGGAGAAACTACAAGAGAAATTATACCCAAGGAGTTTCAGGATAGAGCAAACAGAATGCAGTCTTAGAAATAGTATGTTTAATTATTCAAGGGATAAAGGAAGAGAAAATAAGGCAAAGAAGAGTAAATGATTATATTTAAAAAGAAAAAAGCAGATTTTAAACATCTAAATAGAAATTCTATAAATAAAAAAATCAGACTAAGCACAGCTAAAGATCTGAGAAAATCACCCAGAATACAGGTGAACTATTTAACTGAAAAATTAAGTGATGAGAAAATACTATTGAAAATTTAAGAGACAGAAAGTATGGAACGAGAAGTTCTAACATATGTTTTAATAGGTATTCCAGGAGAAAATAATACAGGAAGTGGTGGAAAAGAATATTTTATTTTAAGTGATGCTAACTTCAATATATCCATGAGCATCTAATTCAAAGTGATAGCTTATCATCAAATATAATCAATAAAGGCAAGTTCCTCCATCAGTGCATAATAGTGCAAGTGCAGAGCAAGAAGGATAACCAGATTCTTCACCTAGTCCTAAAAGTTACCAGAGAGAATGGACAGATGGCCAGCTGAGGAATGACAGTCAGAGGGACACCAGCTTTCTCACTGGCAACAACCAGAGTCTCCCCTCTGCTAAACCATCATTTAGGAATGAAGGCAAAAATTGTGACTTTTCTCAGATGTACAAAATATAAACATCTTTACTCCTCACAGGCCCTCATGAAAGTACAGAAGGACACACATCGGCAAGAAAGAAAATGAACCCCAGGAGTAAAGGACCAGAAGCAATTATGAGCAAATCAATCTAAAGGAAATATGTGGACAATTAACATTATATGAGTAATGTTATACAAGTATCGTAGCAACAGTGTGAGAACAGTTTCATACTGTATTATAATTCCATTCTGTAGTACAATTATCTTTAGCAGTTTTCTTTCAAAAACTATGATAATAACAGCAGTTAATAGTTATAGATATTTGTCATGTTTCAGGTGCTATACTAAGATTTTTATGGACTATCTCATTTATTCCCCGCAACAATTTTGCAATACTTAACTGCTCGTTCCCATTTTATAGATGTCAAAACTGAGGCACAGAGTAGTTATTTTTCCAAAGTCATGCAGAAACAAACAATGGAAATGGATTTGTGTTGACCTAGGATGTCATTTAGCATTAAAGTATCAAAACCCAATTTCCTCATCTGTGTGATGAAGAGGTGGTATTTGCTCTGACCATATTACAAGGTTACATGAAGATGAAATAATGCTATTATCTATTCAAGTGCTTTAGAAATTGTAAGTGCACATGTGCTCAGCTGTATCTGACTCTTTGTGAATCCATGGACTGTAGCCCGCCAGGATCCTCTGTCCATGGAATTTTCCAGGCAAGAATACTGGAGTGGGTTGCCATTTCCTCCTCCAGAGGATCTTCCCAACCCAGGGATTGAACCTGGGTCTCCTGCATTGGTAGATGGATTCTTTACCACTGCACCACCTAGAAATTGTAAAGTACTTTACAATTTGAAATTACAATAAAAATAAAATGGGATATGTGTGTCAAATTAAAAAATAATAATAATTTGGCCACATAGATAATAGCATTTTAAAATCATCCATTCAAAATATTTCTTTAGAGCTTCAGTCAGTAAGTATAATTTGGAAATAGAAAAGATAGCGTTTCATGTATTTGTTTGCTTACTTGCTTATTTCTAACCCATCTTGATCCAGAAAAGATTTTCAGGCAGCTAACAAAGGTGTACAAAATTATACAGACAAAGGTATACAAAAAAATTTTATATATAAGGATTCATCTAATTTTTCATTTAAAAAATATACCCCAGATATAATTTCTAAATATACACACCCTTTTCAAGAACAACTTGTTATTAATTTAAAATGTAACTGTACTCCACATATCCTCTGTTACCACCTCCATCCCAATAGACACGCGAAACAAATTTAAGCAGCAGGAAAAGTTCATATTGTCTCTTTTAAAAAATGAAAATTGTTCATTTTCATACTGCTTTGGTATGGTTCAAGTTAATGATGTGCTAATGTGATATTAAAGTAGTAACTCCTGCAGTTCTAACAGCCTAATTGGGCCACTGACATCACAACAGTATAACTAAAGTGTTGAATTTTACTCCATTTCCATAACTGAACGGAATCTGAGACTCATTGCATGTTAATCGCTGCAGTTTAGTAGGTCCCTTATTTATTTTGGATAAGCATTTCATTGGCAAATAAAGAATTAGAGAAAATGAGCCAGAATTCGATAGACACTGGTGAAGAGTGATTTTTTTTGGCTCCCATAATAAATAGGGACTTTTTAAGCCTATAGAAAATGAGAACAGATGTGGATAATAACACAATTTGTTACTTATGAAAGCAAGGTTTTTCTGAAGATTTGGGAATTATCATGAGAACTATTCATTCAAACTCAAAAAAATCCATAAATATTAATATCAGGATGGAAATACTTGCACTATAATTTGAAACATAAAGACTATTCACCCATCATGCCTTTGAAAAATTCAGATCACCCTGAATCCTTATGAACTCTGTGTCATCAGATGATTCAGAGAGGGTCTCTGAAATACTTACAATTCTCAAGCATGTTAGGAAAAATACACTCTTGGTAAAGGAAAGCATGTACATTGTTCTGTCTGTATCTTCCCTGGCTTTTATTACTTATAAAAAGAGGACTGAACATGATATCAAGAAAACTGGGCTTGCATATTGGCCTTGCCACTTAATAGCCAATGTGATTTCAGATCTCTTTAAAGATGAAGTTACATTTTCTACACCTGTAAAATGACCATAATGGCCCCTCCTATAAAGGGTAATTTGAAGATAAAGTGAGAGTAGAGCCTCAGCTCAGTTCAGTCACTTGGTCATGTCTGACTCTTTGCAACCCCATGGACTGCAGCACCCCAGGCTTCCCTGTCCATCACCAACTCCCAGGGCTTACTCAAACTCATGTTCATCGTGTTGGTGATGCCATCCAACCATCTCATCCTCTGTCATCCCCTTCTCCTCCTGCCTTCAATCTTTCCCAGCATCAAGGTCTTTTCCAATGAGTCGGTTCTTTGCATCAGGTGGCCAAAGTATTGGAGTTTCAGCTTCAACATCAGTCCTTCCAACGAATATTCAGGACTGATTTCCTTTAGGCTAGACTGGTTGGATCTCCTTGCAATCCAAGAGACTCTCATGAGTCTTCTCCAACACCACAGTTTAAAAGCATCAATTCTTCAGCATTCAGCTTACTTTAGAGTCCAAATCTCACATCCATACATGACTACTGGAAAAATCATAGCTTTGACTAGATGGACTTTTGTTGGCAAAGTAATATCTCTGCTTCTTAATATGCTATCTAGGTTTGTCATAGCTTTTCTTCCAAGGAGCAAGTGTCTTTTAATTTCATGGCTGCAGTCACCATCTGCAGTGATTTTGGAGCCCAAGGAAATAAAGTCTCTTACTGTTTCCCTTGTTTCCCCATCTATTTGCCACAAAGTGATGGGACCAGATGCCATGATCTTAGTTTTCTGAATGTTGAGTTTTAAGCCAACTTTTTCACTCTCTAGGATCCAGTTAATTAAATCTGATTAGAATTGAGGATATTCCACAAAAACTTTAATAATTAACCTTATTCACTCTGGGAATTCTGCTTTGACATGTATGGAATTGATGACATCTTTCTAGTGGAAATCAAGTGACAGGTCAAAAACATATACACTGTCTCCACTTTGCCAGTCATGATAGCTATGGTTGTATGGAACTAATTGGAGATATGAAAGTGAAGTGAAAGTGTTAGTTGTATCCAACTCTTTGTGACCTCACAGACTGTAGCCCACCAGGCTCCTCTGTCCATGCAGTTCTCCAGGCAAGAATACTGGAGAATTAGCCATTTCTTTCTCCAGGGGATCTTCCCAACCCAGGTCTCCCACAAACCAAGTCTCCCACATTGCAGGCAGATTCTTTACTGTCTGAGTCACCAAGTCAAGCTCTTATGGCATATTGGTTCATTCTTTTAATGAGTTTTGAGCAATGGTCACTAAACATATGTAATTGTTAAAATAGACTGCATCATTCTATCATTCTTGTCGTAAAGAATACTGTCTGGGCTCCTTCTGAGAGAGACACAATAAACTATTGGTTTAATAAAAAATCATCAAGCCATTACACTGCAGAAACACCCACAGAGCAGAAAGACCTGTCCAGAGCATCTCGGCAATCATCTATTCCCAGGCTCTGCTGAGTCCAAGACGTCACAGGAGGTGCTTGGGCAGTCCTGGGAGATGGTGAGAGGGGAGGTCGAGGGGTTGGCTCCTGCTCCACTTGCTAGATTTACCCCTAGCAGCTCTGCTTTTATCATTTTCCAAACACTGACTTTTTGTTTAAGATTTCATTTACACAAAGGGTTGGGTTACTATAAAAATGTTTAGCCAGCTGATCTAGCCCAATTTTCTCATTTTAGAGGTGAGTAAGTTGAAGGCAGGAAAGATGACACAAATATCCCTCAAAAGTCAATCCTCCAATCAGGACCAGATAAAATTCATCCAGATCCCCAGTCTAGGTTATTTCCACCACACTGTCCTCGCGATAAGATTTATCCCCATCCACTATTGAATGTTGAGCTCTGTGCTAGTTTTCTACCTCTATTTACTAATGAATCCGGCCAATATCTCTAAATATTTCCATCATTTGAAGATGAGGCTCAACAATATCAGTTCCCAAGCCTACATTCAAATCCAGTCTAACTCCCAATCTTGTATTTGCCAAGTTTCGCTAAACTTAGAGGCTTTTTATCAGGCATCAAAACAACAGGCCATTATAAAGCAACCCAGATGAACAAACAAGTAAACGTTGGATATCTGATTGCCAATTTTTTGCTCTACTCTTTATGTGTACTTTATAAAAATTGAGGTACGATGCATATGGATGTAGAAAGGCTAAATGAAAACTTATTTGAGAATTGCTCTTGTCTCTTTCTGGACTGAGATTATCAAAAACACCTCTTATTTTATGTTGGTTCTTTACTTTATTAGAATAAGCATGTGGCTTTTCCATTCTTTTTTGTATCATATATCACACATTTGCACATATTAATTTTTTTCCTCATTCAAAAACTCTGCTGCTCATATTTCAAATCAGATTTGTACATGTGCTCATAAGAGAGGAATAATGCAAAGATGCTTTCCCCCTGGCATTGTCATTTTTTCAAGTTTCATGTGTAAAGCAGTTTCTTTGCCTTGTGTATTCTCTAACACAGTTAATAATGTAGTTTTCAGTGCAATGAGAAGCCTGCGCACAGCAACAAAGATCCAGCGCAATCAATAAATATATAAATAACTTATTTTAAAGAAGAGGCTAGAAGTCAAAGTTATTTAAAAAAAAAAAAAAAGAGCACAAAGGAATCTTAGGGCAGTGAAATTATTCTGTGTGATATTAAAATGGAAGATAGATCCTGTTATACATGGGTCCAAACCCATAGAATGTTCAACACTAAGAGTGAATGAACCCTGATGTAAACGATGGTTTTGGATAATTCTGATAGAGGTTTATCAGCTGTGACAAGTGCACAGTTCTGATTTGTGGTGTTTATAGTAGGAAAGGTTGTGCCTGTGTGGGAGGAAGGGCTATGTGGGAACTCTGTGTACTTTCCATTCAATTTTGAACATAAAACTTTCCTGAAAAATAGAGTCTATTTAAAAAGGAGGAAAACACCTAGGCCCAGGAATCTAGACAAACTTTATACAACCTCTATGCCTTCCTAAAATATTTTATTAAAATAGAAAACCAAATTTGAGAAAGTGGATAATTACCTGAACAAAAACCATGCAGCCAGGATTGTGTAAAATATGCCTGGAGAGTAGTAAGAGGCAGGAAGTGGGAATGTCTCACCATCCCAGACTGCTGGAAATACCTGAAAAGCAGGCAAATTAGACCAAATGTGTGGTGTCACCAATTAGGTGTAGAAATTTGCAGTATCAGCTAAGGAGCTCAAACTTAGAGAAAGCAGTACAAATCCTGTGCAGGAGAGTGAGGTGGGGAAGGCTGCCCTTTAAGAAAACGTGTCTGGTGGCCTGGGTGAGATGGAATGAAAGGTAGGAGAAACCAGCATCAAGGAAATGAAACATTAAGTTATTATAATAGCCTAGGAACAAGGGGGTTGGGGCCTAAACTGGGATACTAGCAATGCAAATGAAGGAAGAAAGGAACCATTGGAGAGACACTGTAGGCAGCGAATTTACAAGACTGGTTGACTGATTTGATAAGAGTTAAGAAGGGAAAAGAGAAATCAAATATGCACGTCTTCATGCTGGGATAACAGTGGTACAATCTTCTCACCACTGTCTTTAATCCCTCCCTTGCCAAGAGCTTTCTCCTCTGCCTTTAAACTCGCCCATGCTTGAATTAGCATAAACGTTTGGAAAAGGTAAAAAACATTTATCCTCAAAATGTTCTTGAGGTAAACCATTTCTGAAATATGAACCTGTTTGCCATCCAAAACTCAATTTACATTCAAACTGTGGTTTAAACACTCTGTCCAAACATGACAGATGTTAGAATCAGTTGGTTTGCAAGTCTTTTTTTTTTTCATCAGCTTCAATAAACAAAATCTGAAATTATCATCTGTCAAGTATATTTACCAAATCTATGCAATACATATGAACTTCTATAAAGTTAATTGAAAATTAAACTCTTGGCCTTTAGGAGTTAAAAAAAAAGGATAATTTTTTAAAGGGGGAATGCTTTAAAATTGGCAAGAATATACCAAAAGCAAAGCAAAACAAAACAATTAGACAAACAAGAATACCCTATACAGAGCAAAAAGAGAATCGTCGCGTGTCACTACCTCTCTAAAAAATTTTCCCAAGCTTTTTGCCTAAGGTCCCCCCAAAAATTTAAGATTGTAATCCTAAAATCACATAGCTTTTTAAAATCAGATCCTATAAATTACATAGAAAAGCTTGACTTTTATATAATACTGTATTCTAATTCAATGATTTGAAGTACCTACTTTATTGGTTCATAGTATCCCTAGATTAGATAACTCTAATGTGCTAGAATCTGCTAAAGGTAATACTGTAAAGTGAAATGAGTCTGACACTATTTCTATAGATTATAATAAACAACAGGGCTTTCCAGGTTTTGCAAGTGGTAAAGAAAGAAAAGAAAGACAGCACTAAGTTGTCTCCAACTCTTGCAATCCCATGAACTGTAGCCTACCAGGAACCTGCCTGCCAACGCAGGAGATTCAAGAGATGCTGGTTCGATCCCTGGGTCAGGAAGATCCCCTAGAGGAGGACACGGCAACCCACTCCAGTATTCTTGCCTGGAGAATCCCATGCACAGAGGAACCTGGTGTTATAGTCCATAGAGTCGCAAAGAGTTGGAGACGACTGAAGCAACTTAGCATGCATGCATGCATAATAAATGATAAATGCTTATTGATTCTTACCTTGATAAAGATAATGAGAATAATAACAGGCTAATTCCAATAAGGGCTTCCCTGGTGACTCAGTGGTAGAGAATCTGCCTGCCAAGCAGGAGACTCAGGTTCAATCCCTGGGTCAGGAAGATCTGGAAAACGAAATGGCAACCACTCCAGTATTCTTATCTGGGAAATCCCATGGACAAAGGAGCTTGGCAGGCTACAGTCCACAGGGTCTCAAAGAGTTGGACGTGACTTAGCAACTGAGCACACACACAAATATGATAAATACAAAAAGAATTGAGAGAGAAAACTCAGCCACAAAGCCACCTAACCTCTCCTGCTACTTACTCATCTATAAACCTAGGGTCTTAATAGAACCTAGTTTAAAGGTTTGTGGGGATTAAATAAAATAATATGTGCAAAGTACATAACATGGCATCTAGCATATAATAAATATTCAATAAATATTATCTACTATTCTAATATTAGATATTAGATAATACTTATGACAAATCTAGACAGCATATTAAAAAACAGAGATATCACTTTGCTGACAAAGGTCCATTATAGTCAAAGCTATAGTTTTTCCTGGTGAGTCAAATGGTAAGGAATCTGCCTGCAATGCAGGAGACCCAGGTCAGTCCCTGGGTGGGGAAGATCCTCTGGAGATGGGAATAGCAACCCACTCCAATATTCTTGCCTTGAGAATTCCATGGACACAGGAGCCTGGTGGGCTATAATCCATGGGGTTGCAAAGAGTCGGACACAAATAAGCTACTAAGCACACACATGGTTTTTCCAGTAGTCATGTACAGATGTGAGAGTTGGACCATAAAGAAGGCTGAGCACTGAAGAACTGATGCTTTCAAATGGTGGTGCTGGAGAAGACTCTTAAGATTCCCTTGGACTGCCAGTCAATCCTAAAGGAAATCAACCCTAAATATTCATTGGAGGGACTGATGCTGAAGCTCCAATATTGATGCAAAGAGTTGACTCATCAGAAAAGACCCTGATGCTGGGAAAGATTGAGGGCAAGAGAAGGGGGTGATCAAGGATAAAATGGTTGGATGGCATCACTGACTCAATGGACATGAGTTTGAGCAAACTCTGGGAGATAGTGAAGGACAGGGAAGTCTGGTATGCTGCAGTTCATGGGATTGCAAAGAGTTGGACATAACAACAACAAATATCAATGTTAACATATCCTTTAGTTTATCTAGTTATGTTTATTTTTTATTAATATCTCTTCATGTTTACTACCTATTGGGATCTTAGCATTTTAATTTAGATTTAGTATATTCTTTTTGTTTTAAAATACTAAACCTTGGTTATATTTACTGCAAATCTATTATCAATATTTTGTTTTGCTTTTAAACATAAGTTTTTTTGCTTTTAGTAGAATTACCTCTCTTAATATTTTCTTCTTGACATTTACCATTGCTTTTAAATGTAGAAAGTCTTCACTATTCCAGAAATACATGATAACATATTGTTTTGAAGTTTCTCTTTTTTGTGGTAATAAGTGTACATTTTACATTTAACTCTTTAATATAGCTGGAATTGGAGGAAGGGAATAAAATGGGGACCAAATGTTAACATTTCATCAAACATTGCTGAAAATACAAGCCTCACATGGTGAAAAGTCTTTTCCTTCACTATTGTTTTATATTATAGGCATGCCTCAGAGATATTGCAGGTTCAGTTCCAGAAAACCACAATAATGTGAATATCACAATAGAGCAAGTCACATGAACGTTCTGATTTCCCAGTGCACATAAAAGTTACGTATATACTGTACTGTAGTCGATTAAGTATACAAAGCATTATGTCTTAAAAATACATACCTTTATGTATTTTTATTGTATTTTATTGTAATTAATGTACATACCTTAATTTTAAAATATTTTACTGCTAAAAAAAATGCTAACCATCGTTCAAGCCTTCGGTGAGCCATAATAGAAACGCTAAGGATCACTGATCACAAAGCACCATCACAAATACAATAACAATGGAAAAGCTTGATTGGAGAAGAGGAAGCTGAAACCTCACTGTTGGCTCTGGTCATGGTTCTCTACCTTGAGTGCGCATTAAAATGACTTGGAAGATAAAGAAAGAAGTCTGGAGGCCTGGATCCCCCTAGGCATCAATATTTAAAAATATTTCTAGGTATATGGCAGTTCCTATGAAATTAAAAGATGCTTACTCCTTGAAAGGAAAGTTATGACCAACCTAGACAGCATATTAAAAAGCAGAGACATCACTTTGCCAACAAAGGTCCGTCTAGTCAAGGCTATGGTTTTTCCAGTGGCCATGTATGGATGTAAGAGTTGGACTGTAAAGAAAGCTGAGTGCCAAAGACTGATGCTTTTGAACTGCAGTGTTGGAGAAGACTCTTGAGAGTCCCTTGGACTGCAAGGAGATCCAACCAGTCCATCCGAATGGAGATCTGTCCTGGGTGTTCACTGGAAGAACTGATGTTGAAACTGAAACTCCAATACTTTGGCCACCTGATGTGAAGAGCTGACTCATTGGAAAAGACCCTGATGCTGGGAAAGATTGAGGGCAGGAGGAGAAGGGGACGACAGAGGATGAGATGGTTGGATGGCATCACCTACTCAATGGACATGAGTTTGGGTAAACTCTGGGAGTTGGTGATGGACAGGAAGGCCTGGCGTGCTGCAGTTCATGGGGTCACAAAGAGTTGGACACGACTGAGCAATTGAACTGAACTGAACAAAAAATTAAACATACAATTACCATGAGTGCTGCATGCTCAGTTGCTTTAGTCATGTCCAACTCTGCAACATTATGGCCTGTAGCCTGCCAGACTCCTCTGCTCACGGGATTCTTCAGGCAAGAACATTGGAGTGGGTTGCTATGCCCTTCTCCAGAGGATCTTCCCGACCCAGGGATCGAACCCAGGTCTCCCTCATTGCAGGTAGATTCTTTACCTCTGAGCCACCAAGGAAGCCCCAGAATTACCATATGATCCAACAATTCCACTCCTGAATATTTGCTTTAAAGAATCTGAAGTAGACACTCAAACAGATATTTGTATATTCTATTTGTACCCTTTATAGTAACATTATACACAGCCAAAAGATGAAAGCAATGCAATGCAAGTGTCATCCATATATATATATAGAGAGAGAGAATAGATATAGATATTTAAAATTTAGCATTAGAAAGAAATGAAATTCTGACACCTGCTAAAACATGGAGGAGTCTTGAAGACTTAAAAATAAGAAGCTTGAAATATTGTGAGAATTACCAAAATGTAACAGAGACCCAAAGTGAGCAAACGCTCCTGAAAAAAAAAAAAAAAATGGTGCTGATAGCTTGCCCGATGCAGGGTTGCCACAAACTGTCCACTTATGAAAAAAAAAAAATGCAGTATCTTTAAAGTGCAATGAATCAAAGCACAGTCAAATAAGGAATGCCTGGAGATGTTCAGCCTGGCCCATTGGCTTTAAAAGATCGAGCCGCTCAAACCCAAACCCCAACTAAAAGTCCAAGTTTTGCCTGCAACTCTCCATTCTGAATCTGTTGGCTCTGGTCTGAGCACTTGGTCTAGTCCATGGCTTTACTCTGAGATTTTGTTCTCTGCCTACAACAAGCACCTAGCTGTTCTACTTAGGTTGAACTTAAGTCTCAGACTTCACTCAGCTTCTACTGACCCATCTGCCCAAAATCGCCTATGACAGTGACCAGATCTGACGATAAACTTGGCCTGTTTTGGGAGGTTCTGGACTTTCACTTCGGTTCCCCTTTATACTGAGCCTTTCAAACCCACAGCTGTGTTTGACAGCTTAATTTAAACTATATCAGCAAACGTCCTCAGAGCTGAAGCAGTGATCTGCTCACCTCTCTAAACCATAGCTCTTAAATAATTCCTTGCCATCCCATGTTACATCTTCAATGCTTTTATGAAAGCATTTTGTATTTTATCTAGTAATTTTAGTTACTCTGGGCCTCCTCTTACTTGAAATGGTCTTGCTCTGTGTTACAATTTACCTTTTCAATTAAGTGCATGTGAGTTGATTTCCTATCTAAATCATACATTTCTTCAATGCAAAATTATTCTTGGTACCTAAAGTGAAAGTCGCTCAGTTGTGTCCAACTCTTATAGTCCATGGAATTCTCCAGGCCAGAATACTGGAGTGGGTAGCCTTTCCCTTCTCTAGGGAATCTTCCCAACCCAGGGATCGAACCCAGATCTCCTGCATTGTAGGTGGATTCTTTACCAGCTGAGCCACAAGGGAAGTCCAAGAATACTGGAGTGGGTAGCTTATTGCTTCTGCAGGGGATCTTCCCAACCTAGGAATCGAACCAGGGTCTCCTGCATTGCAGGTGAATTCTTTACTAACTGAGCTTTCGGGGAAGTTCTCTTGGTACCTAATGCCTAACCCATGGTAAACACTTTAACATTTGCCCTTCCAACCCCAGGAAGGGTATGGGTGGTGCTGGGAGGGCATCAGATTTGTAACACTCCCCTTCTAGACTTGTAACCTTCCCCTTTCAGAAACCCTCCAGAAAATGAGGGACTCTGACCCCTGAATATGATGTACTTGCTGGGGTACAACTGATCCCTTTGACATCCCACAATCTGAGAAGACTCTGTCTAGAAAAGATTGAATGTGAATGGACAAGACACCCGCTCTTTTGCCAAAATATAATCACCACAACAGCTTAAAAAAAAAAAAAAAAAAGGAATTACAAACATGAAGTGAGTGAGAAGAGGCACCATCATGAATATGTTTTTTCTCTACTTCAGCAAGAGTTGGAGGTTATATCCTGCTAAAGCCACCCTAAGTTGGAAATATCATGTACCGAAATCACATTTAATGCACTTCACCTTCTGAATATCAGAGCTTAGCCTATGTGCTCATACCACTTTCATGAGCCTTCAGTTGGGCAGAATCATCTAACACGAAGTCTATTTTAGAATAAAGTGTTGAATAGCTCATGTAATTTATTGGATACTGTACTGAAAGAGTAAAACAGACTTGGTATCAGGATCCAGGATGGGTGTTGGTGTATCGGCTATTCACCCCCATGCTCATGGGGCTGACTGGGAGCTGCAGCCTGTTCCTGCCCAGTGCTACAAGAGAGCCTTGTACCAAATATTGCTAGGCTGGGGAAAGATCAAAATTCAAAGTACCATTTCTACTGAATGCATTCTGCTTTCACATCATCCTACAATAAAAAATAACAAATAAATTTTTTAAACTCAAAACAATAAAATCTTACATTGAACCATAAGTCAGGCAAGACATTGTATATGTCTACAATCTGATGTGATTTAGTCACTAAGTCATGTCCGAGTCTTGCGATCTCATGGACTGTAGCCTGCCAGGCTCCTCTATCCATGAGATTCTCCAGGCAAGAATACTGGAGTGGGTTGCCATTTCCTTCTCCAGGGTATCTTCCCCACCCAGGGATCGAACCCAGGTCTCCTGCATTGCAGGCAGATTCTTTACCAACTGAGCTATGAGGGAACACAATCTACTAGACTGTAAGTCCACAAGGAAAGGGAAGGTTGGTTTGTTCATGACTATTCACAGTCCTGAGTTCTTTGCTTAGTACAAAGCAGGTGCTAAATAAGTTTGTATTAAATGAATACTTGGAAGCAATACGTTCAGAGGCACAAGACCTGGTTCCACCTCAGGGAATTTAAAATCTCCACGGGGGAAAGGGTGAGGGGCTCCCACTTGTTTGGCTCTTTCCACATGCCCGTTTCCATGTATTAAGTCATTTAAAGTTTGCACGGACCTCATGAGACAGCTATTATTACCATAATTTGTAAGCAGTGCTATCTGCTTCTCAAGGTGAGGCAGTTGAGTCCTATAGAAGACATGGAGTTTGCCCAGAGTCACATTATTTTTAAATGGAAAAGCCCATATTTGTCTGAATTCAGTGTTCATACTCTGTCTTGGATTCCACAATATCTCTCTACAAGTGAAACACAAGTGATAAAACACAACACATAATTAAATTTTAAAATAACCAGAAGTGAAGTGAAGTCACTCAGTCGTGTCTGACTCTTTGCGACCCCATAGATTGCAGCCTGCCAGGCTCCTCTGTCCATGGGATTTTTCTAGGCAATAGTACTGGAGTGGATTGCCATTTCCTTCTCCAGGGGATCTTCCCAACCCAGGGATGGAACCTGGGTCTCCTGCACTGTAGACAGAGGCTTTACCATCTGAGCCGCCAGGGAAGTCCTGGTGACCATAAATGATTTAGAAATTCAAAAACTGAGAAAAGTGAAAATAGTCAGAACAGACTCATGAGGGAGTGGGGATCTGAGTCAACTCCTCAAGTCTCTAGTGCACAGTAGAGCAGAGGTCACTTCAGGAAAAACAATTTTAGAAGTCCCATCAGGACTCTTTAAAGTCAATAAATGTTTTTGATTTTTTTAATGGTATTGCTTGATAAGCACTATAAATAATGCAAAAGCCAGAAATGGTTTATTCACAAGCCACATAGCAAAGCTTAAGCGTTATATGGTCATGTGAAGAATGGCTTCACAGTTTTGGCTTTTGCCCTACATATACTGAAAAAAACAATTGAGAGGGAAATGCTTAGTATATTCACACAATTCTTCACTAATCTAAATGATAATATTCAGTATCCGAGTCCATGTTATGCCTAATGATGGCTGCATAGAAAAGCATGAAGAGCCACTAATACGTTCTGATCTGCAAAGAGCTAACATGGTAATTTCACCACTTGATGAGAAGGAGGATGCTAATTGTCCAGTGCAAAATAGCAATGACCTCTATGATGCTTTGAAGTGACTGGGCTTTCTAGATTCAGACAAAATGTAGACAAGATATCTTATTAGTTAAGCATTTCTTTTTTCAAAGTAATGCTTACTGGCCTTATGCTGATTTAAGAAACCCCATTCTGACTGTTAATGAAAACTTAATGGAGCTGACATAAGTAAGATGATATTAAGCTTGCCTCACTCTAAACTGCTTTTTTTGTTGTTGTTGCCTTCTGGAAAGTTGCTGGATCATTGAACACTGATGTCATGCCAGGGTGTGGAAGAAAAACTGGTAAACTACACTGAGAAGGTGAAGGAGGTCCAGAATTGGACCAGGCAGATATTCAGTTCAGTTCAGTTCAGTTGCTCAGTTGTGTCCGACTCTTTGCGACCCCATGAATCACAGCATGCCAGGCCCCCCTGTCCATCACCAACTCCCACAGTTCACTCAGACTCACATCCATCGAGTCCGTGATGCCATCCAGCCATCTCATCCTGGGTCGTCCCCTTCTCCTCCTGCCCCCAATCCCTCCCAGCATCAGAGTCTTTTCCAATGAGTCAACTCTTCACATGAGGTGGCCAAAGTACTGGAGTTTCAGCTTTAGCATCAGTCCTTCCAAAGAAATCCCAGGGCTAATCTCCTTCAGAATGGACTGGTTGGATCTCCTTGCAGTCCAAGGGACTCTCAAGAGTCTTCTCCAACACCACAGTTCAAAAGCATCAATTCTTCGGAGTTCAGCCTTCTTCACAGTCCAACTCTCACATCCATACATGACTACTGGAAAAACCATAGCCTTGACTAGATGGACCTTAGTCGGCAAAGTAATGTCTCTGCTTTTGAATATGAAAAGGCAGATCTTAGGGTCATATAAAAAGATGAAGTATCAGCCAGGACATCGGAGCAAAAGCTAAGAAATTAGTAATTTAGAAGTGATCAAGACAGACCTAATTTTGCTTCCCAACTCTGCTACTTAATGATGCTGTTGATTTGGGGAAATTACTTAACTTCTCTGATCTTTAGTTGCTTCAACACAAAGATAGATTATAAAAATGGTATCTACTGAAAATGCTTAGTATGAGGATTAGATAGAAAAATTTAAAACAGTTAGCAGAATGCTTGACACATAAATTTATCAAAAAAATGTTGACTTTCTCTTATCATTATCAGCATCAACAACACTAACAGGAACAAGACAAATCTATAGAAATTAAGATATGTGAAAGAAGGGAATTCCCTTGTGGCCCAGTGCTTTCACCTAGACTCTGTGCTTTCACTGCTGAGGACACAGGTTCAATCCCTAGTTGAGAAACTAAGACCCTGGAAGCCACACAGTGCCCCCAAACAAGCAAAAAAGATACATTAAGAAAAAGAAGGAATAACAAATTATACTACCCTGAGACAGGAAAAGGCAAAAATTCTAGCACCGCAGGTCCTAGAATCACAAAACAGAAGGGAATTTAGAGATCATCTAACCAAACATCTTCATTTTACAAGTGACCAGCGCAGTGGTCATGCGCAAGTGACCATGGTACTACTATGCTTGAAAAGAGTTTGGCAGTTTTTTCTAAAATTCAACATGAACTTCCCATGTTTACAAGGACAACCTAGTAAGTCCATTCCTAAATCTCTACCCGAGAGAAATAAAATCTTATGTTTACACAAAGCCTTGCACATAAATAGTTACAGCAGCTTTATTCATAACAGCCTAAACTGGGAACAATCAAATGTCCATCAGCAGAAGAATGAATAAATAAATTTCATACAACAGAGCATATTCCGCAATTTAAAAAATGAACTTCTGGTACACACAACAACATGGATGAATCTAAACACATCTTGCCGAGTCGAAGCAGCAGTACAAAGGCATGTGTACTGCCTGATTCTATTTGTCTGAAGTTCTAGAAAACACAAACTAATCTCTAAAGACGCAAAGCATAGCATTAGTTGCCTGATTCCTTGAGGGGAGAGAGGTAGGGAGTGAGAATTTGACTGTGAAGGGGCACAAAGGAGCTTTTTGGAGTGGTGGAAATATTTTATATCTTTTATAAAATGTTTTCTATCTTAATTGCGCCAGTGGTTACAAAGTACAAAAATTAGTCAAAACTCATTAAAACCGCATGCTTAAAATGGGTATATTTTATTGTATATTAACTATACCTCACTTATATTGATTTTAAAACTAAAGCTAGAGAGGCAAAGAGAGAGATGGCTTGATGCCTTACTCTTTTCAGGGGCAGAGCGAGGATTCCAAGCCAGGTCTTTGCTAGCTAGTTAGCTAAATTAGCACTTAGCCAGTGCTCAGGAGGCTGAGCTTTGCTCAGTAAGCAGGGCAACATCCTGCTCTGCTGGCTCTTTTTCTGAGAGCTCATCTAATGAAATGGCGTAAGTCTTGGCTTTGGGCCGAGGATATGGTTTGATGTCATGGCTTTCCCTTCTTACTTGCTGTGTGGCCCTGGCCGGATTGTTAGACCTCTCTGAGCTACCTTTTACTCATTTTTTAATCGGAGATAAAATTGTTATCATAGAATTCCCATAAAGATAAAATAATAACGCATGTAAGAATTAAAGATTTTAAAATTATAAAACAAATATGATGAATTTCAAAAAAAATAAAAAATAAAGAAATTACCCAATTCATTAAAAAAAAAAGATAAAATAATATAGGGACTATCTGATGCATAACTGACCAAACTTTTAAAAGGAAAGCTATGAAGTCTCTAGTCATGTCCATCTGGAAGTATGTATGCATGTAATATTTGTAGGTAGGTATGAAACAGACCTACAGCCATTTTGGAAAAGGACTGGGAAATGGCTATGGGCAAAAGAGGCCTTGCAAGCTAAGGAAAAAAGGCCCTGGGGGCCTGAATCCCAAAAGAAAAAAAGAGAGAGAGACAAAATAATGTGATACAAAAAGTGGCCAGAAATTGACAGGTACTTAATAAATTGTTTCCATGACTACTATTAATTTCTTAAAAAGAACATCCCAGACCTGAAGCAGTACCAAAAATAAGTCTTGCCTTGTGAGGTTGAAAGATAAAGCCTTCAGACTGCCTGTATTCACTCATTCCTCGAATAATACTTAGTGTCTCTGCTGTGCAAGGCATTGTTCTAGTCTCTTAGAAGTCAACAAAGAACAAAAGAAAGACTTAAAATCAATAGGCCAAAATAAAAATATGTCAGGTGGCAATCTGTGCCAAGAAGAGGAGAAATAAACCAAGTAAGAGGGACAGAGAATGACTGGGGGTGATAGGAAGATGCCGTTTTACACAGGGCGCTTAAAAGTAGGTGATCTACTGATATAATATTTGGACAGAAACTTGGGGGAAGATGGAGCAGAGTTATGCAGAAAAGCAGCTGGGCAGAAAGTATTGAAGATAGAGGAAAGCGCAGGCAAGAGGCTCTGATGAAGAAGTCTGTTTGACCCATCTGAGGATCAGCAAGCTGACCTGTGGGCCTGCGTGTGTTGTTTCCATGACTGGGCAGTGTGATGCTACATGAAATACACCAACTGTTCAGAACACTGAACTTTACCTCTCTACTATTTGTACTTGGGTTCGTCACATAGACAAATTTTCACATCAAATAATTATTGTTATTGTGCCTATTGGCTAATGGCTTTGGTGCTAGGAGGAAACAGTTTCTTATCTATGTACAGTTTACAAATTGTAACCGTTTATTTGTCATTGTTCTGTCACTAAGCCATGTCCAACTCTTTACAATCCTGTGAGCTGCACCATGCCAGGCTTCCCGGTCCTTCACTATCTCCTGGAATTGGCTCAAATTCATGTCCACTGAGTCAAGAGATGCCATCCAACTATCTCATCCTCTGTCTTTCATAGATACTGGTCCAAATCAGTTGCCTGTTTATTGAAGAAAGATGTAAATCACACTCTCAGCTTGAGGAGGAAGAGTTGAACTCAAGGGTGCCATTTGTATCATGGGAAATGATGTTGTCCATTCCCACGATGCACCTGGGAGCAGGGAACCCAGAAGATGGTGATGGAAGACAGAAGCGGACATGCACACAGTTCCAGCACTTCATGTTCTGACTGTCCCCTGTGTCTTAAGAATGAAAAGCGCACACTCCCACAATAAGCTCTGCACTAGGGCTTCTGTCGTCTGGGTGGGGCCCAGTGAAGCAAGCACTGCACAACCCTGGAGGAGCGAGTGAACCTCAGGGTTGAGGCCAGCCAGGACATTGAGCCCCTTTTAAAGTGATGCTAAGCGACTTGCCTGGCAGTTCAGGGGTTCAGACCCTGCCCTTCCTCGGGAGAGAGACAGCATGGGTTCCACCCCTGGCTGGGGAACTAAGATCCTGCATGCCACACAGTGAAGCCAAAAATAAACAAATTTTAAATAATAATAACAAAAGTAATATTAAAAAAGAGAAAATGACCCAGAATTGTCTTAAAAAAAAAAAAAAAAAGGCAACACTAAGACTCTGAACACAGACGTGATGGCAACCTGTGACTTCTCTCACACAAGCTATTTCTGCTGATAAAAAGTTTCCTTCCAGAAGGGGAGGACGGGAGAGGACAACTAGAGGGGCTTCCTTATCTTCTGCTACGAGCACAGGCCACATGAACACTGTATTGCTGTCTGGCCACATACTGGAACAGGGTGGAATGCAACCCCAAGAAGTTTGGGAGTCATTTCTGGGAAGCACCAAGGTAAAGTCTGATGGATCAGGGTCCAGGGTGGTTAAGTAGTGCAAACGGGGTGTGAGCAGACAAACCATTACAAACAAATGTTACCATCATATAAGTAGAGTGAGAAAAAAAAAAAACTATCAGAAAAAAAAAAAAAAAGAACCAGGTAGAGATTCAAGGGAGCAATCCTGTTTAGTTCCCAGGGAAAGGATATTTTGATGAGAATTCTTTTTTTTTTTTGTATTCTTTTTTTTTTTAATTCTTATTTTTACTTTATTTTACTTTACAATACTGTATTGGTTTTGCAATACATTGACATGAATCCGCCACGGGTGTACATGAGTTCCCAATCCTGAACTCCCCTCCCACCTCCTACCCCGTATCATCTCTCTGGATCATCCCCGTGCACCAGCCCCAAGCATCCTGTATCCTGTATCAAACAGACTGGCGACTCGTTTCTTACATGATAGTATACATGTTTCAAGCCTGAGAAAACTCTCAATTCTCTTGCTTTGTATTTTAAAGTAACATTTCATAGCTGATCCCATTCACCTTAAAGTAATCTGCACCTAAACTTTGCTTTCATTAGCACAGTGAAAGCTGGTTGTGTTAACAAATGTTCTAAAGAAAAAATGAAATAAAGAAGATAGAGCCCAGTAAGGGACTCAGTTTTCTGTGGGAAGATCTTGAGTGTTTAGTCAATGTAGCCCACTCACATAGACTAAACATTAAATAAACTGATTGCAGTTTATTTGGCTATTGCTAAACCACAAAAGCACTGGAATCCAGTGAGCTGGAATCCAAATTTAATTTTAGACAAGCATGAAGACAGGACTGTGCTTAATTTCCTGAAGTACACTGAGTATCACCTACAACTGCCCCGCACATGGCCAACCAGTGGTGACCGTGATGCGTCTCACACTTGTGGGTAGAGTTCTAACAAAAGCCGCTGCTGAATCTACATTGATTTGTACATAAAGCTATCAAAAACCAGAAAATTAAAAGGAAGTAGAAATATTCTCAAGTATTACCCAAGTTAAGCAACACTGCATACAAGTAATATTGACAATACATAGAAAGCTCTGTGTTTTAAAACTTCAATTCAAAATTGAAAATAAGTGATCATAATCGTATTGATGCATAACAATAGATACCAACTGGATGTTTCACAATTTATAAGTACTCCACTTACCATTTATCAAAGATAGCTCATATTTCTCAGCACATGACAATTTTAAAGTGTGGTCAGAAAAGTTCACTCATGTAATCCTCATAAAAACCCTAAGACCATGCCAGCCATTTCCTGAAGAAAGCAAGACCTTCTTGCTTGGTAAACTTTATCTTTCTTGCCTGGTAAACTAATTTCCCAACTTTCTACAGGCAAGCACCAGTGGCGCACCAAGATTGGCACAAAAGGATTTTGATTCCAAAATCACTTTCAAGTTTCCCATTCTGCCTTTTCCAGTAAAACCTGGAGACAAGTTGGCACAAATAAAACAAGGCATATTTCATGATCATAAATACTAAATAAAACTGTTTGTGTGTGTGTGTGTGTGTGTGTGTGTGTATGTGTGTGTGTGTGTGTGTGTGAAAGAAAGAGAAGGGCAGCTCTCAGGGAAGGGCAAGAACTGTCTCATTTAGTCACTTATGCCTTTCTCTGCAGTGATGCTAGTGGTGAAGAACCTACCGGCCAATGCAGGAGATATACGAGACATGGGTTCGATCCCTGGGTCAGGAAGATTCTCTGGAGGAGGGCATGGCAACCCACTCCAGTATTCTTGCCTGGAGAATCCCATGGACAAAGGAGCCTGGTGAGCTACAATCCATAGGGTTGCATAGAGTTGGACTTGAGGGAAGCAATTTAGCACGCATGCATGCATGCCTCTCTCCACACTACCCCCTCCCACATGCTTTTTTTTTTTAACCATTTTTGTATCTTAGAGTTATCCATTTCCCTTACCAAATTCCAATGCTGGTTTGCTATCATTTTCTAAAATCCATATAATGGTAGCTCTCAACGTTAAAGAGGTTTTGCTGATACCTATTCTAATACATGGATCTCTGGTGTAAATTAAATGGTGAATTTTAAGATTGGTTCACCCAAGCAACAACAACTATGCAGTCTCACTTCACTCATTATCTTAATTAATGCTTTTATTAATTTAAAATATATGATTTTTTAGGTAAAGCACACACATGTGAACAAATCTGCTGTAACATATGCACGGCAGTAAGGTAAAACAGAATGCCATGTAGTGCAAAGATGGTAAAAAGATTTCCATTACAATCCTACTCCAACCAATTGATAGCTGCTGCCTGAAGCAGTGTTTTGTAAATTAATCTGAGCCCAAGACCAGGACCCAGGAAAAGGAGTGAAGAGATTGATTAAGAATGTCTGTCATGGCTTCAGGAGTGGGGAGTGACACTTCTCATCGTGAAGGTATTCTATCTTGCCAGACTAAGAAATAAAATATTAAGTGTCTTTCATTAAAAGGCAAATTCATAATTTACATGTCAGTCTATAAAGAGAATCGCATACTTATTTTGAACTCCCTGAGGTCGACTTCAGGATGGACTCCAAGTGATGGTTTTAATCAATGGCACATTGGTTAATTTTACAGCCTGAGAATAGCTTCAGGCCGACATCTGACCGGGCGTATTTCAGTATGTGGGGCAGTAAAGCAGCGATGTTGGAAAAGAGAAAAAGGAAGGGAAAAGAGTGTTCTTCAAGACAGAGCAGGATATTTAGAAGTGTGCTTGCTAAATATCAGCAACATCCGACATGAGCGCTACCACATCAAAGTTCAACACAAGAATTCAATCCAAGTGTCTAGCAGGTCACATGTGGCTCTCCTTCCTACCTTCGCCCTTGCCTTCTGCCCCTGGACTCTTCCCAGGTCATTTGTGACCCTGTTTTAACCCACAGAGGCTCAGCATGAAGTTCACACACTGATGCTGAAATGCGAAACCGTTTAATTAAATAAAAATTGTAAATCATTCTCTTATTTTTCTCCTAATGTGATTTCATTAGGTCTGTCCAAGGTTGGTTTACTTTTCTGAAACTGTCTACATTTGCAGAGTTGCCCTTTAACTTTTCTATGGGTTTGAATAGAGAGCTGGTTATTTGTTTGCAGTGTCTGAACATCCAGAAGACAAAGAATATAAATGAAAACTTGAATGAATATCCAGGCCTTCCCTTCCTTTCCAATTACCAGAAAATACAAGTGCCTCTGTGTCTCCTTTATTTGGCATTCATAAATAAAAGCAGATTCTTTTCAAGAGTTGGTGTGAGGTGATAAAATCACCAAGGTATCCCTGACTTAAATCTCAAATGTGTCAGCTTGACAAGCAAAGTACAGTTTCAGAACTCAGTCCCCGTTTGATCATTTCAGCTTTCAAGATCTTTGGTGCTGGAGGTAGTTACAGGAATATTCAGTAGACAGATACAATCATTCCTGTTTATAAAGTTCCTGTAAGAAAAGAGAGCAGACCAAGGTTCCCTGCTGTGGATTGTGGATTGAAATATATTTAGCCAATGAAAACACAAGCCATGGAAAACACCGTGGAGAGGGAGAGCGTGTATCTCTTGGCCAGGAGGTCACCAGGTCTGGAAATACAAGGAGTTAAGAGGAAACTTTGCTCACTGCAGCCTCTGCCAATTAAACCCCCAGGAAAATGCTCTCATCAATCACTTGCTACTTCAGACATGACTTTCTAGCCCCTCATTTCATGTTCATAATCATATTCCTCTTTTCATCATACAAACATCTTTTGGGGACTGTAAATCTAGAGGCATGTTGGGGAGACATAAATAAACCAAGCCCTGCCTTTAAAAAAGAGATCACATATTTTGTGGTGCAGAAAATAATGTCATTTAGCCAGGTCTCTGCTCATAGATCCCCTCCTCAGAGCAGCTTTCCATCACTCTGCCACTTAAAATAGCAACTCCCTGGTGTCCTCTATTTTCTTCTTCTGTGGTTTTTTTTTTTTTCCCCACTGCCCTCATAACTTCCTGGAATTACATTTGTTTATTGTCAGTCTCCTCCAATAGAATGCAAATTCCATGAAGGTAGAGATTTTATCATTTTATCTGTGTTGTAAATGGCTGTATTTTCGGATCCAAGAGAATTTTTGCATACAGGAAGCTCAAGAATGAATGGGTGCATGGGCTGCAGACTGCTCACATGGTGGTTAAAACTTGTCCTCTGAAGTCAGACATCTGGGTTTAAATTTTGTTTACACACATTACCTTGGGAGAATTATTAACTCACCTAAAGTCTCAATTTTCATTTTTGTGTTATATGAAGATAACAATAATACTTAGCTCATGAATTACTTGTGCCTAATGTGTAAGCGTGGGTTTCCCAGGAGGTACAGTGGTAAAGAATCCGCTTGTCAGGGCAGGAGATGCAGGAGACGAGGGTTCAGTCCCTGGGCCAGCAAGATCCCCTGGGGTAGGAAATCATCGCAACCCACTCCAATATTCTTGCCTGGAGAATTCCATGGACAGAGGAGTCTGGCAGGCTACAGTCCATAGGGCCCCAAAGAGTTGGACACGACTGAGCACACCGAAGGAAAAAAGAAAAAGAAAAAATGTGCTAATTAACATTCAATAAATATCAGACATTATTATTATAATAGAGGCACGAACACAACACAAGAAAGCACAAAGTCAGAGAACACTCCAGCTGTGTCTTAAAGGCATGGAGGGTACAACCTCCAGAAGGGACAGCGTAGGAAAAAATACGTGGACATGAAACAATTCGAAGCTTTCAAGGGCAATGCAATGAAGAAGCTGAGATAGTAATATAGAATGCCCCAACTATCCAAAGCTGCCCAAGAACGATGTCACAATCCCGGCTGGCCCAGAGCCTCATAACATGCTTTCGTCAGTCACAGAAAGGAAATCCTATCTTCTCTCTTCAGTGATGGGACTCAGCAATAATTTAATAAAATGAGAACCTCTAGAAGAGCCTTTTCTCTAAGCAAAACCATATGTGTTCCTAAGACTTATGATGAGGAGATGCAAGATGGTAAAGGACAAAGAATATGAGCCTACCCCACTGGCCACAGGCCCTTTAAAGTTGCTCCAACCTCCCCACCCCATGCACCACCAATCTGAAAAATGTGAGTTACAAAGAGTAATGATCACTGAAAGAGTCATCTGGAACTCCCTCTCACCTAGCTTGACCTCCTTGCCCTCTGGCCTGTTTTCAGCTACCTCTGAATTCTTCCTAAGTAATTCAGTCACGATCCCTACCTCTTGTTTCTCTGACCATGCAGTCTTATATGCCACCACTGGAGTTTTGGCTTCTTCTGTTGTAAGGAGGCTTAATCTCTTGGCTCCCAGGATCCTTTACTACATTGGGCAGAAGCATCTTACTGGAAACTCAAGCCTTTGATGCCAGACCTTACCTCCATCCATGAAGTCTGCACCTAAACAACTAGCCCTAGCCATCACCTTTCAACTTCACCTACAATGAAGATTGTAGGGTCAGGAGACATGGGTTCAATTCTAATTATACCTCTTATAATTATACTCCAAGACCAATACGGGATTTCTCTGGTTAAGGATACCTATCAGGCAATGCAAAGGAGACCAAGAGCTGTGACCATTCTCCCACTTGGAGGGCAGAAGAGGTAGGCATCAAGGCTCAGACAGGGGCCCCTGACTGCCTATGCTGGAAGAATGTCCAGGTGGAGCATGGTATCTTGAGGAACTGCAGTGGGAAGCAGGTAAAGACTTCCATAGCGATTGCTACTAGAGGACTGTGACACAGGGTTAAAGAAACACTGGCTGGTTGGGTAGCCTGAAATCACAGGGGCCATACACACAGTACTGCTCAGTACAAGCTGGGTAAGCAGGGGCATGGAGCAGTAGGCAACTCCAGCTTCCTGGTGACCTGAAAGTTCTAGTTGTTTCCTTGTGATACTGGAAGAAGCACAGTAGACCACTAGTTTGAGTCACCATATGACCAAGGAACAAGGAAAGGACTCCTGCACCGGGACAATATTGAAGTTTATTTACTGGAGTGTGTAGCTGATCTAGAGATAAAAATCTTGATTTCCTGCAGCTCATCTGCTTCATCTCTTTTTTTGTGGTTTTTCACTTCTCAAACTCCATTTCCTCATCTATAAAATAGACTCAAAATGTTTTCCATCTGACTGAATTTTAGAAGGATTACAATGACATTCAAGTTAAAGTCTTATAACAGTGTATGGATTATATAAGCACTTGATAAATGTTCACTTTGATTATTAGTTTATAAGATAAAGAGACCAGAAAACCAGAATGCCCTCTGCATGCATGCCTATGTACTCAGGCATGCCCAACTATTTTGAGACCCCCTGGACCATAGCCCACCAGGCTCCTCTGTCCATGGGATTTCCCCAGCAAGCATACTGGAGAGGGTCGCCATTTCCCTCTCCAAGGGATCTTCCCAACCCAAGGACTGAACCCACATCTCCAGCATCTCCTGCATTGGCAGGCAGATTCTTTACAAACTACGCCACCATCGTTAATTAAGATTTAATTAGAAATTATTTTTTGCCAGCTGTTCTAAGTCCTTTATATAGATTTCTTCATTAAATCCTCAAACAACCCTGTGAAATCTGCATTATTATAATCTCCGCTGAGCAGATAGGGAAACTGAGGCACGTCCAATGAGAGCAACTGGTCCCGGGTCACACTATTAGCAAAAGGCAAACTGAGGCATAGCCCAGGCAAACCAGTTTCAAAGCCTGAGTTCTAAAACTCTGCTGCCCCTCTAAGTAAGAGGTGTAGAGCTGCCCTCTGAATGCTAAGCTATGAAATAAACACAGAAATGTACAAAATCTCTCTCCAAGGAGTCAGAATCGCCATCTGGCTAGAGTCAGCCTTTCCTGTAAACTCATTAGAGTTATTAATGTGGTGATCTTAAAAGGGGAGTTGGTCAACCGTGGAACACAGAAAAATGAGGCTCCTGGAGACAAAGACTAGCGGTGTATGTACAACTCCAGCTAGGGGTCAGGGAGCTCTGGTCACCAGACAAAAATATTAAGGCCCATACTCCTACCGAAGACAAAAAGATGCCCTAGTTATCTTAGCTCAGGTATTCTTAAGATCAGCCAGCTCTCTTTGCTCTGATGTTATGCTCACCAAGCAAATGTTTGATTTGTTTGCCTATGGGGGGAAAATGTGTTGCTGTGGGGATTCGAGTACTTTGGGTAACTTTAAAAAAAAAAAAAACACAATATTCTTGCTTAAATATCAGTATTTGCTGTATTTATTTAGTGTACTCTTGCCCTAAAAGTTTTCTCCGCCATCAGTCAACACAAAATAAGTCTTTGAAGTGGGAGGCCAGACGTAGGCAATTATACAGAGAATCCACTAAGGTAAAGGCTGTCACACAAGGGCTCTTACAGTAAGCTGGTCAGCCTTCCCGGGGGAGATGTGTTCATCCCATCGACCACCTTTGCAACGTCATCGTGGCTCAAGGTAGGACAAAGTCAACCACCAGATCATTGCTGCTGAATCCTGGTGGAATCCTAGGGAATTGTAAATCCTTCAGTCTGCCCTCAGATTGGGGCTGGTGAGACTGAGCCTACACATGGGTGCTTCTGGCTTCAAAAATTAGCTGTGGTTGCAGATAGGGAGGAAGAAACTGGAAACAGAAGGACCAGGTTCCTGTTAGCTGTGGCACCAGACAAGTCATGTAACTGCTCTGAGCTTCAGTTTCCTAACAGAAAGCATTTTAGATGAAATGTCTGCTTCACTCACATCTATAAGCACTTCTTATAGAGAGGCAGAATCCATGCAAAATCATTCTGTGAACTGTGTGTAATTACATAAAGCTAAAAAAAAAATGCTAACGTGAACCCTCAATATATGATGTCTCTCATTTACCCAGCACTTACCTCACACCAGGTAATGTTCCAAGCGTTTTCCATGTTAATTTATTTCATCCTCACAATCACCCTGTAGTTAATGCTGTGATGTGTCACCTAAAAAATGCCTGCAGGACAGTCAGGCAACTGAGACACTCATTTCCCAGCTACCACAGCAGTCCTGATGCCTGACCACTCAGAGCCAAGTTGCTCTCAAAAACTTGCTTTCAGGACTTCACTGGTGGTTCAGTGGTTAAGAATCCACCAGCCAATGAAAGGGACATGGGTTCGATCCTTAGTCAAGGAACTTCTTTCATGCCAAGGAGTAACTAAGCCATGCACCACAACTACTGAGTCCGGGGCTCTAGAGCCTGGAAACCCCAACTACTGAGCCCACGTGCTGAAACTACTGAAGCCTTGTTGCCCCGCAACAAGAGAAGTCACCACGATAAGAAGCACGTGCGCCACAATGAAGAGCAGCCCCTTTCGCTGCAACTATAGAAAGCCTGCACAGCCACAAAGGCCAAGCACAGCCAAAAATGAATAAATAAGATTTGAAACAAGAAACTGCCTTCAGCCAAAGGGAACTACCTCACCAACCACCCCTTGACTGGGGGTAACCCACTTTTAATGACTAGTTGCCGTGAGAGGGGACAAAGTCTTAGCCCCTTTGCCTTAATATGAGACCACTCTGAAGGGCCATTTAGTTCCACAGCTCCCCGTGGGAAGGGCTGAGGCCCCAAGGGTACCTGATTCACATATCAACTTCTCACTCAACCCCTTCCTGCTCCGCGCACTCGCTTTCATGTTACTCCTGGGAGCCTTCTTCCCTGCATCATCTTTCACAAATACCTGCCTCAGAGTCTGTTTGAGGGGTCACCAAACTTAAGACAGACCCGGTGAAATATTATTATTATTATTATTATTATTATTATTATTATTATTATTTTAGAGAGATGAAGTAACTTGTTCAAGTTCACACATCCAAGTAGCAGAGCCAAGATTTGAAGCCATGCCATCGAGAAAATGTTCTTACTGCAATATTTGGCCCAGGAATTTCTCTAAGTGAATGGACTGCTTGTGTTTGATGCGTATTTTGATTAATGGTTGGGCTAAAAGCTGAGCCCTAGGAGCTAGACGTGGGTTGTTGCCATAACTTTGAAGGAAGAAAAAAGCTACTCTGAAAAAAATAGTGAGACAAACTTGTAGCTAAGTATTTAGAGATTAACCCAGAATGGAGGAGATGAGAAGGAAAGAGGGTGGAGGGAGAGAGGAGGCAAAATAATTAGGGGGAATGCTGTGGGTTGTGTGATGCGATCCCTCCCCATGACATTGCTCCAGCCAAATATTTTCAGTAAAATCTGCCCAACTCAGGACATGTTTGGTGGAGTATTGCTTTACCAAAGCTGCCGTAGCAAAGTACCACAGCTGACTAGATAAAGAACAGAAATTTATTGTCACGATTCTGGAGGCCAAATGTCTAAAACCAAGATATCAGCAAGGTTGATTCCTTCTGGCTGTGCAGAGAAGATTGCTCCCATGCCTCTTCCTCAGCTTCTGGTGGTCTGCTGGCGATCATTGGAGTTCCTTGGTGTGTAGAAACCTCACCCTGATCTCTGCCTTCATCTTCACAAAGAGTCCTCCCTGTGTCTGCCTCTGCTCCAAATTTCTCCTGTTTAGAAGGACAACAGTTATGCTTGAGTAGAAGCTCACCCCATTCCTTTATGACTTCATCTTCTTTTATAATAACTGCATTTGCAACACCTCTACTTCCAGATAAGGCCACATTCTGAGGTACAGGGGTCAGGATTTTAGCACATGAGTTTTTGCAGTATACAATTTAAGCCATTACTGGTATGGATTGGCTTCCTGGTGGAAACCTGTAAAAAATGTGACTTCTACATCTGGGTTGACATGGAAACCAATAAATCTGATCAATAGGACTGTGAGGAGAAATTCTGAAGTGGCCTAGTGCTTTCTCAATTTGAGGAATTGGGATTAGAGACAAGCCTGCCCACTTCTGATGGACTGGCATGCATGCATGCTAAGTTGCTTCAGTTGTGTCTGACTCTTTGTGACCCCATGGACTGCAGCCCACCAGGCTGCTCTGTCCATGCGATTCTCCAGGGAAGAATACTGGAGTGGGTTGCCATGCCCTCCTCCAGGGGATCTTCCCACCCCAGGGACTGAACCCATGTCTCTTACATCTCCAGCATTGGCAGGTGGGTTCTTTACCACCAGTGCCCCCTGGGAAGCCCAAGGACTGGCAGACCCACCTAAAATCTGATGAAAATATCTGGAATTAAAGTCACTGCAAGGATGACTATCCATTGCCTCTCCACTATGACCCTCAGACTCTACAGAACCAACTCTATCTTTCCAACTCTCCAAAATAATCATCTACTTCTACAAATCTTCAGGCCTATTAGAGGGAGAATTTCTGTTTCTTTTATGTTTTCTGCATGACTAGCACAGGGAAACATCCTACCACAGGCTGATTACTACACGATGTCTTCAAGGGAGGTCATAGTACCTAGACGGCTTGTGAACACATGCGATTTTTGATGATACTGGATTGATATAGACTGATAGGTTGATGGCTAGATTGATATACATCATTTTTCTTAGTCTCTGGTTTAAAGAAAATCTTATAGTACAAAAAATATAGTGTATATATATATATATATATATATATATATATAAGAAATATGGTAGTTTATGAAATAGGAATTTCCTACTTAAATGGTCTGAGCTAAAAATCCAGTTCTATCACTAGTTGCTGTGTGCCTTTGGGCAATTTACTTAATCTTCCTGTACTTCAGTTCCCTTGTTGGTAAAATGAGGATAGCAATATATCTATCTCAATGGGCTGTTGTGAGAACTACGTAAGTAAAACACATAGCGTGTTGGCTCTCACATAGTAAGCTCTCAATAAATGGAGGCTATTATAATGTCACAATAGCCACTCTCCTTCACTCTCTCAAAATGTGGTACTGGAACAGTTACAAGAGATGATAAAATTAAGGATCACACTTAAAATTAAGTAGAAGAGAGGAAATAGCTCTGTGCTGTAAGACTCATAACCACAGTTCGGTTCAGTTCAGTCGCTCAGTCGTGTCCGACTCTTTGTGACCCCATGAATCACAGCACGCCAGGCCTCCCTGCCCATCACCAACTCCTGCAGTTCACTCAGACTCATATCCATCAAGTCCGTGATGCCATCCAGCCAGTCCGTGATGCCATCCAGCCATCTCACCCTCTGCCATCCCCTTCTCCTCCTCCCCTCAATCCCTCCTAGCATCAGAGTCTTTTCCAATGAGTCAACTCTTCGCATGAGGTGCCCAAAGTACTGGAGTTTCAGCTTTAGCATCATTCCTTCCAAAGAAAGCCCAGGGCTGATCTTCAGAATGGACTGGTTGGATCTTCTTGCAGTCTAAGGGACTCTCAAGAGTCTTCTCCAACACCACAGTTCAAAAGCATCAATTCTTCAGTGCTCAGCTTTCTTCACAGTCCAACTCTCACATCCATACATGACCACAGGAAAACCCACAGCCTTGACTAGACAGACTTTTGTTGGCAAAGTAATGTCTCTGCTTTTGAATATGCTATCTAGGTTGGTCATAACTTTTCTTCCAAGGAGTAAGCGTCTTTTAATTTCATGGCTGCAATCACCATCTGCAGTGATTTTGCAGCCCAAAAAAATAAAGTCTGACACTGTTTCCACTGTTTCCCCATCTATTTCCCATGAAGTGATGGGACCAGATGCCATGGTCTTCGTTTTCTGAATGTTGAGCTTTAAGACAACTTTTTCACTCCCCACTTTCACTTTCATCAAGAGGCTTTTTAGTTCCTCTTCACTTTCTGCCATAAGGGTGGTGTCATCTGCATATCTGAGGTTATTGATATTTCTCCCGGCAATCTTGTTTCCAGCTTGTGCTTCTTCCAGCCCAGCATTTCTCATGATGTACTCTGCATAGAAGTTAAATAAGAGGGGAACAATATACAGCCTTGACATACTCCTTTTCCTATGTGGAACCAGTCTGTTGTTCCATGTCCAGTTCTAATTGTTGCTTCCTGACCTGCATAAAGGTTTCTCAAGAGGCAGGTCAGGTGCTCTGGTATTCCCATCTCTTTCAGAATTTTCCACAATTTATTGTGATCCACACAGTCAAAGGCTTTGGCATAGTCAATAAAGCAGAAATTGATATTTTTCTGGAACTCTCTTGCTTTTTCCATGATCCAGCAGATGTTGGCAATTTGATCTCTGGTTCCTCTGCCTTTTCTAAAACCAGCTTGAACATCAGGAAGTTCACGGTTCACGTATTGCTGAAGCCTGACTTAGAGAATTTTGAGCATTACTTTACTAGCATGTGAGATGAGTGCAATTATGTGGTAGTTTGAGCATTATTTAGCATTGCCTTTCTTTGGGATTGGAATGAAAACTGACCTCTTCCAGTCCTCTGGCCACTGCTGAGTTTTCCAAATTTGCTGGCATATTGAATGCAGCACTTTCACAGCATCATCTTTCAGGATTTGAAGTAGCTCAACTGGAATTCCAACACCTCCACTTGCTTTGTTCGTAGTGATGCTTTCTAAGGCCCACTTGACTTCACATTCCAGGACGTCTGGCTTTAGGTGAGTGATCACACCATCGTGATTATCTGTGTCGTGAAGATCTTTTTTGTATAGTTCTTCTGTATATTCTTGCCACTTCTTCTTAATATCTTCTGCTTCTGTTAGGTCCATACCATTTCTGTCCTTTATCGAGCCCATCTTTGCATAATCACAGGTAAAACTTAAATCATTGGTCAGGGACCAGGCGGTAATCACCAGATACTTAGGCCATTATACATATTTCATATAGAAACTGCCAAGCCCAGAATCTACATTATCAGCCAACTCAACTACGTAATCAAAATAAAAATTCATGGCTCAAGCACAGATGATAATAATTTAATTATTTGTTTAGTCTACCAACATCATTAAATAGACAATCTGATGGCTTCCTTAGTAGTTCAGATGGTAAAGCGTCTGCCCCCAGTGCATGTAGACCTGGGTTCGATCCCTGGGTTGGGAAGATCCCCTGGAGAAGTAAATGGCAACCCACTCCATTGCACTTGCCTGAAAAATCCCATGGACAGTGGAGTCTGGTAGGCTACAGTTCGTGGGGTCGGAGTCAGACACAACTGAGCAACTTCACTCACTTTCTGATGGTTTAAGAATATAAATCCCAGGCACCAAGATGCAATTTCAAAGTAATCATTACCTTCCTTGCACTTTAAAAATGTCTGGGGGAGAAAAGAATGCACCTCATAGACAAGAGCCATTACGAAAAAATCTTGTAAAGGGAAGTGAGGTATCGACTTGATAATAAAAGTCAAAGATCTGATATACTCGCCAGGTTTAATTTTTAAAAAAAATAATAAACAAATGGTGAGGTTCTTGTCTTAGTAAGTCTGTCATGAGCTCAGACATTCCTCAGAAACACCACCATTTAGAAGACAAGAGAGGTTCTTCGTCTACCAATAAATATTTCAAGGCATCACTGAAGAATCAATGTGAGATGATTTCCATAAAGGCAATTTGAAAACTATAAAATGTACATATTGTTGTTGCTTAGTCATGTCTGATTCTTTGTGACCCAATGGACTCTAGACCGTCAGGCTCCTCTGTCCATGAGATTCTCCAGGCAAGAATACTGGAGGGGGTTGCCACGCCCTTCGCCAGGGGATCTTCCGGACCCAGGGATCGAACCTACATCTCCTGCATTGACAAGTGGATTCTTTACCGCTGAGCCACCAAGAAAGCCAAAATGTACATATGCTAGTTAGAATTATGACTGCTCAATAATCACTAGACTCTATTATGTGACTTCACTTTCGCTTTTCCCTTTCATGCATTGAAGAAGGAAATGGCAACCCACTCCAGTGTTCTTGCCTGGAGAATCCCGGGGATGGGGGAGCCTGGTGGGCTGCCGTCTATGGGGTTGCACAGAGTCGGACACAACTGAAGTGACAGCATTATATGAAAATGGGCTTCCTAAGTAGCTCAGCTAGTAGAGAATCTGCCTGCATTGCAAGAGACCCCAAATCAATTCCTAGGTCAGAAATTTCCCCTAGAAAAGGGATAGGCTACCCACTTCAGTATCCTTGGGCTTCCCTGGAGGCTCAGAAAATGGGGAAGATCCCCTGGAGAAGGGCATGGCAACCCACTCCAGTATTCTTGCCTGGAGAATCCCCATGGACAGAGGAACCTGGAGGGCTACAGACCATGGGGTCACAAAGAGTCGGACATGACTGACTGACTAAGCACAGCACAGCATGTTATATGAAAACAGAATAAAATAAGTTGAGTAACACATGACTACGTTTAAAGAAACATTGTAGTTTGACTGGTTACCACAAAGATGACAGAAGCTCAAGCTACCATACCCACACAGCAAGAGCAGGATTTGAACATCCCTTTTCTGATGCCTGGTCTTGGCTCTGTCCCTTATGCTTCCTTTAGAAAAGGAATATGCATGTGGGTTACCTTGTGCCTCAGTCTCTCAACAGCATTTCTTGTCATCACTGTGCACATCTTTCTTTTGTCAGTAAAATAAAACATAATTCAAGCTAAGCCCCTCCCTTTTAGTGACAGGCAACTCAAAAATGAAGATATAGTGAAATGCATACCTCTCCTTAATATCTTACCTAATATCTTCCAGGAAGAACTTAAACTAGAACCATTTATCTGAATCAAAGCTCGGTGTCCAGAAGGCCATTACAATATATACCTATGCTGAATAACAGAGCACCCCAAAACTAAGTAGTCATTTTTTTTTCAGTGAGAAAGGAATTTTATTGTGTTAATTCATGACATTGTTGAGAAATTTGTTACAGCATTTACAATAAATCCCTGCTGCTGCTGCTAAGTCGCTTCAGTCGTATCCGACTCTGTGTGACCCCATAGACGGCAGCCCACCAGGCTCCCCCATCTCTGGGATTCTCCAGGCAAGAACACTGGAGTGGGTTGCCATTTCCTTCTCCAATGCATGAAAGTGAAAAGCGAAAGTGAAGTCGCTCAGTCATGCCCAACTCTTAGCGACCCCATGGACTGCAGCCCACCAGGCTCCTCTGTCCATGGGATTTTCCAGGCAAGAGTACTGGAGTGGGGTGCCATTGCCTTCTCCACAATAAATCCCTAATTACGGTTTAATGCTTATACAAAAAAAAATTCCTGATTTACTTCCTCCTCCAAAAAAATTAAAAAAAGGAATTCTGATTACCTATTAGTTACTTAGGTTAAATATCTTGTAGTCATCATCTTAGACTCCTATCTTTCTCAAATCTTACCCCATTTTGCCTATAATCCCTATCAGAACAATCATTAAAATAAATCCAGACTGTAAGCATCTCACCACATCCTCTGATCTGTGCATCAGAGTTAATGCACCTTGTAATAACTGCTGAAAAACTTTTCTAAAACTAAGTAGCTTTGTTGTTGTTGTCACTTAGTCTCTGAGTCATGATCGACTCTGCAACCCCATGGACTGTCGCCTGCCAGGCTTCTCTGTCCATGGGATTTCCCAGACAAAAATACTGGAGTGGTTTTCCGTTTCCTTCTTCAGGGGGTTTTCCTGACACAGGGCTTGAACCTGCATCTCCTGCATTGGCAGGCAGATTCTTTACCACTGAGTCACCAGGGGCACATATTATTGGTGAGAAGTTTATGGCTGATCTGGATAGTTGTCCCAGTCTCAGCTGAGTTCACGGGTACATCTGTGGTCAGCGACGGGTTGAGTGAGAAACTCTGCCTCTCTTGCTAGGGCTTCCACACAAGTCTATGGGATGACTTGCCATGGGCTAGCCTCGACTGGCCTCAGCTAATGTAGTTGGGACAGCTCATCACTCTTGGTGCTGCTTCATCATCCAGCAGGCTATCCCAGGCTTGTTCTTCATGGTGGCAGCAGCCGTCTGAAAGAGGAAATAAATGTGGGCACGTCATCTTGAAGGTTTCCCAAGTGGTACTAGTGGTAAAGTATCTGCCTGCCAATGCAAAAGACACAGGAGATGTGGGTTCAATCCCTGAGTCGGGAAGATCCTCTGGAGAAAGGAATGGCAACACACTCCAGTATTCTTGCTGGAGAATCCCATGGACAGAGGAGCCTGGTGGGTTACGGTCCATAAGGTTGCAGAGAGTCAGACCCGATTGAAGCCACTTAGCACACACTCACCCACAGCCTGTTGAGGCCAGGAGGTAGAAATAGAGCTTTGTTCCTTCGACTGTATTCTATTAGCCAAAAAGCAAGTCACAAAAGCCAACCCCAAATCAGGAAGCAGAGAAAGAAATTCCACTTTTGGATACATTCAGCTGGAAAATCACACAACAAACAGAATGCACGGGGAGAGTTGAATGGCCATCTCTGCAAGCATTCTACTGTAGCCAGTGATATGTTTTCAGTATATCAAAGAGGACGGGGGCCTAGCATATTAACACACATATTAGACATTTGCATTGATCAGTTTGCAGGATAGAAATCTCTCAGTTCATCAGGCAAGGGATTTGGTCATAAAATATAATTTACTCATCTTTGTATTCCCAACACTTTGCATCTCATCAGGCAGATTGTAGGCATTCCACAAAAGTTATTAATAATGATAAACGATCTCTCTTGGTAAATGTCACACTGCACCTGAAAAAAATGACACTTATTTTCAAATATCTTTTGATATTGATTTCTAACATAATTCCACCGTGATAAGAGAACAGACTCTGTATGCTTTCAATACCTTTAGATCATGCAATTTTTCACTTTGTTTTATGTCCCTGGATGTATTCTAGTGTCTCCTGGTTTATAACCTATGGGAACTAGGTTAGAATTTGTATCCTGGTGTTGTGTGAAAATCGTGTAAATCTTAACTATGTTGAGTTGATTCATAGTGCTTTTCAGGTCTACTATATCCTTCTACTCTTCTGTCTACTCATTCTATTAAATTTTGAGAGTTTGATATTGAAACTGCAACTAAAAATATTAATTTATCTATTGAAAATAATTGTAAGATAAAGTGGAACATAACTTTGTTCTGCAAAAAAATTAAAAATTGAGAAAAAAGAATATAAATACATTTGAATAAACCAAGGGTAAATACAAGACAACAGAAATGATCATGGAAAATTAGTCTATTAGAAATTAGGAGTCAGCTGAATCATAATTCAGCTATGCCAGATTACCTGTGCAACTCTGGAGGGAAATAATTCAGCCTCCCTGGGATTTCTAGAGACAGACTGGCCATTCTCTAAATTATTCTTTCCTTCCTTCCCTTCTTGCTTCCTTCTTTTCTTTCTTCCTTCCCCTCTTTCTTCCTTTCATTTTAAAATATTAAGTCTGTAAGAACCTTAGAAATTATGTAGATGCAACCCACTGATTATATAGAAACTAATGAATCAATTGGCTTAAAAATACAGGTGGTTGGCATCAGAAACTAGAGCTCTGAGTTCCTGACTCCCAGCTCATCTTCCGCTCGCGTTATTCCAGTACCTTGCCACTCAGAGTGCTTCCATGAGCCAACAGCATCAGCATATGGGAGTTTGATAGAAATGCAGAATCTCAGACCCTCTCCCAGTCTTCCTGAATTGGAATCTCGATTTTAACAAGATCCCCAGGTAATTCGTACATGTGTTCAAGCTGGAGATGCTCTAGGCTTCCTAATAAATGTTTAATGGCTAAAAAAACTGAAGTGTCTAGGTAGAAGCCTGTTCCTTTGGATACATTAACACAGACACCATATTTTTGCACACCTCTCACTAGTTTACTTAACAAATGCCTCCTGAGAGTCTGTCTGAAGTGTTGTATGAATTTGTTCAAGAGAAAGTTTTGCCCTTCTAGAGTTTACTAGTCCCAAGGGAGACAGGCCCCTTCCCCCTGTCCCACATCTTCCTTCCTTCCTCTGCGCCCTCTCTTTGCTCTTTACCTTCCCAACCTTCTCCCACTTCTCATTTTTAATGAATCCACCACCGAGATCTAATTTCTGAAGTTGTTGGTTTAAGAGCAAAGCACTTTATTCATTTGAAATTCCAATTTCAGAATAGTGATTTAAAATGTTGGAAAATTTTTATGTGGCTCATTTCCAAGTGGCTTACATTATAATATCAGCATGACCCTAAAACTGTGTATGAAAATGACTGAAGTACTCTGAACATTTCGGGAGGAAATTCTGTATAAACATGGTACAGGTTAATCATACACATTAGTTATTGCTTTTGTCTTTTTCTAATGCAGTCTTTTTCTCAAAGAAGATGAAAGTCTGGGAAGCTGAGATCTTATCACAAAAATACAAAAAGATTGTATTTTTTTCCCTCAAATATTTTAATCCAGCATATCATTGAGATGCAAAGGAAAATTTTTCAATATCAACAGATTAATTTCATTCAAGAGCTTAGTGTGAAACAGAGACAATTAAACAGAAATCCAGTAAATTAACTATTTTCCGGTGAGTAATATGTAAGATGGTGTAGTATGTAAGATGGTGTCTTTATGTTAGATAACTGGATCACAGGTAATACTTGTATGATGATATTCAATCCCTTTGAGGCTTATATGCCTGGCATTTTAAGTTCCGGTGATTAAAAATACTGTACTTCTTTCTCTGTGTGTCTTTTCTTTTCAATACTCCCTCATAGTCCTGAAAAGCCCTGAGCTCATTTTATCCTTTCCTTTCCTTGTCTGCTCCCTCTTCAAAGATATTCCATGATGATTTTGCTTTTCAAAATCAAGACTGCTTGAACTTGAGCTGAGAGTAATGAAATTTCAATCTTTCACACAATGGCAGCTACATCTTCTTTCTGCTCTCATGGTGTTGTCAGAATAGCAACTGCCCGGCGTGAACAATAGGACTACTTTCAGCTATAAGGGGTTGGCCGTTGCTGAACAGCAGTGCATAGAAATAATCCTTGGCAATCCCATGGGTGACATTTCTCCTTCCTTATCGCCCATGCTGCATGCATCCAGAACTTGATAAGACACCCAGGAAGAAGATAATGGCTGCTATCAAGCTGTCTAGGTGGAAATAATAATAATAATCTGTTTATGGAAAAGCAGCTGTCCTATTGTTTCAGATTTCATGAAATCTCAGAGTCAGATCCTCTCTCCCATGCCAGCCCCATTCCTGGTCCCCATGCCAATCCAATCACTTTGGAGCTTTAATGATGGGCATTTTGTTTCACGATCTTTTGATACAATAGACAAGAATGCATGTAAATATCCCATAATCATATTCAGTCACAGAACATAGTTAAAGACTAGAGAAGAAGCATTTTATGGGAAGATTTGGAGGCTGGGAGGACTTGGCAATAAATATGAGACAGCCCAGTATCCCTTTTAAAATATCCGGGAAAAAAAAAAAAAAAACTGAGTAGTCCAGTGACCATTCCAGCCGGAAATCTTAACACTTGCAAACTGCAAAGTCTCAGCTTCTCAGAGTGAAACCCCAAAGAACTGTGATATTGTGATTGCCAACCATGTGGGCTCCATCCATGTTGATTGTTTTTATATGTCCTAAACAGAACAGCCTAAGGCTCAGAAGCATCCTGGCTGAAACACCATTGTCCTCCTTTTCTTTGAGAGGGATTGCTCCCTTGGCTGGGACTGAATAGGTGATCACTTTATTTCCCAGTGTCCAGCTAGACTCTTGCCTTTAACACAGTCATCTTCACATAGGGTTATCTGTGGATGCTATTTTTGTTCTTTATCCATCCCCATGTCTCTGGTGAAAGAGTCAGGCAACCATGCCCTTCAGGGTCAATAAATAGAGAAGCAACCTTGAAGAATCTCCCACTGCTACTGCCACTATTTTGTGCATAGACTCACTCTATGTAAGTCACGTCTCTTTGGCTCTGGTAAGTCCAGTCTCTTTCTACACAGGCTTCCCACATGGCTCAGTGGTAAAAAATCCACCTGCAAATTCAGGAGACGCAGGTTCAATCTCTGGGGAGGAAAGATTCCCTGGAGTAGAAAATGGCAACCCACTCTAGTATTCTTGCCTGGAAAATTCCATGACAGTGGAGCCAGGTGGGCTGCAGTCCCTGGAGTCGCAAAGAGTTGGACATGACTGAGCAACTGAGCATGCTTCCTACACAACAAAGCACACCCTACCGGATCTCTCTCTCTCTCTCATATCCCACTCCATAAAGGAGTAACTCAAATACTACTTTCTCTCTGGGGCCTCACTCTAACCCTCTCCCTCCTTCTTCAGCAGACTCAGTTAATCATGTATATAGCTGTGCACATTGCTGTAAGATACCCTTTTCCATTCTATATCACATGGCTTTCTCTATTTTCTTGGAATGTGAATTCCAAGAAATTGAGTAAAATGCCTTTTTATATTTGCATTCATTTTTAGGAAGGCAGCTTAGGCAAATGAATGGGGAAATGGTTTTACATCAGGTAGGTGTGGATGTGAATCCTAGCTCTGTTATCACTCAGCCATGTGTCCTTGACTTTTCTGAACTCATTTTACTAAAATGTCAGATGGGGCCGTTTCATAAAGTTGTTGCTAAAGAATTAAGTGAATTAAAGTACATGTATGTAAGATGTTTAACATAATACCAACAGGCAATAAGCTCGAGATAAATGGTAGCTATTATTATGAGTGCAATTAACTTAGTATCCCCAGTCATCCCCCCATAGTAGACTATCAATAAATATTTATTAAAGAGTAAAGGAGCAGATGAAACACGCACATATACGCAGAACGTACACGAAACCATCATCCACCTACTATAAATTGCATTGTTCTCTGCTTGTCTGAGCTCTCAAAATGGGATGTTGACCTGTCGGGTATGTGACAAGGGAAAGAAAGGGAGCGCAAAAGAGTTTGCAGGAATTCTCTTTTCTAGCAGCTTTACTGTAAATGGTGACCTCAAGGAATCCGCATATTTTTCTCTGAAAGTGCTGAATTGGCCCTTGTGACATCCAGCTGAAAACACAGGTGAAGCAGGTGGTAAGAGCACCTTGCCTCTGCAAAGGGAAACGCACAGGAGATCAAACCGGTGTCCACTTGCTAGAATGAGTCATGGCAGAATTTAAGAAACACGGAGGTGCAGCCTTGAGCTTGTACTTCCTTCTCGCAATAGTCCTTTTTTGCACAAGTCATTATAAATCGCCTGGTCTCACACCTAGTGACTGTAAAATCCTGGAAGCGTCTGGATGCAGACTTGTCATTTCCCTCCTAAGACACCAAAGGGGTTAATGTCTGGCCAGAAATCAAAGTCTGGCAGCTTCCACCCCACACATAATGGGCATTGTTGTTCCTGAGAGTGTGTCTGTTTTTTCTGGCAGACTTTACCATTTGGAACCGATTCTAAAAGAGAAAAAGGAAAAGTCAGTCTGCCTTTTTTTAAGTGCACATGCAACAAAGCATAGGGCTGGTCACAGAACTGTTGTTTCGCTAGATTTCCAGGAAAGTTGTGAGCCTACTACTGCTCAGAGAAGATTAATTGTCAACTTAAAATTCATTTACCTCAAAAGGAATTCCTTTGTATATGTGCAGGAGTCACACATAATATCCTGAGGTGGTCTCCTTGTCTCAGATATGAAGCAACACATTACGACTATATTAGCAGGTGAGTGAACTGTGGCTGCCCCTGCATCTGCATAAGAAACCCATTTGCATGACGTTATTAATGGGCTCACTCATCAACCTTTCCAGGTCAGTTGCAATCCCAGAAACCGTTCTTCACTCCCACCTGATGGGCCCCCAGATGTTCTCATGTAAAACCACGTGAATGTGTCTTACAAAGTTATCAATACAACAAAATCCCCCTACAAAACACCAAACTCTCTCCCGGTGGGAAAGGCCAAGGATTTTTTTTTTTTTTTTAAATTTCCAATCTGTCATAAACCAAGGCTTTTATATATACCAAAAACCACACATCAGATTGTTATAGATGTTTCTAAAGACTGTTCGTTTCTGGGGAAAGTTTTCAATTAGCGATAACCACGCTTAGAATAAACCTCCTTGGTTATGATACTGCTACTGTGCAAAAGCTGCTTTTAGCTTCTGCACTCTGCTTCTCACAGATCAGTAACAGATGGTTTGTGAATCACACTGGCCCCTGGACCACACTTTGCTGGACTGTGGGCTTTGTTATATTGCTGACAGACCATCTTTTAGATAAAAGGTCACCAACTTGTTATGTAAAGGGCCAGAAAGTAAAATTGTAGGCTTTGAAGCCTGCACAGACTCCCTAACTCCTCAATTCTGCTGTTATAGTGAGTGGGGGCAGCCACGGACAAAAGAAAATGAATGGGCATGGCAGTATTCCAAGAAAACTGTATTCACAAAAGCCAGTCACAGGCTGGGTTTGGCCCACTTGCTGTAGTCTGCCAACCCCTGAATGATGACGATGATAGCATACATTTACTAGGCAACTCTTAGGTGTCAACCTTTTTCTATCTTCCCACCATAGCCATGAATTATGTAACATTGTTTTAATTTTACAAACAATGAAACTGTGGTATTAATAAATGAAGAAATTATTTCAGCTTATTCTGAAAATAGGTGGCTGTTTCAGGATCCAAATCACAGTCCCTAGGCTCATACTATATACCACATATGCACAATGAGCGGGATGTCTTTTTCACTATGGATGGAAAACTTGAAATATCAGTGTCATCTTGGTCATCTTTTTCCCTTTTTTCATCTCCCTACCCACAATCCACCTCAAACAGTAACAAGGTCTTGGAATTCCCTGGTGATACAGTGGATCAGAATACACCTTCAAATGCAGGGGACATGGGTTCAATCCCTGGTCTTGGAAGATTGCACATGCTGTGGAGTGACTAAGCCCAGGTGCCAAAGCCAAGTACTAAAGCCCATGCACCTACAGCCTGTGCTTGGCAACAAGAGAAGCTACCACAATGAGAAGCCCAAGGAACACAAGGAAAAGCATCCTGATAGCCACAACTAGAAAAAGCCCATGCATAGCAACCAAGACCCAGCACAGACAAACATAAATAAATAAGTAAATAAAAGTAAAAGTCCATTAAGTCAAAGCTATGATTTTTCCAATGGTCATGTCCAAATGTGAGAGTTGGACCATGAAGAAGGCTGAGCACCAAAGAATTAATGCTTTCAAACTATGATGCTGGAGAAAACTCTTGAGAGTCTCTTGGACTGCAAGGAGATCAAACCAGTCAACCCTAAAGGAAATCAACCCTGAATATTCACTGAAGGACTGATGCTGAAGCTCCAATACTCAGGCCACCTGATGCAAAGAGCCAACTTACTGGAAGAGACCTTGATGCTGGGAGAGATTGAGGGCAGGAGGAGAAGGGGGCGATAGAGGATGAGATGGTTGGATGGCATCATTGACTCAAAGGACATGAATGTGAGCAAACACCAGGAGATAGGGAGGGACAGGGAAGCCCGGCGTGCTGCAGTCTGTGGTGTCACAAAAGACTGGACATGATTTAGCAACTGAACAACAGCAACAACCAATGTCTTAGTGTTCAATCACCCTGTAGAGTCCCTACAGCATCAGGGCCAGGCCTGGACAGTCTCCACGCTCACTGAAACACTTAAGTACTCACCAAATATATGTTGAGAGTTTCCTCTGTGCCAGACACCATTCTCAATAATGGGGCCATAAGAGTGAATGAAATATACAAGTCCCTACCCTTTACATTCTAGTAAGGGGTTATTGTTGTTGTTCAGTCACTCAGGCAATAAACATGTAAAGAAATATATATCATGTAGGGATATCATGTAAGGAAGTCAGGCTTGGAAGAAAAATAAAGCAAAATAAGAGGACAGAGAGTATCTAACTCTTGTATCTTTTCTTTACCAACTAAGATATGTAAACTCCAAAGAGATCTATAATTTCAAGTACACCTACTAGATGTAAACACATTATACTTACAGGATTTTGTCACATATTTTTATCAGCTATTTTCCCCATAGTTGTGTGGGAAAGGACACCAAGGAAGAAATGAGTATATTCATTCATACTGCAAATATTTATTAAATGCCTACTTTGTGTAATGTTTTTAGAACAAAGAATCCAACAATGAGCAAAATACACAGATTCTTGTGATCATGGGTTTCCGTTATGGCCAGAGGAGTCAGAGAATAAACAAAAATAAAATAAACATATGTTAGAAGGCCCTGAATAAGTACAATGGAGAGAAGAAACCGCAGAGAAGGAGACAAGGAAGGCCTGGGGGCAGGGGCCAGGGTGTCATTTTAAGTAGCAAGCAACTGTCCCTTGATCAGGTAGAATGCCACAAAAACAAAACCTATGCCAATAGCAAGCCTTAGATTTTAGCTCGCCCATTATTATAGTCAGAGTGTCATCAATTCAAAGAAAACACAGGATGTTTTGTGTTGAGCGTTCTATTTAAGTCCATAGAAAGAAATGTTATTCTTTCAAACTCATTTTTGCCCTTCCCTTTCCCTTGCTTCAGAGAAAAATGAGCAGTTGGCAGCCCAAACAATGTAGGGATGGGAAAGGGGAAAGGAAGGAAAAACTAAGGGCCAGCATTCACGCCGGCTGACTGTTTTAACAAGGATGTAGCTGTGACCCAGCCCTCCTGGGTCCCCAGACAGCCTTGTTAAGGAACCCACAGAAACAGAGCTGGCAGACACCAGGCATTTTCCATTAAGCGTGGCATGCACTTTTTTCAAGACGTAACGAGATGTTAATATAGATTTGAATTTTAATCAGATCCAACTTGGGAACAGAGTGCTTCTCTATAAATGTGAAATACTTCTAGGCTTTTAGGAAAATGTCATCCATATAAAGGCTAACTACTGTTTTACATATAAAACTGCCATTCTTCATTGATTTTTCAGGAAAGAGAAAAATATGATAATAAAATGAAACATCACCACAAAGACTTCGTACTTTCTTGTGAACATTGTTTCCAAGGATATATTTTTTTTTCAGAATTCTTACATACTAAGAAGAATGCTTTTAGGCTTAAGGCAAAAGTTAGGGAATTTCAGCTTATAAATTATGAAAACAGACATAACAAATCTATTTCTTAATAGCATTAACTTAAGGAGGGTACGCAACCAGTAAGAGTGGATTCTAATCCCCATATAACTTTTTCTAAAATCGGCATCTTAAACTAAACTTTTCCCCTTTTTACTCTTTTTATTTTCCTCTATTTTTCCCCATAATCTTTCATGGATATGTACAATTTAAAAAAATCCCTTTTGGAAAATAATTGTTGTATAATACATACATTACACTTAGTTGATCACCCATCAGTTTGTTCTGATCAAATTCATAATTACCAAGTGTCTTTGTAAACCTCAGAACAAAGTCCTTTGGGATGTGATGTGGCAGGCTAGGTCCTGGGAGTCACTATTACCTCTCTTAGATAAATCAAGCTTTTTCCACCTGACAAGTCTATCCCACAATCCACATCCACAATCAAACAAGGAATAGGAATTGCCCACTCCCAATCCACTTCCTACCCACCCCCTTGAGATTTCTCTTAAGACCACTAAAAATCAACAAGACAATGTCAGAGTCAACAGCTGGTAGAAATCAGGAGACTGGGGACAAGAATTCCCTAAGCCCCCAGAACTGAAGTCTGACATTCATATCCCATAGAGAAAGGAGAGACAAGTTCCATTGAATGCTCGTGTTCAGAGGCTGGGCTTTCTTGCAAGCTTGATATTTTCCATCTGTGCATATATTTGGATGTCTAAACATGTGTTTATAACATACAATCCTATTATTAAACATCTAGAGAAATGAGACAAATGCATTGGAGGGAGGGGTGTTTATTTACTCTATTAAAGGATTTTCACATGAAATTATAAATCCCTATTGCATTCTTTGCAAAGCAAATTGCCTGAAACTCTGAGGTGCCAGATTTCTTTTCCTAAACCAAGACAGAACACACAGACTGAGAACATAAACCAAGACAACTATGGCAAAGGGGAAGAGGAGTGTACATAGACAGGTGTTCTGAGAAGTCCCTCTAAAAATGACCAGCCCCAAATATCCTGAATAGATTTCATTTTTCCCTGTAGCTCAAATGGTAAAGAATCTGCCTGCAATGCAGGAGACCAGGGTTCAATCCCTGCGTTGGGAAGAATTTCTGGAGAAGGGAATGGCAATCCACTCTAGTATTCTTGCCTGGAGAATTCCACAGACACAGAAGATTGGTGGGCTACGGTCCATGGGGTCACAAAGAGTCAGACATGACTGAGTGACTAATACACACACACACACACAGAAATTAAACATATCCATTTGTAAAATCACATATATCATCTATAGGAAGATCCACCCCGGTAGTAAATTTGAGTATTTGTATCCTTGAAAGAGAAGATGGATCTGTGGATTTCAGATTTGGCATCCATCAGAAGCACTTGGAGTGGTCTTCAACTTGTGCCATCTGAGCCCACAGCTGAAAACTTTGATTCAGTGAATCTAAAGGGATCCAGATTCAATCCAGAACAAGTCGTTCCCATGGATCCATCCGCCAGGCTACTTGGCTCTTTAAAATAACGTTTTTGGTTCATATCATATATTAGGTTTAAAATTAAAAGGGAAATTGGTATTCTTCTGTTGAAACCTTCTCTCATAACAAACCTTGGCCTTATTTTGAAATACCTTACCCGTTCTCCATATTTCTAATATTGCGATTTTTTTTTTTTTTTTTTGGTTCCCCAACAAGGAATGGAACCACGCCCACTGTGGTGGGAGTGCAGTTCAGTTCAGTCGCTCAGTCCTGTCCGACTCTTTGCGACCCCATGAATCGCAGCACACCAGGCCTCCCTGTCCATCACCAACTCCCGGAGTTCACTCAGACTCACGTCCAGCGACTCAGTCATGCCATCCAGCCATCTCATCTTCAGTTGTCCCCTTCTCCTCCTGCGACCAATCCCTCCTAGCATCAAAGTCTTTTTCAATGAATCAACACTTCACATGAGGTGGCCAAAATACTGGAGTTTCAGCTTTAGCATCATTCCTTCCAAAGAAATCCCAGGACTGATCTCCTTCAGAATGGACTGGTTGGATCTCTTTGCAGTCCAAGGGACTCTCAAGAGTCTTCTCCAACACCACAGTTCAAAAGCATCAATTTTTCGGCGCTCAGCCTTCTTCACAGTCCAACTCTCACATCCATACATGACCACTGGAAAAACCATAGCCTTGACTAGACGGACCTTAGTCGGCAAAGTAATGTCTCTGCTTTTGAATATGCTGTCTAAGTTGGTCACAACTTTTCTTCCAAGGAGTAAGCGTCTTTTAATTTCATGGCTGCAATCACCATCTGCAGTGATTTTGCAGCCCAAAAAAATAAAGTCTGACACTGTTTCCACTGTTTCCCCATCTATTTCCCATGAAGTGATGGGACCAGATGCCATGATCTTCGTTTTCTGAATGTTGAACTTTAAGCCAACTTTTTCACTCTCCACTTTCACTTTCATCAAGAGGCTTTTTTAGTTCCTCTTCACTTTCTGCCATAAGGGTGGTGTCATCTGCATATCTGAGGTTATTGATATTTCTCCCAGCAACCTTGATTCCAGCTTGTGTTTCTTCCAGTCCAGCCTTTTTCATGATATACTCTGCATAGAAGTTAAATAAGAGGGGAACAATATACAGCCTTGACGTACTCCTTTTCCTATTTGGAACCAGTCTGTTGTTCCATGTCCAGTTCTAACTGTTGCTTCCTGACCTGCATACAGATTTCTCAAGAGGCAGGTCAGGTGGTCTGGTATTCATCTCTCTTTCAGAATATTCCACAATTTGTTGTGATCCACACAGTCAAAGGCTTTGGCATAGTCAATAAAACAGAAATAGATGTTTTTCTGGAACTCTCTTGCTTGTTCCATGATCTAGCAGATGTTGGCAATTTGATCTCTGGTTCCTCTGTGTTTTCTAAAACCAGCTTGAACATCAGGAAGTTCACGGTTCACGTATTGCTGAAGCCTGGCTTGGAGAATTTTGAGCATTACTTTACTAGCGTGTGAGATGAGTGCAATTGTGCGGTAGTTTGAGCATTTTTTGGCATTGCCTTCTTTGGGATTGGAATGAAAACTGACCTCTTCCAGTCCTCTGGCCACTGCTGAGTTTTCCAAATTTGCTGGCATATTGAGTGCAACACTTTCATAGCATCATCTTTCAGGATTTGAAATAGCTCAACTAGAATGCCATCACCTCCACTAGCTTTGTTTGTAGTGATGCTTTCTAAGGCCCACTTGACTTCATATTCCAGAATGTCTGGCTCTAGGTGAGTGATCACACCATCATGATTATCCGGGTCATGAAGATCTTTTTTGAACAGTTCTTCTGTGTATTCTTGCCACCTCTTCTTAATATCTTCTGCTTCTGTTAGGTCCATACCATTTCTTTTATCGAGCCCATCTTTGCATGAAATATTCCCTTGGTATCTCTAATTTTCTTGAAGAGATCTCTAGTCTTTCCCATTCTGTTCTTTTCCTCTATTTTTTTGCATTGATCACTGAAGAAAGCTTTCTTATCTCTTCTTGCTATTCTTTGGAACTCTGCATTCAGATGCTTATATCTTTCCTTTTCTCCTTTGCTTTTCACCTCTCTTCTTTTCACAGCTATTTGTAAGGCCGCCTCAGACAGCCATTTTGCTTTTTTTGCATTTCTTTTCCATGGGGAAGGTCTTGATCCCTGCCTCCTGTACAATGTCACGAGCCTCATTCCATAGTTCATCAGGCACTCTATCTATCAGATCTAGGCCCTTAAATCTATTTCTCATTTACACTGTATAATCCTAAGGGATTTGATTTAGGCCATACCTGAGTGGTCTAGTGGTTTTCCCTACTTTCTTCTATTTAAGTCTGAATTTGGTAATAAGGAGTTCATGATCTGAGCCACAGTCAACTCCTGGTCTGGTTTTTGTTGACTGTATAGAGCTTCTCCATCTTTGGCTGCAAAGAATATAATCAATCTGATTTCGGTGTTGACCATCTGGTGATGTCCATGCGTAGAGTCTTCTCTTGTGTTGTTGGGAGAGTGTGTTTGCTATGACCAGTGAATTTTCTTGGCAAAACTCTGTTAGTCTTTGCCCTGCTTCATTCCGCGTTCCAAGGCCAAATTTGCCTGTTACTCCAGGTGTTTCTTGACTTCCTATTTTTGCATTCCAGTCCCCTATAATGAAAAGGATGTCTTTTGGGGGTGTTAGTTCTAAAAGTTCTTGTAGGTCTTCATAGAACCATTCAACTTCAGCTTCTTCAGCATTACTGGTTGGGGCATAGACTTGGATTACCGTGATATTGAATGGTTTTCCTTGGAGATGAACAGAGATCATTCTATCTTTTTTGAGATTGCATCCAAGTATGCATTTCTGACTCTTTTGTTGACCATGATGGCTACTCCATTTCTTCTGAGGGATTCCTGCCCACAGTAGTAGATATAACGGTCATCTGAGTTAAATTCACCCATTCCAGTCCATTTTAGTTCGCTGATTCCTAGAATGTCGACGTTCGCCCTTGCCATCTTTTGTTTGACCACTTCCAATTTGCCTTGATTAATGGACCTGACATTCCAGGTTCCTATGCAATATTGCTCTTTACAGCATCGGATCTTGCTTCTATCACCAGTCACATCCACAACTGGGTATTGTTTTTGCTTTGGCTCCATCCCTCCATTCTTTCTGGAGTTATTTCTTCATTGATCTCCAGTAGCATGTTGGGCACCTACTGACCTGGGGAGTTCCCCTTTCAGTATCCTATCATTTTGCCTTTTCATACTGTTCATGGGGTTCTCAAGGCAAGAATACTGAAGTGGTTTGCCATTCCCTTCTCCACTGGACTACATTCTGTCAGACCTCTCCACCATGTCCCGCCCTTCTTGGGTTGCCCCACGGGCATGTCTTAGTTTCATTGAGTTAGGCAAGGCTGTGGTCCTAGCGGGCACAGGAGGGCCTAGAGGAGCTATCCCATGTTGAAGGTCAGGAAGGGCGGCAGTGAGGAGATACCCATTCGTCCAAGGTAATGAGCAGCAGCTGTGCTTTGCCGGAGCAGCCGTGAAGAGATACCCCACACTCAAGGTAAGAGAAACCCAAGTAAGATGGTAGGTGTTGCAAGAGGGCATCAGAGGGCAGACACACTGAAACCATACTCACAGAAAACTAGTCAATCTAATCACACTAAGGAGTGTAGAGTCTTAACCTAACCTTGGACTCCCAGGGAAGTCCCTGCAATTCTGACACAGAATTTCCCTGGTGAAGATCAAGAGATACCTCTAAGAAAAAAAAGAAAATGAAAACCATTATCTGTTCTTAACGCTCATTAACAAATGATTCCTGTGCACTGTCAGTCAGCTGGACCTAACATAAGCATGGGTGGCTTAAGCAACAGTCATTCATTTCTCACAGTTCTGGAGGCTGGGCAGTTCAAGATCAAGCCACCAGCTCATGTGGTTCCTGGACTCTCTTCCTGGCTTGCAGATAGCTGCCCTCTCGCTATGTCCTTACCTGGCAGAGAGGGAGAGAGAGAGAGGGAAGGAGAGAAAGAGATAGAGCCCGGGAGGAGAGTGAAGCAGCAGGGGTAGAGAGAACTCTGGTATCTCTTCCTCTTCTTATAAAGTCACTAATCCTATCACGGGGGCCCCAACCTCATGACTGCTTCTAGACCTATCACTTCCCAAAGGCTTCCCCTCCTCACCTCTAACTATCAGAACACCGGGGGTTAGGACTTTAACATGTGAATTTTGGAGGCGCACAGACATTCAGTCCCTAGCATACACAAGGATAAACTTTATGCTCCTGAGGAGAGGCTGTGAGCATCAGTCTCCACATCGATTGTCAGTCTTTGCTCCCTTCAAATGAGTTCTTTGAGGTGAGAAAGTTAACATACTTGAGAGAATGTAAATCAATCTTATATTCCCCCCTAAAAGAGATGCTGGTATTCGGTTTTTACTACATTGACAGTCAAACATTTGTGGAAACATAACAATAACAAAGAATGAAATTCAAGAATCTAGTTGTTTACTTGGTGGTGATTGCTTGGCTGGTGGCATTGACTGTTCAAAATGAAGTAGTAAAGAGCAACTGTAGTTATCTAAGTGAAAGTGAAGTCGCTCAGTCGTGTCTGACTCTTTGCGATCCCATGGACACCAGGCCCTTCTGTCCATGGGATTTTCTAGGCAAGAAAGAGTACTGGAGTGGGTTGCCATTTCCTTCTCCAGGGAACTTCCCGACCCAGGAATCAAACCCAGGTCTCCCACATTGTAGACAGATGCTTTACCGTCTGAGCCACCAGTTATCTAACCACCTTTTAATTCTTTAATTCTATCCATAAATTATCCATCCCTACTTCATAAAACTGTCTTTCCTGTTTCATTTTCTTCTCTTACGTCAGACACTCTATACTGCTGATTTTATAAAAGTGTTATACAGGCTGATAAACTTGAGAAGTACTTCTACTTAGATATGCCAGAGACAGAACTGTTTTCTCCTCTTCTTATATTTCTATTAGCTGGTACTTAAAGAGGCTGGGGAAAGAGGGTTTATTCTATCATTTTATCATCTGCTTGCTCCCCTCCAGTCATCACTGGAAAGATTCTGAACACAGACATGCTATCAGATCTGTACTCCTGGAAATGAGGAGTCTGTGCAGTGAATAGCAGTTACATTCTAATTATATTAATTCAGACTGCAATTTCTTTGAAATATAAAGGACCTGCTGTCAGGGTGGTGTGGACAATGGAGGCTGAACATGTCAATGACATGACAAATTCCTCGAACAGAGTGCCAGATGTATTGTTGCCTGGGATTCTTTTCTGAGAACAAATTCAGCAAGCACTATCAGTGTCAACTCTGGAGCAAGGAGCTGGTTCATTTGTTATCTTTCCAAGTTGCAGGTACATCTGCCAGAAGAGTCTGCCAACAGATGAACTGGTAATTAAAATCATTTCCGTGGTTGGAGGAGTGATTCCAAAATTGTTCCTCTTTGCTTTCTTTCTTTTCCTGTGCAAGATAAAACTCTGGTGAATACTGATATCGATTTGCCTTGGACAACACTGGAATTGTGTGGTTCACTAGGCTCTCACTGCTCACTTTAATGCTTCAGCGTCTTTACTGGGACTCCCTGTTAAGGTTTTTTAACAGATTTTTCAGGTTCTGTTCTTTGCTAATATCATATCCTCCTTTGTTTTATGAAAGTTCTTCACAGATGTTTGCAAAACCTAATATGGGTCAAATACATCTAATTGCTCAATTGACAGAAAAGGTATATTGTATCTCCTCTCTATGCCAGATATGTGCTAGGATAAATAATGAGTAATGGTGATAGATTTTAAAAATATTAAAGCTGATAATAAATTGCATAATATAAGACAGACGCTTTTTGGTACCTGCCTGTAGTAGCTATTCAACAAGCATCGGTTTCTACTATTCTTCTCTTCTGTGTCAAGAAAGAGACACTACTTTGTAAATATTCACATATTTACACATCATTGTCAACATCACTATGACAACAAAACCAACTAGCATTTACTTTATCCTTACATGTCTGTGCTATTTTATTCATATTTCACTGGCAAGGAAACCGAGCCACAGAGAAGTGACAGTGGGTGAGTTGACACAACTAGGAAGGACCAGAACTAGAGATTTGACCCAAGTGCTGAATATCAAGGCTTTGAGCTTAACCACCTCACTGCAATGTCACATGACCCTATGTAAATAAGTTAACTGCAACAATTTCCCCCAACTATGCAGTAGCCTATTAATTAATCAGCTTATATTTTTTACAATGTATTTACTTTTGATTGCACTGGGTTTCCACTGCTGTATTGGACTTTCTCTTGGCGCAGAGCATGCGCTCTAGGTGTGTGAGCTTAGCGGATGCAGCTCATGGGCCCTAGAGCTCCCAGGCTTCAGCAGTTGCAGTACATGAGCTTAGTTGCTCTGCAGCATGTGGAATCTTCCTGGATCAGGAACAAACCCATGTCCCCTGCATTGGCAGGCGGATTCCCATCCACGGTACCATCAGGGAAGTCCCTAAAGGGGCTTATATTTTAATACTTATTTGCTTGCTCTGGTTTTTATTTCTTCTTCCTTTCCTCCTCCTTCCTTCCTTCTTTCTTTCCTGCTCTTTTGTCGATAAACACAGCTGCTTTTGTTTTTCTAGCAACAGAGGAAGGTTTTCTACCATCCTCAGAGGCTCAGAGGAATCTTTTTAAGAATCAGTAAGTGGAAAAGGATTGTAAGATAAAATGCAAAGTCACCACAAGAATTATTTTCTCCAAATCAAAACACCAAAAATAGTGTAGGTTTATAGACACAGGTAACCTAGAAGTTTACCAACAAGTTGTCATGTATATGTATATTCACATATAGAATAAAATATTGAAACATCAGATATGCTTAAATGCATGATCTCTTAGTGACCGTGATAGTAGCAGTAACAACAAAAGCAGCAGCTTTGCTCACTTCAGAGAATACCAAAGAGAAGCAGCTCATTATTCTACAAACTAGTAGCTAAAGGCAAAGGACAAAGCATTTGTCCTGTATGTATATATATATATATGAGCTTTACTTCATATAACCAAATAGGGAATGAGAGGGAAGTTTCTCAGTGTAAAGGGACTCTGGCTAATAAAATAAAATCACTGATGGATACATGCCATTATATATTTATCAAAGCCTACAGAACATTCAACACAGAGAGTGGTGTAATGTTAACTACGGACTTTGAGTGACAACGATGCGTCAGCGCAGGTTCACTCCTTGCCACTTGTACCACGTTGGTGTTGGATGTTGAAAGTGAAAGAGGATGGGGGGAAATGGGAGTGGGGGAAGAAAGAGTATACATGTACTTTTCACCCAGGTTTACCATGAATCTAAAACTACCCTAAAAAATAGTCTATTTTTTTTTAAATCATAAAATTAGGACGTCACAACTTTACAGTAGCTACTGAAATAATGGATCCAAGCAACAAGCCTCAATAATTGATAAGATTACACACACACACAAATACATTTCTACAGATGAAAATATATACCACAATTAATGACTTCGTCTTGCTAAAAATATGGAACCAGAATCTAACAAAATCTCTGTCTTTACCTACAAATGTATAAGAAGTACAAAGTACAAGGCAGTAAATATATTTGAGAAAACCTCAAGGAACAGAATCAGGGAAATTCAGACTGTTAGGAAATTTCAGGGGAAAACAATTCAGAATATTACAAAATTTCAGGAAAAACACTCCCATTTTTTTCAGCCAAGAATCCCAAGGAAAAAAATAATGGAGTTAAACGAGGAACTCACAGATTTTAACGAAACCCAGTGGAAACAGTGTCAGACTTTATTTTGAGGGGCTCCAAAATCACTGTAGATGGTGACGGCAGCTGTGAAATTAAAAGACGCTTACTCCTTGGAAGAAAAGTTATGACCAACCTAGATCGTATATTCAAAAGCAGAGAAATTACTTTGCCAACAAAGGTCTGTCTAGTCAAGGCTATGGTTTTTCCAGTAGTCATGTATGGATGTGAGAGTTGGACTGTGAGGAAGGCTGAGCGCCGAAGAATTGATGCGTTTGAACTATGTTGTTGGAGAAGACTCTTGAGAGTCCCTTGGACTGCAAGGAGATCCAACCAGTCCATTCTGAAGGAGATCAGCCCTGGGATTTCTTTGGAAGGAATGATGCTAATGCTGAAACGCCAGTACTTTGGCCACCTCATGAGAAGAGTTGACTCATTGGAAAAGACTCTGATGCTGGGAGGGACTGGGGGCAGGAGGAGAAGGGGACGACAGAGGATGAGAAGGCTGGATGGCATCACTGACTCAATGAACATAAATCTGAGTGAACTCCTGGAGTTGGTGATGGACAGGGAGGCCTGGCGTGCTGTGATTCATGGGGTCGCAAAAAGTTGGACACGACTGAGCGACTGAACTGAACTGAAGAAACTCACAAACAAGCACAGTGCATGGACCTTTTTTGGATCTGGATTCAAATGAACATAAAAAAAAAAAACCGTATTGTAAGACAGTTGGGGATAGGTGAGTGCTAACTGCATAATTGTTGATATTACTATATGTTGTATCATCATTAATGTTTTAGATGTGATAAAGGTATTATGGTTATTTTATTTTAAAGAATCCATATCTCTTCAAGACTCTTATTGGAAGATATATAGAAGAAATGACCTATATTTTTGGGGATTTGTTTCAAAATAATGGAGTGGGGTAAGTGTCAGTCCTGAGTGGATCAAGTAAAATAAGCCCAGATGTTCATTTTACTATTTTATCTCTCTCTCTGTTTTTTTTTTTTTTTTGGCATGTATTTGAAATGTTTTATAATACAAGTTTGATAACTTATAAATTTACTTAACCTGCCCAACCTTAGTTTTCATTTGTAAAACAGAAATAATATTATCTAGAGCAGGAATAACATCTCCTTACAGGATTTTTGAAAAATTTAAAATATGGATTTAAACACTTGGAATACTGTAGATAATTTAAAAATTATTTTGTAGGGGCTCAGGTTTATCACTTATTACTGAATTAACTAATCTAAGCTTAGCATAGTTTCCACACTGTCTCTGAAGTGTAGTAAGACTTAGTCTGAAGTGTAGGAAGGCTTAGGAGGGGACAAGAGCTTATATCCTCATATGCCACCCTTTTGGGAACCACGAACATGCTGGTTGGAGTTGTTTTTTGTTTTGTTTTGTTTTGTTTTGTTTTGTTTCAGCTTCAATCTTGTCCCGAGCTACAATTTTTAGTTTTGCTGATCCTGGAGCCCATGTAGGGACACCGGTTTTGTTAAATATTCATTCAGTTCTCGGCAACCACAGGTGCAAGTGTTAATCACTCAGTCATGTCTGACTCTTTGTAACCTCACGGACCATAGCCCTCCAGGCTCTTCTGTCCATGGGATTCTCCAGGTAAGAATACCGGAGTGGGTAGCCATTCCATTCTCCAGAGGATCTTTCTGACCCAGGGATCAAACCCTGATTTCTTGCATTTTAGGCAGATGCAAGTTCAGTTCAGTTCAGTCGCTCAGTTGTGTCTAACTCTTTGCAGCCACATGGACTGCAGCATGCTAGGTTTCCCTGTCCATCACCAACTCCAGAACTTGCTCAAACTCATGTCCATTGAGTCGGTGATGCCATCCAACCAACTCATCCTCTGTCATCCCTTTCTCCTCCTGCCTTCACTCTTTCCCAGCATTGGGGTCTTTTCTAATGAGACAGTTCATCGCATCAGGTGGCCAAAGTATTGGAGCCTCAGCTTCAAGCATCTGTCCTTCCAGTCAATACTCAGGACTGATTTCTTTTAGGATCGACTGGTTTGATTCCCTTGTAAGGAGAGGGTGCAAATAAACCACATCTCCCTAAACCATTTACTCCAGCTCCACCTACACCAAGACAGGCACTTTTCTTTGATGAAATACCAAGAGTTATCTGATTATCTTAAAAACTAATGCTAAACCCACCCACCAGTTTTCACAACTCATACCAACTCTTCAAGATCATTCTCTTTGCACCCCTGTTCTACTTATCCTCACAAATCCCTGAGAGACCAAAGGTTAAAGGAAAAAGTAGATGAAAGTGAAGAACAGGGGCCCACAGGGCAGAAAAGATGAAACTGCTCAGAAAAAAAGCAGTCTGCTCTCACAGATGACACGCCCCAAGCAGGAATTCATCTGGTTCATTTTTCAATGGCTGGATTTTTTGGCTCTCTGAGTCCTGCTGGAGATTTGAGTTTGTCAAGGGCTGAATCTGGACTTTCTCCAGGTCATGGCTGCATGTCAATTCATCTGATTTCTAATAAAGCCAATTTTTATTTTTCTAACTTGCTTCCAATTCTCAAGTTTAGCTCCAAAGAAAACAGAAAGTAATTAAAATGTCAACACTTCCCTGAAAAGGAACATAAACTCTCTTTGGATTTTCTTCCCACTGGAAATGCTGCTTTTCTCCAAGGCACCAGCCCCATGTGTGGTAAACAGCAGTCACCCACAGCAGAGCAGGTTGACAGGCAACGCACATAAATCCCCCTCTGTCCATTTCCTTGTTTGCATCTCTTCTTCTCCCATGCCATTTTCCAAATGGAGAGATCCTATCAATGAAGTGCTTAAGTCTGTCTCTTATAATGGACTCATATCTACTCCATTGTAATATATCCAAATTTTATGCGATATGAAATAAGCTCCAGCAGCAGTAGGCTATTTGATCTAACGTGAAAAACGTAATGTGGAGTCGAACGGCTTATTATTCAGTGCAGTGCAATAAATTAACTGAGCACCATTTTGCATAATGGGAGCCTGATTATTTCTTTTCCCTTCATTTAAGTGATTTGGATGCGTTATGACTCTCTTTAGGTTTACATGAAATAACTTCTCCTTTCAATGTCTGATATTAAAGAATGAAATAAGGGAGAGGAAAATACGGGGTGACATCATTTTGTGATTTTGTACTTTGTAAGGTTAGTCCTTCGAAAGAGAGGAAAATTGTGTGATAATTGGCCCAAGAACTGCGATGATCAGTTTAGGAAAAACAAATGTTCATGTTTATCTTCCACTCCGGCCCCCTTCCTGCTTTCTTCCCTGAGATCGCTGCCAGTTCCTCGACTCAATTTTGAAAACTGCTTTTTAGGGAAACTCTTGATTCCATCTTTTGGCTATCTCCCTGACTCTAGCATCTCCCCTCTGCATACCCCATTCCTTAGCATTCTGGTACAAATAGTAGACTGACTGTAACCACTGGTCAGGAGTCCAGAGGCTTCATCTCGAACCACATTCCTTCCACCTACCACCAAAGGTCTTAAAAATACATTAAAATGTACCAAAACACATGCCGACATTAAAGGCTGCTGCAAATTCTCACAACCATCACTTCTGAAAACTAAGCATAAATCAGGCAGCTCTTTAATTTTTATGTGCTGTGTGCTCAGTTGATCAGTTTGTGTCCGACTCTTTGCAACCCCACGGACTATAGCCAGCCAGGCTCCTCTGTCCACGGGATTTCCTAGGCAAGAGTATTGGAGTGGGGTGCCATTCCCTTCTCCAGGGAATCTTCCTGACTCAGGGATCGAACCTGTGTCTCTTACATCTCCTGCAATGATGGGCAGGGTTTTTACCACCAGCACCAACTCTATTAATATCATCTTCCCAATTTAACAGGTAGAAACCGAGTCTGATAGAGATTACTTTACCAAATTTGCATAGCAAGTGAAGTTAAATCTGGGTAACTTCAAAGTTCATGTGGCATGTTAACACTATTTGCTGGAAAAAATTAGCAAAAATAGTACCTCTATGTTTCTGCATTACTGTCGAGGAAAAAACAACAACTCAAAATGGGTTTTCTTGACAGTGAGGCTGAACCTTCATCATCATTGCAGATGAAATTATTTTTATAGTACTTACAATATGATAAATATGTGGTCTGCTGATTTTGCTTTTTAGGGAGACATTTGATTGTCTTTTCTGGGTTGTAAACTGCTTGAGGCATTAATATGCAATATTTGTTTTTCTCTTTCTGACTTCACTCTGTATGACAGGCTCTAGGTCCATCCGTATCACTACAAATGACCCAATTTTTCCCTTTTTATGGCTGAGCAGTATTCCATTGTATATATGTACCACATCTTCCTAGAAAATGGTACCAATGAACCTAGTTCCAGCTCAGGAATAGAGATGCATCTGTAGAGGATGGGCATGTGGGCACGGGGCAGAAGGGGAGGGCAGAGCAAATCGAGAGGGTAGCATCGACATATACGCACTACCAAGGGCAAAGCAGATGACTAGTGGGGACCTGCTAGTAAGCACAGAAGGGTCAGCCCCGTGCTCCGTGATAACCTAGATGGGTGGCACAGGGGGAGAGGTGGGAGGGAGGTCCAAGAGGGTGGGGATAAACCAGTACCTATAGCTGAGGCCCTTCATTTACAGCAGAAGCTGACACAATGTTGTAAAGCGATTACATTCCAATTTTTTTAATTGCTTTTTAAAAGCAGTTTTAATGTTTAAATGTCCTGACCCTATTTCATCCCTTTTTATGACTGAATAATATTCAGCCATAAATATTGAGGTCAGGACATTTATTTCTACTTGTAGAATCAGTAGAATCAGTGTGGTATGGTGTTTGAGTCAGAAAATCTGAGGTTTCCATTTTGACTCTATGTACTACTAACTGTATAGTGAGTTCCAGTTGGTTTAACTCAGAAGTAGGTAAATATACTACAAAGGGTTAAAGGTTAAATGAAATTAACTATATAAAAGCATAGCACAGGAGATATAATCAATGCATTCTATTTCTCTCTCTTCATAGCTATCCCACCCCTATTATCCAAGCATCGGTTTTCCACTCACGGAGATATTCCAGGGAAATGTCAATGGGACACAGAAGTGTTATGACTGAAATGTGTCCTGATTAAAACCCTTCTTCCATTATTTTCCCTTACCATTATTCTTTCCACACACATTTAGCCATCTCACCAAAACGAGATTTTTAAAAGATGATGTTAATACTAAAATTAACAGTAATAAAGTGAATAAAGGAACTTGGCATTCATCTTGACATTTCTTTTCTTCCAATTCCCCCTTTTTTGTTTCTTTGCTTCTCCCCAGGTTGTGACAGTAAATGCTGCTGATAATATAAAAAAGCTTCAGATCAAGATCAAGGACACATAATCTTAAACTTCTATCTGCTCACGTCTCTGACATGAAACTCTCCTTTTTTGAGGGTAAAATAGCAAAAGTTGAATCTTTAGTTTTTCACAAATTTAAAGAGAACTCGAGGAAAAAAATGATTGATAATCTTGTGAACAAGAAAAAAACTACATGGCAAAGCCCAGCTATAAGTGGTTTCAAGCTTTAAAGATATATAAGGAGGAGGACATTTTTTGCTGGAAATAATTTCACTTTGTTGGGGTTTGAATGAAATGCTTGATAAAAATTATTACTTTAATGAATGACAAGTTATGTCATCTTTGACTTATGACGTCTTTTCCTCTGGAGAACTCAGAGACCTTGATACACGTCCAAGAGCATTATTTGACAGAATTTGCTTTTGAACTGTGGTGTTGGAGAAGACTCTTGAGAGTCCCTTGGACTGCAAGGAGATCCAACCAGTCCATTCTGAAGGAGATCAACCGTGGGATTTCTTTGGAAGGAATGATGCTAAAGCTGAAACTAAGAGTTGACTCATTGGAAAAGATTCTGATGCTGGGAGGGATTGGGGGCAGGAGGAGAAGGGGATGACAGAGGATGAGATGGCTGGATGGCACCACTGACTTGATGGACGTGAGTCTGAGTGAACTCCGGGAGTTGGTGATGGACAGGGAGGCCTGGCATGCTGCAAAGAGGGGTTGCAAAGAGTCGGACACAACTGAGCGACTGAACTGAACTGAAGTTGATAAAATGACAATTCAGAGAGGCTAAGTGAAATATACAGGGTCACACAGCATATTAGTGACAGAAATTCGATACTCTGAAATTAAAAGAGTGCAGAAACTTCACAGTGAGAAACCAGAGGTGAGTTGCTGTGGACAGAAACTCTGTTTGCTTGAGGACAAAACTTCGCTCTGAACCCTCCTCTCCATACCCTAAAGGAAAGCACAGTCTCATTGGAAAAGGGGTGCACAATGGGGCATATGTGAGATAGTACTTTGCCTGGAAAGCTGACAAGGGGTACAAAAGTAACACGCAAGGTGAGCTTTGATAGAGGAGTAAGACCTCCATGGTCCATGCCTGGAGTAGGCGTGGGGAGGGAAGGCTTGTTCCAAGCAGATGGGAGAGTTGTGCAGGAGCATGAAACCATGAGTGTAAATGAGCTGTGTTGTGAAAGTTGAAGGGGGCCTGCAGACAGAGTGTTTATGGCCCCCAAATTTATATATTAAGACCTAAACCCCAATATGATGATATTTGGAGGAGGGAACTTTGGGAGTGATTAGATCATTTGTGCCCATAAAAGAGATGTGGTATATATGTCCAGTGAAATATTACTGAGTCATAAAAATGAATGAAATCTTGTTTGGGGCAACATGATGAACCTAGAGAACGTATTCTAAGTAAAATAAGTCGAATAGAAAAAGACAAACTGTGTGACTTCACTGATACAGAGAATCTAAAAGCTGAAAGAACAAGCATAAAACAAATGAAACAGAGCAAGATCGGAGCAGGACCCTATGGGCCTTGCTCCCCCCACCCCCACACCACCATGTCCGCTGCCTGCCTTTTGTTCGTGGAAAACTTTAGTCAAAGGATAATTTAATCAGAGAAGTGAGAAATGCTGAAACAAAGGAAAACAATCACAGACGACTAAACAGTAATAAGGTGGTCATTAAGCATCCTCAAGGACCTTTCATTCTTTCTCAAGGGCCACGGATAATATTCTGAGCCATACCCTGTGATCTGTCTTGTAGATACTAAAACTCCCTGATGGAGAAGTTAACTATATGATGACCAGACTGTACCCAGGACATGAGCTGCAACAATCCCGAGACTTAGCCTCAGAGAAATGGGAACAAACGGAACTGAAGGTTAACTGCACCTAAAACAACCAAGATGACGCTGCTCAGACCACCCATGGCCCATCTGAAGAGGACTGGTAGAGATGACTCTGCTGTTTCTGCACGTAGTGCCCCCACACACACTCTCTGTCGATGAAAGCTCACATCCCCTGCTTGTTGGGTCATGGGGGGAGGGGGGCGAGGCAGTTGACTTTTGGAAAGATGTCTGCCACCCTCTCCCCTACCTCCCCGCCGGTTGCCAGCATCTGAAATAAAGCAAATGTTCCTTTCCACAAACCTGGCCTGTTTATTGACTTTTGAGCCGAGAGCAGCCAAACCCCACCACACACTCTTTCAGTAACAGAAAGAGTCATATACCCAAACTAGGCTTGCCAGGGGTGGGGGAGGCTAGGGAGTGGACAAAATAAATGAAAGGGATGACGAGGTACAAGCTTCCAGTTAGATGACATAAATCAAGTCACTTGCCCTTTTCATCATGTCAGGACACAATGAGAAGACAGACATCGAAGAGCTGGGAAGAAGGCCCTCATTCAACCACGCCGGCACCTTTATCTAGGATTCCCCAGCCTCCAGACTGTGTGCAATAAAAGCCTGCTGTTTATAAGCCACCCAGTCCATGGCATTCTGTTATAGCAGGCTGAACAGACTGATACAAGGGGGTAGTAACTAGATCCTGATTTTGCCCTTTGGAAAGCTGAATATGGTGAGAGGAAAGAATGGAGCTAAAGCTGGCAATAGAGGGATCAGCTAGGGAGGCCTCATCAACACTTGGGGGGGTGCAGGGGGATCTCTGCTGTGATGCTCAGTCAGTTTAGTTCAAGAGTGTAGATTCTGGGTAGGTTGGCCACTATCAGAGGTGTTCCTCACTCTGGCGTATCATCTGCTTATCACGTTAAGCCACGTTCGCATCTCAGCAGATTCCAGATGTGTTATATACCTTTGGCATTACTCTAAGCAACAAATCAATAGAAGCCATAGTTGGAAGTAAAGCTAGAGAGACAAAAGCATGCCAATTTGAGAAGGGGTGAAAGAGAAGAGGAACCCATGAAGGCTAGCTAGAAGGAAAAGCCAAAGAGCGAGGAGGAATTTGCAGAGCTAAAAAAATGGAAGTCAAGAGAGAAGGAGGATGTCAGACACAGGGGGAAAAGGGTCATGAGCACCGAGTGCAGGGAGGGGGCCGTGTGAGAGAGGGCACACAAACAGGGGAAAATCTACTAAAACGGAGACTCTGGGGTCACTGCTGGACCTGGACAAAAACAGTGGGTGTGGAGTAACGAGTACAGAAGTCATTTTACAAGTAAATTGGGGGAATGTGAAGGGAAAGAGACAGCATAAATGAGAGTCTTTAAAAGACATTTAAGTTATGAGAAAGGAGAGGGAGGGGCTACAGCTACAGATGGAAGAGTTTGTAGAATGAAAGCGGGGACTTTTTCACTTTAGTTTTTAAATGGCAGAGAGCTTGGAACCTGCTAAGTCACAAGGGTAAGGAGTCTGGGGAAAGGATGTAATCAGGGAACCAACAGAAATACAGATGCTAGAACTGAAGAATTTGGGTGGGGCAGGAGATGGTTATCTGTAAATTAAAAGGGGAGAATTAAAAAGGGCAATTTCCTCAAAAGAAGCAAGGAAACCCCTGGGAATAATCTACCTCAGAGAACAAGTGGAAATAACCGTTTAGACTCTAAAGCATCAGACACATCCACCACCAAATCTCAGCTACATCTCCTGGGAGCAGCGTTAGCCCTGCCGACATGTTTCACCTCTCTAAGATGCAGTTTCCTTATCATAAATGGTGACAAATATCCCTACCTCAATGAGTCATGTGAGCACTTCCATCTCACCATTCCCTACCTTTTCCCAGCTTATTTTTTGTTTCCTCACTAATACTTACAACTTTTTATTTATCTTGCTTATTATCTTTTTCTCCTATTAGAAGGCAACAAACCAGAGTGTGAATTTTAACCACTGCTATATCCTTAGCAGGGCAGTACCTACACATAGTAGATGCTCCATAAATAATTATTGAATGAATAAATGAATGAATGATTGGAATGCTGCAGAGCAGTTTCTCAACGTTAACACTGCTGATATTTGGAGCCAGATAATTGGTTTGGGGGCCTGTCCTAGGCTTTGTGGAATGTTTGGCAGTATCACTGGCCTCTAATCATTAGATGCCAATCACACTCCACCCCAGTTGAGACAAGCCAAAATATGCCCAACAATGCCAAATACCCCTTGACTGGCAAAAGTTCCAAGGTGAGAACATCTGCTTTGGGAGTCAGTGCCTTAAGTGCTACTCTTTAATATTGTTAGAATTATTATTAACATTGTTAGAATGGACGAAAGAATAAGAAATGAAAGTAGCACTCGGTCACCAAATTCTCCCACAACCTGTTTGACTTGAGGTGGAGAAAAATGCTGCTGCTGAGATGGGTATTGGCTTCACAGCACACTGTCATTTTAGTTATTTTACCAAGAAACTTGTTCAGGAGAAAACAGTTCATAAACCGAGAAAGCGCCTCCTTAGTCTCTCATCTGTTAGTTGCATGTGACATATTTTCTTCCTTGTCACCTCTCTGGATAAACAATAATAACACAAATAATTATCCCTACCCACTTAGTCGGGTATCATCAAAGTTAATCACGGATGAGACACAATTTAAAAGCCAACCCTTTAAAGAGAATGATGTCTCCACCTCCACATTCTAACTAATAAAAGATTATAAAAAGTCAGAATATACAGCTCAAGCTTTCCCTTCTGGGATGATCTCTCCCTTCAGATTTTCCGTTTTACCATCCCATTCCTTTACTTTGAATAGAAACTGACTGTCTTGTACTCAAATGGCTAACTGAGTGGCCTTACAGAAACATGAGGATTACACAAAATGGGGAATGTTCCAAAAATTGCTTTGGGGAGCATAAACACACGATGCCATAAAAAGACCCAGAAATGCCTTGGCCACAGGTTCTTCCCCCTTAAGTACACACAGCATGAACTGGGGAGCAGTGTTAGACCAACAGGGAGCTCATGGTTACGGCACCCCTATGTCTGTGCCTGGGTCGGGAAGATCCCCCGGAGGAGGGCATGGCAACTCGCTCCAGTAGTCTTGCCTGGAGAATCCCATGGACAGAGGAGCTCGACGGGCTATAATCCACTGGGTCACAGAGTCAGACACAATAAAGCAACTGAACATGAATGCACACACGTCTGAGTCTGCCTGAAGCAGTCCCAGCTGATACCTGTCCCAGGACACTCATGACTAACAGCCTCTTCCATTTTCAAAATGTCTGGGTCTGGATATGACATATAGATTCACATTTACACTGAGTTCAGTTCAGTTCAGTTCAGTCGCTCAGTCGTGTCCGACTCTTTGCGACCCCATGAATCACAGCACGCCAGGCCTCCCTGTCCATCACCATCTCCCGGAGTTCACTCAGACTCACATCCATCGAGTCTGTGATGCCATCCAGCCATCTCATCCTCTGTCATCCCCTTATCCTCCTGCCCCCAGTCCCTCCCGGCATCAGAGTCTTTTCCAATGAGTCAACTCTTCTCATGAGGTGGCCAAAGTACTGGAGCTTCAGCTTTAGCATCATTCTTTCCAAAGAAATCCCAGGGTTGATCTCCTTCAGAATGGACTGGTTGGATCTGTGAACATTTAACTCATGCACAAAAGAAAGGCAATGCTGAGAACTGGCCATCTGTTTTCCTATCTCTGGATCCCAACCACACCTCAGATTTTTCTCCGCACCCTGGCAGCCTAGCTCCTGGAAGAGAACTTTCTGTAACACAAGCTCAAAGATCAACTATCTGGGAGTCAATAAATGAATCAGTCCTCCCAGCTTATTGATCTATGTATCACTTATCTCTCTAGTCCCAGGAAAAGTGAAATGGTAATTAGATGGTCACATCCCAGAGTCTGGCAATTAGGTGATCATGTCCCCGGATCCTGATTGCTCAGGATTCCCAGAAGGCACTTAGAGTCAAGGCCAAGTTCAGTGAAACTTGACCCTCACCAGCCTTGGCCTCAGATTCCTTGGCCTGTTAAAAGGGCCCCAGACTGCCAGGTGCTGGCTAGAAGAGCCCCTTGATAACAGCCTCCTTGCCCTGGAGCCAAACCCCCCTTAGATAAGAGGAGGGCTGATATTCACAGCCAGCCAACTGACTGAGAATATCCTGCCATGTTACTCGTAAGATAAGCCTTTCCTCTTCAGCACCAAGAACACAGCCTAAAGGTTACATGCGAATCAGAAGTTAGCACTCTAACTGTAAGCCCACTCAGATCAGCGTCCCATGAGGCAGAGAGGAACTGAGAACTTGGGAACAGCTAAAAGGTAGCTGGGAATTCAACAATGTCTGCTACGAGGGTACCCAACATTTCCAGGACCAGCAGTCCTGCTTAACCCCAGTTACAACTCTCACCACTGATCCCCTCAAATTCCAGAATGAACTGCTTTCAGTTTCTCAGATCCATCACGGTGAATCTCTTCTTCAGCTCAGTTCAGTCGCTCAGTCGTGTCCGATTCTTTGGACTGCAGCACACCAGGCTTCCCTGTCCATCACCAACTCCTGGAGCTTGCCTCTCGTAGTGCCTTGGAATACGGAGTTCTTTAGAACACACCACAGCCTCTGATCTATATTTTACTCATCTTTCTAGTCTCAGCGTAGATATGATATCCTCCCAGGAACCCACCAAATTGGAATCACGGATCTCTCCTTCTAAAACATCCATTTTGTATTTCCTGCTATCAATGGACTTAACACATTTGGTTATAATCGTCTCTTTATTTGTCTATAACCTCTCCTCAATTATAACCCATTTGAAGTTAGGAATCGTGTCTTGCTCCTTGTTCTGTTTTCTCCCAAGTAACACACACAACACCTGGTATGTAGCAGATACTCAAAGAACATATTTTCAATGAATGAATGATCAGTTTCACTTTGGTGGCAGGAACTGTGCAGCCTAACGCATGAATAATGACACTTGACAATTAAGGAAGCACTTACTCAAAAAAAACATGGTATAGAGAGCACCCAATATTTCTGTTACCTTGTTACTTATATGTCACCTACCATGTACCACACATTTTACTTGCAAAGTTATTGTGAGTATTAAATTAGATAATGCACATATTGGATGTTTAATAAATAGTAGCTAATGTTGCTATAATACTTAAGTTTCCCTATAACCTTATGATGTAAGTAAGCATTTATGAGCTGCCTTTTAATACTTGAGGAAACAGCCTGCTGCTTCTGCTGCTGCTAAGTCGCTTCAGTCGTGTCCGACTCTGTGCGACCCCATAGACGGCAGCCCACTAGGCTCCTCTGTCTCTGGGATTCTCCAGGCAAGAACACTGGAGTGGGTTGCCATTTCCTCTCCAATGCATGAAAGTGAAAAGTGAAAGTGAAGTCGCTCAGTCATGCCCGACTCTTCGCGACGCCATGGACTGCAGCCTACCAGGCTCCTCTGTCCATGGGATTTTCCAGGCAAGAGTACTGGAGTGGGGTGCCATTGCCTTTTCTGGGGGAAATGGCCTGAGAAAGGTTAAAGTGGCTTGATAGAAAATGGCATTGTCAAGATGCTAAATAATAACTGCTTCACTCTAAAATCCAAGATCTTTCACTGTAGAATATAGTCTGTTTATGAAATGAAAGGGAGGGAGGGAAGGAGGAAGGCAGGAAGGAAGACAGGAGGGAGGGGAGAAGAGAGGGAGGAGAAATATAAAGAAAGAAGAAAGCAAAGAGCATTGAGAGGATTTTTCTTTTAAACCTGTATAAACCTTATCCTTGCAAAATTCCTCAAGCAACATCATTGCATCACTTTCCATATAGGACCCAGCTCCACCTGTCAGTTATGGTTTATGAAGGAATATTATAATGATGATCAAAATCCCTGATCTCATTGAGCTGTGACATTGCTTGGGTATCATAGCCAGCGTCAAGCTCTAACCACACAGACTCTTCTTGCCACAGCGTCATTGATGGGTGTGTTCTGAATCTGTTATCTTTATCCTGGCTCTGGGGAGATCTCTCTGGCTTGCTGGTGTTGATCCCCTCATTCCTGTGGAGGATGGTGAGTCAGAATGCTCAGTCAAGTGCTTTAGCAAACTGAGATTAAGGATCTATATGAAAAGTCATAAACGTTTGTGGGGAGGTAGAGAAGGAGGCCTCATCAATTAGCTGCTTACATCTGGTTTACAAATAGCCTTTCTACACAGATGACACAGGAAAAAAAGATAAGATCTAAACTGTCTAACACCTAGCGGCTGTGGGAAATTTATCAGGCCAGATCAATGCCATCTTTATTCACCTTCCAAAAGAGAAAACCCCTAAGAAAATGCTTCCCCATCAACAATACATGCTAGAGAACTCAGAAGAAAGGTGAGTCTCGGACTTTCTTTCAGAAATGTTCTTGGAGGATTCAAGGGTAACCATCTCGATCAGACCTATACAACCATACTTCTTCCTTCACTGAACACATACTAGATGCCAGGCACTACATGGAACTCTACAATTGTTAACTATACAAAAATGATATCTGCCCTCCTGGGCCATATAGTCTAGTATGAAAACAGGTAGTCAAATAATCACAGAAATATATAGATGAGCACAAACTATCAATACTTTGGCCACCTGATGTGAAGAGCTGACTCATTTGAACAGACCCTGATGCTGGGACAGATTGATGGCAGGAGGAGAAGGGGCCAACAGTGGATGAGATGGTTAGATGGCATCGCCAACTCAATGGACATGAGTTTGGGTAAACTCCAGGAGTTGGTGATGGACAGGGAGGCCTGGCATGCTGCGGTTCATGGGGTCACAAAGTCAGACACGACTGAGCAACTGAACTGAACTGAACAAACTATCATATTCCTCTTGTAAAAATAATTAATTTTAAAAAATATATATTGAGCGAATTTTTAAGAAAGAAGTATAATTGAAATTTTGGTTATAACAACCAAAAAACTACCCCAAAAGATAGAGCTTGCTGGGTTGATGAAGATAAAATTATTCTTAAGTGTAAGTTTGTCCAGTAAGAAAGGCTGTTTTCTCATGTACTTTATTTCTTTCCAAGAAGAAAGTGATGTAAAAAATCATTCTGATATTTACGGCTACTAAATGTTATCTATTTATTTTGTGAGGTTCAGTGAAGTACAAATACTTTATTTCAGAGAATTACAAAACTTTAAAGTTGGGAAAAGGTTTTGAAAGTAAATCCTATCCCCCTTTATAGTTTCACAGATGAGGAAACTAAGATCCAGAAAAAGCAAGTGACTTACTCAACATCACACAAGCATGTGTGTAAGAGCTGGAAGTGAAACTTGGGTTTCCTCATTCAGGCTTCTTTCCTCCAAACCAAGTTACAATAAACCCTTTATTTTTTTGTAAGGGTGTTAATTACCCAACAGGTCAGAGTTTGCTTTTAAAATCCTCCCCCTTCCCGCCTCTCTCCCTCATACACACACACACACACACACACACACACACACATACTCAGAGAGAGAGAGAGAAATAAAAGAATATGCTTAAGGCAAAAGCTATCAACTAAATAGTAATCTAGCTTTCCACTACTAGAATTACACAACAAACAGAAAAAAAAAATATGTGTTCTTTGTTAATTCAACCCCTAAATGAAGCTTTCAGACAAAGTCCAGTCAATTACCCCAGATTCTTTGCTGTCTACTTGTGGGTTTGTTTGATTTTATACAGAAAATGGTTTAGTTAGTTCCACATAAAAGCCCATGTGGAACAGATGGGAACTTTTTCAAAGACTCAAAATATAATCAGCCTTTGACAAGCAAAATTTTTTCCCAAGGTGACATTCATGTACTTTCCATACTGTGGTTATTCAGAATTTGCCTTAGCAACTTAAATTATTTTACATATTCAAATAGCATAAGCTTAGATGATTAAGAAAAAAAGACAATGCAAAAACCAAAATTTAAGTATAGATTTCTTCAAAATCAAGGTAGGAGTTTAGTATGTATTATCCACATTCTAGAGCTAAAGACATTTTTAAATCTCCTGAAATTTGGCATCATCTTAACTTGAATCATCTGCTCAAAGCAGGGGCAGGAGTAGGAGATGCCAGAAAACCTAATCTACCTACCATGGATGTACACCCTTTCTCATTAGCGTGAGCCTGTCATGAAAATTTCACCAGGCACTGGTTTTTCTAGGCTTAAGTTTTCTCATGGAAACAATGAAGGGTGGGATAAATTACCTTGTTAGTTCCTTGTAGCATCAGAATAGCCTGTTCTTTTTAATTCTCACTTTTATTATTTGCTCCAAAATCTAAATAAGACTCAACATATGTCCCAGGAACAGAGAGAACAGGCATAAGAAAAAGCGCAAAGCAAAGGAGGCTTCAGGGAAGAGTCTAAAGGTACACATGCATCGCAGGTACTAGGAAAAAAGGCTCGGGACTCTGCGATGACCTAGATGCACGGGATGGGGGTGGGTGGAAGGGAAACTCAAGAGGGAGGGGATATATGTATACTTACAGCTGTTTCATAGTTGTCGTACAGCAGAAACTAGCACAACATTGTAAAACAATCATACTCCAATAAGAGAGAAATGATATCAGTGATACTCAGAAGTTAAATATATCTCAAGATGCTGGTAAAACTGTACTCCCAAAATACAGATTTCAAGGTGTTAAAAGCATTAAATATCTACAGATTTTTTTTTTTTTTACGAACTACTGTTGTTTGTGCACTGATCAGTTTTCTTGAATTTACATGAATAATATTGGAACTTCAAGTATGTTTGGAGAATTTGAAAGGAGAATATCATTCCTTTGCTCTATGAGAATTGCTTTACTTTAGGTAAACCACACTTCCTGGTATCCATTTATCACATACAATATAATAACATTATCACTAACCTTAACACTCATGCCAAAAACGCCTTAGATGAAATAATATAAATTAACTTTTATTCTAAGGTTTTACATTATAATTTCAGAGATGGAATTGCAGGGCAAAAGCAATAACTGGAACCAATAAATGAGAACAATTTCTCTTAATGAGAACAATTTACTTTAAAAAGCACAGAAATATATATTTTTTAGCTTAATGAAAGCTTTATAATAGTTTTTATAAAACAGTAACTCCCTGATAAAATATTAATATTCTTTTCATGATTCCAGTAGCAAACAAGAAAAGTTGACAATGCAGTTCCAGAAAATAAGGTGATTGCCAATTGAACACATGGGAAGAGAAAGTATCCATTTCGCTGAAGGAACATACAGAGTCCTTTTAAGATAAGTATATTTAAAGAAAACCATTTTGGACAACACTACCTCCATTGTACGTTTTTGGCTTTCTTTCACATGACTGTGATTTTACAGATGCTCTTAGTACCAGTAGGGGAATCCATACTGGAAATTCTTTTTTTTTGCCATTTGGCAGAGTACACATAGTAAATAAGTAACAGAGTTAAGATTTTATTGTTGGTTTTTATGTGTGGCTGGCTGAAAAGACAGACTTTTACCATCATGTTGGATTATACTGGACAAAAATAAGGAGAAAGAGCTAAGGAGAAAAAAAAAAGACAAGACAAGGAAAGGAAGAACAAATTAAAAAATTAAAATTTCTTTTTGAAACAACACAGCAAGAGGAGAGGAGCTGGTTAGCAGGGACATTGTTTCATATGTTATATATGTTAGCAGCATTGTTACATGTCATATATGTAATCCAGAAATAGGAGCAAAATAGTTGAATGAACACACACTCTCTCCCACTCTGTCGGTGATATGATCAAAGAAATATATTCATAACATCACTGGAGAACAAGAGCAATGTCAACACCAAAGAGGACGATCATCATATGAGATACAGAGCAGAGAGGTTTGAATTCTCGCGGAAACAAGCCCAGAGAATAGCATACAGGAGAGAAGCAGTCATGAGAGTGATTACACGGAACCTCAGGCAGAAGGAGGTCAGGGAGCGATTGTCACAGTGATTAATTGGGGCAGTGCATTCAAAGGAACTGGGCTTGTCAGCCAGCCCCCCACCTCCTGAATACGTGGAGCAAGACAGAGCAGGGATTGCCCACAGGCTAAAATACAAGACTGTGGGCTCTGAGACCAAAGGGCTGGGGCAGTTCTTTGTCACAAGCAGCTAGTGATATTCACATGTCCTCCTTGCAGGATGTCTTCTTCTGCCTCCACAGTTGCCGAGATGAGCTCTATAATCTGAGCCAATTTCTATAAAATGTGAATGAGTTATTCAATCTTATATACCAATGAAACTAAGAAACTGAGATTAGGAAAAATGTGGGATATAAGAAAGCATGGTAAAAAAAAAGAACAAAAGAAGCGATTAAAAGTGTATTGTTAAGCTTTAGTTTTTTATGCTTAATAAAAAAAAATTTTTACTAAAATTTCAAATGATCCCAAATCGGGAAGTGATGAAACACAAGGAAATGAAACGGTATTAACATTCTTATTTTGTTTTCTGGGAGCATATAATGCTGATGAGCTCTATTTGTTGTCCAAAACTAATTATGTTTAAAGCTATCTCTGAAGAATTTAGGAAACTCACTGGCAGTCCAATGGTTCGGACTCTATGCTTTCACTGCCAAGGGCCAAGTTTCGATCCCTGCTTGGGGAACTAAGATCCCACCAGCCATGTGGTATGGCCAGAAAAATAAAATAAAAATAAATAAATAAATAAATAAATTTAAAGGTAAATCTACTGATTAAACTTAGTGAATTAAATACCCATATCCATTTTATTTCTTTTGAAATACTTCTAAAAACTTTAAAGGAAATTAAGTACATACATGCACCCACTCACACTCTAAATCAATAATACTAATAGCAAAGAACTGAGGAAATGATAGCAAAGGGTATGCAAAACAAAGAGAGAAAAGGAAAGCAGTTGAATACGTGGTAACATATTTGATAGATTAGATAAAGCTAAATCTTACGCCTAAAGAGAGGAATGCTAATAGGAAATAAGACAATTTGTGCAGAAGAAACCCAGAATACTTTAGGAACTGACGGTTCCAAGTATCTCTGAAGATAGAGATGAGAGTGTGAAACTAGAGAAAGGACTCTTCAAAGAAAGTCTAAATAAGGAGCAGTCAGACCCCCAAAGTCCTCCCCTATACCAACAACTAGGTGAGTACCTCTTACACATCTAAAAAAGATAGTAGAGATAGAGAATCTACATTTTCTCGTATTAAAATACATCACAACTTCGACTGACAATTACAATACAAATTCAAGACCACAGGGCTTTTACTTAACCTCTTTGATCTTATATTTGAACAACCTTCTTCCGTGCCAAAAGTCTAATTCCCAACACCAACATAATTTCTCATTTTTTTATTCCATAGTATACACATAGTATTCCCTGGTAGCCCAGTTGGTAAAGAATCTGTCTTCAGTGCAGGAGACTGAGGTTCAATCCCTGGGTCGGGAAGATCCCATGAAGAAGGAAATGGCAAACCACTCCAGTATCCTTGCTGGAAAATTCCATGGACAGAGGAGCCTGGTTGGCTGCAATCCATGGGGTCACAAAGAGTCAGACACAACTGAGCAACTAACACACTATACACAGTGACAGAGGGAGGGAGAGAAGGAGAGAGAGAATCTAAAGCAGCAACAATACTATCATCAACAATAAAATTAGAAAACACAGTTTAAAATGTTTTGACATTTTCCCCCCTTAAGGTATTTCTACAGATGAGTTAGCCACTTGAAGTACTTTCTCTCTGAGTTTATGGTATTAATTTGAGACTCGTGTTCATTCGCGCCATTTTGCTTTCAATTTTAAGATTGCTTTATCTTGAGATTAGTTTTGTCAAATGCTTGTGTGTTTTTTAAATTTAAATCAGAAACAAAAATATAGTCACACATTTAACTTTTAACCCTGTCCCCTCCGACCTCATTTCCTCTCTCACTCCCTCAAAGTATCTTCTTCCTGAGTCTTTTTTTTTAATATAAGCAAATTTATATTCAGACTACCTTATTCTCAGAGCAGCATACCATAAACACTTCTTGCACCATGACTTTTTTTAATTAACAATAAATCATAGAGATCATTCCATAAGCTTACTAATTTTTGAAAAGTGTGTTATTTTGTAGCCCACGTGAAAAGTTTGGCTTTAAAATAGGAGCATTAGTGGCCAGCTGCTGGGAAAAAGAAGATTTAATCCAAATGCTTAAAAATATATATATATATGCAGATTTTTGGAGCTTTGTAGTAAACCTTTAAAAAATGACTCACCAGATTCACAGCATCGTGCTGGGAAAAATTAGAGTAGGTGGCTTTGCTTCTGAGAGGCATACACAGTGTACAATTTTACCATGTAAAATGCTTCTGCTACTACAATTTTCCTTTGCTTTGCCTTTTTGAAAAGTAATGTTCCTTCCTATTTTAGCAGCACCATTTGCATGCCTATTATTCACATTGAGCTGGGATTTCCATTTTTATCTTCCTTTTGTTACTTGTTTTCATTCCAGCACTTTCTCTTCTTGCTCTTTGCCTTTCCTTTATCTTGCCCTTAAATGGAGGCCCCATGCTATGGGAAAAGTGCCATGACCTTATCCTCCATCAAGCCAGGCCTTGTCCCAATTTAATAAGATAAGTTCCCCTGAACCACTGCCAGCAAAGCTAGGATGTCCCACACACGTTTGCTATGGAAACACCTTCATGACTAACAGTCTCTCAAATTAAGGTATTTTAAAATCAAAGCAAGAAGTGGTTTTCATTTTTTAAAAAAACATATCCTGCAGCTAAGGAAAAAATATACTAATTTTCTAAAAGTTGTGAGTTGCTATACTAATATATCCACCTTCTCTGAGAAGTAGAATCTTAAACAACCCTGATTCCAAGGTATATACATAGTAAAAGCAAAAGTTCATGAATGCTCACCTGTGTCTTTGAACAGCCTCTGTTCTCTTCTGTTGTGTGTTTATGCAGTCACGTGTTTGAGCTGTGCCAAGGTCTTTTCTTGAACAGAAGTGTGGACATTGAAGACCCTGCGTGATCTGGATGCCGCCAAATCACCAGACGTCCCACCACTTCCCATCTCACACTATAATGGCACGTTATTGATTCATAGACTTCTGTAGACCTACAGGCCATTTTGCCTTTGTTCAAGCTCTGAGAAGACTGGGTCTATTTCCCAGGTGAATCTCCCTTTCATTCTTATACACCTTAGTCAGGCACTTCCTTCTCTAAGATTTCTCTGGCATACCCTTTTCTCCTGCCCAGGGACAGCTGATCATTTCCTCTTAATTTCTTACATGCCCTTTGAACTGGGGCCATTTAGAGGGAAGAAGAGACTGTGTTTTGTTTATTAAGTTCCCCAACCCCTGCCCCCATACCCATGGTTTCTGCTCAATAAAAGATGCTGAGTTAAATGACTGAATGAGTAAATGGGCATGTGATGTCCTTTGTTTTATTGTTTAGTTGCTAAAGTGAAAGTGAAAGTCACTCAGTCTTGTCTGACTCTTTGTGACCCCATGGACTGTATAGTCCATGGAATTCTCCAGGCCAGAATACTGGAGTGGGTGGCCAGACAGCCAACCATCTCAAGAATCCTCTATGTCCATCTGGGGCCTTCATATGTGATTCTACCATGCTGCTAACATCAGTCCAGTCTTGCTTCTGCCATGTCCCTCATCTTCACTTTTCATACCCTGCCCTCCACCCCTAACTGAAAGCTGGCCTGTCCAATAGGTGATGCCTACAGATCTCAAATGGCAAGTTTCTAATCTGATTAATTTATCTATCCCAAGGAGGGAAGACCAGAGTGGTGGCTCCCTGGCTGATTAAAAGAATCACCCAGAAGAAATTATGAATGGCTTTGTTCTTACCTGGTGCTATTCAGTAGGTCTCAGTTTGACAAGGGATCTCTCTGTCCTTTTTAAAGCATCTTCCTGATTCCAGTGATGAGGCAAATTTTTGAACTGCCCAATGAGAAGCACAATCACAAGAATGGATACCATCTTGCTCTCTAATAAAAGCCATTCAGAAAACACACCCACTGTTTTGTCCATGTCCTGGATGGCAAAGCAGTGACTCTGCAACTCAGTGAAGACAGAAGGGGAACAATTTCGTTTGTAACTGACTAGCGGAAGTCATTCCTATTCTAGTTATGCCTTCAGAATCTCCAAATACAATGAATGAATTTTGGGTCAGCTCCCTGACCGCAGAAGTGAGATTCGATTCCTTATTCCATTTGTGTCTTTGTAATAGATGTGATTTTTAGGCCCAAGGTCATTTGGAAACTGATAAGTATATTGTGTAAAAAAAAAAGTCAGCTCTAAGCCCTCCAGTCCCCTACCGAAGGGATGGATCCAAAGGCAGAAATCCCAGTCCCTAGGATGATTGCTCTCACTCTGCTTTTTCTCAGTATCAGGTGGCATCACACCTTTCCCCAGCAGCCACTCTTCCTCTCCTGACTCCATAGCTGCAGGTTTTGACAGAGCAGACTTCTCCTATGCTAAACAAATGACTTTTTTGAGGCACATTTCCCACTCACTAATACTCTGTGGGCTTCCAGTAAAATTTTAAGATTGCCACATATCCCAGAGGCATTAAAGACCTAATTTTAGAGAAGATGGCAAGGGCCACTGGGAAAACCCATCCTTAACCGTAAGAGTAACGGAGGAGGAGGTGGCTGTGGCCCACTTCCTCGGTCTCACAAGGCAGCATCTTTATGAAAAACGAGCTCAGCTGTTAACAGCCCAGGGAGGGACTGCTATCTACCACATCACAGCCAGCAGAGAAGAACAGGATGTTATGAGGACAGCGTGAACCTCACAGCCAGAGTCAAAACCATAGTCGGCGCTTCCCAGGCACATGTTTCCCTTGTTTTCTTCAAACTTCAAGAGAAAACTCTTCCGTTCTGTAAAAGTGTAAGAAAATGCTACCTGGGGAATGGGGCAGCGCACAACTGACCCATCTCCTTGTTTTCGTGTCATGATTGAAAAGAAAGCCCACTCTGCTTCATAACAACGTAGCGCCAAAGTGGCCGGTAGCTCCTCCGTGACTCTTAAAGGACTTTGCCTCCAGGTCGCTTGTCTGTGGCCCAAGGAGCCCCAAAGCCCTTTTTGCAGACGCACCTGCAGGTCAGTTCGTTTCTGCCAGACTCTTTGACTAAAACATGAAGACAGCTAAGAGCCTTCCGTTAAACACTGTTCGGTTTCAGAAAACAAAACGAAGTGATAGCAAGGGGGCACTGACCACCCCACTGAAGGTGAAGAAAGGTTAACCCCCCCACAACTGGCCGTGCTGATTAAATACTCATTTGCTCTCCTCGGTACCTCCCTTTGTAAAAATTAAACAGCCCACTAGCTGTCAGGCCTAACTTTCATCCAGTGTCCCTGCAAAGCTCAGAGTATGCTCGTTAGGAATGCAAGGCTTTAGACGAATCTGGGTTTGAATCCCTCTACTGCTTGCTGAGGGAGCTTGTGCTAGTTACATAACCTTTCTGAGCCTCAGTTTCTTTTCTGAAAAAGACAAAAATCTATCATAAGAATTAAATAGGAGAACCTATATAAAGGATTTACACAAGATCTGCTCTTTGGGGAGTTCTCAACAGGAATTATTGCTCCCCAGATGGCATAGTGGTAAAGAATCTGCTGGCCAATGCAACAGACACGGGTTCAATCCCTGGGTTGGGAAGATCTCCTGGGGTAGGAAACGGCAACCCACTCGAGTATCCTTCCCTGGAAAATCCCATGCACAGAAGAGACTGGTGGGCTACAGTCCACTGAGTCACAAAGAGTCAGACACAACTGAACACACACACAGTCAATAGGTATTAGTATTATCACACTAGTATGCTGCTGCTGCTGCTAAGTCGCTTCAGTCGTGTCCAACTCTGTGCGACCCCAGAGACGGCAGCCCACCAGGCTCCCCAGTCCCTAGGATTCTCCAGGCAAGAACACTGGAGTGGGTTGCCATTTCCTTCTCCAATGCATGAAAGTGAAAAGGGAAAGTGAAGTTGCTCAGTCGGTCTGACTCTTAGCGACCTCGTGGACTGCAGCCCACCAGATTCCTCCGTCCATGGGATTTTCCAGGCAAGAGTACTGGAGTGGGGTGCCATTGCCTTCTCCGATCACACTAGTATATGAATTCACAATAGGCTGCAAGTGAAATAGCTCTAATACAAGCTGACTTAAACAAAGAAAAAACAAAACAAAACAAAATAATTCCCACACACAGTGGCCACTTTGGTTCAAGTACATGCTGATCTAATGAAGCCCTAAGACTTGATTTCCTACCCTGACCCCTCCCTGCCTTCTATCTGCCCTGCTCTTTGGCCTTGACTCTTCTGCAGGATCGTTCCAGGATTCCAGGTTTCCATAAGGAAGCCACAGTGTAGAAATCTCCATCAAGAGCTGCTGATTTGTAATCTCATTGATGGGATGGATCGTTTGGGCATCCTTGAAGCCATCAGCCTGAGAGACAGAGAATGCGCTAATTACTCAGGTCTGGGTCACATGCTTGTCTAGGAGAGGAGGGTGATACCCACCCTCCAGCCTCACAGAATCTGCAGCCATTGAGGCTGGGAGAAGGTGCTTCTCCGAAGGAAGATGAAGTCACCCTACCACCCAAGAAAAAGGGCATGGATGCCGAGTAGATACCACTGCAGTCCCCAAACTAATTTCTCTTTCATTAAAGACTCTTGCCTGTGAAGAGGGGATGTGTGAACTTAACCTTCAAATTGTGACAGCAAGGTCAGAGGTAGTAGAACAAGCTCTCTCAGCTGCCTTCTAAGATGCAAGACAAGAAAGTCAGACCCGTAATCTCTCAAGATATTGACTTGTCCTTGGTCCTCAGGGAGGGCAGATCCTTCATTTGGGGGCTTCCCTGGTAACTAAGACAATAAAGAATCTGCCTGCAATGAGGGAGACCAGGGTTCGATCCCTGGGTTGGGAAGAGCCCCTGGAGAAGGGAATGGCAACTCACTCCAGCATTCTTGCCTGGGGAATCCCGTGGACAGAGGAGCCTGGCGGGCTACAGTCCATGGGGTCGCAGAGTCAGATATGACTCAGTGACTAAGCACAGACCCAGAACAGGTCCCCAAAGGCTACTCTGGGAGTGGAAATGCTGTTGGTGACAAGTTAAAGGTTACTTATAAACTGGCTTTTCTTGGGCACTCTGTGTAAGATTGGAATTTTTTAATTGGTTCTGATTTAAATTTGTTTTATCTGTGGATTTCATACTGAAAAGAAATTTGTCAATGTGGTATCTTCTTATTTGGCCCTAATTAAATGTCACTTGGAAATTGTGTCCCTTCATCCTAATGTCCCTTCATTCTAGCATTTCATCATTTGCTGAATAAAGAGCAGTGCTAAAAATGTCCCCAGGTTTTTAAAACACTTGCCAAAAAAGATTACAGCTTCTTAAAGAAAATTTAAACAAACTTATTACGCCCACAATGTGGGAGACTTGGGTTTGATCCCTAGGTTGGGAAGATCCCAAGGGGAAAGGAAAGGCTACACACTCCAGTATTCTGGCCTGGAGAATTTCATGAACCGTATAGTCCACGGAGTCACAAAGGGTCAGACAAGACTGAGCAAATTTCACTTTCACTTTCACACAACATATTTCTTCTTATGAAAGCAATTCTGTGGATAATTCTAGAAAGGCAGAAGTTACAAATAAGCACACAGAGACTGTATTATCATCCTCCAGAGAAGCTGTGGTTAAGCATCTTTCTGTTTAGCCTGTCAAAGCCTCTGTGATGACACCTTGGCTTCTGGAATACTTTAAGCTGAAGGAGTTTGCAAACAAACAGCAGAAACTGGAAGGTCACCCTGACCTCTTCCTCCTTCACTTTTCTTCCCCAAAGAGGCCATAAAACCCTCTAGTGAAAGGGCTCCCCCGACACCCAAAGGAAGAGAGCATCCTTATCTCTGGAGGCAAGGGAACACCATGAAGAATCCTAGCAAACTGGCTTTGCTAAGTTTCCCTAGTTCAGTGCAGGTACCTCATACTCTAACTTATCTTGTCCTCTTTATTGAAGCTAGGATAAAATATTCAAGTTTGTTTTTTGCTTGGGTGTTCATTTCCTTATAAAGGCTGCCGTAACATGTGAAGCTTATGTTAAATAAATGTGTTTATTTTTAATAAATGTATTAATAAGTGTGTTAAATACTGTGTTTGCTTTTCTTCTGTTACACTTTGTCAGTCGAATTTTCAGGCCCAGCAAGGGATCTTAAGAGTGCTGAGAAAAACTTGTTTCTCCCAATACATATGTAGGTGAGTTGTTTTTTTTTTTTTAATGACATTTTAGTCTTTTATAAGCTGCTTGTTCCATTACTCCATATATGAATATTACTTCTACTAAATTCTTCATATTGAATGCTCTTAACCTTCGAGATAGAGAAGTTTATGCTGAAATCCCCTGAAAATATTGAGCATATAGACATTGTTGTCTGAGGAGGTGGTTGATCACTTTTATCAAGCTCTCTAAGCTCATCAGAAATTTAAAATTAAAAACCCACTCTCTTTTCATCTTCATTTTATATGGTAAAAACAAAAATATCTGCAGGGAAATATACACATAGATATCGTGATCTGTTTAACCCAATTATTCTTGTAAGACATTTAGGTCCATTTCAGTTTTTGGCTGATATAAACAATACACAGTGAATGCAACTATTGCTTTAAAGTTTAACCGCATAACTCTGTATTTTCCCTGTAAGACTGCAAGATATGAAATGGCTGAGAATTTGTTAAGTGTGGAGTAACACAGATGGACAAATTGTCAGAGCTCTTAGGAGATGACTGTCTACCTTAGGGACCCGTCACTGCTGGAACACCACCACCCAATGCCCCAGAAGAAAACCCATCCTCCTGCAAGTACCAGCTACTCGGGGAAAGGAACAATGTTTCCTGTCTTTGTCTCACTTTGTTTCTTGACTTGAAGTCCTTCCCCTCACCCCAGGGCAGAGCTGCAGCAGCTCTGTTTACATTTTTTTGCGAGGACACGTGGGCAAGCCCAGGCAAAGCCAAATAGCACACTGCTCATTGATCACAGACTGCAGTGTCTGGTGATCCCCTTTGGGGAAAATAGAATGATTCTGAGAGTTGGGTCACCGCCAATGGAAAATTCACACAGAAGGGAGCCACAGGAACCTCGCTCCTAGTAGTTTCAGAGGCGGGGAGGAGGGAGGAGGGAGGAGGCAGAGAGCAGGTGAACAAGATGGTGACAGAAAATCAGGGTTTCTGCTGAGTTTGCTCCTAAGCATGGAAAAGTCCCTCCAAAGCAATGCTCCTAAGCATGGAAAAGTCCCTCCAAAGCAATGCTCCTAAGCATGGAAAAGTCCCTCCAAAGCAGTGAAACTGCCCAGATGTTAGTGGTGGTTTATAATCTGAAGCTGAGCACACAGGAATCTGCCTTTTCTCATTGTGGAAAGGTTTAGTTCAGCCTCTCAAATGGTATCCTCACAACAAAACAACAGCATGAGCAAGCAAGCCCTCGTCAAAGCCCCTGTCAAAGACTTTCTAATGACCTTCTCGAAGGAATTACCAGGAGTGCCCCCTCCCTTCTTTCAGATCTGAAATTTCCTTGGCAAAGACTTTGGCTCAAACTTGCCATAAAGCTACTGTGCCACCTCCAGATTACAATCACAGGTAAACAGTGATCCAGAGTTTTTGTAAAAGCCTCTCAAGTAACACACCTTCTATATCCTTCCTAAGAGCTCTTTCTTTAGAAGCCCACTGTGCGTTATCACGCTTTCACAGATGGGAGAAGCGAAAACACAAAAAGATTAAACAGCCTATCTAAGATGACCTAGCAAGTCATCCACCAAACACATGACTCCTGATGGCTTGTGACAAACAAAGGCTTCCACTGACAACTCAACCTCTCCCTTGGGTCTGTGCAGAAAAATAAGGGGAATCGTTTACTGGCCCCAAAAGACCTCACGATGTTCTGTGAGGATGGCAGATTCAATCAGACCCTCATTAACTGGATCCAAATCAGGCCTGACAGAGAGGCTTCATTAGACCCAAAAATCCTGTCTGTTGTAGCTCCGAGTCTCCCAACTTGTTCATATTATGACTGTTCTAGAGTCAGGGAGAGCTCTCCACCAAGTGCTTGCAGATGACAGTCATCCTGGATGACATAAAAAGCTCAAGTTCAAAAGGGGGTGGGAGTGGGGGAAGACAGCGCAGCAACGGCAAGGCCGGTCCAAAGAAAGGGCCTCCCAACTGGCCTGGAGATGGGGAGAGGAAAACCCAGCTATTTAAATGAACGCACAATAATAACAAAAAATCACAAAGACACTGTCCTGTCATGGAAACTAAGCTTCTCTTCCGGAGCTGAATTTCACATCAGCTAAGTTCCTTTTCACATGCGTTATATTCCCAGGTCAGAGAAATGGCACCTTCTACATCTGAAAGAGTTCAGCTCACCTCCAATGAGCCATTTTCTTCTTTTCTTCGCCATGGAATCAAATCCATCACTTTTTTTTCTAACGTGGTGCCAGTGAGACCAGCCTTTCAGATAAGCAGAGTCCATGGCCATTGAGTTAATGCGACTTGAGAGGAGCCAAAAAAGCTTGGCTGCCAAGGTGCCTAAGGCTTCCACCATTAAAATCACCCCAATGAATGGGGCATTGCATTTCCAAAATGCTCCTGTCACAAATACTAATGTAGGTCTCACACAGTGCCCAGACCATCTCAGTCACTCAGTGTTTATGGAACGAATAGAAGAATGATTGTTGCCTGCAAAGGATAATAAGCTGTGATTATATTGGTTAGATTCTATGCCAAATATATGTGAGTCTCTGAAATGTATTAACTCATTTGCTCCCACTACCACGGTCTCCCCTTTACCACAGGGCATCCATTCCCAAGACCCACAGTGAATGCATACAACTGTGGATGGTACTGAATCTTCTCTATATTATGTTTTATGTTTTTTCCTTTACATACTCAAAGTTTAATTTACAAATCAAGCACAGTGAGAGGTTAACAACAACAATAATAAATGGAACAATTATAACAATATACTGTGATAAAATTTATGTAAATGTGGTCTCTTTCTCAGAATATCTTATTGGACTAATATAAGGCCTTTTTCCATCTTAACTAAGCACTTATCACACTGTGGCCGTGGCTTTTGTTGCAGTTTAAGATGCTACAGCAAAACCAACACAAATTTCTTTCTCTTTGTCATGATTGCACAGAAAGAAGATAGATCTTAGCAACCTTGGCATAGGATTTTTTTTTCTTTCCTTATTAAGTGGAGAACTTTCACCCTTTTACTTAATGGAAGCACTTTACCCACTTTTCTTTGGCATATCCGAATGACATCACTGGTCTTGTGTTTTGGGGCTGTTATTAAGTGGAATAAAAGTGACTTGAACACAACAGTAGATCTGATAACCAAGATGCCTACTAAGTGACTAAGCTGTGGGATGGGCTGGACAAAGGGATGATTCTCATCCTGGGCAGGATGGAGCAAGCCAAGATATGAGGTTGCATCATGCCACTGAGAATGATGGCACGCAATTTAAAACTCATGGTTTATTTCTGGAAACTTCCAATTAATGTGTTCAAACTATGGAGTTTTCCAGGTGGCTGAGTGGGCAAAGAATCTATCCGCTTGCAATGCAGGAGATACAGGTTCAATCCCGGGGTGAGGAAGACTCCCTGGAGGAGGGCATGGCAACCCACTCCAGTACTCTTGCCTGGAGAACCCCATGGGCAGAGGAGCCTGGCAGGGTACAGTCCATGAGGTCACAAAAAGTCGACACAACTGACGCACCTGAGCATGCACGCACGCCATGTTTAAACTGCGGTTGACCACAGGTAACTCAGACTGTAGAAAGTGAATCTGGATACAGGCGAGACCACTGTATATGTAGTTATGAAGCAGATTCGCAAATGGGCCACATGCTAACAAGCCAGAGGATGCGCTTAGAGACATAGAACATCAGGAAGGAAAGTGGGTGATTGTGGCAATGAGATGTGAGAACAAGGGGCTGGAATGGTCCTGAGGTTCGGTAGAGGGAGAAGAAACCCAACAGATAAGCCCAGTAGCCCAGTGTCTTTGCAACCAGCAGAGCCAGAGGCCCACAGCATTCTCCTGGCCACCAAGCTGAAGAGTTTGTCCAGGCAGAGACACTACTGATCAATGGTTATCACATAAGCTTGGGAGGTCAAACCCGTACTCTCTTATTCCCAAGATTTAGAATAAAGTCCTTAACTTTTGTTGCTCTGAAATGAACATAAGAACTCTGTCCTTGGGCTGTTGTAGGAATTAAATTATATATATAATAAAGCCCTTAGAAAAGTGCCTGGCTTAACCCAGGAAATACTCATTTCATGGTTGTTATTATTGTTTTCATTAACATCTCTATGATGTACTCTTGGTGTAGTATAAGATATTGGGAATGAGCAGTTTATTTCCTACCGTTACAACGTCTATAAATACACAATAAAGAAATTAACCAACTACGTTGGTGGCCTCCAGATCAGATCTGTATGTCACATGAAAGTGATAGATGTGTGATTTTACCTCTATACACCTGCCATAGACCTCCTCTTGCCTCAGCTGTTCAACAGAATACATGAACAATAACAATATATGTCTCATTGTGTTGATGAGGAAAGAAGTTTGATGAGTTACTGTTCAAACAGGTCTGGAACAGTGTTAGTCACTCTTTGTGACTGCATGGATTGCAGCCCATCGGGCTCCTCTGTCCATGGAATTCTCCAGGCAAGAATTCTGAAGTGCATAACCTTTCCCTTCTCCAGGGGATCTTCCCAACCCAGGGTTCAAACCTGGGTCTCCTGCATTCCGGACAGATTCTTTACCATCTGAGCCACCAGGGAAGGGGTTAGAACAGTGTCAAGCATATGATAAATATGAGTATTATTTCACGTGTGCATCTCACGTTTTTCTAGAGATGAGGATGATGTTGATAACCCACTTTCAATTTTAAAAAAATCTACTATCACATGGATATTTCCCATACTTGATTCTTTCATTGTATAAAGTGCAGTTGCAACTATTCTGATAATGTTAGGCAGGCTCTGTATCTTCAGCCTGGCATTCTCACGGAACTGGTCTGAGTAATATGTCCTCATTCAAAGTGTAGCTCTGGTTTGAAACTGCTGTTTAATGCTGCTGTGATGATTAAGGTCGCTGAAATATATATAATGCATTATGCTAGGGGGGCTTCCCTGGCAGTCCAGTGGCTTAGACTCTGCACTTCTACTGTGAGGAGGGCAGGTTTGATTTCTGGTGGGGAGATAAGCACCCACATGCAATGCAGCCAAAAAAAAAAAGCAATAAATTTCACACACACACACAAAAAAAAACACTTTGCCAGGGCTTGTCAAAGAGGGTTAGAGATGATCACTCAATTAATTGGTGGTCCTCACTTTCTGGGCATCCATCTAGAATCAGGAAACTGTATCCAACCGCATCGCCCACAGTGACCCTTAGGCAGGAGAATAACGTGCCCATTTATTTCCAAATGGGTAAAATGGAAGGATTCTTTCCAACTCTGGGAAAACGCTTAGGCAGGAACAGGGTGATAAGCAAAGGAAACAAGTTTGGGGTTTCTCCCCTCACTAAGTTTTAAAGTCAAGAGAGTTTCCTGTGTAAATAGCGAGTATTTTTTAAAAAATTATTATGTAAACCTACCTCATCTAATGTAAACAACTTAAAAAGCCCCAATGCTTATTCTGAGCATACTTCTATAAAAGAAATGTACACACGTATGTCCATAAGACAGTGGGGATGGGCTATCTATTTCTAACCCTTACAACTTCTACACACACACAATAGATTAGTTGTGTTAACTCCTTGGCAGCTGCTGCCTGTGCTTAGTGGATGCACGTCTGTATGAAAGAGACGGACGTGTGCATTTCACATTTAAATCCCTCAGTGCAGTTCCCAAGTTAGGGAAACGGCAGTGCTGCGTAATAGCTACAGCAGAGAGACGTCTGCTCATTGATAACGCAGATGACAATAGCAGGCATTCTGCTGTGTTGAAGGAATCCCATGACTGCTTTCACCACAAGGAGGTTATTACAGTGAAACAAGGCTATTTTGTCCATTATGAAAAGCACTATCCTGTCCCAGTGAGTGACACATTCAGGGCTATTTACATTTCTGCAGACAACCAACAATAAATCAATATGAATACTCCTTCAAATCCATTTTCTTTTTTGAACAACAATGGCTGTTCAGAATCACGGGGTTAAACAAGAATCTGAATCAAGCAGAAATAATACAATATCCAGCATTTGGCCAATCCTATGTATGTTAAATCATTCATAAGTAAAGCATCTCAAAGCCCTGGCATAGAGTTCAAAGTAATTTCATTTTGAGGCCCTAGAAATTAAGATTCAACTCTAAGTAATAACAATAACTGCAAGTAGCTACAGTTATTATGTAATATGTTTATAAGTATTTACTACATGATGGAAAATACTGTGTGTACGTACTTATTCTTGTTGTTCAGTCACTCAGTTGTGTCCAACTTTTAACAACCCCATGGACTGCAGGACACCAGGCTTCCCTGTCTTTCACTATCTCCCAGAGTTTGCTCAAACTCATGTCCACTGAGTCGGTGATATCATCCAACCATCTCATCCTCTGTCACCCCCTTCTCCTCTTGCCCTCAATCTTTTCCCAAATCAGGGTCTTTTCCAATGAGTCGGTTCTTCGCACCAGGTGGCAAAAGTATCAGAGTTTCAGCTTCAGCATCAGTCCTTTCAATGAAGATTCAGACTTGATTATTTTTAGGATTGCCTGGCTTGATCTTCTTGCTGTCCGAGGGACTCTCAAGAGTCCTCTCCAGCACCACAGTTTGGAAGCATCAATTCTCTGCTGATCAGCCTTCTCTACGGTCCAGCTCTCGCATCCATCCATGACTACTGGAAAAACCGTAGCTTTGACTATTCAGACCTTTGTCAGCAAAGCAATGTCTCTGCTTTTTAATATGCTGTCTAGATTTGTCACTGAATCTTCACAATAACTCTGTGAGGCAGATACCATAATAATCTTCATATTAAAGGTAAACTAAGACTTAAGGAAGTTCAGTAACTTGTCCAAGACCAGAAACTAGTGTATGAAAGACCCAGGTTTCTAATCCAAGATTCCTATCTGCACTAGAATGGAACTCTTTACTATCACCTACACATCCTCTCTACAGAGATTCAGTGATGGGAATCAGATTACAGCTAGTAAAATATCCTGGGGACTCAAAATATTTTGCCTGAGTTAGATCAAAGATTAAAAATACATATATATATATAGTTCAATTTATGGGAATATTACTAACTTCAATTTCAAAATCATTGTGAATGATCAAGTTATCTATAATAAATTATATTATTCATTTACTTTTGCAACAAATATTTACTGAACAGTTAATAAAGCTCGGGTACATGCTAGGACCTGGAACTGCAAGCAGTAATGAGACAGACATAGCCCAGATTTTACATGATTTACAGTCCTCTAAATGAAAAAGATAATGGCATGAGACAAGGCTGCATAATCAGGAAGGGCCAGATCATGCAGGGACTTGAAGACCATGTTAAAAATTTTTGAACATTTTCCTAAAGTTAATGTAGAGTTTCTGGTGTCTGTCATGAAAAAATTTACATATAAAAATATTCACGTGTAAAAGAAAAAATCATCAAAAATATATGCCTATATATCTTATACATATGTGTATATGCATAGACTATCTCTGCAAAATAAACAGTAAGTTGATGAGCGTGATTGCTTCTTAGGAAGCTAATGGAGTAGAGAGACTGATGAATGCACACAAATTTGAATTTTTCTCTATGTTTTCTTATCTACATTTATACACTGTATTTAACTTTTAAAAAAAGCAAATTGTTCTGAGTTATTAGTCTGTCCATTGAATAGAAAGAGACATTGAAGGTGGGAGATAGTACAAGGGGACAAATTAAGAAGCTACTGCAACTGACCAGGCAGGAGACACTGATCACTAGGCTTCTGATGGTACAGAAATAGAATTTGAATCTTGTCTCCTAAGACTGAGGCTCCTGCCCTTTTCCACCACCACAGCAAAACTTTGTGTTTTTAAGGGAGGCACACGGGGCAGGGCAGAGTGAAATGGCTACAGAGCCCAAGTCATTTCTGAGCATGAGATGCAATGTGGGGAGGTTTGAGAAAGAGCCAGAACCGAAGGAATGGTTATAAGAGGATGATGGGGGTCTGGGGAAAGGGAGCTAGTTTTTATTTGTGCAGAGGCACAAACTTATTTGATTTACCTGAGCTACTGATATCCCCAGATGTAAAATTATGCAAATGTAACACCTTTGAAAATGAGACTCTGCATATGAGTTGAACTCTCGAGACCCCAGACTGTGATGTGGAATGGGAGCCTTGAAACCTTCTAGCAGGCAGCCCACAGCAAGCAGGAAAATGGGAAGCTGCAGCCTACTCTTCCTTTGCAGGCTGACTTTACATTTGTGCTGTTGAACTGAATACTAGAGAATGTGTCCACATCACTGGCACAAGTGAAAAAAGAAATCATTATTTAAAAATGAATGAATGTCAGCAGCAAGAGCTCTCTGAGATGCTTCCTGGGCTGCAGTCCTCATTTTTCCCCAAATAAAACATAACTCACAACTCTCAAATTGTACATCTTTTTTAGTCGAAAGTTATGGCGACCAACGAAGCAACCCAGAGTGGACTTCCTTCCTGCGACTGGACCTCAGGAGGAACCGGAGCTTTGGTAAAAGCAGCGGCCCCTTGTGCCCATCCACCTCCTCGAGGAGTGCAGACTGATTTGGACCAAGAAGCGGTGGCTGCGAGGGTGCAGGAGGGCCAAGAGGAGCTACTCCAAGTTCAAGGTCAGGAGGGGCGGCCATGAGGAGATACCCCTCATCCAAGGTAAGGAGCAGCCGTTGCACTTTGATGGAGCAGCTGTGAAGAGATACCCCACATCCAAGGTAAGAGAAACTGAAGTAAGATGGTAGGTGTTGCAACAGGGCATCAAGGGCAGACACACTGAACCATAATCACAGAAACCTACACATCTGATCACACGGACCACAGCCTTGTCTAACTCACTGAAACTAAGCCATGCCTTGGGAGGCACCCAAGATGGATGGGTCATGGTGGAGAGGTCTGACAGAATGCAGTCCACTGGAGAAGGGAATGGAAAACCACTTCAGTATTCTTGCCTTGAGAACCCCATGAACAGTATGAAAAGGCAAAATGATAGGATACTGAAAGAGGAACTCCGCAGGTCAGTAGGTCCCCAATATGCTACTGGAGATCAGTGGAGAAATAACTCGAGAAAGAATGAAGGAATTGAGCCAAATCAAAAACAATACCCAGCTGTGGATGTGACTGGTGATAGAAGCAAGGTCTGATGCTGTAAAGAGCAATATTGCATAGGAACCTGGAATGTCAGGTCCATTAATCAAGGCAAATTGGAAGTGGTCAAACAGGCGACAGCAAGAGTGAACATAAACATTCTAGGAATCAGCAAACTAAAATGGACTGGAATGGGTGAATTTAACTTAGATGACCATTATATCTACTACTGTGGGCAGGAATCCCTCAGAAGAAATGGAGTAGCCATCATGGTCAACAAAAGAGTCCGAAATGCAGTACTTGGATGCAATCTCAAAAATGACAGAATAATCTCTGTTCATCTCCAAGGCAAACCATTCGATATCACGGTAATCCAAGCCTATGCCCCAACCAGTAACACTGAAAAAGCTGAAGCTGAATGGTTCTACGAAGACTTACAAGACCTTTTAGAACTAACACCCAAAAAAGATGTCCTTTTCATTATAGGGGACTGGAATGTAAAAATAAGAAGTCAAGAGCTATCTGGAGTAACAGGCAAATTTGGCCCTGGAATACGGAATGGAGCATGGCAAAGGCAGAGAGTTTTGCCAAGAGAATGCACTGGTCATAGCAAACACCCTCTTCCAACAACACAAGAGAAGACTCTACACATGGACATCATCAGATGGTCAACACCAAAATCAGATTGATTATATTCTTTGCAGCCAAAGATGGAGAAGCTCTATACAATTAGCAAAAACAAGACCGGGAGCTGACTGTGGCTCAGATCATGAACTTCCTATTGCCAAATTCAAACTTAAATTGAAGAAAGTAGGGAAAACCACTAGACCATTCAGGTATGACCTAAATAAAATCCCTTATGATTATACAGTGGAAGTGAGAAATAGATTTAAGGACTTAGATCTGATAGACAGAGTGCCTGATGAACTATGGACAGAGGTCCATGACATTGTACAGGAGACAGGGATCAAGACCATCCCCATGGAAAAGAAATGCAAAAAGGCAAAATGGCTATCTGAGGAGGCCTTACAAATAGCTGTGAAAAGAAGAGAACCGAAAAGCAAAGGAGAAAAGGAAAGATATAAGCATCTGAATGCAGAGTTCCAAAGAATAGCAAGAAGAGATAAGAAGGCCTTCTTCAGTGATCAATGCAAAGAAATAGAGGAAAAGAACAGAATGGGAAAGACTAGAGATCCCTTCAAAAAAATTAGAGATACCAAGGGAATATTTCATGCAAAGATGGGCTCAATAAAGGGCAGAAATGGTATGGAACTTTCAGAAGCGGAAGATATTAAGAAGAGGTGGCAAGAATACACAGAAGAACTGTACAAAAAAAAGATCTTCATGACCCAGATAATCACGATGGTGTGATCACTCACTTAGAGCCAGACCTCCTGGAATATGAAGTCAAGTGAGCCTTAGAAAGCATCACTACGAACAAAGCTAGTGGAGGTGATGGAATTCCAGTTGAGCTATTTCAAATCCTGAAAGATGATGCTGTGAAAGTGTTGCACTCAATATGCCAGCACATTTGGAAAACTCAGCAGTGGCCACCGGACTGGAAAAGGTCAGTTTTCATTCCAATCCCAAAGAAAGGCAATGCCAAAGAATGCTCAAACTACTGCACAATTGCACTCATTTCACACACTAGCAAAGTAATGCTCAAAATTCTCCAAGCCAGTCTTCAGCAATATGTGAACCGTGAACTTCCTGATGTTCAAGCTGGTTTTAGAAAAGGCAGAGGAACCAGAGATGAAATTGCTAACATCCGCTGGATCATCAAAAAAGCAAGAGAGTTCCAGAAAAACATCTATTTCTGCTTTATTGACTATGCAAAGCCTTTGACTGTGTGGATCACAATAAACGGTGGAAAATTCTGAAAGAGATGGGAATACCAGACCACCTGACATGCCTCTTGAGAAACCTATATGCAGGTCAGGAAACAACAGTTAGAACTGGACATGGGACAACAGACTGGTTCCAAATAGGAAAAGGAGTATGTCAAGGCTGTATATTGTCACCTTGCTTATTTAACTTCTATGCAGAGTACATCATGAGAAACACTGGGCTGGAAGAAGCACAAGCTAGAATCAAGATTGCTGGGAGAAATATCAATAACCTCAGATATGCAGATGACACCACCCTTATGGCAGAAAGTGAAGAGGAACTAAAAATCCTCTTGATGAAAGTAAAAGTGGAGAGTGAAAAAGTTGTCTTAAAGCTCAACATTCAGAAAACGAAGATCATGGCATCCAGTTCCATCGCTTCATAGGAAATAGATGGGAAAACAGTGGAAACAGTGTCAGACTTTATTTTTTGGGGCTCCAAAATCACTGCAGATGGTGATTGCAGCCATGAAATTAAAAGACGCTTACTCCTTGGAAGAAAAGTTATGACCAACCTAGATAGCATATTCAAGAGCAGAGACATTACTTTGCCAACAAAGGTCCATCTAGTCAAGGCTATGGTTTTTCCTGTGGTCATGTATGGATGTGAGAGTTGGACTGTGAAGAAAGCTGAGTGCCAAAGAATTGATGCTTTTGAACTGTGGTGTTGGAGAAGACTCTTGAGAGTCCCTTGGACTGCAAGGAGATCCAACCAGTCCATCCTAAAGGAGATCAGTCCTGGGTGTTCACTGAAAGGACTGATGCTAAACCTGAAACTCCAATACTTTGGCCATCTCATGCAAAGAGTTGACTCATTGGAAAAGACTCTGATGCTGGGAGGGACTGGGGGCAAGAGGAGAAGGGGATGACAGAGGATGAGATGGCTGGATGGCATCACTGACTCGATGGACATGAGTTTGGGTGAATTCCAGAAGTTGGTGATGGGCAGGGAGGCCTGGTGTGCTGTGATTCATGGGGTCACAAAGACTTGGACACGACTGAGCGACTGAACTGAACTGAACTGACTGAATATTACAATTGTACATAATACTTAAAGGTGTATTTGCTATATCCCTTATTTGGATTAATGCACTTTAAAATATCTGAGATTCTTTTTGCAGCATAGTGTATTAGTCATCAATTGCTGTGTAACAAACTACCTCAAAACTTATCCATTTAAAATAACAAGCAGTTATTATCTCAGTTTCTGTGAGTCAGAAGTCTGGGCATGGCTCAGAGTCTCTGGCAAGGAATGCAGCTGAGACATTTGCCAGGGCTGCAGCCCTTTTAGGGCTCAATTAGGGAGGGATCCACTTCCAAGTTCACACATGTGACTCTTGGAGTCCCAGGTCTGCTGGGGGTTATCTGGCGACACTTGTTCTCTGCCATGTGGGCCTCTCCAAAGGATAGCTCACAATTTGGCAGCTGATTTCCCCCCAGAGCAGAGATTCTCAGAGAGAGAGAAAACAAAACAGAAGTTAGGGGGTTTTTTGTAACCTAACTTCAGAAGTGAGCACCCATCACTTCTGCTGTATTCTGCTTGTTAAAGGCAAGTCAATATATCCAGCCTCTGCCAGAGGAAGGAATGACACAGGACTTGGACCCTAGAAGGGAGGGGGTCTCCAGAGTCCATCTTAGAAGCTGTTTCCACACATAGCAAGAAATCAGGGAGATGTGTGTTTATTAAATATGGGTTATCCTTACTGATAACCCTTGTCATTCTTAAATCCAGCCATCCAACTAACTGAACAAGAGACTTGCATAGGCAATTATACCTAGGAGAAACACGCATTTGTTTTTTTCAGTCACTTAATAAACACAGGTTGATCCCCAGGGTCATGTCAGACACTGTGTGAACAATTAAGGATACTAAGATTTTTTTAAATGGATTTTAGAGCTGGATAGGATCTGACCCAACTTTCTCATTTAAGGAATAAGGAACATGAGCCTGAGAGAAGAAAAACCAGTTGTCCCAAGTCACACAGTAGCAAAATTGAGGTCGAGACACATGTCTCCTGGTCTGGGGCTTTCCTCTCCTCTGATGGAAATGTGGAGGTCCCCTGCCACACTCTCCTGTGTAACCAGTTCCCCCATTTCTATTTCCATGAATTAAACCAGAAAGAACTGAATCAATGAGACATCCCTTCTCTTTAGATGCTTGTTGTTTAATTGCTGTCATGTTCGATTCTTTGTGACTCCATGGACAGCCAGCATGCCAGGTCCCTCTGCCCTTCACCATCTCCCAGAGTTTGTTTAGATGCTCATAGTTTTACTCAATGTAGTCATTCATACTAACTAAGACAGTCTTTAAATAAAGACAAACTATAATCCCTGGAGTTCCTACATTCTTAACATGGATCTTCACTGATGCCATTCTTACCCATCTTCCCTTGTGCTGGCATTTCTCTGAAGCGTCACTCCATCACCTGACAGAGATAATGAGGGAGACATTACCTGAGTCAGACAACCTCATGGAAAGGACCAGGTGCCACTCTGCCGGAGACACAAACAGACTGCCCCCCAAACCATCCGAGCTACAGCTCCCACCTTTCACTTCCTTATTAAGGCTGATGTTCATTTTTTGCTTTGTTTTGCTTCCTTCCATCCAGAAAGCAAAGCTTACATGTGTCAGATTCAACAATGGCAGATCCCCTTGCTGGAAAAAAAATGAAATAACCCCCACCCTCCTCACGCCTGAGAATGGAATTCACTTCAAGAAGCAAATACAAGAATTTCATGTGATATAAATAGGCTCCATCAATTCAAGGAGCGGGAGTTGAAACAGGAACACTGACAGGTAATTATCAAAAGCACCTTAGAAAAGCGAGTTTCTGTGGACAATAGCTGCAATTTATTATTATTATTGTTGCTAGCCTCCCCAATGCTCTCCATTTATGATTCGAGTAATCTTGTCTCTTTTGATGAATATACCTTTTGTTTTTCATTAAGATGTCAATGCATTAGACAAAAGGCCTGCTGAATACGACAAAATCCATGGTCACCTGACAGAGGAAAACAGAACTTTATACCTGTAAGCTAAAACGCAATTGTCCCTGCAGGGTGGACATGTATGAACCCACAAGCACACAGGCACATACACACACACACACACACACACACACACACACACACACACATTGTTCTTGACGGTCCCGGAGATGCCACTGGGAATCTTTTAGCCAGGTTGAAGTGGAATATGTCAGGTCTGAAAGTCTAGACCACATATAGCTGAAATCTGCCACCTCCCACTCTGTTTTTGTGTGTGATTTTGCTAAAACTCTACACTGATCTGAAAAGAGTAAGAATCTCTGTCCTTCAAATCTCAGGCCCCTTCTGGAGATCCTGAGCTACACACGGTGTTCCTCCAAGTGTTATTTATTCCTACAGTGTCTGCCCCAATGCTTGAGCAGCTACTTTTCAAAATCTCCCCACCTTCTTTGGGGTGGGGAGAGGTGGGGCCAGTCAATAGGGGTATGAGGCAGTCCTGTGGTCTGAGCAAAACCAGACCCAGCATTGGGTGTTTAGGGAATCATTTCAATAGGTTCTTAATAAGTCAATCCAATGGACTTCCCTGGCAGTGCAGTGGTTAAGATTCTGCCTTTCCAGTACAGGGGGCATGGGTTTGATCTCTGATCAGGGAACTGAGATCCCGCATTCTGTGCAGTACAGTCAAAACAAAAAATAGTCAGTCCACTGAGATATGTGAATTTTTTTTTTTGTATCAATCTAGTATCATAGGCCAGTGACACTATCTCGGAGAGTTGTCAAAACTAATAAATTTTCACAATAATATCCCGGATGGTGAAGGGGAAATGAGATTTTCCCAGGGCTCAGGGATGAATAACTGAAAAGAATTAACAAATAATAATTTAAGAAACACTTAAAATTGGAAGAAAAGATAGATGTAAATCAAACTCCTCCCACCCTCAACCTAGGAAAAATGTTACATTTATGTGTCCCAGAAAGGAAACTTTCAAAAGAAAAGCTCATATTTTAAAATATATGCAAAGTATTAATTTTAAGGTAATTAGGAAAAGCTATTTTCTTTGTCAGAAATCAAAGGTATGTGCATTCTGAATAAAAATTTTGCTACTAAGCCCTAAATAGCCTTGAAGTATTAAGCATGCTGTCCATATTATATAGCACTTTGAATTCTAATTGATCCTAAGAAAAAATGTAAAAGTGGAAAACTGGATTTTTTAAAAGAAGCTATTTTCCCCCTATGTAACCTCCCTTCCTCTAGGTATTTTCATTCAGGAAAAGGAAATATTTTAAAACAACGAGCAAAACTAGAAATTGCATCCACTGTCATATTCTAGCTTTCTTCCTGTTCATTCATTAGCTCATTCATTCACTCCACAAGCATTCACAGCGCTTCCCTTCTGACTAGGCACTATGCTGCTGCTGCTGCTGCTGCTGCTAAGTCGCTTCAGTCATGTCTGACTCTGTGCGACCCCACAGACGGCAGCCCACCAGGCTCCCCCGTCCCTGGGATTCTCCAGGCAAGAACACTGGAGTGGGTTGCCATTTCCTTCTCCAATGCATGAAAGTGAAAAGTGAAAGTGAAGTCACTCAGTCATGTCCGACTCCTAGCGACCCCATGGACTGCAGCCCACCAGGCTCCTCTGCCCATGGGATTCTCCAGGCAAGAGTACTGGAGTGGGGTGACTAGGCAGTATACTAGGAAGTAAAAGATGAGTGAGTTACACAGAGCCCCCCCGAGAGCTGCTCATCTGTTCGTGAGAGTGGCACACAGGTAAACAAACGATTATGTTCTATTTGGGAAGGTCATGGACACATTTCTATATTCAAATGGATAACCAACAAGGACCTACTGAATAGCACATGGAACTCGACTCAGTGATATATGCCAGCTTGGATAGGAGTGGAGTTTAGGGGAAGAATGGATACATGCATATTCTTGCTGAGTCCCTTCACTGTTCATCTGAAACTACCACAGCATTGTTAATTGGCTATACCCCAACACAAAATAAAAAGTTTAAAGTTTGAAAAAAAAAATAGTTATGCTCTAAGTGCTACATAAAGACACAGCATTATTGAAGCTCAAGTCCCTGGTGGGGGAGGATCCCACGTGCTGCCAGGTAGCTAACCTCGAGTGCCACAGCTACTGAGCCCGTGCGTCCCAGAGCCTCTGCTCTACAACAAGAGAAGCCACCGCAACAAGAAGCCCGCACATCACAACGAGAGAGCAGCCCCTGCTCAAGTCCCAGTGGGACTGAAAACAGTCTTTACAGAGGAGGTGACATTTTAACCTGAGTTTTAAAATACAAGTAAGAGTCGGTCAGGTGGCAGGATGGGAGCTTCAGGTATATTTCAGAGAGGATGAGACATCTGATATGATTAGAGCAGAGTAAGTCTGGGATGGATGGAGGAGGTGGTGGGGGAAGAAGCAAAGTGGGAGTCAGACTTCCATGGACTCGTATGTCATGCTGAGGTCTTCAGACCCTACCACACACGTAACAGAAAGTCCCCATGGGCCCCTAACAAGGAAGATCTCACTGTTTACAAAGATGTTGAATTTGATTTGCTTGTGTTATTTTTGGCTGCACTGGGTCTTTGTTGCTGTGTGCAGGCTTTCTCTAGTTGCAGTGAGCAGGGGCTGCTCTCTCGTTGTGATGTGCGGGCTTCTCGTTGCAGTGGCTTCTCTTGCTGTAGAGCAGAGGCTCTGGGACGCACGGGTTCAGTAGCTGCGGCACTCGAGGTTAGCTGCCTGGCAGCACGTGGGATCCTCCCCGACCAGGGATCAAACCTGTGTCTCCTGCACTGGCAGGAGGACTCTTAACCGCTGGACCACCAGGGAAGTCCAAGATTTCACTTTTATTCAGATAATTCAGGTGTAGACTTCCCTGGCAGTCCAGCGATTTAGACTCTGCACTTCCAAAGCGGGGGCGGATATTGATTCAACCCCTGGTCGGGAACCAAGATCTCACATGCCATGTGGCCAAAAAATTAAAAAAAAAAAAAAAAGTCAGGTGTTGTCACATTGGAAAGAGAGAAGTTTCAGAGAGAATCAGTATTTTACATGGCGGCACTCAACATCCCCCCAACCCAGGCCAAAGCCAGTTTCTGTGCAAGCTGGATCCCATGTGTTGCATTTTCCCCTTTTTGTAATCACTATCCCACTCACCCTTATTTATCTGCTGTTAGTCATTCATTCAGTCAATCATTTCATCATTCAACAAGTATTTATTGAGCCCTTCTAAAATTTCAGGCACCGTGTAGGGGCTGGTGGTTAGTAACACATCAGAAGGACAGTGTCTGCACCCCGGCAAAGCTTATAGTCTAGCAGGGCTGACAGATCTGTTTATTTATTTATTTTATTTGGCTGCGCTGGGTCTTAGTTATGGTCCTCGGGATCATTGATCTTCATTTCGGCATGCATGATCTTTAGTCACGGCATGTGGGATCTAGTTCTCCAACGAGGGATCGAACCCAGGCCCTCTTCATTGGGAGCAGAGTCTCAGCCACTGGACCACCAGGGAAATCCCCTGACAGATCTGGTTAAACATAAGCAATTGCAATGACATGTAATGAGTAAGATTGTTGGGAAGCAATGGGGGCTTCCCCAAGGAAGTGATGGGTAACTTGTAACCTGAGGATGAGTAAGCTTTAGCCAAAGCACATGTTTTGGAAATAGGAGGAGGAAGAGGCAGACAGAACCCAGCAAATGGGAAACAGCCAAATGCAGGAGGAAGCACAGCACCTGAGAGGAAGTGAAAGGCAGCTCCATGTCTGGAGTGTGCAACCAGCTGGAGCAATGGGCAGGCCTCAAACCTCACCATGCACACGCTCGACCACTCTGTGTGGCCCATGGGCACAGAGGAACACGCGTGCGTGAGGAGGTCTGAAGGAAGATTAGCACTTCCTGTTACCATATTCATCCTGTGCTCAGGCAGGAACTCTGACATACATTTGTTGCTCATCTACATTCTTAGAATTGGAAAAGGGGAGGGCAGAGAAGGACCTTAGGAACCATTCAGAACAGCTTTGCTCAAGACGTGCCATGTGCACTGACTAGGAATCCCTGAAGACAGGGACAGAAACCTGCCTTTTTAAACAAGCATCTCAGGGGATTCTTCAGCAGTCTCACGATGGAAAACCACTTGTTCCCGTTTCAAAGTGAGGATATTGAGAACTGAAGAAAATCAGTAATTTGTCCAAAATGGTATCTTTTCTTTACTGACTTTATTTCACTGGAATATAATTGCTTTATGAGGTTGTGTTACTTTCTGCTGTCAATGAAATAAATCAGCTGTGAGTGTGCATGTAGCTCCTCCCTCACGAGCCTCTTCCTCTATCCCATCAGCGGCACTGACATTTTGGACTGAGTAGCCCTTTGTTGTTGAGGGGCTGTCCTGTGCACTCTGGGACGTTTAGGAGTGTCCCCAACCATTTTCAGACATGGACAAATATTCCCTGGAGGACAAAGTCACCCCTGATTGAGAACCACTGTGTAAAGTCACACCAATAATCAGAAGCAAAGGCATGACAGCACTCAGGAGTCCTAATTCACAGCTCAGCAATGCCCCCGGCCCCCCATACCTGCTGAATCCTCTTTGGCTGTGGGAAGCAGGGGTAGAGAGACGGGTGGAGGGGTGCGGTGAGTTAGAACAGGACTCGAGGCTGGCGCAGGCTTCAGCAATGTTTGTTTGTTTGTTTGTTTTGCAGGAACTCGAGACATCCCTCCCGGCTTTTTCTATGACTTATTGTGCAGTTAGTCATCCCTATTTCTGTTTCTCCACCTGTTTCAACCTTGATCTTCCAGGAGAACTGGCAAGATTCAGCTTGGCAACATCTTGGAAACCCACACAGAAAGGTGCCATCCAAAAAACTTTTTAAACTGAGACTGATTTCAAAGTGGGCCTGTGTAAGAACCAAGAGCCTTGTGTTCTAAATTTAGCCAGCAAGAGGAGTGTGGTGGGGAGCAAGGCAAAAGGAATCAGGAAATGCAGCTGCTGGCTCCAGCTCTTTCCAAACTACCTTTGTGGCAAATCACTTGGGCTTTCTGGTCTAGGAGCAGTTTCTCATCAGATGAAGGGATTAAAATACACTGGTCCAAGGTCACTACATCCAGGTTTGGACTCACACAGCATTTCCTACCCAAGAAGACCTACCACTGGTCATCAAAAACCCAACTCTATCTTTCCTCCAAAATCCAGCTCCATCATGACTCGTCCCTTTCTTCAGTGATAGTGATGTTGTGGTTATACCAGACAAGGTCCTTGTTTTTAAGAGATGCACAGTGATTATTCAGGAATGTTAGCTGCAACTCACTCTCAAATGCTTCTGAAAAATATGTAATATGTATATTATATGTATGTATATAGAGAGACAGCAAACATATCAAAGCAAGACTAAATGTTGAATCTCCCTGAAGGGTATACAGCTATTCATTTTATAATTCTTTCCCTTTTTCTGCCTGTTTTAAAGTTTTCAAGATCCAATTTTGGAGTGAAAAACAACTCCAATTCTATCTCCTCCACAAAGCCTTCCCTGAATTCGCTGAAATAATTCCTCCAAATTCCCATAGCACTTATGTACTCTATGTGTACCAGTTTCTACCTTGCATTATATTATTTAAGTACTCACATAGTGGGTCATAAAACTGCTAACATAACGCTCAGCTATGCAGAGAACATTTGCTCTAAAACTGTTATTTCGTCTACAACTTAGACTCTATGCTGCTGCAAGCAATGGGAAAAAAATCAAAGTAAATTCTAGTCCAATCTTGTTATCTCAGATTGATCATAGAATTGAAACAGTTGCCTTAGATACGTCAGGAACATTTGGATAAAGGCCAGACCTTAGATCTCCCGACTCCTTTTCTTTCTTTTCCCCAGGATGGCATTTGGGTACAGGAGAGAAACTAACTGTGTTTGGGAGAAGTCACAGGAAGGGGTCCCAAAGATCAGCTTTCAAAACTGGCTTGTGACAATATACCTGTTATGCAGACATAAACTCTACACCCGGCAGTAAAGTCCTTGAGGGACGTTTCAGTGTTTCGAGAATCAGTAGGAGGAAGGTTTTTTCTCTGTGTGCCCAGCAGGCCTGGCTCATGCTTTACACTTACAGGTTCTCCACACTCCCTCTGGCCTGTGGCCTCCACCTCCACAGTGGCCTCTGTTAGTATCACTAGCTGAAACATCACAAAGTTAAAAACAACAATTTGATGTGAGTAACAACTAATGAACTGAGTGCCTGATATGGGCCAGGCACCAGGCCAAGCTCCTTACAAGTAATACTTCATTTAATCTTCACAACACTCAGATGAGTTAGTACTCTAATTATCCTAAAATAGGGACAATGATCGGTCTCTTCATTGCCCGATGACTAAATTAGCCTTTCTTCAAACTCTCTGCAGGATTCGATCCTACTGAGTATCATGTTATATTTCAAACTCCAATTTCTTGCAATCTCTTGTTTTATCCACCCAACCACCTCTCCTCCAGCTGTATCACCTTCCTTTTTGTCTTCGATAAATGCTGAAGGTTTTCTGACCCAACCTACCTTTTAAAATCACCTTTTGCTTTCCCCTCCAGTCTCTTTCAGGCTTCCCTGGTAGCTCAGTTGGTAAAGAATCCACCTGCAATGCAGGAGACTCCAATTTGATTCCTGGGTTGGGAAAAATCCCCTGGAGAAGGGAAAGGCTGCCTACTCCAGTATTCCGGCCTGTAGAATTCCATGGACTGTATAGTCCATGGGGTCTCAAAGAGTCGGACGCAACTGAGTGACTTTCACTTCACTGCCCCTTCAAAATCCATTATCAAGGATCAACTTTCATTCAATCATTCAATACATTTTAAAGGAGTATCCACTTAGTACTCAAACCTGTTGTCCTAAGCCCTAGAGAAATACTGCTAAGGAAAAGAGAGGCAGACACAATTTCTACCATTGTGGCATCTGCACTCCTGTGACTGTCTAGGCTTCACTCTTGGACAGTTCTTCAAGCAAGAAATCATCTCTCTTGCACAACCTTTCAAGTCTGCATCGTATCTATACCACCCGCTGAACACTAACCCTACAGCTTTGTAGAGTGAATCATCCTATTCAGGGATTCGTTTGAGGACAACAATAATGGCATCAGTAGCTTTCACTGACGGAAGGGCCTCTATGCCAGGCACTCGGTCTGCTTACACTGTGTCTAGTTTTCTCGCTGACATTGCCAGAAAGGGATGACTTTTCTCTCTTGAGCAATGAAGCCCTTGAGACACAGAGTTGATAAGTAAACTGCTCAAGAGTTCATAGGTAGTAAATGACTTTATCAGCGTGAGAAGCCAGGTTCTCTAGCTCAGATGGCTCTCTCCACAACACACCGTGCTGTCTGAACGTCTTCGTTGCACCATGCATAGAGGTAGGGAGATGTCAGTAAAGAGTGAGGCAAGGTAATGGCCAGGAAAGAACATGATTTTGGAACTAAACAGATTTGTGTTCAATTTCGACCCATACCACTTACTGACTGTATGACTTTGGGCAGATTCCTGAACCTCTTTGTACTTTGAGGTCCTTACTTTTAAATCACCATTGAAATACATAAATAAAGCCATTGACTGCAAAGAGCTGCTACCAGGATTACATGAGTGCTAAATACCTAGAAAATCACCATGTGTGTCGTCCGCTCCTCCTCTCCTCCCTTTTGGTTGATGCGGATCCTTTAAAAGTTTGCCACCCACCCTATTTTTGCTGATGGAAGTTCCTAAGGACATCTACAGAAGGGCCCTTCAGGGACCTGCAAGTGTGTTAAAGAGGCAGATACCAGGCCCTGAGAGATAAAGGCGGTGCCATGAAGAAGAGATGGAAAACCAATCCAGAAACCAGGCAATAGGAGGCAGTGTGGTTCCTTTTGTTAGGAGAGCTTTTCCAAAGCAGTGCCCTGGAAGCCTTTGCATGTCAAAAGCATTTTAAATGCTTTCCTCAGGTGCACACATATGGTACTGCTTCTGTGGCAAAGAAAGCGTGGTCTTATCAAAATGGAATTGAATTTTTCAAAAGGAATCTCAAGACTTCGTTAATGGAACATAGCAAACAATATCAAAAGCCCACTCTTTTTTCTACAAGCTGGCTATGCACTCTAGGATATAGCATAGCTAATCAACTAAACTTTCATGCTTATTAAACTTTTACTGAGCACTTTGAGAGATCTCATACATCAACCACTTCATTAATCCTTTAAAAAAAAAAAAAAGCCCTATGAGGAGATTATTATTTTGTATGTTGCAAGTGAACAATCAGAAACTCAGAGAGGTTAAATGTCTTGCACAAAATCACATAGCCAGAAATTGCTGGTGAGATTTGAACTGATTTGGTCATTTAGTCAATAAATATTTCCTGAATGACTACCAAGTGCCAGGTCTATGTTTCTAAAGCTAATGTTCTTTCCACCAATTCTTCCTAGTAAAATAAATATAATAGTGTTCTTATCATTAATAATGTTTTCTCCAAAAGTAAAGCAGTTTGGCCTTATAATTAGGCTGATCATCTTGGCCAAGCAAGTATCCCCATGGCTCAACATTACTTCAAGTGTGCTCTTTTCAAAGCTGGGTGCTTAAAAAGAATGGTCTTCTATAGTCAGAAGTGCCTTTCTCAGACAGGTATATGGAAGTGTCTGCACTTAATGGTTTATAAAGCCTTGGGCGGATGATACATTTGAGAATGTTTACTTATTTCAAAGTTGGAAAAAAGCTAAGATAATGGACTTCTCTGGTGGTCCAGTGGTTAAGAATCTGCCAGCTGGTGCAGGAGACACAGGGTTTGACCCCTGGTCCGGGAAGATCCCACGTGCTTTGGAGCAACTAAGCTCAGGCACCACAACTCTGAAGCCCGCGTGCCATAGAGCCCTTGCTTCGCAACAAGAAAAGCTACAGCAGCGAGAAGCCCTCGAATCGCAATAAAGAGCCGTCCCAGCTCAAACTAGAGAAAGCCTGCACACAGCGCTGAAGACCCACTGCAGCCGTAAATAAACAAAGCAGCAAAGATTAGTACATGCCACTCAGTAAAAGATGGAAAACCCAGCACTCCGAGTGCCTTGCATTTACAAAGGGCATCATTCTTCTCAGTGTATGATAACATGAACAGTGTCATTTAGCTTCATATCAATCTCCTGTGAGATCCACAAGGTGATGGTCATTGTACCCACTCCTGAGGAAACTGACGTTCATGTTATGAAGGTCACCGGTGTTTTAGAAATGTTCAGTTCACCTCACTGTTTAAAGGCAGAACCAGGATTTGAACCTAGGTTCTCTTCACTCTTTCTGGTATGCAGTCTGCATGAGTCAGGAGGACCAAGATTACGTTACAGGAAGAAATGGAAGATCTCAGGGGCTCACAGTAATCTGGCTTGGTTTCTTGCTCATGTCCCACGTCACCTGGGGCTTTGGTCTACTTTTTGTTTACAGGTGGATCCGGATGACAGAGCAGCCTCTACCTGGAACACAGGCAGTTATGGGCAGAGTGAACAGCAAGAGTAATGGACCTCACGCCAGCTGGGAAAACCTCTGATAGAAAGTGGCCGTCAGTCTCCGTTCATTGGCCAAATCAAGTCACATGCACTTATCCCATATAATAGAGCAGAGATGGTTTCTCTTTCCACAGGGTGGGGCCCCAATCAGGAGTAAAAATGTTCCAATTTATGTTAGGGTAGCGATAGATAAAGTCATTTTATCCATCATCTTCTTGTACGATGAAGGTATTCACTAATCGATGCGGTACCGATTAAGGCTCAGCCAAGCAGTCATCTTATACAATTTTAAAATAAAATAACTAAATAAATTTAATATTTTAAAAATAAGTTCTAAAATATGCCTATTGTGCATGAAACCTCCTGCATTTTCAAATAAAGCAACTTTAGCTCTGGGAATAAACTTCCCATTGCTGGCAGAAAAAATTGTATACTAACACTGACGTGATCCTGTGAATGGTCACCAGAATGTCATACTTGAATGTGCAATGAATAAACATTGACAGAAATCCCCTTTGCCATGTGACTTCAAAACAGAAACCAGTCAGCAGGGAACTACCGTTGTGCTGAGTAGGGAAGAAAAAAAAAGTGCTCATACACTCTCCCTCCATGGAGCAAAAATCCCCTGCCAAAAATCACCTCTCCAGAAAACGCAGGGCACAAGTGGATTCTCACATGTGTTTGAGCACACAACCCCACCCCCTGGAAAGTCCTCCTGGCAGAGCCATTTAAACAAAGATCAGAGGAAGACAGAAGTAGGACATGAAACAGAGTCCAGGCATTCACAGAATCTTGACTTTCCTTGAATCAACTGGGGGCTTTTTAAAAAAAAAAGGAAAAGAATCATTTAGCAAGAGTTTAAAGAAGACAATTTCTAAGGTTGCCTGGCTTATAATATCCCTGACAACTCTAACACCCTATGATTCTGTACATTTCTGGGATGAGAAGAAGCAAATCTATTTTCTCATTTAAGTACAAAAAAGAAAGAGGAAAAGGACGGCTTTACATAATAAAATTTAACAAGGAACAACACTGAAAAAGCATGTTCTAGGAACTATAAAGTTGTCTTGGGTTAGACAATCTGCATACAAAATCCTGTTCCTTAAAATTGCTTTGGCATTGAGTCCAGACTTGATTTGTAGAAGTGACACTTCTCTAATACTTCTTTGAGAGAAGTGAGGGGGAGGAGGAATGCCCTGACTTAGAACTTTACCTTAGACTTTTTATAAAGGTCACCGAAGGGAAAACTCATAAAGAATCATTGCCCTTTAGTCACTTTCAAGTATGAGACGCGTTGTCCTTGGATAAAGGAGAACTGTTACAGCGTGTTACATTTTAGGTTAAATAATTAAATTGCCATGTCTTTTCTTTCCCCTGTGACTTTATATAGAATTCATGTTGAAATAAACCTAGATTATTGGGAAATACTTCTAAGTACATCTAATTGTGCTTTTCTGAAATACTTGGATGTAGCTCTTTGATTTTACTGGCATAACTGTCGCCAGCAAATCTCCAAAATGAATATTCACATTTTAATGTAGCTATAAGCAAAATGGGGTTTCAGGTACCAAAACACCAAAATAGGTTATGTGATGAAAGATGTTAAGGAGGAAAACTATACATTAACTATTTCTTCTCTAACAACCAATCTGAGAGTCTATTGCTTCTCTAGCTGCTTTGTATAGAAAGAATGAGAGGACAGGGGTTGCGTTGGCTCTTTTGAGTCTAACTGGACATGAACAAACTCATTTGATGGCTAATAGAGGTAAGCAGTGGGCTTCCCTGGTGGCTCAGAGGTTAAAGCGTCTGCCTCCAATGCAGAGAGGTAAGTAGTACAAGAATGACATTCATGAAAAAAGAGAGGATGAATTATAGTGTCACAGGGTCAAAAGATTTAAAAGGAAATGTTGGGGTTCTGGGGGGCTTAAACATAGCTTTCTTCCTTTTCAAACTAATTCAGATTTCTCTTCAAATCCTTAATCAAATGTTTTATGAGGCCTACAGGTAGTGGTAGAATTCAGTGAAACTATACAGAGAATCAAAACATTTTTGTATACATATACATACCAATATGTGTAGACATTTACACACGTATATTTTGAGATATATTATATATGGATAATGGGCTTCTCAGGAGGTCTAGTGGTAAAGAATCCATCTGCCAATGCAGGAGATGCAAGAGATATGGGTTCCATCCCTGGGTCGGGAACATTCCCTGGAGTAATACCCCACTCCACTATTCTTGCCTGGAAAATCCCGTGGACAGAGGACACCACTGAGCACACACACCCACACACCATGGATATATATCTGTTGATATACCTATATGGAGATACACACATACACACGCAATACATACTTATACATATATGGACATATATATATATATATGTACACATATACATAATGATTTTCCTCAATTTATGATTGGATTACATCCTGAAAAACCCATCATAAGTTGAAAATGCCATAAAAGTCAGAGATGCATTTAATGCACTTAATCTACCAAACATCACAGTTTAGCCTAACCAACCTTAAACGTGCTCAGAACACTTACATTAGCCTTCAGTTGGCAAAATCATCTAACACAAAGCCTGTTTTGTAATAAGGTGTTGGATATCTCATGTGATTTATTGAATACTGTACTGAAAGTGAAAAACAGAATGGTTGTGTGGGTCCAGAATGGCTGTAAGTGTATCGATTGTTCACAGCTGTGTTCACAGAGCTGACTGGGAGCTGCCGTCGCTGCCCAGCATCTTGAGAAAATATCAGATCACATATCACCAACCCAAGAAAAGATCAAAATTCGAAGTACAGAGTCTATTGAATGCATATCACTTTTGCACCATCATAAAATCAAACTCTTGTAAGTCAGGACCATTTGTATATGAATATATATATGTGCAAATGCATTCATATATGCATTTAACTGGTTATGGCACAGCTATTCAACTGCATTTAAAAAAAATTGAACCCCAGTCTTATATCAGCTCCAAAAATAAATGACCAAATTAAAGACAACTGTACAAAAAAATACTTTCAAGAGAATCTAGCACATTATATGTGCTTATATGTACAAACCACCAGTGAAAGCCAACTTTCTTGACTGACGCATTTCTTGACCTAATACAGAAGCTATAAAGAAAAGATCAGGAAGTTCCCTTGGGGAAGGAAATAGCAACCCACTTCAGTATTCTTGCCTGGAAAATCCCATTGACAGCCTATGGGGTCGTAAAAGAGTCGGACACAGCTTAGCAACATAACAACAACAAATTTGATCATATAAGGATTTAAAATCTTTTTTTGACAAAAGAAAGTTTCTCTTACCAGATAAATAGACAAAGGATAGTTTCGGAAATATTTGTACCACAGATGACAACAGTTCTTGTTTTGTTTTTACAAATTGACAAAAGTAGACAAACTCATAGGAGAATGAATAAAGAAATACGACATTCACAGAGGAATAAACCCACATGGAAAACGAAAACATGCTCCCATTAAATTAGTCAGGGAAATGCACATTAAAATACCAACAATGTATATTTATACCCATCAGACTGGCAAAAAATGAAATGATCAATAAGCTCTACTTGTGATAGCTATATGGAAAAATTGCTGCTTATACATTGCTGTGAAAAATTTACCTGTTATAACTTTTTGACAAGCCATTTAGCAGCATATATAAAAAATTAAACACACACCTATATGTGCCATTCAACACTGCAATCTCCTCTTGACACTTCAAGATCATCAGAGCACAGGGGCAAATGTAAGAAGACACTTATACTATTCATAGCAAGAAAAGGAGAGGGGGACAGGGATCCCAGTAAATGTTCAGCAGTGAGAACATTGAAATAGATTACAGCTCATCCATACCATGAGTTATTACGTAGCCACTTCAAAAAAAAAAAAAAAGTTACAACTGAACAGTCACTTTGGAGGGATTTCTACACATATATCATAATGAGAAAAATGATACTAACAGGGTGGTCCAGTGGCTAAGAATCTGTGCTCTCAATGCAGGGGGTGCTGGTTTCAATCTCTGGTCAGGGATCTAGGTCCCACATGCCACAACAAAGATCAAAGATCCCGTGTGCCACAATTAAGACTCAGAGCAGCCAAAGAAATAGTAAAAAATAGCAAGAGAAAGAAAATGTGCATTATTCAATGGTCATGAAACAAAAAATAGACAGATCACCCCCACAAACACATGTAAGTGTAGTATGTATAGATGTGATCATATGGGTGAGGGGGAAAATGCGGAGCATGCATCAGGTCACTAACAATAGCTACACGCCAGAGAAGGGTGCAGAGGGGATGCAAAGGAGAAAAGAGACGGAAGATGAGGCTAAACATCAAGAATAAGACAAAACTAACTAGGCTCAATATGTATTTTGTAATAGCCTATAAAGGAAAACAATTTGAAAAAGTATGTAATGATTCAGTTATATATAACTGAAACATTTTGTTGTAGATCTGAAATGAACACAACTTTGTGAATCAACTGTATTTCAATTAAAAAACAAAGAAATAAGACTTCTCTAAGTAACAGATAAATATATGTGTGAAATAATGGATGTATTTATGCAAAACTATATAATGTGTGCACATGAAAAATTATAACCAGAAAAGAAAAACTATTTCAAAAGCAAGATCCAACATGGTAATATAAAACCTAATGCTTACTGAGCCCTCACTATTGACAGTGTCCTAAGCATGTGTTGACTTATTAATCCTCACAGCAACCCTACAGTGAAGATATTAATATCTTTATTTTCAACAAGAGAGGAGTCCCACTTAAACTTCTGTAACTTGAGAGCTGAACATTTGAAAAATTCAAATGAAATCACCCATCTCATTTGCTTTTTAGTGATAGCGCTTTGTTTTCTTTAGTGTCTGGATTTAAAAGTGGAATTCAACAAGTTACCATCAATAAAAGGATAGTTGCCCAACAAGTCAAGGTTGGTGTGAGTCATCTAAATCAAGGGCAACGGCCTTCATCATTAGCCTCTTCCGTCACTTATTTGCTCAACAAGGAACCACTGAGCAACTGTTGCACGGTGGTGGCCAGGACAGCCTCTGCGTGTTTGATAACTTGGGGTGGCTATCAATTCACATCACCTGGAGCATTTTGACCTCTCATTCTGAAACTGGGTGGGAAAACGACCTGGCCTTACTTTAACAACATTGTTGGACAGGCCTCTGATCATTCCTGAGAAAAGACAGCTTCCAGTGACATAGCCATGTTACCAACTGCTCAGTGGAACTAAACAGTGAAAGTGAACAAAGTTAGGGACACAGGCTTCACCTGGCAGCCCACCACTGGCACTGAACAATTTCTTCACTGGTGTTTTAGAGAGAAGTCAGGGGCCCTCGGTTCTTCTTCTATTTTTGTATCTAGCTTAAGCATTCTTTGACCTCCGGTCTCGATGCAGCATTGCCAAGCACCAGAGCACGGACAACAATGCCTGATGCTCAAACACACACCTTCTCTTCTGCTCCCTCCATTCGTCCCCATTCTCTTCCAAAACCCACTGTATGTGATCCCTTCCTAAGGTCACAGCATCAAAACAGTGACTGGGATTCAGATAAAGCTGCAGAAAGTCACTAATCAATTTTATCTATCGAGTAAGTAAACACCACTGAGAAAACCGAGAGCCTTGGTCCACTCTTCTGGATCCGAAATGAGGTCCTGAACCCGTAAACACACAAATAGAGAAAGTGCTTCTGTGTCTCACGGCTCCATCTGTCCAAGAGCCAGGACGTTCGATCACACACATGTGTTTTCACAGGCCCCTGGCTTTCTCCTCTCATCCTTCTTTTGGCTGCCTCTCACGCCGTTTCTGGCAAGGAACACGTTGGAGAGGCCTGGATAAGTTTCCATCCAGTCACTCCCCTTGGTTAATTATTAACAGCTCTGGCGAAAGTTGCTGGTGGAGCCGCTGGAAACAACTATTTGGAAAGAGCTTTTTCATTTAACCGTAGAGCTCATTCTTCTGGGGATTTCCAAAATCATGTGCTTCTTAGCTGAGGTAACACAGGCCAAGGTAAAACATCCAGCTAAGAAATGATGTCAAGTCCCTCTTCTGGGACTAATTAGCTGAGTGATCCTGGCCTAAGGAGGAAAGGTAGCTCACAAGGTGACCCATTAGGAACGTAGACCATGCTCTCTCATGAAAGCCCCATAACAACCCATCACCTACAGTGTTCACCTCTTAGCATCTCCATTTACAAAGTTAGAGACACAGACCCAAGGTCCCGAAACTTTGCGTTAAAGCATACAGCCCCATGCATTTAATTTACCCGAGTGTCAGTTTCCTCGCCTAAGTAAGGCAAGACGGTTGAAGTGGTTGCTCTAATAATAAAGTCCTTCTAACTCTGTAAGCCCAGCAGGCAATGGACAATTTCTCTCTTAAAATTTCCACATACCTTCTCCCCTCTCAGCCTTAATTTCCTAGTAAGTTTTGTGGGCAAATTAACAAAATGGTATTCCAAGCATAAGGATGCTAAAGCAGCCACTCACCCACTAGTCGTCAATAGATCTCCGCCCCTTTTGCTCCTGAAGCTATTGCTTCACCCTTGTTTACATTGCTCAGTTCTGTCAGTTTAGAGCACATTAAAAAGCAGAACTGGGCTGGCTGGTTTACGTTGGTGGTGAACTTTGTGCCTCAACTGTATCGTAACCCCAGAGTTTACTCAACCCCACCTGGCAGCTCGGCTCCTTGAGATAAAGCAGGTTTTCTCTGGGGGAAACCAGTAGAGGTTTATCTTTTTCCTCTACAGCCGGCAGACAGCTGGTTGGGCATCTGAGACGATCACCTACCAGTGGAGGGTAATAAAACACACGTGCACACGCACACATACACACAAAACCAAACAGACAACAGAAAAAAAAAAAAGATAAAAGAAATCTTTTGTATCAGAGGAATTAAAATGAATACCTTGTTTGGGTAGCCTTGTTTCAGACCAAAGCAAGGTCTTCTTTTGGGAAACCATACTTTCTGTGTGTGTGTGTCTGTCTGTCTGCACGCAGATGCATGTGTGTGCTTTAGAATTATGTGAATGCCTGCATGGGATGGAGATGGGGAATTGTGAGTGAAAGAACAGCTAGCAAGAATCTAAAAGCAATTCTTACTTGCTGAAGTACTATATGGTTTGGATCAATTTCTCATACTTGAAATGGAAAATTTCATTCCATTCATCTTTTCCAAAACCATACACAGTTGTTCCCTTGGAGAAGGTTACACTGATAGTAACAAAGCAATATGCAATCTTATTTAGGAGAACATAAACACAAGACAGGTGGAAAAGAACAGCCTTTGCACTGGTGAGTTGTGACGCTGAGCAACAGGCAACGTTCACGCACAGCCCTGAAACTTCCGTATCGAAGTTCGGTACAGAAGAAGAAAATGGATTTTTCCACCTCCAGTCAATCCAAGTGTTATAAGCTGAATGGTTCTCTCCCAAAGATGTTGAGGTCCTAACCTCCAATACCTGTGAATGTAACCTTATTTGGAAACATGGGTCCGCAGATGATCACGTTAAGGTGAGGTCATGAGGTGGGGCCCTACTCCAAAATGACTGTGCCCTCGTGAAAGAGGAGAAATGTGGATACAGAGACAAATAGGCCCATAGGACGACAGCTACATGACTATGAAGGCAGAATTCAGGATGAAGCATGCCTAAGCCCAGGAAGACTATATATGACCAGCAAATCCTCAGAAACCAGGAGTCAGGAGGGGAACAGATCCTCTCACACAGCCTTTGCTGCTGTTGTCGTTTAGTTGCTAAATCATGTCCAACTCTGCGATCCCATGGACTGTGGCCCGCCAGGCTCTTCTGTCCATGGGATTTATTAGGCGAGAATACTGGAGTGAGTTGTCATATCCTTCTCCAGGGGATCTTCCCAACCCGAGGATCAAACCAGCATCTCCTGCATTGGCAGGCAGATTCTTTACTGAGCCACCAGAGAAGCCCCACCGCCCTTAGAAGAAGTCAACCCTGTTGGCACCTTCACCTTGGACTCTAGTCTCCAGGTCTGTTGTTTAAACCAACTACTTTTTTATGGCAGTCCTAGCAAATAAATACACTTGGATTTTCTCAAGGTCACCTCCTGCAACCACACATCTTTCCTCTCACTCCTTTATTCACATGGCACCTTCAAAGGATAGAGAAATATTTGAGAATAGGTTTTCCCTCCATCTTCTCCTCCTCCTTGAACCCTGCTGCTGCTGCTAAGTCGCTTCAGTCGTGTCCGACCCTGTGCGACCCCATAGACGGCAGCCCACCAGGCTCCCCCCATCCCTGGGATTCTCCAGGCAAGAATACTGGAGTGGGTTGCCATTTCCTTCTCCATCCTTGAATCCAGTCTTTCCTAATTTCCAAAGAGGTGTTCACAAGAAACTTCCGACATAACAGTAAGTGGCTAATTCTACCCAAGAGCCAAGTAGGAAGAAAGTTAAAGAAGAACTATTTTAACTACTTAAAAGTAAAGAATAACTTTATTTTTTGATTGATTTTGTTGGAGTATAGTTGCTCTACAATGTTGAGTTAGTTTCTACAAGAATAGCTATTGATCTAGGAGGGTTTCTCCCCCAAAGGCTTGCACTAAGGACTTTTATGCCTGGATGATCCAGCAGCAGTTGAAGAGAAAAACAGAATTTGGCTCTAAAGGGTCCTTCAATGCAAACCTGGTATCAAAGAACCTAACTAGACTCAGATATTCTGTTAGGGATACACACTTCAAGATTGCAGCACTGCTTTTAAGTAACTTATTTGAGCTATACATCCATTGAGACAAGTTGGGTTTCTTTGTTGTGTTGCTGTTGTTTCCTCCTAGAGAGTGGTGGATGGAGCCGATACTTTGTCTCAGGTTGGAGTAAACTGTTGCCTAAAAAAAAACCTAGGCAAAGGATTGGCATCTGGAAGAAAAGATTTTAGAATTAATTTAGAAAGGGGAGTGGATTCAAGCAGCTGAGAGGTGAACAGATGGCAGTGCATGCTGGGAGTTCCTGGCAAGGAGTCAATCACTAGGAGGGGTGGTTGAATAAAACACTTTTGTATCCAGGTTGCAGGAGAAACAGGAAGCTGAGACTGGATTTGGCAGCTTCTAATGCAAAATTTATTAAAGGGGAATGAATTTGATGATAAACAAACGACAATTTATTTTTCATATCTCTCCTCAATTTCCTCGGAGAAATTTCCTGTTAAGGGTTGAGGCTCTTAAATCACTATTCTAAGAGAGTAAGAGATACAAATATGACAATGAGGTTTCAACTTATCCATTTCGAAAAGATAGCAGAATCTAAGAAAACTATCCAAACACAAAGAGATTTGTTCCTTTCCAGCTATGACAAAATCACAGAAAAAAATGCCGTATAGAATGACATTAATAAAAGGTGGGACCTTGATCTGCCCATGAGAAAACCAGAGGCTCTCCAGTGTTCTAGAAAAAGGCAGCTGTCTCCTTTTGTGATGTTTCTTCTGCTAGATAACATGTGCAATAGAAAAGTCAGTGTTGCCACTTGGCCTATTCCTCCAAGCATATATCTGACAGAGACACTTTAGAGGTAGCAGTGCTTTTGAAACCTAGGCGGTTTCAAACACTTCCTGGACCAGTATTGGACCACATTGCCTTCTTGATTGTGAGAGTTAATTCTTTGTGTCAGTTTGGCTGGGCTATGATGACCAAATATGTGGTCAAAAATTATTTTGGACTTTTCTGTAAAGGTGTCTTTGAAAGAGATGGTCATTTTCAGTGATGGGTTTTAAGTGAAACAGCCCATTATAGTGTTGGTGGGCCTCATCTAATCAGGTGAAGGCCCAACTAGAACAAAAGACTGCTGCTGCTGCTGCTAAGTCGCTTTAGTCGTGTCCAACTCTGTGCAACCCCATAGACGGCAGCCCACCAGGCTCCCCTGTCCCTGGGATTCTTCAGGCAAGAACACTGGAGTGGGTTGCCATTTCCTTCTCCAATGCGTGAAAGTGAAAAGTGAAGTCACTCAGTCGTGTCCGACTCTTCGGGACCCCATGGACTGCAGCCCACCAGGCTTCTCCGTCCATAGGATTTTCCAGGCAAGAGTACTGGAGTGGGTTGCCATTGCCTTCTCCGAACAAAAGACTGACCCTCTCCAAAGAAGAAGAATTTCTGACAACAGGTAGCCTTTGAACCTCATCTGCAACAGTGGCCCTTCCTTAATCTCCAGCCTGCCAACTTACTCTGCTGACTTTAGACCGGCTAACCCCCATAACCATGGGAGTCAATTCCTTGAAATAAACCTCTTTCTACATGTATGCACATCCTGTTGGTTCTTTTTTCTCTGGAGGATTTAGGGATTCGTCCCCAGAAACTGTCTAATAAACCTTCTGGCAGGTACCAAAGATAATTTAAGTTCAGTTTGAATAATGCTTCCAGGTTAGCTAGTGGTACAATGACACAGTTCAGTTCAGTTATGTCGCTCAGTCGTGTCCAACTCTCTGCAACCCCATGAATCACAGCACGCCAGGCCTCCCTGTCCATCACCTACTCCCGAAGTTCACTCAGACTCATGTCCATCGAATCAGTGATGCCATCCAGCCATCTCATCCTCTGTCGTCCCCTTCTCCTCCTGCCCCCAATCCCTCCCAGCATCAGAGTCTTTTCCAATGAGTCAACTCTTCGCATGAGGTGGCCAAAGTACTGGGGTTTCAGCTTTAGCATCATTCCTTCCAAAGAAATCCCAGGGCTGATCTCCTTCAGAATGGACTGGTTGGATCTCCTTGCAGTCCAAGGGACTCTCAAGAGTCTTCTTCAACACCACAGTTCAAAAGAATCAATTCTTCGGTGCTCAGCCTTCCTCACAGTCCAACTCTCACATCCATACATGACCACAGGAAAAACCATAGCCTTGACTAGACGGAACTTTGTTGGCAAAGTAATGTCTCTGCTTTTGAATATGCTATCTAGGGTGGTCATAACTTTTCTTCCAAGGAGTAAGCGTCTTTTAATTTCATGGCTGCAGTCACCATCTGCAGTGATTTTGGAGCCCCCAAAATAAAGTCTGACACTGCTTCCACTGTTTCCCCATCTATTTCCCATGAAGTGATGGGACCAGATGCCATGATCTTCGTTTTCTGAATGTTGAGCTTTAAGCCAACTTTTTCACTCTCCTCTTTCACTTTCACAAGAGGCTTTTTAGCTCTTCTTCACTTTCTGCCATAAGGGTGGTGTCATCTGCATGTCTGAGGTTATTGATATTTCTCCCAGCAATCTTGATTCCAGCTTGTGCTTGTTCCAGCCCAGCGTTTCTCATGATGTGCTCTGCATAGAAATTAAATATGCAGGGTGACAATATACAGCCTTGACGCACTCCTTTTCCTATTTGGAACCAGTCTGTTGTCCCATGTCCAGTTCTAACTATTGCTTCCTGACCTGCATACCCATTTCTCAAGAGGCAGGTAAGGTGGTCTGATATTCCCATCTCTTTCAGAATTTTCCACCATTTATTGTGATCCACACAGTCAAAGGCTTTGGCATAGTCAATAAAGCAGAAGTAGATGTTTTTCTGGAACTCTCTTGCTTTTTCCATGATCCAGCGGATGTTGGCAATTTGATCTCTGGCCAAATAGACAAGATGTTTTAGCGAGGCTTGAAAACATCAGTTCTCTTTTCAAGGGAAAGACAAATATGTCTAATGATTTTCTCCAGGGTCATCATGTAGCTGTACCCAGGGAGAAAACGTTCACAATGTCTATCTACTTCATATTTGTCATCCATCCCTAAATCCCCAGCAGAATGCCTGGCATGAAGCAGCTAATCAATGAAGGGATGGAATTGAATTGGGGGATGGTATATATTGAGTAAATGATCCCCACACTACTCTCCTGATATTTACCAATCACATTCCCAGAAACCAGGCAACTGCAACACACACATACACACACACACACACACACACACACACACAATATTTAACGTGTATTGAGCAATCACTGTATGCCAGACTTCATTAATAATCAAATACATCACTTTACTTTTTCCTCAAAGTCACTTTATGACTCGCATTATCTCCATCCTACAACTAAAAGAAACAGAAAGGCAGAAATTCAGTGATTTGCCAAGGTCTCATGTACGCATTTAGTTACACATTCAGTAAGATGCAGAGCTGGGACTGGAACCCCAATGATGGCTTCTTAGTTGGCATTAGTGGTGAAGAACCCGCCTGCCATTTCAGGAGACGTAAGAGATGTGGGTTCTGTCCCTGGGTAGGGAAGATCCCCTGGAGGAGGGCACGGCAACCCACTCCAGTATTCTTGCCTGGAGAACCCCATGGACAGAGAAGTCTGGCAGGCTACAGTCCATAGGATCGCAAAGAGGCAGACCTGACTGAAGCAACTAAGCACGCATACATGATAGACCTAGAAGATTAGCAATTTTCAGAAGTGCCTAACCTCCTCTGTACCCTGAAACCCTGGAAGACTGGTGTGGAGGATTAAATTCACGGTAGTAGGAAGAACTAGAACAACCCCAGTTCAGCGCTTAGTGTCGGATCAGGTAATCGTGTGGGGCGTGTCCAGTGCACTGTTGCTTGTTCAGAAACCTCTCTGGCCTCTACTCACTAGATACCTGATATCTCAAGTTATGAGTTAAAATTATCTTCAGTTTTTGCTAGATGTCCCCTGTGGGTGAGGAAGGATCACCCTCATTGAGATCATTGGCTTAATGGACTCTAGCTCACCATCCCCTGCTGCTGCTGCTGCTGCTAAGTCGCTTCAGTCGTGTCCAACTCTGTACGACCCCATAGACAGCAGCCCACCAGGCTCCCCCGTCCCTGGGATTCTCCAGGCAAGAACACTGGAGTGGGTTGCCATTTCCTTCTCCAGTGCACGAAAGTGAAAAGTGAAGTCGCTCAGTCGTGTCCAGCTCTTCGCGACCCCATGGACTGCAGCCCACGAGTCTCCTCCGCCCATGGGATTTTCCAGGCAAGAGTACTGGAGTGGGGTGCCATCGCCTTCTCTGCACCATCCCCTAATGAAGCATTTTATCTAAACCCAGTGTAATTACGGTATCACTTCACACAATTATTTACACAAGTTCCTCAAACACTTTTATTCGGCATTTCCCCGGGGACTGTGTATGCAGCTGCCCTAAAGAAGAGATTTTTTTTTTTTTTTTTCTGAAGTGGCTAGAGCTAAAAGGAGAGGTGAAATACTAAAATGAAGAAGTGGACATGGGTGAATTTCCATTGACCTCTTTCCATGGTCTTCTTTGTACTTAGTTGAGGCCAGGCTGCCTGGGGCGCTTGTACTTCCCTTGATGTGAAACAACTCACAGGAGGGCCCTGGCGGTGTCTGAACTTCTCCCACTGTTCCCAGAAACCCTTTGAGGCTGATGAATCAAGGATGGAAGTCACTGTTGTCTGCTGTTGGGTTTTTGCATATTCGGTTCCCTCTGCCTGGAATTCCCCCACCTCCACCTCATTCTCATCACTTGCAATCATAACTCCAAGGTCTATTTCCTCTGTAAACATTACCATCAGAAATCACCATATTTGTTTATTGGCTTATCTGCTGCATGTCCATCTGCGCCACTCCCCACCCACCACTAGGACATAAGCTTCACAGATAGGGGACCCATTACTATCTCTAGTTCCTAGGAAAAAAAACAAACAGGGCCAATACATATCAGGTATTCCATACGTGGATGCTGAATGAAGTAACTAACTCTAGAAGCTACCTTGTACTATTCAACCTTCTTGCAAGCCTTTTTCTAAACTATAAACAGTTCAGGAAATGATCTTTATGGGGCAATAATGATCATGAATCAAAAAGAGTCTTAACAGTTGAGTCATGGGATGTGATATTGTTGTGTGATTAGAGGGCGTGGTTTAGGCATCCCAATGACTTCAGAAAACACAGATAAACTCTCGCTAATCTGCCAAGAGCTTCTGATCCCAGTGTGGAACCCTAGTCCCCACATGACTCAGCCACCATGTGCTCCCACCAGGCCCACACTCCACCCCTGTTGTTCCTTCCTGTGTGAACAGCCCTAGAATTTGCCCTGACTGCCTCCATGCTCAGCACTTCATTGCTTTGTCCTCTCTTCCTTCCCATTCATGAATTCTCTTGGAGAACGGAATATTTCATGTGGGATAAAGAGAAACACGTATGTAATAGAAAAACAAAACTGTGAAAAGAAAAAAAAATGTTTTAAATCAACCTATTAAGTGACTATAGGTTGATTCATCAGCAGGAAACACATGGAAACAATTATCCCCAAATTCAAGTTATGAAACCTGAAACTGTCTTCAATATTTTGTTCAGAATTATGTATTTGGCCTTCAGGAATTCGTGGTAATTGTCTGTTCAGATACCAAGGAAAACATCTAATGGGTTGATTAAAAGACTTATAAATGATCTGCTTTTTTTCTGAATTAATATTGGAGAAACAAGACGCAGACCACCTAAAAGGAGGCTTAAGTTGACGCTTCTGCAGCTGGGAAAATTGAAAACCAAGCTTGTTTTACATCTAAGATCTCGAGCGAGGTTAGTAGGGAAGTAGTAGCAGGGAGCAGTTTGCTGTTCTGACCTTGGCCTTCCTTGCCTATTCTAGGTATGGCTGCCACTGTGCAGAAGCTCAGGTCACCTCAGGCAGGCAGAGACTAAATGTTACCTCAATACTTTTCGTTCTAGCTTTGATTTCTAGTTTGCTATTCCTCTCCAGGCATAATGACCATAATGATACCATATGGATAGAGCTGACCTAGTTAACCAGTGACTCTACAAACTATCCCCAAAGGTCACACAGTAACTGTAAGCAAAATCTTTTCACATTAGTTAGTACATCACCTTTCATGCATTGGAGAAGGAAATGGCACCCCACTCCAGTGTTCTTGCCTGGAGAATCCCAGGGACGGGAGCCTGGTGGGCTGCCGTCTATGGGGTCACACAGAGTCGGACACGACTGATGTGACTTAGCAGCAGCAGCAGCAGTACATCACCAGAGCAACAGAATTTCAAACCTCCGTGAAACTTCCATGCAGGAATGGTAAAGGAGTAATAGCTTTGCTCTGCAGTTTCCTGGTCAGACAACGACTATACAGTACTTGTTACATTTGGATACTTTCTATGTCTCTCTCTCTCTCTCTCTCTTTTTCTCTCTCATAAAATGAGTAACTCTCATCTCTAAGGTCCTTGGATTCCTTTGCAATCATGAGCTCTTTGCACACAGGCTTTGGGCTCTCTGCTTGAATTCCTCCACCTGGACAGAAAAGAGCAAGAAACTGTCAGCCCATGTTTGTAAAGTAAGCTAGCCTATCCAAGAGAATAAAAGAAGCTGTAAACTTAGACAAAACAGGATCTATCTGGTAACTCTGCTATGCCAAATATTGTTGATAGTACACTCTTTTAAATATAAACATTTTCAGTCACCAAAACTCAAAGGTCTTACCAGATAAGTGAAAATAAGAAAGGGAAAAGTTAAATTTTCGTATAATAAATATCATGGCACAGAAATATTTCCCAGGGGTGAGCTTCAGAGGACTAAGCAGAGATCTAGAAACATGTTTCTGCAGAGGAAGAAACTGGAAAGGAGAGTGCTCAGGTGATGGGTGGAAATGAACACTAAGATTCTTGGCTCCACACAAAGTTAGAGAGAATTCTGTGAGTGATCTGTATGTAGACTTTGTGGAGCAAGGAGTACCCTGCTGAAAGGTGCCCGCCCAACGCAATGCCTGGCGGCTCCCAGGCTATCTAGAATACAGCATGGCACACTAAGGGCACCAGGAAGATTTCAGCAAGATCGCCTGAGTGAGCTTCTCTGATTCACAGGACACAGTGGTCATGAAATCAGGAATAAGTGAATATCTCGACGTGCATCCAGTAAGTATTTATGGAGAGCCCACCATGCTAGAAACACTGTTCTAAGCTCTTAAGACTCATCCATGAACAAAACACAATGAGGAAAAAAAAAAATCTGCCTGCATAAAGCATGTATCCCAATGGGAAGAAATGGACAATCAAAAGCAATGAATAAATAAGATGTGGTAAGTTATATGGAGGCCACTGAGGAAACCAGATGCCATGGAAAGAGGCTGGGAAGGCTGGGGGCTGTGGTAACATTTTAAGTAGGGTGGTTAGGAAAGACCTTAAGGAGACGTGACATCTGAGTCAAGATCTGAATGCAGCTGGGGCCTGGACCTAGTGGCGACCGACGTGAAGAGGGTGGTGCACACAGCTGACTTATTTCTGAAGCCACTGCTGATTGAAGGCTGGCGGCTAGGATTCTGTGGACGTGCTCCCATCCCCCTCATCTGGTTATCTTCTTCTCCTCCCTCAGGGTTCAGCTTAACTATGATTTCCTTGAGGAAGAATTTATTTTGTTTTTCTTGTTCAGGTTAGAAACTCTTTCCTCCTGTGTCCCCACAGCATTTCTACTTCCCCTATCAAAATACTTATCACACTTCATGAAACAACTTGTTGAATGTGTTTTCTTTCCGTGTCATGCTGAAAGGAGTGAAAGGCCTCCTGTCCTGCCCAGCAATAGGTTATAAAACCCAGCCCGGTGCAGAGCAGACAGTGTCGTGCTGGGAATCAGCCCACTTGGGTCCACATCCTGGCTTTATCACTCACCTACGATGGGCCTTTGGGCAAGTTACTGAACCTGTCTAGGGCCCACTTTTCTCATTCTTCAAATGAGAGAATAGACCTAGCAAGTGCCTGGCAAGTAGCAGATGCTTGATAAATGGGTCACGTCCTCCAGGAAGACGAGATCCATAGGGAACACGTCTATGCTGGCACATCAATGACAGTGGGTCCCAGTGAGATGAAGCTGAATTTTCAACTCAAGTGAACCTGAGTCAGTTGGAATACTGAGTTCAATGTTCCAGAATTAAGTAAATGGGGATAATCTCTTTCAAAAGCTTGTTGAGGATAAAGAGAGAAAACATACACAGGGAGCCTGACACTGGTGGGGTACTCGGATGCTGCTTCTGCCACCACCATGACCCACACTTTCAGCTATTATTATCCTCCACTGACACTGCCCTGCATGACACTTTATAAACACCTCTTGTCATTTCACCTTTCCTTAGGCCCATGCTCTCCCCCAGAAGATGGTAAATTGCTGTGGGTGACACTCTGCATTTATTTCTCAGAGATTCCCATGATGCCTTCACAGAGTCATTCCCAGAGTAGACATTCAATATGAATGGAATAAATGATAAATAGGGGGAAGAGAGAGGGAAGGGGGAACAGGGCAGAGAGAGAGATATCTTGTTAAGTCAAGGGTTATATGGAGAATAGAGACCCAGGAATGGTTCATGGAAATCAATGTAAATGACTCATGCAAATGAACCAGCTGAAATATATTTAGGGCTCCCTTAGGGGGGAAAAAAATTCCATTTCCATCCCTAGGATAGATATTTATCCGTTCAGAGTCTCTTAAATACATTTCTGCCTGAAGAAAGAGATGGCCTGTCAAGATCCTTTCTTATTCTCTGTCTCTCCCTCTCCTTCTCTCCTTCTTTCTCTTTCTCCTCTTCCTTAAAATCAATTTATCAATAAATTTTGACAGATATGAGACAACAATATTATCTGCAAGAGGTGCACATTTTCCCTCTTGTACAAATGAGTTATTCCTAGAGATAACACAATTACATTTCAAGATATTACGAAAAACAACTAGTTGAATCTGTATTAGATTTAAAAAATATATCACTGCAGATGAACCAAACTGCTATTTCATCCTAAACAGAGTAAATGTGAATCATGCAAAAAAAGGAATGTAGAGCTTCTGGTGAATATAGAATGCATTTCTAAGATCTTATTGCTGCTGCTGCTGCTAAGTCACTTTAGTCGTGTCCAACTCTGTGCGACCCCATAGACGGCAGCCCACCAGGCTCCCCCATCACAAATTCATCATCTTCTAGTTTGGAAGGTCAGAAGTTTGGCACAGGTCTCATTGGGCTAAAGTCAGGATGTCAACCAGGTTGGGCTCCTTCCTGAGGGCTTTAGGAAAGAATCCATTTTCTTGCCTTTTCAGCTTTGAGAGGGCATCCTACATTCTTTGGCTTGTGGCCTCTTTCGTCCGTCTTCAGAGCCAGTGATGTAGCATCTTTGTAACCTTGCTTCTGCTACCACATCTCTTTCCTTAATCATAGCCTGGAAAGATTCTCCAAGTATAAGGAATTCAGGTAATTAGACTGGGCCCAACTGGAAATCCCCCTACTTCAAAGTCTTTAAACTTAATCACATTTGCAAAGTCCCTTTGATCACATTTACAGGTTTGGGAGATTAAGGTACGGATGTCTTCTTGGGTGGGGGTGGGGAGGAGAGGCAATATTCTGCCTAACACTAGAATTCTTTTTCATTTATAATTAGCAACTAAAAAACAATTTCTTAGAATAAGATTTTAGCCTGATAAATCAGCACTTTTCAAATTGGAATGGATGGACATATAATCCTGAAAATCTACATTATTTTCCAGATATATTGTAGTTTCAGAAACCCATTTAGCTTTTCTCCAGCAGTTCAAGACCTATTGTCTAATCAGAGACTGGATTCCCACGGGAACCAGTTAACTCTATTTACCTCTACCATCAAAGACTCCATCAGATGGGCATGTCATGTTGTAAATACGTGTAAATCCTTTGAATTCAAGAGAGTCCATGTTCAGAAGTACAGATAGTCATATACAAGATGTCTTACCATTTCAACTCAATAATCATTTTCTACTGTTGTGCATATGTATCATCACCACCAGGTAGAAAGAAGAATGCATTAGACTCCATTTCCAGAATAACATGGGGAAAAGGCTCATACTAAAGGAGTGGAGAACTGGAGAAACTTACACCACCTGCTCTCCTATGATACAAAAGAAACAGCACACCATTGTTCAACCAACACTAGAAACAGCAATTCGCCACGCTGCAAATGAGAGGCGCTATAAAAGGACAAGAAGGGATTTCCCTGGTAGTCCAGTGGTTAAGAATCTGCCTCCCAATGCAGGGGATCCAGGTCTGCTCCCTAAATGGAGAACTAAGATCCCACATGCCGCAGAGCAGCTAAGCCTGGGCACCTCAGCTAGAGAGCTGGCGCACCACAACCAAAGACCCTGTCTGCCACACTGAAACCTGATGCAGCCGTATATAAGTAAATAAATATTTATAAAATAAAAAGGACAAGAAGCCAGGGTGTGGTACTACAGATAAATGGGGAGAGGAGGTCACAGGGGATGGTGGTTTCAACCAGGGGGTCCACTGATGAACTTCTGAGGCTCTCTGAACAATATTCTGACTATGTGTGAATTAGGAGCAAGGTCCTACCATTCACAGGATTCTCCGAGGTATGTGACTCCCCAAAGGTTCAGAACCACTCTTCTCACATGGAAGAAACAGTAACCTGAGAATTTTGAGAGAGATGACAACCAGTCAGTAAAACTGAAAATTGGAATGAATGACTCGGAAGAAGAGAGGGAGGGCGGCAGTCTTATTTATATCTTCCTATGAGTAAACAGTCATCAAACAATTGTTTCTAAAATGAACAGCAAAGGAAATGGCAATCTCACCGAGCTTTTGACAGCACCAGCTGCATTTCTCTCCTCCTCCCACCACACTGCACAGCCCAACCCTGTCACCTGGTTCTCCTAGCAATGTGGCATCTGGCCTTTGCCTTCAGTTCTTGGCACTGCTTGGGACAGTGGTCTCAAATATGAAGGGACTGCATTTATAAGGCAGTAGAAGCTCAGATGTTCTAAAGACACAATTACAGATACATGGACACATGGCTCTTTGCAAAAGGGGCCATTACTGCACCAAAAAAGTAACATGAAGCTTATTCACAGCTCCCCTAAGATCTCTTTCTGATCAATTTAACTCAAAATAGAGAGAGAGAAAGAACCACTCTGAGATGCACTTTTTATTTACAGCCCATTTTTAACAGTACAGTTTATAACCACCACCACCCCCAAAAGAGAATGCAACACCAGCAAAATGCAGTGGGATGCTACCCTAGAAATAGAAAGGCTGTGGGACCCATCTTCTGGAAATATTTACTCACATTCACCTATGTTTCCTATGTTTAATGCCAAATTCTACAACTGAGTCAGTACACTCTGATCTCTCACTGTGTCTTTTTAATCACTTTCTCTCACATAAATAGTTTGGGCTTCCAAATCTCTGTCGTTTCATTATAAATACAGCTCATTCACATTTTGTTAAAACACTCCATGTTACTTCTTGGATTCCAATTACCCAACAGAAGGTGCATTGAATTTGCCTGGGAAACAAGGACAATGTCTGTTTGTAAAAATTTATGGCATTCCCTCCCTCCCCTCAGAGTGTTTTAGACATCTAAGAAAGTCAAACCCTGAGGGAAAATATAAACAAGCTGCTTGGAATAGACACACAATTACATATCTTATTTGTAAAAAATACAGCCACCATCTTGCCAGGCAGTGCAAAAAGAAAACATTTATCCCCATGTAACTCACACAAACATTTTTTCCTTCATCCTCACCGACGTCTAAATGGTGTAAATGATAAATACATCATTTGATGGAAATATACCACAGTTGCAAACGTTAAGATTCCAAGTGTAAACTGGTGACATTGCATCCTACTGTTATTGATAAGTGAGGCAGTAAATATTAGCAGGATCAATAAGCTTCCCAGAAAATAATCACACAAAAAATTTCTAAGAATAGCAGAGCAAGAGAATATTTTTAAAGAATCCTTTCCAGTGGTTGGAAAGTGCATTTAATTTTTAGAAAGCAAGAGACGTCATCATATATACATATATATGATATATGCATCTGTATATACATGCGCATATATATATATATATATATATACATTTCATATGGGATTTTGCACCTGTAAGCACCTCAAAGGTTAAATAAATTTGATTACATAGTGTGCCCAGCGGAAAGAATTCAGGATTTGGGATCAAATAGATTTGGGTCAGAATTCTGTATTTACTGCTCATTAGCTGTTCATTCCAGGATGAAATATGTTGCCTTTCTGAGCTATATTGCTTTCCTTAAGTATAAATAAGGGAAATGTTATAAGATTGTTGAGAAGGCTAGTTGTACCTGGCATGTGGTGGGCACTGGAAAACCAAAATCTGTTAGCATTAATCATTTAATTGCTTAATTCATTCACCAGACACTGAGTTCCTACTCTCTCCTTCCCTACCCTTCAGGGGACCCCAGACATACCTTGGTCTTAGTGTACTAGGTATACATTTCAACTGACATATTTTTTTTTCTATTGCTCAATTTATACTTTGAATATTTGAAAGTTATTAAGAGAGTAAATCCTATCATTTTGCAATGTATATCTATGTTGAGTCATTATGCTATACACCTTAAACTTACACAGTGTTGTATGGCAGGCCTATCTCTATATAACTGGAAGAAAATAATATAAACTAAAATTAAGTACAAAAAATTTTTTTACATTTTGAACCTTCCTTCTGCCCGTTGATAGATACTAAGCTCAGGCAAATCCAGGTACTTCCTGCATCTTTTCTCTGGGGTTCTGCCCTGACTTAGAAGGTATCATAAAGGAAAGGTAGAAGTTTCCCCTTTAATGTAATGAATACTATTATACAAATAAGATGGATACCATGACAGTGAGATAAAGATGTATCTCCAGAACCCCTAGGTTTTGCCCCACTTTAGCATTACGGGATTCATTGCAAAAGGCTGTGATAGCAAAAAACAGGGTAAAAGTTTTTGAGTTTCAAAAGGCTAGGCCTGAGGACATAGAGACAGGATGGGGTTAGAGCGAGACTTCCCACACCCTCCCCCAACCCTCCACCCAACTCACCGACTGGTGAATAACATTTCCTCAGCATGTGGGGAGGAAGAAGAGTCAAAATAAACACAGGAGAACTTACATGCAACCAGGACTGCAAAAAGGGCCCGTGGACAGGGAGAGACCAAATGACAAGGCTCCCACACACAACTGAGAGCTCCCGGAATGCAACAATTTGTGCTTCAGTGTCTCAGGGAGCCCAGGAGGAGCATTCAGACCCCACTGAAGAAATGCAAGCTGTAGCTAGGAAAGCCTCACTGAGTTAACAGAATGGGCTTATGTTTCTGAGAGTGATCCAGAAAGATGCAGGCCTTGGCACCCTAAACTTTCCCATTTCCCGGCACAGCCTAGGAACATACATGTCTGAATGCCCAAGAAAAAGGGCATCAAAACAGGGCATTTGCTAAACCTGAGAGGCCTTCAAAGATGGGAGGGAGAGTGATATCATAGCCACCTGTCTGGGCTGATAGCCAAAGGACATCGGGCATCAAGTGGAGGCCAGCAAGAAGAGGTGATGGCCAAGACCACACTCCCCAACCTAAGTGCTTTGGTTTACATGAGCCATATGAACTCATATGGGTTTAGACATAAGCCCAGAGAAGAGATGGGAGAAGTACACCACTTTACCATGTATCCAACAAAAGGCAGAGTTCAAAATGTAAATTAAATTGGTCAGTAATAAAAAAAAACAAAAACTGTCAGCTGAAATGTGTACCTAGTGCACTAAGATTAAGGTGTGTCCAAGGTTCCATGGTTTCAAAGAAAAGAGGTTGGAGAAATTGGAATAGCATAGCTTGACTTTAGCACTGAGGATGGAAAGGAGCTCCCTGTGGGACCCGAAGGCTTTGGGCAGAGGGGAAATCTGAGCAGGGGCACAGTTAGGAAGGGTGACATGGGGGGACAGCAAGTGATTGTGTGTGGCTGGTCTTAGGGGACAAGCTGGGGAGCGGTAGGAGGTCTGGCTGGAAGGGAAATCTGGGTCCAACTGTGAAGATTATTATCCAGAAGTTCCGGTCCTTTAGAAGGAACATTCTGGCAGTAGTGCATTTCTGGCAAAAGTGATTTGGATGGGAGGGTGAAAGGCCTAAAATTAGAGGCCGGCAAGTTCAAACTAGCTCAGATGGAAAATGAAAAGAGAAGCGACTACAGTATAAAGCACATAAGAATGAGGCTAAAGAAGACACCCTAACACCTGGGAGGAATAAACACGGAGGAACAAGCAGAAATAGATCTAAACGGCGTGTGGCAAACTAATAGGGATCCTGGTTGTGTATCGAATTTTGGTTTTGCTTCTCTTCTGGACTTTCACAATCAGAGTGGGACACAGTCACCTGGGCTGATTAATTAAGCGTGTGCAGTAGAGTTTGTTACACTAGCTCGCACTAGCCACGATCATGCAGAACACCAAAAGCAGGGGAAAAACACATGTGCCCATGGTCATATCAGGGATTCTTAGAGACCCTTTATTTTTAGAAAATATTTTAGAGAGAACAAAATTGTAGTGGAACAACTCTGCACAATTATAAATTAAAAGACTGTTTTAGGGCCCTCGAATTTGATCACTTGGTGGCTGTGTGACACTGGGCAAGTGACACAGTTTCTCTAAGCTTTAGTTTCCTCATCTGTCAAACAGGAAAGATAAGGGAGCCTCCTCTTTAGGGTTCTCATAAAAGTAAATCAGGATAATATGTCTGAACAGTGCCTGACATTTACTAAGTGCTACTGGCTGTTATTCTTCTCAGATTGAGACAATCCCTATAAAACACTTAGAGTTAGGCCTGGCACAACACGTGCAATCGTTATATGCTGGCCGTCACCATAATTATTAGCTGAAGTCACTCAGTACACCCTCCTTCTTGTCCAGCTAGCAAGAGGCCGCGAGGGAAGAGCAGGGGAGTGGGCCCTTGCGGCTACAGCAGCTGTGCTGGGAAAACAGATTCAGTTGCAATTGAGCTGTCCTCCCAGATAAGGCAGGACTCGATACAGCCCAGCTCTGATAAGGGAGGGGAGCTATCTCCCATGAAAGCCTTTTGGAAACTCAGAGTGAGAAGCATACATCTCCACTCTCCTTCCTTGGTCCTGTTGGAAGGAGACACTCAGGAATAGGGAGAGGCTGGGAAAGCTTAACCTGCTATCCGAATGGCTCTCAACAGGTGGACGCTGCACAGTCCTTACGAGAAGCACTGCCAGTCGCCACAGTCAGGCCTCGTCACCATAGCTGCTTTCCTCTTTCCTTCTCCTTTCCTTTCCCGTGGAGCTGAGTGTTAGTCTTTCTAGGATGTGGTGATGACCCCCTTTATTATATCAAAGAATTTCCACAGGAAGTCACCATAACAATCCATACAAATGGCATATCTTTACAATTTTTTAAATTCTTCTTTATTGTTGGCTGTGCTGGGTCTTCGCTGCTGCGCACAGGCTTCCTCTGCGTGCGGATGGCCAGCTTCTCATTGTGGTGGCTTCTTTTGCTGTGGACCGCAGGCTCTAGGTGTGCAGGTATCATTAGTTGCAACACACGGGCTCAGCAGCTGTGGCTCCTGGGCTCTAGAGTGTGGGCTTAGTGGTTGTGGCACGTGGACTCAGTTGCCCTGCGGCATGTGGGACCTTCCTAGACCAGGGATCGAACCTGTGTCTCCGGCATTGGCAGGTGAATTCTTAACCACTGGCCCACAACTTGCATTTTTAATAGACTTTATTTTTAGAGCAATTTTAGGGTCTCAGCAAATAGAGTGCAAAGTATAGAGATTTCCCATATACTCCCTGTCCTAACAAAGACAGGCACAGCTTCCTCCACTGTCATCGCCCATGACTGTTTCAATCCACAAACCTACACTGATACATCGTTATCACTCAAAGCCCACCGTTTACAGTAGGGTTCATTCTTGGTGGTGGACATCCTATGGGTCTGAACAAATGTATAACAACACACATCCACCATTTTCATGTCACACAAAATAGTTTTACTGTGCCCTCAAATGCTTGGTGCTCAGGACCACACACCCCTCCCTCCTCTCTGATCCTTTTTATCTTGTCGATGATTTTGCCTTTTCCAGAACGTCATATAGTTGGAATCATACAGTATGTAGCCTTTTTAGTTTGGCTTCTTTCACTTAGTAATATGCATTTATGTTTCCTCCAAGTCTATTTTAGGACTTGACAGCTCTTTTTTTTTAGCACTGAATAAATAATATTCCATAGCATCTAGGCATACTACAGATTATTTATCAGTTCACCTGCTGAAGGATATCTTGGTTGTTTCCAAGTTTTGCTAATTAGGAATAAAGCTTCTACAAACATTCTTGTTGAGACTTTTCCATGGACATGATTTTTCAGCTCATTTAGGTAGTTACCAAGGAGTGCCATTGCTGGATCATTTGGTAAGAGTAAGCTTACTTTTGTAAGAAATTGCCAAACTGTCTTTCAAAGGGGCTAAACCACTTTGTATTCCCATCAGCAATGAATGAGTTCTTGTTGTTTCCATCCTCACCAGCATTTGATGTCAGTGTTCAAGATTTTGGCCATTCTAATAGGTATGTAGTGACATCTCATTGTTGTTTCGATTTTCAGTTCCCTGATGAATATGGTGTTGAGCATCCTTCCATATGCTTATTTACCATTTGTATATCTTCTTTGCTGAGGTATCTATATGGGTCTTTTTCCCACTGTTTAACCAGGTTTTTTTAATTTTCTTATTGTTGAGTTTTAGGGGTTCTTTGCATATGCTAAATAGCAGTCTTTATCAGACATGCTTCTTGCAAATATTTTCTCTGCAGTCTGGTTTCTCTTCTCATCTCTTGATAAAACTTACATTTTTCACATCTATTGCAATTTTTCTTTCCAGCCAGCCTATTGCTATTCCTTTTTCTGTAAGCCATGAAAATAACACACACAAAAAAAGAAATGACAGAAAGGGAGACCACAAGAAAAGAAGCAACATGCACTGCAGACGCACTCAGCAAGCACAGAATAGTAACCATTGATCAAACACACATAGTCTAGTTTGCTGGCTCAGCAATATGTGTTCATGCTGTACTGTAATAAATTATTATATATATTTTATTGTAGGAAAATATGTCACAGACAAATATCATGCTGATGAGTCAATCACATAAAAACCACAATAAGAAGAATATTTTGGATGGGTGGGGAGTGAGTTTGCAGGACCCCACTTCCTTCTGAAGTACTGTCCTTCCAAGTTGAAACAAAGCCTGGCGGCAATAAAGCAAATAGTCTTCATGGAACCCTAAAGACCTCCTGAAACCAGATAGGAATTTATCTTGATTTGGCTAAGGAAGCCAAGAAGGCCATAAATCCCTGAATCTGTCATAGAGGAAGAAAGATATGCTCGGTCTGATATCGTCTTTGTGCACTGTGCTCAAGCGCATGGAAATTTCCAAGAAAATATTCCCAGAGGCAGGTCTCAGGTTACCTAAGTGCATTGTGCGTGACACATGGAAATTGTACACGGAGGTATTTTAGGTGTTGCCCAAATCGTGCAGAAAGCTTGAAGGAGATACTAGTCTCTATGATGCAATGCCATATGTCAGACACATACATTCACAAATTTAATATAAAATGCTGGGCTCTGATACCCCTCTCGTAGGCAAAACAGCTATGAAGACCTCTTATTGGAAATACCAACTTTTAGGAGAGTCTAGGTCTCAAGATGCCTCATGGGGGACAGGCCACTTCTTCGGCCCGTTCTCCCTGCAGTCGAGCACTAAGGAAGGGCTGTGCAATCCTGAAAGTTCAGGAAATGAGTCACAGGGCTTTCCTCTCTTTCGGGGATCTTATGCTCGCATTATCATAATGCCACAAAGGCCAATACAAATAAGCGCATAGACTCTCCATTCTCAGTTTCAAATATAGAAAGCTGTGTGAAATATGCTCCTGGAACTGGTCTTTCAACAGAGTTCCCCAACTCCAAGCTGGAAATTCACCCAGCAGAGAATTCTGATATAATACCCTTTCTGTGTCTCTTTCTTTCAATAGCTTATCAAGCAGAGGAACAGGAAATCAGAGTACAAAGTCATCTGGGACTGATCACACCAACTTTTAAGAAACTTGCATTTTAATCCTATCCTCAAAAATTCATGGGATTTCTCTGTTGGTCCAGTGGTTAAGACTCTGAGCTTTCACTGTAAGGGTCACGAGTTTTATCCCTGGTTGGGGAACTAAGATCCCACATGCCACATGGCAAAAAAAAAAAAAATTTCATGTTGGCCCTTATGGCAAATATCAACAGCCATAATAAAGACTAAATTCTCTATTTTTACTTTTTCTTCAACACATTATATTTGTAACATCATACTATAATAATATAATTTAAGACTTTAAGAAATACACTTGGTATAAATTATATATGACAAAGTTCATGGGTCTAATCTTTTAATTTTTGAGAAAGAGAAATGAGATACAATAGAGAAGAAGTTACTTTCCCCAGCAAGTCTGTGATAGACACAGCTCTATTAATGATTTCATTTAAGGAGACTTCCCCAGGAATCCAGTGGTTACAACTCCACCTCCCAAGGCAAGCAGTGTGGGTTTGATTCCCCCACCAAGGGGTGCAGCCAAAAATTAAAAAAAAAAAAAATTCATTAAAGCTTCAAGACAAGGTATAATGGACTCCTTCTGCTTTCGCTCTTCTAAATCCACTCACCGTTCTCTTCATTCACCAGTTTTCCCTATGGGAACACCCCAGACACTCTCCTTAAAAAAATAAAAAAGACACATGTTTACTTTTGCAGTCCCTGCCATTCCAGTGGGACAAGTAAAACAAGTATAAAACACAGCATTTAATCTGATCACAAAAACTGATTCAGAAATCAGCAATGCGCCAATCAGAGCAAGAGGCAGTATAAGATTTTTGCTGGTGATGCTGACACAAAGTCCTTTACTCTTCCCATAGAGTTGAAGTACAAGGATGTACGAACAGGAGACACAACTCTCTTGCCACTATAAAAGACCAATCTATGAATGAAACCAGCACCTAGAGCATAGAAAAAGAATATGTTTTCCCAATCTCTTTATCAAGCCATGCCTGAACTCTTGAGTTTTCAGATACCATGAGTCACTAAATTGCTTTTCTAACTTAGAATTCATCTTTGAACCTTGCATTCTTCCTCCCGAAACACCCTTCCTCCAAATAACCACACAGGTAAGGCTTCCTTCAGATCTTTACTTAAATGTCACCAACACAATGAAATATTTCTTGTTGATCATATTTAAAACTGCAACCCTCCTCTTCAACATATCCATTCTCCTTCCTTCCCCGCCCCTCACCACCCATGTAGCACTTAACAGCATCTAAAAAATTATAGATTTTATTTATTTACTTCACTGTGTGTTTTGCCACTAAAATGCTAGCTCAGCAAAGGCACAGATCATCACTGTGTTCAATACCAGGCTCTGGAAGAACCCCTGGTACAGAAGAGGCATTAAAAAAAAATTGATTGAATTAATTAATTCACCATATTTAACAGTTCAGTCAGTTCAGTTCAGTCACTCAGTCGTGTCTGATTCTTTGTGACTCCATGGACTACAGCACACCAGGCCTCCCTGTCCATCACCAACTCCTGCAGTTCACTCAAACTCATGTCCTTCACGTCGGTGATGCCATCCAACCATCTCATCCTCTGTCGATCCCTTCTCCTCCTACCTTCAATCTTTCCCCAAATCAGGGTCTTTTCCAATGAGTTAGTTCTTTGCCTCAGGTGGCCAAAGCATTGGAGTTTCAGCTTTAGCATCATTCCTTCCAACGAATATTAAGGGCTGATTTCTTTTAGGATTGACTGGTTTGATCTCCCTGCAGTCCAAGGGACTCTCAAGAGTCTTCTCTAACACCACAGTTCAAAAGCATCAACTCTTCAGCGCTCAGCTTTCTTCACAGTCCAACTCTCACATCCATTCATGACCAACGGAAAAACCAAAGCTCTGAATAGATGGACTTTGTTGGTAAAGTAATGTCTCTGCTTTTTAATATACTGTCTAGGTTGGTCATAACTTTTCTTCCAAGGAGAAAATGTTTTTAATTTCATAGCTGCAGTCACCATCTGCATTGATTTTGGAGCTCCAAAAAAATAAAGTCTCTCACTGTGCCCTTTGTTTCCCCATCTTTTTGCCATGAAGTGATGGGACCGGATGCCATGATCTTAGTTTCCTGAATGTTGAGCTTTAAGCCAGCTTTGTCACTCTCCTCTTTCACTTTCATCAGGAGGCTCTTTAGTTCCTCTTCACTTTCTGCCATAAGGGTGGTGTCATCTGCATATCTGAGGTTATTGATATTTCTCCCAGCCATCTTGATTCCAGCTTGTGCTTCTTCCAGCCCAGCGTTTCTCATGACGTACTCTGCATGTAAGTTAAATAAGCAGAGTGACAATATACAGCCTTGACGTACTCCTCTTCCTATTTGGAACCAGTCTGTTGTTCTATGTCCAGTTCTAACTATTGCTTCTTGACCTGCATACAGACTTCTCAGGAGACAGGTCAGGTGGTCTGTTATCCCCATCTCTTTCAGAATTTTCCACAGTGTGTTGTGATCCACACAGTCAAAGGCTTTGGCACAGTCAATAAAGCAGAAATAGATGTTTTTTTGGAACGCTTTTGCTTTTTTGGTGATCCAACGGACGATGACAATTTGATCTCTGGTTCCTCTGCCTTTTCTAAAACCAGCTTGAACATCAGGAAGTTCACAGTTCACGTATTGCTGAAGCTTGGCTTGGAGAATTTTGAGCATTACTTTGCTAGTGTGTGGGAGGAGTGCAATTGTGTGATAGTTTGAGTATTCTTTGGCATTGCCTTTCCTTGGGATTGGAATGAAAACTGACCTTTTCCAGTCCTGTGGCCATAGCTGAGTTTTCAGATTTGCTGGCACACTGAGTGCAGCACTTTTACAGCATCATCTTTTAGGATTTGAAACAGCTCAATTCCAACACTTCCACTAGTTTTGTTTGTAAGGCCCACTTGATTTCATATTTCAGGATGTCTGGTTAGGTGAGTGATCACACCATCATGATTATCTGGGTCATGAAGATCTTCTTTGTATAGTTCTTCTGTGTATTCTTGCCATTTCTTAATATCTTCTGCTTCTGAAAGGTCCATACCATTTCTGTCCTTTACTGGGCTCATCTTTGCATGAAGTGTTCCCTTGGTATCTCTAATTTTCTTGAAGAGTTCTCTAGTCTTTCCCATTCTATTGTTTTCCTCTATTTCTTTGCATCACTGAGGAAGGCTTTCTTATCTCTCCTTGCTATTCTTTGGAACTCTGCATTCAAATGGGTATATCTTTCCTTTTATCCTTTGCCTTTAGTTTCTCTTCTTTTCTCAACTATTTGTAAGCCCTTGTCAGACAACCATTTTGCCTTTTTGCATTTTCCTTGGGGATGGTCTTAATCACTGCCTCCTGTAAATGCCATGAACCTCCATCCATAGTTCTTCAGGCACTCTGTCTCTCAGATCTAATCCCTTGAATCTATTTCTCACTTCCACTGTATAATCATAAGGGATTTGATTTAGGTCATACCTGAATGGTCTAATGGTTTTCCCTAGTTTCTTCAATTTAAGTCTGAATTTGGCAATAAGGAGTTCATGATCCGAGCCACAGTCAGCTCCCAGTCTTGTTTTTAATGAGTGTATAGAGTCTCTCCATCTTTGGCTGCAAAGAATATAATCAACCTGATTTTGGTACTGACCATCTGGTGATGTCCATGTATAGAGTCTTCTCTTGTGTTGTTGAAAGAGGGTGTTTGCTATGACCAGTGCACTCTCTTGGCAAAACTCTGTTAGCCTTTGACCTGCTTCATTCTGTACTCCAAGGCCAAATTTGCCTGTTACTCCAGGTGTTTCTTGACTTCCTATTTTTGCATTCCAGTCCCCTATAATGAAGAGGACATTTTTTTGTGTGTTAGTTCTAGAAAGTCTTGTAGGTCTTTAGAGAACCATTCAACTTCAGCTTCTTCAGCATTACTGGTTGGGGTATAAACTTAGATTACCATGACATTGAATGGTTTGCCTTGGAAATGAACAGAGATCATTCTGTTTTTGTGACTGCATCCAAGTACTGCATTTTGGACTCTTGTTGACCATGATGGCTACTCCATTTCTTCTAAGGGATTCTTGCCCACAGAAGTAGATACAACGGTCATCTAAGTTAAATTCACCCATTCCAGTCCATTTTAGTTCTCTGATTCCTAAAATGTCAGTGTTCACTCTTGCCATCTCCTGTTTGACCACCTCTAATTTGCCTTGATTCATAGACCTAACATCCCCGGTTCCTATGCAATATTGCTCTTTACAGCACTGGACTTTACTTCCATCACCCATCACACCCACAACTGGGTGTTGTTTTTGCTTTGGCTCCACCTCTTCATTCTTTCTGGAGTTATTCCTCCACTCTTCTTCAGCAGCATATTGGGCACCTACTGACCTGGGGAGTTCATCTTTCAGCATCCTATCTTTTTGCCTTTTCATACTATTCACAGGGTTCTCAAGGGAAGAATACTGAAGTGGTTTGCCATTCCCTTCTCCAGGGGACCACGTTTTGTCAGAACTCTCCATCATGACCCATCTGTCTTGGGTGGCCCTACACAGCATGATCATAGTTTCGCTGAGTTAGACAAGGCTGTGGTCCATGTGATCAGATTGGTTGGTTTTCTGTGACTGTGGTTTTCATTCTGTCTGCCCTCTGATGGAGAAGGATAAGAGGCTTATGGAAGCTTCCTGATGGGAGATATTAACATATTGCCCATGAATAATTTTCATTTTAAGCATTTTTCTGGTGGCCTAAATGGGGATGGAAAAGGACCACCACGGCAAACCTGGTGACAAAAGTCTCAGAACCTGACAACGATCTCATTGTTCTTCTTTCTGACCTGTAGAATCTGACCTCACCCCCACCCTCGTTGAGCAGGTTACCTGAAATCCCAGTGATCTCAGCTTTTTCTTTTAGAGCACTGAAATCTGTCTTCTCCCTCTCCTGGCCCTTATCTTCCAGGAAAGCCCTCCCTTTATCAAGGAAACAATTAAGAAACACACGAGGTGCTATGATCAAAATTGAGGAATTTGCATCCCCAACACCCATGGAGATTGGAAAATACCTTTTCTGACTTTCAGAAAGATATCTCTTAGGAATTTTTCTCACAAGAGCAAGAAAGATAAATGAGTACATTTTCTGTTATTAAAACCTACACACACACACACACACACACACACACACACACACACACACACACACACCCTACCTTTCTAATGGTTAAGATAAGAAAAAGACAGAATGCCATACTGAGTGAAGAAAGTCAGAGGAGAAATACCTTATTACATCCCTTATATGTGAAATCTAAAAAGAGATGATATAGATGAACTTATAAAACAGAAAGAGAATGAACTATGGTTGCCAGGGGGAAGGAATAGTTAGGCAGTTTGGGATGGTCATGTACATGCTGTTATATTTTAAATGAATATAAGTAAGGACCTACTGTATAGCATATGGAACTCTTCTCATTGTTATGTGGCAGCCTGGATGGGAGAAGGGTTTGGGGGAGAATTGTTTTTTGTTCAGTCACTAAGTCATGTCAGACTCTTTGCAACCCTATGGACTACAGCACACCAGGCTTCCTTGTCCTTCACTATCTCCTGGAGTTTGCTCAGACTTATGTCCATTGAGTCAATGATGCCATCCAACCATCTTATCCTCTGTTGCCCTCTTCACCTCTTGTCCTCAATCTTTCCCAGCCTCAGAGTCTTTTCCAATGAGTTGGCTCTTCGCATCAGGTGGCCAAAGTATTGGAACTTCAGCTTCAGTATCAGTCCTTCCAATGAATATTCAGGGTTGATTTCCTTTAGGATTGACTGGTTTGATCTTACTGTCCATGGGACTCCAGTCTTCTCTAGCACCATAGTTCGAAAGCATCAATTCTTCAGCGCTCAGTCTTCTTTATGGTCCAACTCTCACATCCGTACATGACTACTGGAAAAACCATAGCTCTGATTAGATGGATCTGTGTTGGCAAAGTGACATCTCTGTTTTTGGATACATGTATATGTATGGCTGAGTCCCTTCACTGTTCACCTGAAACTATCACAACATTGTTAACCGGCTATACCCCAATACAAAATAAAAAGTTCAAAAAGAAAAAAAATAGAATGCAACTTTGCAACACACCATTGCTATCTACCTCCATTGCAACTGCAGGTTAGAGAATAACTTTTCCTGTCCCTTCCCATTTTCTTTACTGTGACTTCAAACTAATGCGTAGGCCCCAGGAAAGTCGCCAAACTCTCTGTGGCAATCCAAAACCAATGCTGTTACACAATTTTCTGAACATTTCTTGATGGCTTTTTAAAATACATCATCCTATAGTCCAAAATGACCTAGTTGGTGAAAGCAGACTGAAGGACAATTCATTTTGCTGTGAGTAGAATTAAGAGCAATAAACCTGCAGCGTGGGGTTTCCCTTGTGGCTCAGCTGGTAAGAATCCATCTACAATGCGGGAGACCTGGGTTTGATCCCTGGAGAAGAGAAAGGCTACCCACTTCAGTATTCTGGCCTAGAGAATTCAATGGACTGTGTATAGTTCGTGGGGTCACAAAGAGTCGGACATGACTGTGCAGCTTTCACTTTCATTTTGGTTAAACTCCAGGACCACCTTTCTTTTGTGAAAAAAGACTTAAATAGACAAAGGCCAAATTTTTCCATGAATGTTTAGGTCCTCAGCTAGGGCGAAGTTGATAGCATAAACACAGATTGGTTAACCATCATTTCCTACCATTTCCTGATTATCATTACCCACTAGAATTTGTTAACAAGATTATCAAGTGAGGTATGCAAAAGAAGACCAAATAAAAATGTAAGAAGATATTCTTAACCCACCAGCACCAGGGCATAGGTTTCTACTCGCAGGAATGGATCCCCACTGAACTCATCACATATTCCATTCCACTCTAATCAATATCCTCACACATCTGTGAATTGACTCCTAAGATCGAGGTATAAGTGGAGGACAGTGGATCAGACAGACTTCTGACCCTAACTTGATGTCATTAGAAGCATGACGTAATACTCAGAACATTTCAGATGGAACCAATATTTCAACATTTGCAAACCTTTATGGCACATTCCCTTGAACAAAACCTTGTGTTAGTGTTCTTCCTTAAACACAAACTTGATCACTCTTCTGTCTTCCTAGCAGGGTCTATGGTGGAGATAAGACAGATAACTATTCTCTAGAAACCACCACCTACTGGAGAAGAGGTAATGAGAGAGAAAGAGATGAACTCTGGGACTTCCTTGGCAGTCCAGCAGTTAAGACTCCTACCTTCCACTGCAGAGGGCGAGGGTTCCATCTCTGGTTGGGGAACTAAGATCCCACAAGCTGTGCCACCAAAAAAAATTTTTTGTTTTTTAGAAAGAGATGAGAGATGAATTCTAAATGAGGGCTCTCAGATTGTTTCTGAGATGGGTTAAGTAGCAGGCCAAGACTTGTATAGACAGTGTCAGATTCATTCACTAAGAATTTAGTGTGTACTCCTGTGCAGGGTATAAGGGGTGATTCAGTGGTGAGCAGAGTGGTCCAGATCTCTTCATCCAGAGTTTAAAGTAATGTGAGGGAGCCAGTTCTTAGTCAAATAATCCCATGAATGTGCGTATAATAGTGCGTACTTTTTAATACTAGAGCTATGATCTGACCTAGACCTATTTCATCTGACCTAGATTAAGAACGGGAATCAGGGAAGGCTCTCTGAGAAGGGATCATGGGAGGCTGTCCTGCGAAGTGATTTTGGAGTGAGATCTGGGGAATGAATGACAGTTAAACAACCAAGTGCAGCTGGCAGACCAGCCAGGGAGGGCACAGCTGGCCAAGTCTACAGTGGGAGAGGCCTTGGAGGCAATTAGCTGAAAAGAGCTCACAGAGATGGAACAAAGATCAGCAGTAGAGATGGTCGGGTGTGTCCACGGAAAGGCAGTACACTGTTGTTATTTAGCCACTAAGTTGTGTCCGAGTCTTTGGCAGTCTCATGCACTGTAGCCTGCCAGGCTCCTCTGTCCATGGGATTTCCCAGCTAAGAATACTGGACTGGTTTGCAATTTTCTACTCGAGGGGATCTTCCTGGCCCAGGGATCAAACCTCTTTTTCCTGCATGGTAGATGGATTCTTTACCACTGAGCCGCCAGGGAAGCCCCAACAGTACCCTACCCAGGCTAGAGAGAAATGCGCATGGCAGGAGACAGAGTAAAACTGGAAACAATAATTGGGGTCCTTCACATTGTAGAAGAGTATGCAAAGCAGGTTGGAGGGTTTGAACTGCATTCTAGAGGCAACAAGAAATCACAGGCATAGAGGGATGGGTTCATACTTGTTTAAGGGTGGTTGTTCTAGAAGCAATATTTAAGCGGATTTTGGTGAAATGAGAGGGAGGAGAGAAGGAAGGGATAATGATTAGAGGGAAATATGAGCAGGCAAGAGAAACAAAGCAATGTCTTGAACTAGGGCAGTGGGCCTCATAAGAACGGAACAGGTGTAGAGATACTGTAACGTAGAATTGACATCTTCTGTGGATGTGAACGCAGGTGGGGAAGAGAGGGGGATCACAACAACTGAAAAGGATGAGCTTCAACACTGTGAGGCGGGCACATCAGAATTTGGGAATAAGAAGAGTCAAAGGCTTGGGGGTGTCAGATTCATTTCAGATATGCCATCATGACATCTGGGGCAGACAAATAGCTAATTGTGATAAGCTGGCTCTTTTCAAAAGTTGTATTTGGAAATAAAAGAACACAGGTCAGTCAACCAACAATATTTTCTGGGTACCTACTATATACCAGGGAGTGTATTTCATACACTGAACAGAACTAAGAATTAGAACCAATTTCTGCCTTCATGGAATACGACTTGTGTATGAAACAGGTTTTGCAAAAAAACAAACAGAAAAAAAAAAAACCCACAGAAACCCAAAGGTCACATGATGAACCCCCTAATAAACCATAAACAAGCGATATATAAGTGAAACAACAGTTCAAAGAATTGTCCGTTATCTAGTATCACATCTGTAAGGTAGAGCACTGTGAAGGTTAAGGCTCTCCTCTTAGGAGAGACATTAGAATGCAAATTCAAGTCACCAGCTCTCATCAAAGGGGAGGTAGACTTCAAAAGCTACTTGTGAATTTCATCCAAGAATTTAGAGGACACAGCAAAGGACAGGATAAATAATAGATTCTTCTTCTTTGGAAAGGAGAAAGAAGAGAGGGAAATCCCACTCCACTAAGGACACTTACACATCTTAGCCCTTCATCAACACTCAGAGGACGTCCTGAATTTCAGAGAAAAAAATAAACCTTTGCCACTTTTACTTCCAAGTAGATGCCAAAATTATCTCATATTGAAGATCCTAGGGCTCTCAGGCCTTCTCATTTTTGGAAATAAACAGATACTGGACAAAATATAATATAGTACCAAAAATTATCTTCAAATGAAATGAACAACAAAGGATCATTGAAGGCTCAAAATGTGAAAACAAGCCTGGGGAACTATACTCAATACTTTGTAATAACCTATAAGGGGAAAGAATCAAAAAAGAATAGCTGTATATGGATAACTAAATCACTTCACTGTGCATTTGAAACTAACACACTGTAAATCAACTATACTCCAATAAATACATAATATATATAGAAAAGAAAACAAGTCTGAAATTAAAATAGAATAAATATATTTGATTAATTTAAGAGCTAAAAACCAAACATATACACACACACATTTCTATCTACATATATATATCTCTATGAAGTGAAGTGAAGTGAAGTCGCTCAGTCGTATCCGACTCTTTGTGACCTCATGGACTGCAGCCTCCCAGGCTCCTCCGTCCATGGGATTTTCCAGGCAAGAGTACTGGAGTGGGTTGCCATTTCCTTCTCCAGGAGATCTTCCTGACTCGGGGATTGAACCCGGGTCTCCTGCATTGCAGGTGGACGCTTTACCCTCTAAGCCACCAGGGAAGCCCATATATCTCTGTATGCAGATGTAAAGATATATAAAGATCAGATATATCTCTGTAGATGTAAAGATATATAAAGATTAGACGTGTCTGCTCAGTTCTGTCTGACTCTTTGCAACCCCATAGATTGTGCCCTGCTCTGTCTGTGGAATTTTCCAGGCAAGAATACTGGAGTGGGTTGTCATTTGCTGCTCCAGAGGATCTTCCTGACCCAGGGGTCAAACCTGAGTCTCCTGCATTGGTAAGGGGCTTTACCATTGCGCCACTTGGGAAGCCCAAAGATTAAATAGATCTAAATACCTATAAAATTAATCCAAGTAGGAGATTAAAGCTAAAATATCTGTATCGTGCAGCTTGTCAAGGGATTCCCTCGTGGCTCCGAGGTGAAGAATCCACCTGCCAAGCAGAAGATGCAGGTTCAACCTCTGGGTGGGGAAGAGCCCCTGGAGAAGGAAACAATGCACTCCAGGAGGAGGAGCCTGGTGGGCCCCAGTCCATAGGGTCACCAAAGAGTCGGATGCGGCTTATTGCCTAAACAACAACATGCAGCTTGTCGAGTTATTAAAAATCTGGCTTATTGAGAACCTTCCCTGGTGGTCCAGTGGTTAAGAATTCACCTAGCAATGCAGGAGACACAGGTTCAATTCCTGGTGAGGGAACTAAGATCTCCCATGTTACAGAGCAACTAAGCCCACACACCACAACTGCTGACCCCACATGGCACACCTAAAGAGGCAATGCACCACAGCGAAAGGTCCTGCATGATATGCGAAGATCCCAAGTGTTGTAACTAAGACCCGACAGAGCCAGATAACCGACACACCTAAAGAGTCAGTGCACCACAGGGAAGGATCCCGCATGCTACGCAAAGGTCCCAAGTGCTGTAACCAAGACCCGACAGAGCCAGATAAATACATTTAAAAAAAAAAAAACAAAACTGGTCTATTTAATTAACTGATGCTAAAGTTCCTTAGAACAATTAAAGTGAGACAGCAGTTAAGAACATGTTGAAACCTAATTCTATTAGAGGTGCAGAGGAAGCTTACTCACTAGTTATCAACAGTAGTTTAAATCTACAATAATTAAACAGTGCAGATTAGGCAAGCAGACTGATGAAATTAAAGAGTTCAGATCTAGACCCAGGTATGGGAATTCAGTGAATGTAAAAATTTCATTTCAAAGCAGTTCTAAAGACTGATCAGTGCCTACATAAATGGTGTCAGAAAAGTAAGAAATTCATTTAGAAAAATAAAGGATGATCTCCACAAAAAGGAGCATCTTAATGCCATTGATATGACCACAAGAGCCTTTTCACTCTGGTTTTATCAATAGAAATATATATATATTTTTTAATAATGATTTTAGGGCTTCCCTGGTGGCTCAGTGATGAAGAATTCACCTGCCAGTGAAAGGGACACAGGTGTGACCCTGGTGTGTGAAGATCCCACGTTACGGAGCAGCTATGCCTGTGCACCACAACTGTTGAGCTCTAGAGCATAACTGTGCTCTAGAGCCTGGAACTATTGAGCCCATGAGCCTCGACCACTGAAGGCTGCGTGCCCTAGAGCCCGTGCTCCACGGCAAGAGAAGGCACCACAATGTGAAGCCTGCGGACTGCAGTGAAGACTAGCCCCTGCTCACCACAAACAGAGAAAAGCCTTCAATGCACCAAGGCCCAGCAAAGCCAAAAATAAATATATAAATAAATAAAATTATGTTTTTATTAAATAATGATTTTACCAACACTGAATGAATTTCCCTTGGAAAATTTCCTGGAATCAAATAATTTTAATTTTCCTTGATGAATTTGCTATACAACATACTTAAAACATTTCTCTAATTATCATTTCCATTTTTCTTATCAAAAATGATTTTCATTGAGACCAAAAATCTATGTCATGTGAATCTTATAAATGGCTTACACGACGTGCAACCCCGTAGACGGCAGCCCACCAGGCTCCCCCATCCCTGCGATTCTCCAGGCAAGAACACTGGAGTGGGTTGCCTTTTCCTTCTCCAGTGCATGAAAGTGAAAAGTGAAAGAGAAGTTGCTCAGTCATGTCCGACTCTTCGAGACCCCATGGACTGCAGCCTACCAGGCTCCTCTGTCCATGGGGATTTTCCAGGCAAGAGTACTGGAGTGGGGTGCCACTGCCTTCGTTATCTTTACCAGATCTTACTAATTAAAACTTCTGCCACTCTTAGCTTTTCTCTATGACCACTATTTCTATCAAGTCCAATTTTCCCCAAGTCAAATAACTGCAGATATAAATTTGTCAAGAAGATTTATTCTTCTGGAAGCAACTAGCTAGTACCTGATTTTACCATGTGCTCTTGTAACTGTCAGCTTTAATTTGTGTTGATTACAAAATGGTGGGATCGAAACATGCTACATCAGATTCCTACTTCACAATTTATACACTTATTAAACAAATTCCAGATGGGTCAGAAATTGTACAATAGCACAAATAACAAAGGAAAACATAACTGACTATATATACATAATATAACCTTGGAGTGAAGAGAGTTTTCTATACATAACTCAAAAATCTGAAGCCATAAAGGAAGTCTGATTCCCTTTCCCTTCCCAGATGAGCTATAACACCAGCAGTTTTCAAATGTTCCATGGAGGGTGATTGAGGGGTCTAAGAGTTGGGGTGGGAGGGTGGGAGGGAGGGACTGATTAATAACAGATGTAGGTGGGGACAACAGACATTCAAAGGCTCTGTGGAAAATATATGTAGGATTGGAGTTTTAAAATGATTTTCAAATATTGTTTACCATTCCAAATGCAATACTTTATCACAATTGAAAGCTTAAAACAATTCAACAAGTTCAGCATAAACTAAAAGTACCCATCCCCCCTAAACCTATGTACAGAGATACTTGCTGCTGCTAAGTCACTTCAGTCGTGTCTGACTCTGTGTGACCCCATAGACAGCAGCCCACCAGGCTCCGCTGTCCCTGGGATTCTCTAGGCAAGAACACTGGAGTGGGTTGCCATTTCCTTCTCTAATGCATGAAAGAGAAAGTGAAGCCACTCAGTCGTGTCCGACCCTCAGCGACCCATGGACTGCAGCCTTCCAGGCTTCTCTGTCCATAGGATTTTCCAGGCAAGAGTACTGGAGTGGGGTGCCATTGTCTTCTCCGACAGAGATACTTGCTGTTGCTAATTCTATGAGAATCATTACAAGTCTCTTTTTCAGTTTTTTCCAGCTTTTTACTTATTGTCCTTGGCAACTAGAAGTCCAGGTTTGTTTGGTTTATAACGCAAATACAACAGTCTCAGATATTCTGTCTCTCTCACACATAATTTTTTTATGAAATCATAATATACAAAGTCGATCCATTTAGTTTTATGGGTTTAAATACTATTTGTACATATCTGAGCACACTTCAAGAAGAGGTGGAAGGAAGGAAGAAATTGAGACACTCATCAGTAAGTGGCAATTGTTACCAAATAGTATTTTTAAAACCTTTTCCCTTTTTTTCCTTTTAAAACCTTTTTTTTTCCTGTTTTATATAAAAGAAATACATGTTCCCCTTTAAGAAACACAGAAAAGCACAAGAAATAGTTATCCATAATCTACCATATAGAGCCAACTGCTATATCTTTTCATGAAGAAAGATTCTATGTATTATACATAGAACAGCTGTGGCCCACAATCTTGCAAAGCCAGGGTTCAAGAAGAAGGTCCCAGCGTTGTAAGATAAAGTGGAGTAGGTAGGAAGTTACAGACCACATGCCCAGAACCCTCTGACAAACAGGATGAGGAGGAAACAAAAATATGGTCAGTGACTTTTTTTAAAGAAGACACTTCTGAAACTAAGACAGGCAGAGCTCCGAGCAGAAACAGACACTAGTGATGGGATGGGCAGATCCATTTCTGTTGGCTCAGATAAGCTTCCAGCCTTGAGCTGCGAACCCAAGGTTGTAGATTGGCAGAAGGCGTCTGCAAAGCGTAAATGCCACAAGAAGAAGCTTTATCGTCAGATTCCCCCCACACCAACTTTCCCCCACAGATTTCCACTTCAGCTGAACAGACACCCTGGGGACATTTCAGACCTGAAGTATTTGTTTAAAGGCCACACAGTTTGACAGCAGAGAAATAAGTGTACAGAAAGGAAGCTTTAGCAAGAGCTTCAAAAACTGGTTCCATTTGAAGCTAGGAAGGAAGGAAAGTGTCTCAATTGGTGATACTAACAACCTTTGCAGATAAAGGTGATGCAAACACTGGGATTCTGGAGAACTTTTCACCCAGCTAAACTTACTCTCAGACTTCAGAAAGGATCGGAAAGGTGTATTAAGCACCCCCTCTGTGGCTCTGCAGAAAGCTTAAGGCAGGAATCCAATTTTTTCTGTAAAGGATCAGATAGTAAAGATGTTAGGCTTGGCGGCCCATTCTAGTGTCTCTGAAGCAACTGCTCAGCCTTGCAGCTGTGGTGAAAAGCGGCCACAGCTCATACATACAATGAGTGAGAGGTGTGGCAGGGTGCCAATCAAACTTTACTTCTCGACATGAACATTTGAATTTCATAGAATGATCTTGTGCCACCAAATATTATTCCTCTGACTTTTCCCAATCTTTTAAAAATATAAAAACTCTTTCTAGCTCTCTGAACTGTACAAAAACAGGTGGCCAGCTGGAGCTGGTTCCACGGCTGGCCTGTCATTTCCTGACCTTTGGTCTAGAAGGAGAGTTTCTGCCCTGAGTTTATGTTCTAACAACATAGATAAGAGCACAGACTGGAGAATCAGGAGGCATTTGAAATAGGGTTTCTGTTTAGCTGGGGGAAGTCTGGGTGGTAGAAATTTTGCTGGCAAGCAAATGAGTGGAGGGTGGGGTGGGGTTGTGGGACCAAGGGTACAGGAGGATTTCCCAACGGGGCTGCTACCCACCCGAGGTGTACCTCTGTGGAGCTGGCCTGTAGCATCAGGGGAGAGAGGGGTGAGCAAATGCCTCCCTGTCCAATTATGCATGCTCTACTTTCCCAGTGAATCAGGCCAGTGAAAAGATTAGCGGCAGCAAAGTCAAATTTAATTCAAAAGACTTTTTTCTTTTTTTTGCATAAAGATGAGGCCCAACTTTGTAGAGAAACAAAAACTAACATTCTCAGGTCACCTCCACTTTGGTCCAACTTGGTTTACCTGTGTGCACCAGGCTCTTATGCAAATTCCTAGCAGCTGCTTCAAATCAGCCTGAGCTTGGCCTTGATGGATTTATTTCTCATTTGCTGCCGGCACAGACCACATCTATTGAAGGGAGAAAAATACCAGCCACTCCACAGCCGCTCGCCCAGAAGTCCCGGGCCTGCCTGGCAATGAGCCTCTTTACTCCTTGTCCAGCCCTGGTCTGCCGTTACCTTGCCACTGAATAGTCTGGAGGAAGAGTTCAATGCAGGGTTTGCACTTTCCCAGCCATTAGCCAGCTGCCAACGCATTTCATTATCTTAAGAGTGTTTTGTACATCAAAGCGTGTCCCAAACAGTGTGATCAAGTGGAAGTAACAGTGCCTGGTCAACATTATAACTTGCAGCATTTTTTTTTTCATGGATATAATGCCATCTGGCACCCAGGAACAGCCAAGGCCAGTGGTGAAAAAAACCCGGCCGCCCTGTTTTGCCTCTTGGTTTAACAGTTAATCCTAACAAAGGCCAAGGCCTTAGAGTAACTGCCCTGTTGTTATCTTGCATATTTATTGTCTTAAACAGGGCAAGCCGCCCCGAACCTGTAAAATCCAGGAGATCTGGGGAAAGAACGTTGTCTTTTTGTTTAGCAAACACACACACACGTACACACAAGGAGGAGACCAGGATTTAGAGATGCTCTCCTTTCCAAGCTACAAGACTGTCTGGGAAAACAAAGTACCTGGTCTTGAAACCCCCTATTAATAGTTAAGAATTTAATATCTTCTGCACCTACCCTGCTTTCGATAATTTTGAAAAATCCCTCCCACCTTGGATTTGATATCATAAACCACCCACGCTCTCCCATATCAGAGATTCCTAAACTGATTTCCGGTAACAAGCTTCTCCATGAGACTTCCATTGCTCTCTTAAAGTTAAAAAGATAAAGAATTTTCTGAAGTCACAACTCGCAAAGGTTCTGAATAAAACTCATCCGTAGCACGCGCAAAATCCCGCCACCTCAGAAGTGGATTTTCAATTGACAAATTAGGAAAGAAAAGCCCAGGAATAGCTCAGTGCTTTCATTTTGACATCAACCTTCAAAACATAAAAGAACAAGACACACACACACACACACACACACACACACAAAGAACAAGACACAAAGTGGACAATCTCCTTCTCTGCTGAAATGAGGACAAATGATTGAGTTTATGGTTTTGTGTCCCCCCCAGCCCCCACCGGAAAATCTCAGATGCAGTGGCCTCAATGCACTGTGACTGTTTATAAACTCTTCAATGCTTTTTCCACTCATTACACAAAACCCTCCCTTCTTCCACCCTTACAAATATCCCCTATCCCTGCTTCCATCTCTGCAGGAGGGAAAGCCTGAAATTTCAAGTAGGATTTTTCCTTCTTTGGGTTAAGTTCACATCAAGGGATGGTTTTGCAGTCCGCATAAGCAATTATGTAAGCTTTCCCAAAGCATGGAAACTTTCTAGGGCAACTGTTGCCTATACATAGAATTCATGCGTGCATGACTGCGCGTGCATGCTGAGTCGCTTCAGTTGTGTCCGGCTCTTGTGCAACCCCATGGACTGTAGCCCACCGGGCTCCTCTGTCCATAGGATTCTCCAGGCAAGAACACTGGAGTGGGTTGCCATTTCCTTCTCCAGGGGATCTTCCCGACCCAGGTATCGAACCTGCATCTCCTGTGTCTCCTGTATTATAGATGGATTCTTTACTCACTGAGCCACCCAGGGAAGCCCCAGAATCCAGATGATTTTAAAAAGGATCTCCAGATATCACCCAATAACCAACCTGTGGTTTGAAATTTTCTCAGAAAATCCAATGTGATTTACCTTCTCCCACTCTGTCTCCTTTCACTGTCATAAACTGTAGTAGAATTACAGCATACTTAAGTGACCAGGTTGCTACTTTAGGCTGCTATGGAAACAACTCAGAGAAATGAAGACCCTAGCAGCCAGTATTAAGAATTACTTTTTCAAAAAAAATGAAAGAAAAAACTAAACTTTCCTGACCTTTGATATCTTCAATACAGTGACTTTTTTCCTCACTTCTTTTCTTACCCTAAGAATCTGTGGGAAAGAAAGAAAATGAGCCAGAAAGGAGAGTAATTGAAATCTTTGCCAAAATAAGAGAAAAAAAAAAATAGTACACTAGGGATGTCTCTGGTGGTCCAGTGGTTAAGAATTCACCTTGCAATGCAAGGGACAAGGGTTTGATCTTAGGTTTGATCCCTGGTTAGAGAATTAAGATCCCACCTGCTGTGGGGCAACTAAGCCTGTGTGACCCAATTACTGGACCCACGTTCTAAAGCCCACAGCAAGAGAGAGAGCAGCCACTGCTCAGCGCAACTAGAGAAAAGCCCAACAAGGCCAAAAACAAACAAATAAAAGCGTGAAGAAGAGAGTCCTGCTTTCAAGGAACTCAAAACCTAACAGTGGAGACAGGCATACACAAACGGGGATTTGCAACAGAGGGTGGCAGGTACTGAAACAGAGCGGGTGGTACAGCGGTGGCGAAACGGAAAGGTCTTCATGGTTCTAGCTTGACACTAATGTTAAAATAGTGACCCATTGTTTTGTTGAAGTCAAATAACCTCAGATTATCCTCGAAAGAGAATCTATTACTTGTGACCAGTCTTAAATTCCACTTTAGATGAAAATCTATCTGTTTTGTGTTTCCTCTGATTATTCTCAGTTTGTTGGTGCATAATTTTAAAGAAGTGGAGCTCTGTGGTTTCCCCATTTAGATTGTTCTAAAGTGACATGCACTGCAGGATTTGGCTGACATGCCAAGCAGCTGAAATTTGGGAAGGACTGGGCAAAAAGAGACTGGTGAAGATGATAAAATTACACATCATTTTGTTCCTCTCGTTTTGTAAAACTCTTAAACCCACAGTTGTTAGGGATTAAAAAGAACTTTACGTGAATCCCTGCTTATGCAAGGTTGTTTTTTTTTTTCTTCCTGTTAAAAATTTTTAATCTAAGTCCAAAATTTAAATTTCTAAATGGACAATTCCATCATAATTTCTCTGCAGAATTAATTACAATCTTAAGGGGCTGTCCATTAATATCTTCCTAAAAGTACTTTGAGAGCCTCAAAAGTCCATTTCTAATTTTTCCCATAACCAGGTAAAAGTTCTGTGTGGAAAGTTAGTGACTGTCTTGAGTTGGCACTTAAGACCCTGATTTTGTGCAAATGCAGTGAGTGGGGAGGAGAATATTGCATTATAGCACTTACTTTGAGTCTAGCTTGATAGGCAAGTATAGAAGACAAACTCTCCATCAGCTTGAAACCCCATGTGTCTTCCAGAATCTCTAATTCAGCACCTAGCAATCTCAACCTAGGCAAAATCAGCAAGACAGAACAATACTCTTATATGATAGCATTGCCTTTTTGTTTTCTCTCTCTAAATGACTTTTAAAAAGAAAAACAAAACTTAAACTGCAGTTAGGGATAATAACTTCACAAAGACCTTCCTTTTCCCCATTTCCTCTTCTCTCTCTCCTTGTCTTTGCCTCTTTCCCTCTCCCTCTCCTTCTGTGTTTTTGTCTCTCTTCCTCTCTTTAGCCTATGGCACAAAACTAGAGAAAAGACGTGTATGTAAGGAAAATAAGAGGCAGGTGAGGTCTACCGTGCATATAAAGAAAAGAACATAACCTACCATTACCGCTGGTTTAGTGTTTTCACTGGCTTATAAAGTGTTTTCGGATATACATAACAATAGTATCTGTCTCAAAGTGAGGACTAAATATGCTAATGGAATTAAAAGATTCTACAATGATTCCTGATGCACAAAATGCTGCCAATCACTGTTAGATGGCACTATTATTCCTCATGCTATTATTTTCATCACTGTTATTACAGTCATAGCTTGTATGACTTATATTCATCGGGCTTGGGTTCAGAGATTTTTTTAAGAAAATTATCATTCATTGTCTCTTTAAATATTGTTTTTCCCTTATTGTCTCTCTCTTCTCCTTTTGGGAATCTTAACAAATAGGTTAAAACTTTTCCCTAGTTCCCCTGTGCTTCTTACATTGTTGTCTCTGTGTGTTAACCTTTTCATACTTCATTCTGTATATTTTTTCGCGTTTATCTTCAGCTCACTAATTCTCTCTTCTATTTGTCTAACTTCATGTTAAACCTATTCATTGAAGACTTGATTTCCATTTTTCCTGTTCTGGAATTTCCATTGTCTATTTTTTATAATTTACCGTTATCTGTTGAAATTACCAATCTCGTGTTTTATTGTATCAGATATATTCATTATATTTAATTTAAAATCCATTGCATGAAAACTCCAATTTTAAGATACCTGGTGGGCTCCTTACACCAACTGCTATTTCTTTTGATTTTCCATTACACTCTCTTGATGCCTTGTATGTCTGGTTATTTTTGAATGAGTGTCAGATGTGTTGTATCTGAAAAAGAGTAAGAAGTAATTTCTATATAAAAACTAATAAGAGGTAATGTTGCCGACAAAGATCCATCTAGTCAAAGCTATGGTTTTTCCAGTAGTCATGTATGGATGTGAGAGTTGGACTATAAAGAAAGCTGAGTGCCAAAGAATTGACTCTTTTAAACTGTGGTTTTGGAGAAGACTCTTGAGAGTCCCTTGGACTGAAAGGAGATCCAACTAAATAATCCTAAAATAAATTAATCCTGAATATTCATTGGAAAGACTGATGCTGAAGCTGAAACTCCAATACTTTGGCCACTTGATTCAAAGAGCTAACTCATTGGAAAAGACCCTGATGCTGGGAAAGATTGAAGGCGGAAGGAGAAGGGGATGACAGAGGATGAGATGGTTGGATGGTGTCACCAACTAGATGGACATGAGTCTGAGTAGGCTCCGGGAGTTGGTGATGGACAGGGAAGCCTGGCATGCTGCAGTCCATGGGGTTGCAAACAGTTGGACACAACTGAGCGACTGAACTGAACTGAACTGAACGTGAAATGTTACCTTCCTTCAGAGAAAACTTTATTTGTTTCTGACAGGTGGCTAGGGACACTGACAATCCTAAATAATGCTAATTCAATCATAACATAACAAAATCAGTCCCTTCTGGGGAAGATCTATTTAGGACCACCCTTATTCATGGAATGTAGCTCTTTAGTTTGGAGTCCCAACCTAAAACCTAAGAGTTTAGGTTTCCCTCCTTGACAGCACTGAACTTCTTTTCGTCCCCTAGATCTTAAAGTTTAGTTCACTAGACTTTAAAGTTTCAGTTCACCTTATCAGCCTCCTGCTTAATTTCCAAAATTGGTAGATACCCCTAGGGTAAAGCAGTCCCCAAAGCAAAGCTCAGTTGTCTGGGAGTGTGCAGGTTCAGTTGCTCAGTCGTGGCCAACTGTTCGTGGCCCCACGGACTATAGCCCACCAGGCTCCTCTGTCCATAGGATTTTCCAGGCAAGAATACTGGAGTGGGTTGCCATTTCCTCCTCCACGGGCTCTTCTCAGTTCTCTGGGTTTCCTTTTTCTTTCTTTTTTTTCACCCCTTTTTTTCTTTGACTTATTAGCTCACTGGTGATTTAAATGGTTTTTTCCTCTTAAAATTTTGTTCAGATTTTATAGTTTTGTTACTAGAGGGAAAGGATTGTTTGATAATATATTTCTTTTCACATATAAAAATTAAAACCTATATAGTCATATTTCTTGATTGGTTCATAGAAAGACCTACTCTACTTCAATTTACAGTTTAATTACATTTGTTACTGATTTTAGTATGAGCTGTGAGATAAGGATCTGGCTCTGTATTTTAACTATCATCTAATTATATATTGAATAATTCATAACTTTTGGATTTATATACACCACATATACATACATACTTAGTGTGTTAATGTTCTAAGCCATCTTTACATTACTTTAGCCTTTCTCTGGATTTTTCTTTTGTGTCTAGCTATTTTCTTTATTTGCTTTTACACCAGCACACCATTGTTTTTAACTACTCTAGTTTTATACCATGTTTATGTATCTGGTGACAAAAGGCTTTCTTCTTCCACCCAGGCCCATTACATGTTTTGGTTTTGTTTTTAGAAATTTTCTGGATAGTATAACAATCCATTTTATCCGATGCACTTTTAAATCTCTTATCTCAGCTGCTCTCCCCGCCATCAAACACACACCCAAAAAAGAGTATTTTAAAGAGGACAGACAACTTTATAAAATTAAGTTTCTCGAGGTAGAAACAGCTTAAATCTAAAAGCTCATATGGTTTGATATAAATACTGCATATTTCTAAATAAATATATTCCAATATATTTTTATACTTTTATAAATGAAATACTTTCTTCAATTATATTTTCTAGCTGGTTATTCTTTCTAATAGGAAAACTATTATTTTTTTCCTTGTGAATGTTAATAATACTGCAACAACAATCTTGTTTATTATTTTTAATTATTTCTGGGATATTTTTTCAGTTGACCCTTTTGGCTTCTGAAGATATACAATGATTTTGCTATTTGTTAGTGAGAACTGTACTAACTTCTTTCTATACAATACTTACTTACTCTGTTCTCTTGAATAATGGCACATTAGTTTGGCTGGGAATTAGTCTCAAATTTCAGTTTTAGGGTTGAGATTTTTTCTGACCATGTCATGTGGCAGACAACCAGGGATCAAACCTGTGCCGCCTGCAGTGGAAGCTCAGAGTCTTAACCATGGAACCACCAGGGAAGTCCCATAGGTTTGAAGCTTCCACTCCAGTACTCTTGCCTGGAGAATCCCATGGATGGAGGAGCCTGGTGGGCTACAGTCCATGGGGTAGAAAACAGTCGGACATGACTGAGCGACTTAACTAACTAACTAACCATTTAACATAATACCAATCTCTTCACCAAAGTGATTGGTTCAAGGATGAGTAATACAGGCCCAGACTCAATTGGGCATGGCACACCATTGGTCATAGTGGGTTTTTTTTTTTTTTTAAGGGTTTGACACATGATTGAAGAGTTGTCAAGGTTTTCAGAAGAGTTTTCTCCTCTGAACTGTGAGGTATAAAGACATGGGGGACCTGGGACCTCTCTGGCCATTTTGCTCCCATGAAACAAACAGTTCAATACACAAAGGAACACTGAGCTGAAAGAACTCAGAAATCAAGCAGCAAAACCGAAACAAGCCATGCTTGAAATGAAACCTATCTTGCAACTATATAGGACCAAATATATCCTCCTCTATCTTTTGAAACCAGTGCACCTTATTTGCAACCCAAATTACCCTAGCAGATATACCAGCCCTGTGTGGTATTCAAGAAACACACCTGAAACAGATTGATGAAAAAAGCTTGAAAACAAAAGCTCGTGGAAAATCATACCAGGCAAATGTAGGCAAACAGGAAGCAGAAATGGCAGAATCAAGATCAGATAAGAAGAATTTAAGACCATTAAGCAGGAAAAAGAGGCATATTATGATGTCTACAAGTATAATGAATGAGTTCCTGTACACCAAATACTACAGTAGCAAGATATATAAAGCAAAACTCTGACAAAATCAGGTTTAACCATCACAGAAACCAAAGCCAGAGTGGGGAATTTTGCATGAGAATTTGATGAATCAAGCAAATAGAAATAAGCAAAGTGGACATCCCTGGTGGTCCAGGGGTTAAGAACCCACTTGCCAATGCAGGGTACGTGGGTTTGATCCTTGGGCCAGGAGGATCCTGCATTCCGTGTGGCAACCACGCCTGTGTGACACAGCTATTGAGCCCACATGTCCACAATGAGACGCCTGCACACCACAACTGGAGAAGAAGCCCCCGCTGGCTGCAACTAGAGAAAGTTGCACGCAGCAATGAAGACCCAGTGAAGCCAAAGAAAAAAAAAAGCAAAGACATGGAGACAATAATAATACAAAAGAGAAAATGTAAAACAAAAATAACACTTTCCCTCTCTTCTTTACCAAAGAAGAAATTGGAAACTCATGAACAATTTACCATTAGAAAGTTCATTTTACTGCATAATTTAACTTGCAAAATAACAAGTAAAAGTTCAGATAGTTCTCTTTGCTAACCTCAGCTCTCACTATGCAATTTAGGAGCTGAATATATTCAGAAAACTTTAACAAATTCTTCAGTCTCTCAACTTTTAAGAACAGATTATTTGGCTTTCTCATCCAGACTTTAGAAACCAAATATGATCAGATATTGCTGTATTTTTCATGGAAAGATTTAATGTCATTAAAATGTTAATCCTTTCAAAGAGAATACAAAATTAATGCAACTATAATTTCAAAAGGTTTTCTTCAAACCTGGTTATAGACTTTATAAACATTTTATAATAGAAAAATGTTAAGATAAAAATAGAAGAAATTCTGAATAAAGAAAATTTTGAATATGAATTTTGAAAATGCTGAGTTCGAGAAATAATTTACTAGAACTTAACTCTTAATCTATAAAGTATGAGGAGGTCTGTTCTATCACATCTTCATGAGTATAAAACAAAGAGCTATAAATAATACAGTGAATACCCACCCTCCCACTACCTTACCTGAAAGATAAGACATGACCAGCGCCATCACCCTGTGTACAGTTCAGATTCCATCTCCCAATCCCTCGAGGTAGTCACTCTTTCAAATTAAGTCATTATTTCCACCCATTGCTTTATATTTTCACAACATGTTATACATATAGAAGTATCTTTTTAAGCTTTAAAAACAGCTCATTCTAGATTTTCATCAGCCCTGTGTTGGTCTCCACTTCTATGAGCTCCAAGTTAATTTCTTTCATTGCCTTCTATTTTTCCACTGCCTTCTGTGTGGTTTTTCTCATGCCTACTACCCTCCATAACTCTGATCTTCTTTCAATGTTGATTCTGCTTCTAAAGCCGTTTTCATTTCAAAACCAATCGCCTTCTTCCCTTCAGTGTCCTTCTTCAGTATGCCAGCTCGCCTATCCATTCACCAGCACTCAAATTCCTCCAAGAAGATGGAGGAAATTTAGCCTGTTTGCAATTCCCTGAAGTAAGCTCTACTTTACCATGTATTATATCTCACCTTCCTTTCACATGTTGCACTCTTTCCTTTTTTTTTTTTTATGATTTGTAAGGAAATTCCACTTTTCCTACTTATTCACCTTTTATTGGACACAGTTTCATCTGGTCCTGATATTGCCCAATAGCTTTGAGGATTACCATTATATCCGTTCAATGTTTTCCTGGTCCTCTTGAATAGCTCTTGAGGACTCCGGCTGGAAATCTGAACATTTGAGAGAATGTAATGTGGTTTATTTTCAGTCATTCAGAAAACTGAGGAGAGAAGGGAAGGTAGACATAGGTACCTCTCCAACCAATGTCTTGATTCCCATCCCAGTCAATCCCATTAAGAAAAATACCTCCTCAGTTCTTGTCATTCTCCCCCTTCTTGGCAAAAAGTTAACTGACAGGAAACCAGGTCAGTGAAAGAGCTCTTGGCTCAAAGGCCTTTTGTTAGTTCTTATCTCTGGTCAACTTTCCTCAGTAGATGCTTGACTGTTAGGTAATCCTCTTCTCGGACCCCGTGATTCTTTTCTAGGTTGCCCCTCTAAAAAAAAAAAGATCATTTATTCATTTATTAATTTGGCTGTGTTGGGTCTTAGCTGTGGCACATGGGGTCTTCCTAGCTTCACTTGTGATGTCTCATTGCTGGGCTGGGTAGTTGCAGTGTGCAGGCTCAGGTAGCCCCGAGGCATGTCAGATCTTAGCTCCCAACCAGAAATGGAACCAGCATCTCCTGCATTGAGAGGCAGATCCCTTTTTTTAACTTTTTTTTTCTTATTGGGGTATAGCCGATTAACAATGTTGCGATAGTTTCAGGTAAGTAGTGAAGGGTCTCAGCCACACATACACATGTATCCGTTCTCCCCCAACTCTCCTCCCATCCAGGCTGGGGAGGCAGATTCTTAACCACTGGACCGCCAGAGAAGGTCCATAGGTTGCCACTGTAAGAGCAGGGTAAAGAACACTGCTCCTGGTCACTAGCTGTCTCTCCCCCTCCAGCTCCTCTATTCCTCTGTGGTATGCAACTATGTTCAAAGTGTGGATCTATTCCTCCTGTTCTCATCTTTCTGGACTTGTTAGGCCTTTAAAACCATGTAGTTTTTTCCCCAAGAACTGTACCATCTGAAATAGGGCTAGATTTTTGTTAATTCTGTGTCTTTGCTGAAATTGTCTTTAATTGGCTGGTCCTCAATTTGGGGTATGAGGCTGTGGCTATTCCATAGTTGGAGCATTGATACAACCAGGAAGTTTTCATGGGGAACAAGGAACTGTGTGCTCTAATGTGGATGGGAATCACTCAGGGATCTTGTTAAAACTGCAAGGTGGGACCTGAGAATTGGTATTCCTAATGAACTAGCGAGCTGACGCTGAGGCTGTTTGCTGCAGACCACACTTTGATTAGAAATGCTGTGGACTAGTCAGGGTTCTCCAGAGAGAAGAGCCAATAGGAATATATATATATATATATATATATATATATATAAAGAGATTTGCTGTGAAGAATCAGCTTGTACAATTATGGAGGCTGAGAAGCCCTGCATGGGCTGTCTGAAAGCTGGAGACTCAAGAAAGCCTAGGATGTAATTTAAGGGTTTGATCATCCTCAAGGGCAGGAGCTTGGTTGATCCTCAGCTCAGTCAGCAGAACAAGCTTCCTCAGCCTTTCTGTTCAATTCAGGTCCTCAATAGATAGGACGATGCCCACCCACACTGGAGAGGCCATTGCTTTATTCAGTCCACATTGTTCAGTGGCTCAGTCGTGTCTTTGTGGGCACCTATTCAAATGTTAATCTCTTCCAGAGTCACCCTCGTGGATACAACCGAAAACAATGTTTAACCATATATTTGAGCATCCCATGGCCCAGTCAAGGTGACACAGAAAACACCTACAGTCTCATCAAAGGTTGGCATCATGCCGCACACAAAGCAGGGAAGTGCCACAAGGCTCATTGAAAAATTTAAGTAATAGCCAGTATTTCTTAAAATGTGACTACATCCTAAGTTCTACACAGTTCTAAATGCTCTCCATGGATTATCTCATTTAATTTTCACAATAACCCTGTAAGGTAGGTACTATATTGTTTCCATTTTACAGAAGAGGAAACTGAGGCACTGACGGTTGAGCACTAGTTTGAGATTAAAGATATAGTAAGTAGCAGAACTGAGCAATCTGACTTCAGAGCCTCACCTTCAAACACCATCTCTGGGTGCAATCCTAAGAATGTCTCTTATACCACTCTACCACCAAAAGCAAGGGTCCCGCCATGCTTTTGTAATAACTAGGTTTCTTGCTTCATGAAACCGAAGGGATGTTGGGGAAGAGGACCTGAGAGTCTCCCCTGGAAGGTAAAACAGCATGGGTGCTGCCTACAGGGTCCAGGCTGAGAAGCAAACGGACCTTTGCTGAGGAAAGAAAAGAGACAAATACCAAAAATAACAGTGAGAGAAAAAACTGAGACAAACCGGTAAGAAAAGAAAAAGCAGAACTCGGCACCCTTGCACTTCAATTCAGAGAAGGGAGAGCTACTGCCTAGCAGAATCTGGGAATAAAATTTCCTTAGAAAGTCCCAGAAAAGTTGTGTCTGTTGCAAGTTCAAAGGACAAGGGGAACTTGTATGCACTTTCCCCTTTTTAATATTTCTGTGGACAAAGTACTAGTCCTTCAAGTTTCAAATCTCAGTGAAGCTTTCCAACCAACCCCCAGTCTCCATCACAGTTAGGGTTTCTTCTTCGATGTTCCAAAGGTCTTTGTGCATAACTCAGAGTGCAAAATGTACTTTCATTCATTCGTTTATTTACATTTCTCCCTCACCAGACTGCGATTTTTTTTTTTTTTTTTTTTTTTTTTAAGGACAAGGTCTTAAACACATACCTTGAGCTCTAGGTACACTGGAATACTCTGTTCACTGAACTCAAGCCGCTTCAGTCTTGACATCATTCGCTTTTCACTATCAGCTTCCCTCAACCCATCAGGTTTCTTTAAATGGCACTTCCCTTACGAAACCTTTATCATGACACAAAATACTCTTACTGTGAGATTCTGTCACATCCCTTTTCTGCATTAGATTATAAACCATGTCGTCATGACCTCTGAATTCAACTGAGCTGAATCCTGCGTTGTTGGCTGCTGCTCATAAAATCGCATATTGAACACACATTTACAGAGAAAGGAAGGACTTCCCTGGTGGCTTAAGACTCTGAGCTCCCAATGCAAGGGGCCCGGGTTCAATCCCTGATCAGGGAAATAGATCCCACATGCCAAAACTAAAGATACCGGTGCTGCCATGAAGACCCAGCACAGCCAAATAAATAAATAATTTTTTAATTAAAAAAAAATTTAAAGGAAAGGAAAAGAGGTTTAGATACAATGAGTAGGCCTGGACTGGTTAAAGTGGACCCAACAACAGCTTGAAACAAACCTCAAAGTTTGCGTAACAACCTCAAAGTCCTCTCTCAAGAGATTGTGCAGATCCTTTCATATATATTAGAAACAGTGCAGATCCTAACTTCTTCTTCTACTGAACACACCACTCAAGAATGAGCCATTTTCTCCTTATTTTTTGGAAAGTTATCATGGATGTATCTTCAGTACAGAAGGAGGAGGACACTGGGAGGTAGATTTTACCTTTCATCAAAAATAAAAATTAAAAACAGTCATTGAATGAAAAAGAAAATTAAGAAACAGAGACTCAGAAATCTTAAAAGGCATTTAAGAAATAACAGATTAAATTCTATTGTGTTTGAGGGGAAGATCAGACTTCGTCTGGTGTGGGACCATAACTGAGGACCGAATATAATTGCAGCCCTGATCACTTTGGGTGGGGGCTGGGGGAGCGGGTAATACTGATTTATTTTCAAGTTGATTCCATGGTCTGTGCGCACCCTTAGAGAAGGCCAACAAAAACATGGTTTCCTGTGCTCTTCCGTTACAGGAAAAGGAGAGAGCTCTGGTGATTTTCTCCTTTTCCTTAACACCAATTGCGAGTGCTTTAATTTTCAACAAATTCTCTATTTGTCTCGAGGCAATATAACCTAGGGAAGTGGGGGAGCTGTATGCCATTCAGAACTCAGAAAGCCATGACAATTAAAGAGAAAAAATATGGATTCTATGAAAAATTCATAGCAACTGTGCTCAAGACAAATTTATTTCTTTGGCCTCTAAAATAGCTGTCGGCATGAAAAGACTTGTAAACGTGTAAACATAAAACATTATTAAAATTTTAAGTTCTCATTGCTGTTTACATCTCCTTTCCACTTACTATGATTTATTTTGCTCATTTACAATTTTTGTTTTGTTTTTGATGAAGACAACATAGAAATTCAGATCTTAGAATCTGAGAGTCCAAAATCTTAACAAAACACAACAAAAATACTTGTAACAACTTGAAATATTTGGTAGAATGCATTTTCAGAAAACAGTCTCCATTCAGTAAGTTTGGGAAACAGGTTTCAACAGGCAAAATGAATCTACTACTCTCTGCCTGTTTTTCCTTTTGTTTTTTACTAAACACCAACATTTCTCACAATAGAAGGATATTTTGATTATCTTATCACCATGGGACAAAAAGTGCTTAATTTTTTATTTCAATCAAACAAGCTCTTCTACCTTAGCTCTCTTTATTCTCCCTCATACTCAAGCTCCTAGGTTTATGTGCAGGGAAAAGAATTCTAGCTACCTCAGGCAACAGACTATACCATAGAGAAAACATCAAACAAAATACCAAGTCTCTCCCGCAGTCAGCTTATATTTACAGCCAAAGGTTTACATCGTGCGTGTTCATTTTCCGTTTCCCCCACTAATTTGTCCCTGTTGAAAAGTTCTTAGCACCTGCCTCGGGGGAAAATGTCCTGAGAGCTTTCCTGAATTACTGTTTCACATTTAGCATCTTTTGGCCATTCATCACCACTGTCAGAGAAAGGCTCTGCAGCATCACCAGTAATCAGCTTTCTGGTTCCCTGTGATCAGGAATAAAGGGCATTTTAAGTGCTAGAGAGAGAGAAAGGGGGGGAAAAGAGAAAATGCTATTTTTCCTCATTAAAAAAATTGGAGTTAGGAAGCACTGAGAAGCCACCCTCAAAGAAAATCACAAGCAAATTCAACATGCAGGAGCGCTGACATATACACACTACCACGTATAAAATAGCCAGCTAGTGGGATAGCTAGTGGGGAGCTGCTGCATAATATAGGGAGCTCAGCTCGGTGCTCTGTGACAACCTAAAGGGGTGGGATGGAGGCTCAAGAGGCTTATAGATTATACTTATATATATATACTTAGAGCTGATTCATGTTGTTCTACGGCAGAAACTAACACAACATTGTAAAGCAATTATACCCAATTAAAAATAAATTTAAAATAAAATAAAAATTCAACACTCAGGATAAATGTAAACAACAGAAATAAAATAAGCCAATGTATAAACTACAAGCTTGCAGGTACTTCCTGAAACAAAATTTTGTAGCTATTCCTCGAGCTAAACATAGCCTCCTACTGTCATTCAAGAGCACAGTGTGATGGCAAAAGTGGCCAGCACTAAATGACCATCCTCTAACCCCCTCACAGCTATTAGCTATCCCTCCTAATGCCCTCTGAGGGCTTCCCTGGTGGGCTCAGAGGTAAAGAATCCACCTACCGGTGCAGAAGACATAGGTTCGATCCCTGGGTCAGGAAGATCCTCTGGAGAAGGAAATAGCAACCCACTCCAGTATTCTTGTCTGGGAAATTGCATGGACAGAGGAGCCTGGCGGGCTGCAGTCCAAGGGGTCGCAAAGAGTTGGACATGACCTAGCGATAAACAGCAATACCTTCTGAGTTGGATAACTCTATTCCATACCTAAGGGCCACTTGAGTTTCTGCAATTCAGCACTTTTCAGATGTTGGAGAGTCTATATGGATCATATATCACATGGTATGAATGCCTTTCCTGGGGACTGGAACTCAACCGCGTGAACATTCCTGCAGTACCATGTGTGGACAGACACAGAAAGAAGAAGGCTGCTTCTTCACATCAGGTCAGGTTTGACTGCCAAAAATGTTTTTGCCAAACCTGGATGGAAGAAAACCCCAAATCTACTTTCAGAGGTTGTATTTCAGAGCTAAAAGGTTGGATGTATTCTCAACTCCATTTTCCAGGCCAGGAACCCGGTGAGGATGAAATGTGCCTTGTCCTTTGGCACTAGCAGCAGGGCTTGGGATCCAGAAGTGACCAAAGCATTAAAAAAAAAAAAAAAAAAATTCCTAAAAATTCACAATGTCTTGGCTGCTGCAATGTCAGTCTCCTCCATCTTCTTGTTCCTTTGCTAAAGCCAGATGCACAAAGAGATGCTTCTACTTCTATGAGAGAAGATGCCAAAATGCAGATAAGGCCGAGCTCCAGGGCTGGGTGGCACAGTCCATGCAGGCTACTACAATGCTAACCCAGTCGGCCTCATCCAGCAGAGGTAGGGTTCAAGGGCAGAGCTCAGAGGAGAGGGTGTGCTGCCTAGGGACGTGAGAAAACTTGAGAATGACTCTGGACTTTGTCACACCAGAAGAATGGCAGTCTGCTCGGTCCAGCTCTTGAGCTCTCAGGTGACCCTGGGTGGCATCAAGGCTATAGTAGGTACCGTGGTGTGTGGAGAGTTAACTTTTTTACATACAGAGATAGGCTACTTACAACACCATTACTCTTCCCTCCTACGTTCTAATATGTTTCTCCCAGGAGAAAACGGAGTGTATCCAAAATTACACACAACCCTGAAATGATCATGGGAACATGTGGTCTGTGATTGCTCTTTGCCAGGGCCTAGAAAAGAAGAAAAGGGTTGAGACCTATCACTGGCATTTTAAATTTGAAAATCCTAATAGCAAAACTTGAGCTTGGTGGCCAAATTAACGCAAAAAAAAAAATAAATAAATAAACCCAAGCCCACAGAATCAGAGGCTTGCATGGGCACAGCAGCCTTCTGTCCTTGAAATTGGAGCAGCCCATCTTATAATCCGATTCCCACGTTACTATCTTGGGAGTTGAGTTCATAGATGGACATTTCATCTACGTGTAAGGATAAAAGGGCAGTTCTAACTTCACCTCTTCTTTCTGTAATGGGAGGTTCCACTTGCTAGTCTGTCCCTTTTAATGCTATAGCTTTTGGTCTTTGACTGCCAGCATTGATTAGGACCTTTTGAGTTTGCCAAGTTGTTTCCAACATGGAAAACTCAGTTCTAAGAAGGAGAGTCCCTGCTATAGTAGGCACTTCCTAAAGGTTGGTGGTTTGAAAAGCTTATGAGAGTTCTGTCCTCCTGGTTCATACATTGTCAGGTGCTCCAGTCTCAACCAAACAGGATAAGGTTTTAAGTGGTATGGACCCAGGGGCATACTTTCCTGGTGTGACGACAGACTGGGGTAAAAGAAATATTTTTCTTTCTCGGTTACTTGCTTTTATCAAAATCAGTCGCCAGGCATCAGTATAAACCCTATTAAAAAAAAAATTGAAGCTTATCAGCACATTTCTTTCCCTGCATTGATTTAAGACCATACATAGTCATACACATGTGACACCCAGAGGATGTAGAAATGTTCCTTTTGTACTATTTCTTGAATTTTACCCTCTCTTTCCAATGCTTACTCTCTACCCACCTCAAACCTCCAGCGAACATATGTAACACACCCACTCACACAAACTTGCTGGGTTTTATTCCCCCAAAATAAATTTCTAGTGAAATGAGAGTTTTCACAAAAAAAATTCACTAGGTCAGAGAGGTATACTCAAGATACTGAAATACAGTTTTACTCTAACAACGCCCTAAAGCCTTTTAACTATGAAAGACTCAACTAAGGAACTCCGTCTCAGTTAGCTTTATCAGAACTTTAGTTACTGCCTAACACAAAGTGTTACACCAAAAGGTTAAAAATAAGTTTGTCCAACCACACTTTTAAATGTTTTCATTTTATTCTACACGGTAGTGTGTCTTCCTGTCTAAATTGACAAGTTCAGCGTGAGTAGGTGGAAGGAAGAAACACAAAGGGGACGCTCATTAAGAAATGAAGGCAGGGTTTTTCTCATGGAAACAGAAGGGTAAAAATATACCTTTCATAGCCAGAGACTCAGAGCCAGCATCTTGATAAGACAATGAATGTTAATCCGCACAGACGAATCTGGGAAATCTTTCAGGAGAGAAGTCATAGATTACTGCAATAATTATTATTACAAGATTCACAGGCTTTAATCACTACCTGTATACATACCAAGTTTGAGATAATATGGCTATGTTACTTCTGTCCCCAAAAGCAATATAAGGGAACTTTGGTTGTGGGCCTGTCATCATCAGGCCACTACACAGAACTGAGATAATTAGATAGTACAAGATAAGTTAGCATTTGCAAGAACAAGTCTGGGGGAGTCTACTTATTTGACCCCCAAAAAGGCCTCGTGGCGCTTTTGGTAAATATTTGCTTTGGACAGGGCTTCCCAGGTGGCACTAGTGGTCAAGAACCTGTGCAGGAGACTTAAGAGACGTGGGTTTCGACTCCTGGGTAGGAAAGATCCCTTGGAGGAAGGCACAGCAACCCACTCCGGTATTCTTGCCTGGAGAACCCCATGGACAGGGGAGAGGCTGGCGGGCAGCAGTCTATAGGATCGCAAAGAGTTGGACGCAACTGAAATGACTTACACTTAACACAATGCTTTGGATAAAAAGTTTATAAAGTTCTGCATGAAATCCTACATAAGATCGCCATCGCTCTTCTTTAAAGTGTACTTCCCTTTTTAAATTCCTTCTCTTCCCTTTTCCCCACAATTCCACCCCACCATATTTAATCAAATAGCCAGAATTATCTTGTATTTATCTGGACTCAACAATGCCTAAAGCACTCCAACTTTTATACAGCAAAAAGAAGACCACCTTCACTGGATGGATACAGCAAGTTTCAAACTGAAAGAATATATTACTTCTTGGGCTGGGATCAAGGATGGGGAAAAATTCATGGGGAACATATTTGAGAAAGTACATTTCATTCATCTTTGATAAGGCAAGTGGAACCAAAGAAACATCCATTTTCATATCCTAACACCAGGGACTTTCCGTAACTTAAGAATAGACCAGATTCCCCTCCAGAATCTTAAAGAGTAAGTATTCCATGATTTTTAAGTGATTGTATGATGAAGGTAATGTTACCCTTGCTTTTATCACATAGCATAGATGAAAGACCTGGGGCTCTAAATGATAACAAGTCTCTGTAATCTCACATTCTGTAAGAACTAGGCATTTTGGATAACCGAATTTTCCAGTTATCCAAACGCCAGCAAGAAAAACCTTTGTGTATTCAGGGCTTGTGTGTTAGCTTGCCTAGCTAAACATCCTAACAAAACCCTGAGCACCTTGCTGTATCATATCAAGCATCAGTTCCCATTTCATATTTATTGTAGATACAGAGTTTAAAGAAACCAGACCCTTTTTGTAAAAAGTTGAAGTCTTATCAGCCTGTTTATGATGATTTATAATTCTAAGATGGAGAGAAGGAAAAAAAAAAAAACAGCTGAGTTTTCCAGTAATCAAAGTTGTGCTGACTCTTGGGGGCATACACCAACCAGAAAACTAAGTAACAAGTGATCAGGAAAACACTGCCATACACCAGGTGAGCTGACATTAGAACGGCGTCCAAGAATGCCAAATTACAATTATGTACTTGGGGAGAAATGAGCCTAGAAGGATTTGGGAATTCATTCAATTATTTGAATGGAATGTTCTTTTCCCAGATATCTCCTAGGCTGTTTCTCTGGTCTCCTTCAAGTTTCTGCTCAAATGTCACCTTATCAGTAAGGCCTTTCCTGACTATATTACTTAAAATAGCAATTTGCACCCCACCCCCAAGCACCCCTTCCCTAGATCACACCCTTTTCTGCTGGGCCCCCACAGAGCAATATCCACATACCAACACAGCAGCCCTGTTCCTAAGCACCAGCAGTCTGAGATACCATACATTTTACTGGCCTCCTTCCCTCCAGCTCTAAGGGTATGATTTTGCTTTGGTTCGCTGCTGTAACTCCAAGTGCCTAGAACAAGGCTGAGCACAGAGTAGGTGCTCAATAAATACTTAGGAATCAGCACATTAACCAATTGTAGCCTCTTCTAAAGCTCTGGCTGAGTTTCCTGACCTTAAGATTTTCCATCTAATGGGAAAATCAGACATGAAGACAAACTATTACAATACTATGGGCTCAGACAGCAAGACACTGGGATGCGGTATCAGTTAGGAGCTGGTGCGTGCATTCTCAGTTGTGTCCAACTCTTCACAACCCCATGAACTGCAGCCCACCAGGCTCCTCTGTCTATGGAATTTTCCAGGCAAGAATATTACAGTGGGTTGCCAATTCATTCTCTGGGGTGCTTGACCTCAAACAAACCTGGATTCCAGCCTCAAACTGTCCCACATCTCTGTGAACCTGGGCAAGTTTTATAACACTGTTATACCACCAGAATCAGAGATGATGACAGTAACAATTTGTCTATCTTACAGGCCAGTGATGAGGAGTCAGTGAAGGGACGCATATAGGTGCACAGTCCTGGCACTCAGGAAGTCTACAGGAAGTGCCTGAAGCTTCAGGTCTGACTTTTATGGAAGCAGAGAAGCAGAGCAGGAAGTCTAAAGCTGTCTGGTGCTCCCGGAAGGCCTGCCAGTAAGAGGATTGCAGTAAGAAGGAAGGAAAATTCCTCAATGTACATACAATGGAAATGCTGTATTCAATTTTCCTGTGCTTAATGCACAGAAGTTTTTGAAAATGAGGAATGAAGCTGCTAGTAATATGTGATCAGAGTAGCAGCCTCTCCAACTGGAAGTGTTATTAACAAGCCTCATCCTAACCCAATTTGGCTTTAGCCTTCCATACATCTAAACTCACTCTGTTTAAAATGCAGTATGGGGGGTGGGTGGGGGGGAAGTCCAACTAGTACTGAAATATTAGGTAGTACTGCCCTGAGAAAGACATGTCTAAGCCACTAACCACCATCACCATCACGACACAGCACTACTTTGGCAGCAGAGGGCTTGCTAAGAAAACACATTATCTTCCTCAGGAAAAATAAAAATAGTTAATTCAAGATCTGCTTTCAGGGACTTCCCTTGTAGTCCAACCGTTAAGAATCTGCCTTGCAATGGAGGGGATGTGGGTTCAATCCCTGGTCAGGGAACTAAGAACCCACGTGCCCCAACTAGAGAGCCTGCGTACCGCAAACTGCAGAGCCCATGGGATGCAACAAAGACTCAGTACAGTTGGAGAGAAAAAAAAGGTCTGGTTCCAGATCAGGCTACAAATTAGAACATTAAAGCTACGGGAAAAAAGGGAGTAAAAACTCCCTTTTCAATCACTGATGAATACCCCCTTTCCCCGTCCCTCCATAGATCCCAAACTCATTAACAGTCTCTTCAGAACAAGTCTTTCTATCTCCACATTTAAGAATCTTTAAAGACAGTGACATACAGCTCTTGGGTTCAATCAATTTCACAACTGATTGTGCTATAACTCAGGTCGATAGTCTAACTGCTCCTTGGCAACTGGAGCTGAGAACACTGAGATGGAAGTACTAAAGGCTAGGATTCAGCTCTACACACAGGTTTAACGTCGGCTTGTCTCCTCTCCTTATCTGCAGTCTACTATAGACTGACATCACTGGGCCAAACAAAAAAGGTGGGGACCAGGGGAGAATATTATGTAAATTTGGCATTATCACAATCTTTTTCTGTTGCTCAAGATTCTAAAATTTCAGTCTAATAATAAACACTAGGCAACCCTTAGTAAGTTTGTGAGTCACTGTCAGAGATATGACTCAAATGTTACTACTCACTTTAAAAGACTAAAAAGCCATAGCCAGTTGGGCAGGGATGAACCATATTAGTAACCACTAAATCATAACTAGTTGAAAGGCAACGGTTTCTTCTGGGGACAATTTCCTTCATGTTTAAAGAAACCACTACCACATGTTTAGGAAGCAAAAATAACATTATAAAAGGAGAGAGAAAACAACTCATTTCTAATTTGAGGCCTGGCTCCACAACCATATTTCTTAATCAAATTTTAAGTGCCTCAAAAGGGAGTATTCTGGGGTAAAAGAGAGATGTTACATCTCTGGATCTGAGTGTGGATTACATGGGTGGGCAAAATTCACTGGACTCAACACATTTAACTGTATATAACGTTTTTACAGCAATTTAAAGGAAAAAAATTTAAGTGGCTCACTTATACTCAAAATGTAAACCCAGAATGAAACTTAAAAAAAAGTTCATTTAAATAAACACTCATTGCAAATGACAAGTGCTATAATAACAACAACAAAAATGTGGAAAATACTTGAGAAATGTTTGAATCATATACCATGGAAGTACCTCACTTGAAAACCCAACTTTCCATGCTAAATGTTTATAACATGAAAGTTACTTATGTCCGTACTAAAGCAAATCATAAATCTAGCTGTTCTGAAAAACACTCCTTTGAATTCTATTTGAGTTCCTTTTGGACTGGATAAGGTGTTCTAATTCTCTGACCTGTTCACTAGGAAATAGAGGCACTGTTGGTTGCCCAGCCCTTATTCAAAGAGATGCTATCAACATGGCTTATAAAAGTGAGTATGTTTTGGCCGATGCTCATAGTCTGGGTTTAATTATTAACAGCACCCTGTTTTATTCTAAACAGTCACAGTCTGGTTGATAAACTTATTGATCAAATTACATGATTACTCCTCTACCTAGAAAACCCCACATGATTTGGCCTCATTGCTTATTTCCTCTCCTCTCCAGACACACTGGTCTTCCTCCGTATACCTGTGCTAAGTTGCCCTCAGTCATGTCCGACTCTGTGAGACGCTATGGACTGTAGCCCACCAGGCTCCTCTGTCCATGGGATTCTCCCAGCAAGAGTACTGGAGTGGGTAGCCATTTCCTCCTCCAGGGGATCTTTGTGACCCAGGGATCGAACCTGTATCTCTTGGGTGTCCCACACTGGGAGGCGGGTTCTCTACCACTAGAGCATCACCTGGTAAAGTACATGAACTGTGAACTCCCTGATGTTCAAGCTGGATTTAGGAAAGGCAGAGGAACCAGAGATCAAATTGCCAACATCCACTGGATCATCAAAAAAGCAAGAGTTCCAGAAAAACATCTATTTCTGCTTTATTGACTATGCCAAAGCCTTTGACTGTGTGGATCACAACAAACTGTGGAAAATTCTGAAAGAGATAGGAATACCAGACCACCTGACCTGCCTCTTGAGAAACCTGTATGCAGGTCAGGAAGCAACGGTTAGAACTGGACATAGAACAACAGACTGGTTCCAAATCAGGAAAGGAGCACATCAAAAGCTGTATATTGTCACCCTGATTATTTAACTTCTATGCAGAGTCCATCATGAGAAATGCTGGGCTGGAAGAAGCACAAGCTGGAATCAAGACTGCCAGGAGAAATATCAATAACCTCAGATACGCAGATGATACCACCCTTATGGTAGAAAGCAAAGAAGAACTAAAAAGCCTCTTGATGAAAGTGAGAGTGAAAAAGTTGGCTTAAAGCTCAACATTCAGGAAACGGAGATCATGGCATCTGGTGCCATCACTTCATGGCAAATAGATGGGGAAACAATGGAATCAGTGACAGACTTTATTTGGGGCTCCAAAATCATTGCAGATGGTAACCGCAGCCACAAAATTGAAAGACACTTATTCCTTGGAAGAAAAGTTATGCCCAACCTAGACAGCATATTAAAAAGCAGAGACATTACTTTGCCAATAAAGGTCCATCTAGCCAAAGCTATGGTTTTTCAAGTAGTCATGTATGGATGTGAGTTGGACTATAAAGAAAGCTGAGCACTGAAGAATTTATGCTTTTGAACTGTGATTGGGAGAAAACTCTTCCAAGTCCCTTGGACTGCAAGGAAATCCAGCCAGTCCATCCTAAGGAAATCAGTCCTGAATATTCATTGGAAGGACTGATGGTGAAGCTGAAACTCCAATACTTTGGCCAACTGATGTGAAGAACTGATTGATTTGAAAAGACCCTGATGCTGGGAAAGATTGAAGGCGGGAGGAGAAGGGGACGACAAAGGTTGAGATGGTTGGATGGTATCACCAACTCAATGGACATGAATTTGAGTAAACTCTGGGAGTTGGTGATGGACAGGGAGGCCTGGCATGCTGTAGTCCATGAGGTCGCAAAAAGCTGGACACAACTGAATGACTGAACTGAACTGAACCACCTTGGAATTCAGCCACACACTTAACTCTTCCCTGCCTTCTTCACTGAAAACCCCTACTCATCCTTCAGGTCTCAGCTCAAGTAACCCTTTCTCTGAGAAGGCTTTCTACAGTAGTCCTGTCTCTCAGAACACCACTCCACCATGTTCCTTCCCTGAGCATCTCTCAGGTCCAATTTTTACGTTTGTCAGGTAACTCTCTCTGCAACTAGGCTCCAAGCCCCTTGAGAGCAGAGACAGTGACTATTTTTGTACCCTCAGTGCTTACAGCACAGTGCTTAGCACATAGAAGGGCTCAGTAAGTATTTGCTCAATAAATGTAACAGATACAGGACAAAACACTGATCATTTGTTAACCACTAGAAAGGATCCCAGCAGACTTAAAAGGTCAGGGAAATGAGGAGATGCAAGAATCTGGGAACCAGAAGACAGCAGACATCTATTATTGCAACATTACACAAGTACCCCATCTCTAACTCCACAACCATAACTGCTGTCTCATGGGATAACTGTTCTGACAACACTAGCCACCAAACCTTGTTTCAGTTAGTTCCCCACTCTTAGATCGCAATCTTACACATGACAGGAACACAATGACTAATTTACAAAGCTACACACAACTCCAAGCAAGGTCTGAACCACACAGGGATTTTAAGATGCAAGACTTCTGAAAAGGTTTAAGGAATTTTGCCTCTAAGTCTCTTGAAGCCTTTTGTTTCATATATATATATATATATGTGTGTGTGTGTGTATATATATATATATATATATATATTTCCAATCGTTTCCAATATATACTATTGCAAAATAAATTAGCAAGCAGCTCTGCTGGCTCCGTGTGCCTCCTTCATAGAGCAGTGTTACACTACCTAGCTCAATGAAGACATCTTCACAGAAAAAGGGACTTGAGATTCAACCAGAAGGAACTCATGGTCAGTGAGTCACCAATGGCTGACTAGAAAAAAATCAATTAGATTGTTAGTGATTCAAGCAAACATTGCATCAGGTTACATCACAAGAAGAAACTCAAACCTAAACTGATGGCTTATTTAAAAAGACTGCTTTTCTTTGAAGTAAAGGAGGTACTCAAGCCACTCTAGATTATGGAGATTGAGAACCACTGAGCTCTGTTTGAAAATCTCTCGCAAAAACACAGCCAAATACATATGGCTCAAAAGGACTGCAAACCCTGGGAAAAGTCAATTTATTTTATATAGCAAAGAGCTGTAAGGATTAAACAAGATAATGGATGCAAATGTGCAGCTGTGGGTTCCAATGCTATACACTATACACAGATAGTGGTAATTGACAATTTCACTCCCTGTCCCAACTTAAAGTGTCTTCAGTATAAATAGAAGATCTGAAAAATGTCTCCCCCCCACCCCCAACTTTACTGAGAATATAGCTCTGAAAACTGCAATGTTAAGGGAAAGTCTGTAAAATAAATATGCAAGTCCTAGGTTATCTGTATCTTCACCCTTAAAAGACGGAGGAGTGCAGAGGGATAGTTCATTTTCCTTCCTATATTATTTCAAAACACAAGCATACAGCTATTGGAAAAGCAAGACTTTCAAGAAACTCCAAGCACTGTCAGGTGACACCATCTAATTTTCAAGAAAGCAAGAAAACCATCTTCCATAGTTCATCTGCTCCCATGATATAGAGCATCCATCCCACCATAGTTCATCTGCTCCCATGATAGAGAGCAATCATCCCACTTCTAGGAATCCAGCCATTAGGTGCTTGGTGTTTTCCTAGGTGTTTGACCTTAACAACAGACTGCTTTTTATCTCCAGTTTCACATATGAAGTGAACAGGCCCAGAGAGACTAAGCAATTTGTCCAAAGCCACAAGGTGCAAGCAGTACAGTCTTGGATTCCTATTCATTCTTTGAAATCCAAGACCGTGTGCTGTGCTTAGTTGGTCAATCATGTCTGACTCTCTGCAACCCCAGGCTCCTCTGTCCATGGGGATTCTCCAGGCGAGAATACTGGAGTGGGTTGCTATGCCCTCCTCTTCCCAACTCAGGGATTGAACCCAGGTCTCCCACATTTGTAGGTGGATTCTTTACCATCTAAGCCACCAGGTAATTCCAAGACAAGTGTTCTTTATACTAAATTCTAACTGCCTCCCAAAGAAAGAAGCCTAGTTTAAGACAATTTTATGCTTCCTGGGCATAGAGAGTAAAAAGATTATGATTTCAAGGCTGAAAATGACCAAAGATGACTAATTAACCATGAGAAGTTAAGGCATGCATGTTCTAACAATGTCAAAACAAGGTAAATCAATCTATATCACAATATACTAACAGTTAACAACTTGGATTCTGGGTTCAGTAAGGCCTGAGTTCAAATTATGAATTAACCATTTACTAGCTATTTATCTTTGGTGCAAATTTAACTCCCTAAAACTCAAGTTTTCTATCCATAAAATAAAGATTAAAAATACTGACGTACCTACCTGCCAATCTCACCCAGTTGTTGGGTGGTCAAATAAAAATGTACATTGGTAACCTGAAGGCTTACACGTGCAACTTACAGAAAATACAACTCCATTTAGTCTACTGACTTGAGGGGACAAACTGCCGTAAATCAAGACTGAAAAATGCACTCAGTCTAACTTACAGCATAATTGTTACATATGACCATTTTAGGTTTATGCCCATATATAGAATCTTCTCAAATAAAGTCCAGTTGGTTAGTCATTTTTCTTTCCTAAAAATTTAGGGATTGCTCAGAACAAGAGGGAAAAGAAACAAGATTTCTGGCTAAATCATAATTGCAAAAACTAAATAAACACTGACCTACTACTACATTAAGTCCGTTCCTTTACAACCACGCAAATAAATGAAATGTTACAAGAACCCTAACGTTTGAAATGAAAATTTCTAAGAACATAAAATGTGAATTTTAAAACCTATCAATACATAATATATAGGTGCACATGGACTTTGAATTGGTATTAGCACTTAATTTGGGGTACCTGTTGGGTGTTAAAAGATGTCTTAATTTTACAACTAAGCAGTCAAGCAGATTAACGAAAATTAAACAACTTTCTCTGGATTGCTACAACAGCTTCTTCTTTTAAGACAATATCATCACTTAAAGAACATAATAATAAACTTACTCTAGAGAGAAAAAACACTTGTCTACTTTAGTGATAATCTAGAGAAAGTTTCAATTTTTTGTTCATGCACTCCATCAATAAAATTTTTTAGTATATCCCCAATATACATGCATTTATAAAATGTACCATGTGCTTTTCCATACACACATGAAAACACAAGCAACAATATTTTAAAAGAATGACATAACTTCGGGGATGACCTATCTAATTACTAAAGTATACCAATGAATAAACATGTCTTTATCAATGTACAGTTTGAAATAATTAGTGTTTGATGTAATATTCTCCAAACAGGAATGCAGTTAATGACAGTTTTTCTCCGTTTTGTGGCCCCTGTTATGATGATAGGTGTCTGGCCAACACTCAATTATCCTTCTATCATCAGGAATGCAGTCACAAATGCCTTCACAATTTAAAGGTACCAGGAACGAGGCTATCATCATCAAAGTCTAGTACACAGCTTAAATCTTTTCCCTTTATAAAACACTGGGACAAAGGCATTGAGCACTATATTTGAACTTCTTTAAAAATGCCTGTAGGAATATGCTTTATTTATGCTTCTCGTCACTCTTACCACGAGCTCAGTTCCTACCTAATACAGGCCATAAACCTCACTACCACTTTGCCTTGCTTGTTCACAAACAAACTGAACATAGACTTTGTCCTAGATTCATGAATTACAGAATCCCTACAGCAGTATTTCCCAAACTCTCTGCCAAAGACCAAGGGGCACAAATCTCTCTTGATGAACACCTATGACCACAGCAAATTCATTTTTATTACTAAACCTTTAAATTCCTCCATTTCAGCTAAGTTTCCTACTTTTCATTCTCTCCATTCTTTCCCTTTTTATCCAACCCTGGACTTGAATCAGTTCTCTCAATATTAATAATCTATAATTACAGAATTCCCAAAAGGTCACTGCATCATCCACACTAAAACAACAAATTAACATGAAAAGACTCATATAAAAGTCAGAAATTGAACTTCCAAATGTTCCCTGTAAGATTATTCAACTATGAGATGACAAAGCATTGAGGGGAAAAAAAAAGAAAATTAAGTATCCTATGACAGAAGCCTTACCATTTTTCCACTCCTGTTTGACACACTGATCAATGCCAAAAAAAACTGGTACAGCAAGTCAAGATGGCAGTCAAAATAACTGTCAACTATATTCCACAAACTGTTGAGGAAATGGTGTCAACCCTCACTATTAATACAATCTAAGGCTTACTTGCTCAGGAGCATCTCAAAATTACCAAACTTAACATCTTGCTTAATGACTTTCCTTCACTTTCAGAAGAAAACAAAGATTTATAGAAATAACAAGAAGTAATTCAAGCTATGAAATTCCTCTGACCCCTTTGTATTCATGTAAATGAACTAAGGACTCAGTGAGGCAGCTTGGTTTGGATTTGGTTAGTAGCACAAACTACTAACCATTTCACTACAAAAGATTTTTTTCAAACTTACGTTTCAAACATGAAAAATAAACCACTGCTATACTTTTGGCAGCAGTCATATACAACAGTTTGATTGCAGAGACTGAGAGACGAGAGACTAAATTATTTGCATACCTTCAGATAAGTACAAAATTCAGCATTTCAGACAATCCAAAATACACTTCTTGAAGTATATATATATATATATATATATATATATAAAACTATGGACAAAATCTCCCCACAAAGCTTATCAATAGCCTCTTATCGTATCACCTGAAATAAGGATGCAAAGAGGAGAGGCAGTATCTTTAAACTTCAATATACTGAAGAAGACTGTTGCAGTTATCTTATTTCTATTCTGCAAAGAGGAAGGGCTGTATCAGATATGTTAAAAATCGCCAAAGAAAATGTCAATAGTAGATATATGTTTCTAAGATTAAAGGGAGTTTGAAACCTTTGGTCATGAAACTCAAGAAGTCAGGAATATTGCTTATTTTTAATTTGAAGGCCAATCCTGTGATGTGTAACACCTCTACAAAACAACATTACTTGCAATTTGAGTTATAGTGACTTAAGGACGGACTTCCCTGGTGGTTCAGACGGTAAAGCGTCTGCCTACAATGTGCGAGAAATCATTTGTGCAATTGTACCAGAAAGCAATTTTCTAGTGGCCTACCCAGTCCATCATTACAAGAATATTGGAAATTAAGAGTGATTAACATGTGACTGTCAATCCAGATTGCAGGGGGAAAGTAAACAGCCCCATTACCCTACAGGAAATAGGGTAACTCTCTCCATACAATCCACTTTAAGCCTTCTTCATTCTTGCATTATAGAACAAGACTATTTACATTTGAAAAAAAGAAAGCGATTTAAATACTACCTGTTAAAATTCAAAGTAATTTTTTCTAAACTTAGTGCCAATAAATGTGAATCTTGGGGCCAGTGGCAACTAACAATATTGAAAGTAGTTAAAGAGAAAAAAAGCAGATCCTTTTAAGAAAGAATCCCTAAGAAACTCTTAAGCAGTGTAAAATGCCCTTTAAATTCTATCACAATTTAAGTTTTTTAAAAAAGTACACAATACACTGTTACAAATGTCTGTGTATAGGCCTGACACACACCTGCACATGCATACAAGAGACTCAAATGCTTTTATCAAAATGGCTCGGTAAAACATTCTCAGAAGCAACGAAAAAGATGTATTAAATAGTTACTAAACTGGAGACAATTGTCCAGGGAATGTTAAGGTTAAAGTCACAGGGAACAGCTGGATGCTAGGTCTTAGTGATGTCTGCAAGCCTTTTAAAGAGGAACTTTTACCAGTTCCTTACATGCCTGGCATCACCTGAATTGTTTTCATTAAGTTCTCCTTGCATCAACTCTCTTTAAAGTACCAAAAAGTCTGATGTCAGTATCTTCAAGTATGATTCCCCATCTGAGAAAAGGCTTGACAGAAGTTTTAGGTACTAAAATATATCCCCCTAAACTGCCCGAAAAGTCATCCTTCGCCCCATATCCCAGTGTGCAAAGCTTTACCAGTTACAGGCTTCTGAACACAAGCACACCCAACTTCAAATGAGTTACCGGATGAAATGTAGCTGTAAACAGTAGCAGCCAGCACTGGGGGTAAGATCTGTGTAAAAACCATACTACCAGCTATTTTATTGTAAATTCGTTTGAAAAACTAGAAGGGGTGCGGATAGGATTCTGAAGAACAGGCTGAAGAATAATACCATTAATAAGTGGCAAAGGTAGTCCATGTGTTATGGTTTTAATTCAAACTCTCAAGGACAGGCTTCTGGTAAAGTACACAAACATCCTTTGTATTTTAAATACCTGCTTGTTTAGTCGGGTATTCCTTTGTCTCTACAAAAATCAGAATGTACAGGGAGAAATGAAACTCCAAACTTATTTCGGACTACCGATTTCCAAATAACCTAGATTGTGTTATTTCCAGTTTGAACATGTTTACATGAATACCACCCAAAAGACACTATGTTAGTAACATACTTGCGTAGGGAAGAACTCAGAAATTTTTCATTTTCAACTTGTACTGAAAAACCATGTTATTCTTCCTACAGCCAAAGAATTATGAAAGAGCTTTATCATACGGGTTAGTGGAGCAATCTACACTCCCAGCAAAAAGTATTCATTTGTTTCATTTAGGTTCTTAGTATTTATCTGAAGTCTGAAAATGATGCATCAAGAACTCAGCATTTCAACTTGAGAATAAAAATTCAAACATACCTTTTGTTGAATTCCAGCTTAAGTGATTTTTTTATGTAAATCTTGCAGCTGACGAAAGGCAAAAAGCAACCAATCTCTGCAGTGATTAGTCGTCTTTAAGACTATGGGTCACCTGCCCCAGGATTTTCTAAATGAACAAGGAATCCATGGGGCAAAATAACATTCTCAAAGGTGGGCCAGAACGGAAGGTTTATTTCTTCACTTCAACAGGGAAGCAGTGAAATGTAATCCTTTGAGTAACTCTTTGGTTGATGTTACCTTTGTCTCATCCTCATTTCATGCAATTGGATTAGCCTGGGACTGTGTCCAATGTTTCAACTTTAGAACTTTTCTTAGAAAAGTATGTTACCCCTCTAACACCTAAATTTGTATACAAAAATCATCTTTACTCCTTAACAAGTGTTTTTCAGCATGACCAGTGTGCAACTGACATTCACATGGCTTACAAAACCTAAGTCTTGAGAAATGTATTTCTTTTAGCTGAACCTCTATAATCATGACAAGAGATTGATTAAAATGCCAAGATAAGAAACAATTTATTATAGAGAGAAGAAAAATTTCTCATCCAAAATATAGAAATCTGTACAACTTTGCCACAATCAATATACATGAACTGTACAAATTTACACCAGTTCATAATTTACCAAATAAAAGATGACTAACAAAGTTCACAAAATAGATGGTGGTTTGTGGAAAAGACTTTTACCCAATTAAGTACAAGGAGAGTTACAAACCAGACCTCCACTTTCTAAAAATAAGAAGTTTACTCAGTCTTAGAAAACTACAAGCTAGCAAATGTACAGAGAGCTGGCTGGTGCTAACACCACAGTTGAGACAGTGTCTTTTTAAGGGTCTTTTTTTTTTTTTTAAGCCTGTTGCCAAGGCAGATTCTGGTCACTTGCTACTTTCAAGGCCAAAAACACAATACAAGGTCTGACCATTTCCCCAGGTCATGCTTACTAGTTTGTCTTATATACATTTATACATATTTAAGTGCTAGGTAAAAGTCTTGTCATAAAATTTCCAGTACTACCATGTTTAAAATGTTGAGCTTTCCTATTGAGCTGCCAAAAAGGATAACAACTTTTAAGTGTAATAGTGCAAATTTTCTCTGCAAGTTCTACTGCAGAGAAATACAAATTTTCATTAAAGGGACTGACGTAAAAATTTAGGTATCATGTCTGGGAGAAACTGAAACCATCCTAGGACTTCACTCCTAGCAAATAAGATGATCATTTACTTGGACTCACAGGCTATTAAAATCATTGAAAGGTACTGTCCAAACTATGGCACTGTCACTTAAAAAAATTTTTTTTTACCACTATCTTGTGCCAGATCTTCACAGCTGTGACATGGTTTAAATTCCATAATCCATCCCCAAGGGGAGCCCACCCAAAGCAAAAATCAAATTTATCCATCCATTATAAGATGATCCATCCATAGACTATATCTTAACCTGATACAGTCATCATATTGTAGTTTTTGGAAGGGCTTGTTCTGCCCAAGAGAAGTTCCTCCTTACAGCTGATTCTGCTGTCTACCATTTGCACGTTGGTGCTGTTTTGGGTGCTACCTCCTGCTGGTGAGGCTTCGTACAGCACACAGATGGAGCCATCCTCGCCAATTCTGTAGGACACTTCGTACGGGTCAACCCAGAGCGTGAGTTCACTTGGGAGAAGCCTGAACAGCTCCTGACTGCTCAGTCCAATCCGCTGCGCTGCCTGTCCAATCAGAGGATCCATTTTATGGTTGATGCGAATACAACGGTAACCTGATCCCTTGCAGGGCTTCTCTGGGAACCAGTGATGTTTATAATGTTCTACACAAGAAAAGAAGAGAGAAAACAATGCTTAGACGCCGTTACTGCCGGCTCCCGCCTTAGTCTCCTTCTTCTGTTGGCTCCTTTAAGTGAAAATGCCGAATATCAACTTTTTTTTTAAAAGCCCCGCAACGCATTCGCGGATGTGCGCGGATGGAAAACGAACAGGGCAGGGTTTTAGAAACAACAGTTGCACGGGACAAAACAATCTCCGGGAACCAACCGGCTGAGCCGCCAAAACGGGAATCAGGCGCGCAGCCTGCGCCAGCCGGACGGCACCGGCGGCCAGGCGGGAACCTGTTTACTTTCTCCACCCCACCCTGGCCGCACACAATAGGGTTTATGACTTTGGAGGAGAAGCGCCACCGGAGTGTTAACCCCGAAGGGAAGGAAAACAAGCCACCCTAAACCACGCTCTGGGCAGGGCTGTAATTGTGCCGCTGACAAATCCGATGATTAATGGGCAGGGTTAGGAGGCGCGGGGGGACCGCACGTCTGTCCCGAGTGAGCTTCGGGGCAGCCGCGCCGTTTTACCCCCGGGCCCGACCGCCGAGCCCGCAACGGTTGGACCGGAGTGGGGGGAGGGAGCGTCGAACCCACCCCAGCCCGCGGGTCCTTTGTCCCCCCAAATCCGCGGAACGTCCGAAGACCGCAGCTCCCGCCTCGGTCGGCTTTAGTTTCTTTGTTGTGCGTCAGTTTTCTTCTCCCCTCCGTTGGCCAGCCGCGGGGGGACAGGGAGCGCCCTCGACCCAAGCCCCAAACCCTCCCCGGGACCCGCCGTTAGCGGCCGCCCGGCGAGCCAGCCACCATCCCGCGGTCGGACTCGAGCGCGGTCGCCCGGGGCGCTGCGGACACTCCCGCGGCCCCGACGGCTCGGCCCCTACAAGTGCGGCCGCGTCGCCCCCCGCCCCCGGCGTCCCTCGCCCTCCTGCCACCACGGCCCGCTCACCTGCCAGCAGCTCCTGCAGGCTCTGACTGAAGGTCTGCAGTTGTCGCTCGCTCGTGAGCCCCTTGGTGCGGAGGAACTTAGAGATGAAGGACACAGCGGCGGCGATCTCGCCTATCATGGTGGCGGCCCGACTGTAGAAGGGATGCATGGGGGCGGCGGGCGGGGGCGGCCCGGGGCGGCCGGGGCTCGGCGGCGCGGCCCCGACGGAGGAGCGGCCACCCCGGGCTCCCTCACAAGTCAGAGGGCTGAGAGGAAGAGAGGGCGTGAGCGGCGTAAGGCTACTTTTTTTTTCCTCCTTTCTTTATAGTAAAAAAAGTTATTTTCGACACAGGAGGCGGCAGGAAAGAGGAAGAGACGAGCGACGGCGGCCTGATCACATCGCTCGGACCTCCCCAGCCGCCTCCGCCTCCAGCTCCGCAGCCTCCGAAGCTCCCAACAGTTGCATTTCCAGCTCCGACGGGCTAAGAGATAAAGGGGTGGTGCAGCACTTTTTATAGAGCCACGGAAAGGAAGTGGCGTAGCTGGAGCGTGACGGCCGAGTCCAGCCAATCCAGAGATCGCACCATTGTGACGCAAGCAGATTCGGAGTCGGAGGGGGCGGGAAAAAGGGGCCAAGGGGCGGGTCCATAGACTAGGAAGAGAGGGAGGAGCTGACGTAATCCGCTTGTAAACAAATAAACCCTGGAGTGGCAGCGGGAGAAGGGGGAGCAAGTGGCGGGGGAAGGAGGAAACTAGGGGTGCGCGTGTGAAAGCCCCGCCTCCCCAGCCCTAGCTCCTCCTTCCCGCTCCAGCAACTCCAGGCACCGCGCCAGCGCATCCTCTGCAAGAGTACTCTGCCCGGGCTAGCCTGCAAGGAGGCTTAATGCTGTGCAGATAAAAGCGGCCCGGCTTAGGCTGTGTACGCCCGCGCCAGCGGCACGAATACGCCTGCATGGCAGTGGCCCGCTGACTGTACTCGGTGTTTACATCCTGTCCCCGACGCCGAGTCTACGTGGCTGGCTCCACGGGCAGGATGAGCAGCGGGGTGTGGGTACCAGTGCTGAGGATACGGGGAGTGTGGAGAAGAGCGGAGCGAACCGGCTCTCGAGGGTTAGTCAGCCTGTTAGGGTTGCTGTTCAGTGGCGTCAAGAGTCAAAAGGAGAGAAGAATGGAGTCCTTACTGAACCCATCTTAAAACTGATAAGAAAGCCTGTTACTGCAGATAAGTATGGTAACCGTAACGTTTAATCTATAAACAGAAAAAAACTATATAATGCGTTTTACACCGTTTACGCACAAAACCGAAGGTGGTTTCTTTTTCTAAACTAAGTAACTGTCTCAGCCTTCGATAAAATGTGAAGGCTGTGAAAGTACTAGGGCAGACATTTAAGGTTACTTGAAGTCCTACTTGCCAGGCTGGGGGTGGGGGTGGGGGGCCGGAGGGGACGCGGGAATACGAAGGCAGGAGCCTGCTAAAAACGATTGGCCTGCGAGAGGGTTAACCCGAACTCCATTAAAGAGGAGGGGGGGAGAAAAAAAGATGGTGAGCTGGGCAGATGGAGAAAGCAAACAAGAGGCAGAAGTTGAACTCTACCAGATGGAAATAAATATCCTGAACTTAGCTGGTCATCAATATTGCAAAACACTGCTGAGCCAAAGGGTATAGAAATGAAGGGAAAAGTACAATTCACCATAAAGCAGTAGGAGAAAAATATTTGTTGTTTGAATGAAATATGTAAAACTGGCCTTGAAAGAATAGCTTCTAGGTTATTTTTTCATTTGTATACAATAATTATAGGTAGTTACATGTGAAATAAATGCTTTAAAAGATAGTAAAACTGAATTATTTAAAAGCATTGACATGAAAGTTTTTTCTTTGAATAAATACATCAGTGCATCAAAAATAATGGTAAACAGATACATTCGTTTCCTTCTAGGACTCTACAGATAGAACTGTGCTTAAAAGTAAATGTCATGGTAATTACTTCCCTAGGGATGTGAAACCTCCTGCACTACTCAAAATGGAGATAGGGAAACAAGTAATCCTTAAAATTACCATAGCCCTAGATCTAGATTTTCTGATATCCTTCTAACCCCCACCACCCTTACTCATCTGCTCTGTTCATTTCCCATACACCATCAGTCATTCGAGCATTAGATTAGAAATCAGGTGGGTTTTTCTTCTTCAAAAATTTTGAGCTTAAACTGACTCATCTACAAAATAGAAATAATGAAATTAACAAAATATTAGGATCCGAATTAATTCCTGTCTCCCAGCCCATGTTTTCTCCACTACTTTTTTTTTCTTTCATTGAAATGTATTTGAGGTAGAATATCATGCTAGGTTCAAGTGTACTACATAATGATTTAATATTTGCATACATTACGAAATGGCCACTACTTTTAACTGCCTTCCCAGACAGCAGCTGGACCCTTTCTGAATGCTTCTTAAAATCAGTAGAATAGAGTTAACAGAAAGTTGAACTAATATTCTAGAAGGGGTTTTCCTCCCACTGTTTTCTATTGTATGTGTGTGTTTCCCACTTTAAATCATTCCTTTAAGAGATAAATGGATTTAAGAAATTACTCTTTTACACTAGGGTGATCTAGGGAGTACTCAGGAGGGAAAAAAAGGAGGTAAATATTGGTCCTAAATGCAAGCTTTGGATAGTAGACAATGTTAATAGCTAATGGTTTTCAAATTGGGACATATATATGTTTAATAATATTTTTCCAGAAGTTTGGTAAGGCTGTTCTCATCCAAGAAACTAGGAGGTATTTCTTGACATTTTGAATTTGTAAAGGCACTTTCTCATCTTGTTAATATGCTAAACTACAGGGTACTCCCAACTGCTTACAAACCCAACTCTTCATTCTGTGTCTTTAGGCAAGTTATTTACTTCTCTGCATCGTAATCTCCAAAAAATGGAAAGGTTGTTATGAGGACTAAGTGGAATAACTTGTTTAGTCGCTCAGTCGGGTCTGTCTGTTTTTGACCCCATGGACTGGCAGGCTGTTCAGTCCTTGGGATTTCCCAGGCAAGAATACTGGAGTGGGTTGCCATGTCCTCCTTCAGGGGATCCTCCCAACCCAGGGATCAAACCCAGGTCTCCCACTTGGCAGGTGGATTCTTTACTATCTGAGTCAGCAGGGAAGCCACATATATAGACAGAAAACAGACAGAGTGGGGCAAGGAGTGAGAACTGTTCTTTCTCCTCCTGCCTTCTGAAAATGTCACTCAGGCGCATCTGACTCTTTGCGACCCCATGGTCTGTAGCTTCTATCCATGTAATTCTCTAGGCAAGAATACTGGAGAGGATTGCCTTTCCCTTCTCCAGGAGCTCTTCCCCACCCAAGGTCGAACCTGGGTCTCCCACATTGCAGACAGATTCTTCACTGTCTGAGCCACCAGGAAAGTTCTTAGACAGATAGATAGGTATATTAAATTGCCTGTGATAATATATATAATTATCAAATTAATTTCTAAAACCTATAAAATTTTCAAAGCAGTATTAAAAAAAAAAAAAAACACCTTAAGGGATAAGTCAAAACAATCCAAAAACCTGGGTTTCAAAATAAATCTGCAAGTGACAAACGTCAGGTCTTTGGAGTCCTTAAGAATTCAGAAGGTACTTTCTATAGAGGAAACTATCAGGCAACTAGAATCCTCAAAGGGCTGGATTATATTCCCGTCCCTTAGTTCAATTGTTACCTGAACAGTTTGCTCTGAACTAACAAATCACAGCTCCCTGTAGACTTTTTGAGTAATTGTGTTAACCAAAAAAGGGAGAGATTAAAAAAAAGAAAATTTTATATAGGGTGAGGGAATGAACTTCTTTCTCTATTTCATAGACTAGTAAAATTTAGGAATCAACACAAGTTTGAAAATCTTATTTTGCCAAAGATGTTATTTAAAGAATTACATTATCATCTGCTGTCACTATCATTTTGGGGTAAAGATGATGTTTTAACACCCCCAAAGTAAGAAAGGTATCCATATCAGAAAATAAAGCATGGTCTTCTTAAGTGAATAAGTTTTAAGTCACTAAATGTCACTTTTTGCATTTCAGCGTTTGGGAACTCATCAAAACTATTAATCTATGAATAAGAGAGAACTAAATTAATTTTTTATGCTATTCATTGGATATGCTATTCCCACTGCCTGGAATACCCCCTCCCCCCCCCCTTTTTTTTTTCCTGGCTAATATCTGCTTATCGTCCAAGAAGACTTCCCTGACTCTCTGGACTTGTGTAAGTGTCTACAGTATTCTGCTTCCCCTTGCCCTCACCCTGGTACTGATCAGACATACTAGATTTACTATGTTTACTAATCCCTTTTCCTTTCTGGTCTGTAAATTCTCACAGGGCAAGCATCTTCCGTCATTCACTATTGTGAATGCCTAAGAAACACACAAACACATAGTAAATGCTGTTGACTGATGTTAAATACAAATGAGTCCATCAAAACCATGACTTGCAAACACACACACACACACACACAAAATCGACAAAAAAAAAACAGTAACAAAAAACAACGTGACTTGCAGTTTGTCAGCTGACAGATCACACAGAGCAAGCTGTCTTGCTTAAAATCGGACAGTCAATATTTGAGAAGATAAGTAACTCACCTCTGTGGCACTGTCTTTCTGGCTCCCGTGAGTGTTAGATTACTCCATAGTGTTTTAGATAAATGTTGTTTTAGGATAGGCTGCATTTCCAAAGCAAATGAAATGGAGACCAAAGTCACTTGGATATGCTGCTTAAGAAATACTGTGGAAGTCTCCACATCGCTCCCATTTAAGGCTTATCTTATTTCTCCACGTGTTATGCAGACACATTTTAGTATTTTTATATATCAGATTACACAGGGGTGTCATTTGCCACTCTCACATTGCCCTTCTATCCTGAAGTTGTTCACAAGGAGTCCTTCCTAAACTCCAGGCTTCCACTTCATCCCTGTGATCCTGGCTTCCTGCATTATTGCAAAGGTTTTACTCCTTATCTGGCCCCTCCCTCCCCAAAGGCACCTTTAGGCCCAGAGACTCCCTTGCTGAGCTGGATGAGCCTCCTTGTTGCTGAAGGCATTCACTAAAGTTATTATCTATTGTGTTCTCTGTTGTGAATTTACTTCCAGAGTCCTAGATGTCCTTGGTGCTAGCTTTAGAAAACTCACAGCTGGTTCAAGCGGGAGAGTTCTTTACAGAGTGTTAATAGCAAATAGAGACAGGGTATTTATTTTGGGGTGTGTATGGGGGCAGAAGGAGATAAGGAAGCTACTGCCCAAAGTGAGTGATCTCTCTGATCAGTGAAGTTGGCCCATAGATAGGTCTCTGGAAGGAAGAAAAAGAGGGGACCTGATCTGGAAGTATTTTAAAAGACTTAAACCACTATGAGGAAGATAAATATTGCTGAAAAAACTGGTGAGTAAATAGGGCCATAGTTACCTGGCAGTGAGGGGGAGAGTTGAGTGTTCTGGGCAGGGAAGTGAAATTACCAGATTTATTTTTTGGAGTCCTATGGATGATGAATTAAATTGGGGTCATTTGAAGTGACTTCTATTTTTGTCTCTAATTCTTATTTAAATCTTTAAATAATTTAGCTTTCATCTCTTCAGCTAGAGACTTAATGCCTTTTGTTTATTCTTTTCTTGATTATCCATGGGAAGCAGACCACTTTTAGGAGCCTCCCCACCTGCCAACCTGTTTTGCTTTGCTTAGATATGAAATCAAGGGCACAAACTAAGACCCTTGTACTAGGTTTAGATCAAGAAACATAAGAGAACTAGAAATCAGACAGTGACAAGTATAGATTTGGGGCAAAACTGTTCTTGTTAAAGCAATTGGGAAAAAGGATTAAAGAGTTGCTTCTGAGTAGTAGTAACAATGATCATACAAATTAACATCATTGAAGGTGAACCAGACACTGTAAGTATTTTATTTTATTTTTTTGCATTTGCAAAGTCAGTTCAGTCATGTCTGACTATTTGTGACCCTATGGACTGAAGCCTGCCGAGCTCCTCTGTCCATAGGATTTTACAGGCAAGAATGCTAGAGTGGGTTGCCATGCCCTCTCCAGGGGCTCTTCCCCGCCCAGGGATCGAACCTGCATCTCTTATGTCTCTTGCATTGGCAGGCAGGTTCTTTACCATTAGCACCACCTGGGAAGCCCATTTTATTTTTACTTTTCATTTATTTATGTATCTATTTATTTTTGGCCATGCCACTCCACTTGTGGGGTTTTAATTCCCCAACCAGGGAATGAACCTGGGCCCTCAGCAGTAAGACCATATTGTCCTAACCAGTGTACCACCAGAGAATTCCCGTGTACTAAGTATTTTAGAGGCATCCCATTTAATTCTCCCAGAAACACCACCAGGTAAGTATAATTGTCTGCATTTAACATGTGAGGTTTCAATCTTAAAGAAAATAAGTAATTTACTCGAGGTCTTACAACCAGATTTAAACCCTCAAGTCTACACTATAAAACTTGGAGGTGAATTCCTGATACTACCTTTTCTAAAGGGATCATGAGAAATAAAATCTTATAAAGGTATAAAACATTTTGGAAATTAGTAGAGATGGTAGAAAGGAAAAAAAAAAAAATCAAGGCAGCTTAGAAGCGTTCTCATGGCTGACATATCCTGGAAAATACAGCTATATTTCTTAAAAGGCTCACTGAAAAATGAATCAAAGGACATATTAAAACATTAATCTGCCAAATAAAATAAGTTCACTGGAATGAAAACTATCCCTAGGGGCAGATAAGAGAAAGCAGAAAAAAAAAAATACCTTCTATTTTAGACTATTTAGCATCTTGCTTCTCCTTTGACTTAAATTGGCAGAAGGAGCTAGGAAGTGGGTCGGCCCCACAGTCCTTCTCCAACAATTAAGTGGAGTCCAGTGAGCTTTGAGGGTGTCAGTGAAAGAGCTGGAGAGCAGCAAGAAGGGTTGCTTTTGTGTCTATCTCTTTCTTGCCAGCTTCCCTGGTGGCTCAGTGGTAAAGAATCCTCTTGCAATGCAGGAGATACAAGAGACAGAGGTTCCATCCCTGGATGGGGAAGATCCCCTGGAGGAGGGCATGGCAACCCACTCCAGTAATCTGGCCTGGAAAATCCCATGGACAAAGGAGCCTGGTGGGCTACACTCAGTAGAGTTGCAAAGAGTCAGACATGACTGAGGGTGTAACATGCTTCTCCTTCTCATTCTTCCTTTTAGCAGACGCTATGATTTTACTTACTTTTTTTCTTTTTAAAGCTGCCACCATCTACTCTGTCTCCTGGGGCAATCCCCCACTGTTCAGGCTTATTGGATGTTTATCTGCATCTTCTCAGCACCAACAGTCTTCTTCAGTTTTACGGTTTAACAGTGTGAGGAAAGAGACAGATGATAAGAATCAACTTTGGAAAATTGAAAGCCTTAAGGAATCATACAAAGTTCTTATAAGTTATGGCCCTGGCCTAACTAGAGTAGTTATAACTTTCTGAATATGGAAGACACGGACCTCCCTTTCCTGCCAAACCCATAGGGCAGCCAGGTTTCAAAGTGTGAACCCAGGCTAGCCATCTCAACATCACCCCAGGAAACTGATAGAAATGCAAACTTTTGGCTCTAGACCTACTAATAGAGAAACTCGAAGGGTGGGGTTCAACAGTTTAGCACTAATGTTCCAGGACAACTGCTTTAAAAAGTAATGGCAACATTTCTACAATTTAAATTCAGCAAATGGGACTTACTTCCCCCATGGCACAGTGAATGTAGAATCCATCTGCCAATGCAAGGGACAGGGATTTGATCCCTGGTCCAGGAAGATTCCACATGCCTTGGAGCAACTGAGCCCCTGCGCCATCACAACTGCTGAAGCCTGTATGCCTAGAACCTGTGCCCCACAGCAATGAGACGCCTGCGCACTGCAACACAAAGTAGCCTCCCATCACTGCAGCTAGAGAAATCCCACATGCAACAATGGAGACCCAGGTCAGCCCAAAACTAAGTAAATAAATAAAATCTCTCTTCTCACTAAAGATAAGTAAATAAAACCAGCAAACAAACTTCATAGCCAGGCATATACTGCCTCAAATAGAAATCTTATCTCTTAAAAAAAGTAGCATACTATAATATGTAAAAGCTGCCTTTTCAGTATCAAATATGTTCTAAGTGAGTGGTTATTTGCTTTTCTGAGGTTCTGCAGTCTGGGTAAAATGCATTTTTCTCAGCTTCTGAAACAATAGGCAAGTGAGAGTATACAGTGATGTCCCTATGTTACTCTCAAAAGAGAAGCTAATACTCAGGAAGCTTGATAAGATAACCATCTAATCAAATGTTGGTATAGTGCATGCCTTTATTTTCACTTTTAGGAAAAGCAGCAACTTGTCCTTTTTAAGGAACTTGAATTTAAAATAAGTAGGGACTTCCCTGGAGGTCCAGTAGTTAAGACTCCAGGCTTCCACTGCAGGGAGTATGGGTTTGACCCCTGGCCTGGCCCACGTGCAGACCCTACATGCCACTTGATAGGGCCAAAAAGGTTTACATGCATTAAGTAATGTCGCCTCATCCCTTTCAAACGAAATGCCCAGCTAAAACAGGAGCATCCAAGTTGCAAAAGTAAGTGTGATAAATAAATATGAAGCCCTATATATATGTAGATATCCAACGTGATTGTGAAAACCATCATCATGCATTTGGATATACTTTAGCAGGAATTCAAGGGTTGAAATCCCATTGGAAAATGCATTTAGGATGTATTCATCTCTAAGGCATAGCAAATTAGATACAAATTCCTGAAAAAGACTATAGTCTAGCTATAGAGAAATCCTCTAAAGAAAAAAAATGGAATGGGCAGGCTGTGATTAGCATGTCAAATTGCATTATATTTTCTAAAGGGAATAAAGTAAGAAACTTCCTATTATCTTATGTTCTTATCCACTTGGCTAGTAAATTCTTATAAATGAAGCAAAACCAATCTTCAGCCTAGATAATATTTATAATACAGTTTGATGTAGTCAAATGCGAAAGCAAAGGGTCCATCATTAGCATTACTGCATGTGCTGAAAACATTCTATATTTGCATTGTTTTAATAGAAGTCTCTAAATCTTTCCATCATTTTCAACAAAATATAGGAAACATTCTCATCTTCTGAAAACTGATTTGAAGTTTGTGATGACCGCCATCAAACTCAAGAAATGGTCTGTCTCCCTGTTGTTTTTAATGTCTGACCTTACTCTTTATTGCACAAGTAGATTTCACACACTGAAACTGTAGTAAGAGATACAGCACTCAAGAATGGATCTCCCTGTAGAAACAAACTTCTCTGTACAATCTTTAGATGGTAGGAGCTGTGAGAGTTAAAATGAGCACTTTTATCTTTATCCTTGAAAATTCTATCCTTAGTCCCCCTTGAATGGATGATCTCACCATTCTGAAAAAGAGCTTTATTGAGATATATTTTATATAAAATAAAATTCATCCATTTCAAGTGTACCTTTCAATAATTTTGAGATAACTTATCAACTTGTACAACCATCACGATAATCAGTTTCAGAACATTTTCATCTCCCTCAACAAAATCTCAATCTTAACCCCAGCACTCCCAGTCCTAGGAAACCAATAACCTACTTTCTGTCTATAGATTTGCTCATTCTGGACGTTTTATGTATGGAAATCATAGAATCCATGGCCTTGTTGTGGGAAAATAGAACACAGAGAGGATGGTCATGTCCCAGTTCTCAGGCGAGGCCCTGGGACAGGCCACCAAGTGAGGTTCCTTGGCTTCCCTCAGGAAAGAATTCAAAAGGAAACCATAAGGATTTACTTAGAGAGATACACATTCCATAGGCAGAATGTGGTCCATCGCAGAAGGCAAGTGCTTAGTCATTCAGTTGTGTCCAACTCTTTGCGATCCCATGGACTATAGCCCACCAGCCTCCTCTCTCCATGGGATTCTCCAGACAAGAATACTGGAGTGGGTTGCCATTTCCTTCTCCAGGGCATCTTCCCGACCCAGGGATCAAAACCGCGTCTCTTACATCTCCTGCATTGACAGGCGGGTTCTTTAGCACTAGCACCACCTGGGAGGCTCCTCAGAAGGCAAGTCAGTCAGTCATTCATTCACTCAGTCATGTCTGACTCTGCGACCCCACGGACTGCAGCACTCCAGGCTTCCCTGTCTATCACCAACTCCCAAAGCTTGCTCAAACTCATGTCCATCAAGTCGATGATGGCAGCCAACCATCTCATCCTCTGTCATCCCCTTCTCCTCTTGCCTTCAATCTTCCCCAGCATCAGGGTCTTTTTCAATGAGTCAGTTCTTTGCATCAGGTGGCCAACGTATTGGAGTTTCAGAAGGCAACAGTGGCCACCAAATATGGGGTGGTTAATTTTTATGGGCTGGGTAATTTCATAGGCTAACAAATGGCAGGATTATCCCAACTATTTTGAACAAGGAGCAGTGATTTCAAAGAATTTGGCCACTTTTTGGCTTTTTATGGTTGGCCTTGGAACTGTCATGGTGCCTGTGGGTGTGTCATTCAGCATGCTGGTATATTGCAATGCACATATAATGAGGCTCAAGGTCCACAGGAAGTCGAATCTTCTGCCATCTTGTACCTAGTAGGTTCTAACCAGTTTATGTTGCGTCCTTAACAGCTATGTCTTTCTTTTAATGGATGTGCCCTGTCCTCTTGCCCTCTGTCTCAGACTTGTATCAGACTTCTTCCACTTGGCATAAAGTCTTTAGTTTGATCCACATTCAGCATGTTGTTTCTCTGTTTGCTTGCTTAATTATTTTTCCTGTTGTATCATACCAGAATTTCCTCTTGACTGAAATGCTACATTATATGCTACATTGTTATAGCTGCCTGCTAGGCTGATGGGGGCCAGTGGCGGTGGGGGGTGGGGGAGGTTCTACATCCCCTTTCCATGGCCCTTCCAAAGGCAATGCCAAAGAATGCTCAAACTATCGCACAATTGCACTCATCTCACATGCTAGTAAAGTAATGCTCAAAATTCTCCAAGCCAGGCTTCAGCAATATGTGAACTCCCTGATGTTCCAGCTGGTTTTAGAAAAGGCAGAGGAACCAGAGATTAAATTGCCAACATCCGCTGGATCATCGAAAAAGCAAGAGAGTTCCAGGAAAACATCGATTTCTGCTTTATTGACTATGCCAAAGCCTTTGACTGTGTGGATCACAATCAACTGGAAAAATCTGAAAGAGATGGGAATACCAGACCACCTGACCTGCCTCTTGAGAAATCTGTATGCAGGTCAGGAAGCACCAGTTAGAACTGGACATGGAACAACAGACTGGTTCCAAATAGGAAATGAAGGACGTCAAGGCTGTCTATTGTCACCCTGCTTATTTAACTTCTATGCAGAGTACATCGTACATCGGGAGAAACTCTGGACTGGAAGAAACACAAGCTGGAATCAAGATCGCCGGGAGAAATATCAAGAACCTCAGATATGCAGATGACATGACCCTTATGGCAGAAAGTGAAGAGGAACTAAAAAGCCTCTTGATGAAAGTGAAAGAGGAGAGTGAAAAAGTTGTCTTAAAGCTTCACATTCAAAAAATGAAGATCATGGCATCTGGTCCCATCACTTCATGGGAAATAGATGGGGAAACAGTGGAAACAGTGTCAGACTTTATTTTGGGGGGCTCCAAAATCACTGCAGATGGTGACTGCAGCCGTGAAATTAAAAGACGCTTACTCCTTGGAAAAAAAGTTATGACCAACCTAGATAGTATATTCAAAAGCAGAGACATTACTTTGCCGACTAAGGTCCGCCTAGTCAAGGCTATGGTTTTTCCTGTGGTCATGTATGGATGTGAGAGTTGGACTGTGAAGAAAGCTGAGCGCCGAAGAATTGATCCGTTTGAACTGTGGTGTTGGAGAAGACTCTTGAGGGTCCCTTGGACTGCAAGGAGATCAACCCTGGGATTTCTTTGGAGGGAATGATGCTAAAGCTGAAACTCCAGTACTTCGGCCACCTCATGCGAAGAGTTGACTCATCGGAAAAGACTCTGATACTGGGAGGGATTGGGGGCAGGAGGAGAAGGGGACGACAGGATGAGATGGCTGGGTGGCATCACGGACTCGATGGACATGAGTCTGAGTGAACTCCGGGAGATGGTGATGGACAGGGAGGCCTGGCATGCTGCGATTCATGGGGTCGCAAGGAGTCGGACACGACTGAGCGACTGAATTGAACTCACCTCCCCTTTAGACATTTGTCTGCCACCTCTAAAGCCTTCGAGATGTCATTTTTTCATGGGTAGATGAGCCACTCCTCTCTTAGGTCATTGCCTGCTCCAGAATTAATGACTTATTCATTTAAGGTGCCTGGCATATTCCCCACACCCACACCGCAACATCACACTCCACGCAGAATAAGCCAAATGAATTGAGAGAAAAAGCCCTTTCCTCAAGATATTTACCTCAGAGGAGTCCTCAGGGGAGGCAGACATTGCAGGTCGGAAAGAGGATAATAAGGGCACTCCAGTTACATAACCCAACTAAGAATGAAAATTTTCAGATAATTTAGCTGAGAGGACTTAGCTCAACAGTTAAACTCTTAACAGAAGCTTTATTTAAGCTTATTCTAACAAACAGGATCAGCAGACAAGTTCTTTTTAAAGAAAGTTCTCTTTCATCTGACTAAAAAGAAGGAACACATTTAAACCAAAACAGGAACTACTCTGGCAATATATGTGTAAAAAAAATAAGCACCCTATGGGGCTCTTTTTAAATTAGCCAGAGCGCACAGAGAACTCTTTGAAAAGAAAACTCGGGGGGGAAAATATTTTTCTTGATTTCATAAACACTCATTGTTTAATCATCTGAAGCAAGTGCAGACTTGTGATTAAGTTCCCCCACCTCCTAAAGGGATGAGCTCTTTCAAGTCACCTCCTCTCCCATCCACCCCCACCCCTTGGCTCTATTTAAGGAGGCAAGAGAAGTAATTTGAAAACCAGCCTATCATAGAAGCAAGAAGTGACCCAGCAGGTCCTAGTTTCAAACTAGATACACAGAGGCAAGGCTATGTCCCACACTTAACGGCTCAAGAAGCTCTGAGTTTTTACTGAATTGCTTCCGCAGGGTACTAATCAATACTTATAAGTTGTTTGCATTCCATGAGGAGTGGATAACTGACTCCAGTTTAGTTTGCTGCTTTAAAAAAAAAAAAAAAAAAAAAGTGACTTCAAGGACACCATCCCTCCCCAATCCCTCTTTCCCACATTGAAGGCAGTCATATAATTTAATTCAGGACACTCAGAACCACCAGTTGTAGCTTTTATTCTTAGCATTTTTTCAGATCTGGACTTGCTCTAATGAGAAAAGTTATGAGTCTTAAACAGGATCAAGTTATAATTACTCAAAATGAGGCAACTTGACATGAAGCAAATATCTAACAGATTTTTTTAAGTGAATAAAAGCCTAACACAACATGTAAAGAAAGAAGAAAGAATTTTTACCAGGAATCTGGGTTTGGAGAACATTCTTGTAAATAAGAAATACATTTACTTTTGAACTTCTTGGTGTCCAGGAGAAAGAGAAACACAACAGACTATTTTTCTTTTGCTAACTTAAAAGACACTATTCCCTCCAAACTATATTAGCATTAAATTCTGATACATTTATCAATTTACAATATGGAACAATTTTACATAATTTTATAAGAAATTCAGGAAAACATTTAGGTGGTACATTCTTACTTTAACCCTCCTATCAAGAGCTGAGAATAAGTTCACTGTTAATATCTGATGTATGAGTGTCCTGTGGTGGTCATAAGTTCATTTCACAGATTTGATTAAGCATTGAAGGTACTAGCTAAGCATGGAAGATCTAGCCATAAACAGAACAGACTGGTCCCGCACATATGGAATCTGATAGGAAGACAGAAATTAAATAGTGTAAGTGTGACATTTTTATAGCATACTCTTAAAATTACTGTAAAAGAGAAATTTGTTGTTTTTAGGCACTAAGTCCTGTCCAACTCTTTTTGTGACCACCACAGGCAACTCTGTCCATGGGATTCTCCAGGCAAGAATACTGGAATGGCTTGCCATTTCCTTCTCCAGAGGATCTTCCCAACCCAGGGATCAAAACTGCACCTCTTGCATTGCAGATGGATTTATTACTGCTGAGCCATACAGGTGCTCTGAAAGTCTAACTTTTAGAGAGACGGGACAGAAAAAAAACAATCAAAAAAATCTTTCCCACAGCAACAAGAAGTCAGAAATCTGAAAATGAGTAGGGATTAACCCATATAAGACCTGGGGGGTGAAAATTGCTCTCTGGACTAAGGAAACAAATTTACAAAGAGGACACAGGTTTGCCCAAAGCAGAATCATGTGGTCCTAACGGGGAGTGAGAAGAAACAGACCAAAGTATGTGAGGCTAGAACCGGAGGCACCTTGTAATTTGCATTTAAGGTGCATTTAAGATGTTAATCTTATCCAAAGAATAAGGAAGAAATCACCCAAGAGTTCTAAGTGTATTATTATACCCATTAAACACCAGAGCAATGAGAAGTCTGGTATTAGAAAATTAGAAAGTGACAATTCATTCTTGAGGTTTTATTTCTTATTTGCTTTGTAAGAGAGCTATAGGAAAATCTGTAACCAAGGCCGCTTCTCTTAAGAAGCTTCTTTAATGAGTGAGTGAAGTTGCTCAGTCATGTCTGACTCTTTTGCGACCCCATGGATTGTAGCTTACTCTGTCCATGGAATTTTCCAGGCAAGAATACTGGAGTGGGTTGCCATTTCCTTCTCCAGGGGATCTTCCCAACCCAGGAATCAAACCCAGGTCTCCTGCACTGTACACAGACGCTTCTTTAGAAGCGTCTTTAAAGAAGCTTCTTTAGATCTGCTCAAATATTCAATAACACTTGCAACTCTAGAAATTCAGGTCAGATGGGCAAACTTGTTGAAATAGTCAGAATATACATTTTGACTTTGTGGGCTAGAGGATCTTTGTCACATGTATTCAACTCTTTGCTAGTATAGTGTAGAGGTAGCCATCAGCTATATGAGCTTGGCTGTGATCCCTTGAAATTTTGTTTGAAAACACAGGAGGTAATGGGTTTAGCCCTGGGGCAATACTTTGCCTATCCTTAACCTAGATCAAGTAGCATCAAAGACATGATCTGGATGGAAGATTCTGGAGGCTATGGTAAACATCTAAGTAAACAAACCTTTAACAGAATAATTGTACTTCCTTGGGACTTTGATTTTGAGGAGGACCGTGTTGGGACTTGGGACTATAGAACAGGAACAAACAAATTGCACCTCCTATGAGCTGAACAGATTGACCTTGTGAACAGAATTATCATCTGTGTAGATTGTGAGGAATATGAGTTCCTTAGAGGCAAGTATTTGTGTCTGTTTTGTTCAGTTTTTCTTTTTAACCCGTAGCTGAATCCATGGACCCTCAAGTTTTGTCTATAGTATCATATGCTAATGGCTAATAAAAGATGTATTTCACCAAATGAATGTTCAGTTAACGACTTTTCAGCAATATAATTCGTAAAAAAAGTCTTTTGGCAAACTTCGTTTTATGCCCAATATAAAGAAAATTTTACCCAAAACGCACGAAATATATACAGTATGAGAAACTGTGTCAATATTATGATTGCAGGCAAAGACACACGCATCAAGTCACTCAAAAGAGGTTTTTGTAGTCAGAATATCTTGGGAAACAAATTGATATCAGAACAAATTGCCCTGTTCTGATGAACACAAACATGTTTGCTTTGCCTGTGAATGGACATGAACTTGAGCAAACTCCAGGAGATAGTAGAGGTCATAGGAGCCTGGCGTGCTGCAGTCCATGGGGTCGCAGAGTTGGACACGACTTAGCAATGGAACGACAACAACCAAGCTAGAGATGAAGACATAGCAACTTCATTTCTGACAACCCTTTGGTCTGTTGTGTTTTGCTTTTATTTTTGCTGTAGAGATAAAATGTCAAGCTTATTTTAAGCAAAATTTGACCTCAGTAACAATGAACCTCCAGAAGATTGAAAAGTCTATGAAGAAAATAATGGGCAAAGAATAATGAGATTTCTAATGTCAAACGCCCTCATCTTTCCCTGTACGTACATCATCCATTATCCAGTCTTCACTCCTTCTTTGGGTGAGTACAATTAGCCTTCATTGGATTATTTGTTAGCTTACTTTCAAATTTGTTGTTATTGCTTATACAAAGTTTTACATTTGTATGTCTGGTTATATAGGATATATATCTGTATAAATATCCCATATATATTTAAATCTTTGAACATTATTTGAATGTCTTAGGTTAAGATGTAAGATGTAATACATAGTAAAATTTCCCATTAAAATTAATAGTTTTTTTTAAATTCAAAGACAATATCAGGGCTTAAATAAACGAGTTAACATTGTTAAACAATTGGTTTTCTTTGCAGCAGAATGTATTTTAACTTATGAATTTATAAAAATATTGTTCTGAGAAGGAGTTCATATATTTAAGCTAAAGGAGTCCATGGCAGAAAAAAAAAAGAAAAACAGCCTCTGGGTCTAGATCCTAGAATAGTGTGTCTAACATATAATAAGGACTCAATAAATATTTTTTGAACACCAAATGATCTTTAACCCATATCAACAGTATTAGTTCTGTTAAAAAGACACTAAACTATGCAGACAAAAATCATTTGGAAAGTGCCGTAGTGGTGGTGCCTACAGCATTAAATACCTTCTCTTTTCAACAGGAAAAGATGCTGAGCTTGTTGTTTCTTGTGGCAGGAAGACATAAGGGAGGCTAAATCTGCATCAAATATTTAAATAGATACTTCAAAGGAGAGTTGAGGACAAAGTATGTTTTTAATCACATTTGGGATTAGAATTTGTTCAAAGCAATCCATAACTACCCAGCATTGTGATGATTCTGCTCACCAGTATATACACAATACTTAACACAGGGCTTGGTAAACAGTGGCATCAATACATATTTGAGGAATGAATGAACCCTGCTTGCAATTCTGTGGCAGTAAAAGCTCTGAGGGAAGATTAAAAACCTTGAATCAATATCAAAATCATATGGCTTGGCTAAGTGGTACCTGTCTATGGAATCAAAGATTGATGAGAGATCAATAAATATTGCAGGAGTCTTCAGTTATTTTTAACTATATCTACCCCCAAACCTCCCATAGATTAAAAAGCACCAAAAAAGGTCAGCAGTAGAATAGTGGTGCTTTAAATTCTCCTTTTTCATGCAGGGAGAAGTCAGATCTGCAACTCATTAAGAAAGCCGCCACGCACAGAGTGTTGAGAGACTGTGGAACTGACTGATGGAAGGTGACCCAGTAGAAGGCTGTCCTTTTTTGTAGGGGGCAGGTACTGTGATTCCCTCCTTGGGGAATTGAGTAAAGAACCCTGTAGAGATTTGGGCTCACAACACAGAGCAGGCATCCCTGTTGGCTCAGTGGTAAAGAATCCGCCTGCAATGCAAGAGATGTAGGTTTGATCTCTGGGTCGGGACGATCCCCTGGAGAAGGAAATTGCAACCCGCTCCAGTATTCTCACCTGGGAAATCCCATGGACAGAGGAACCTGGTCCATGGGGTTTCAAAAGAGTTGAACACAACTTTGAGACTTAACGACAGCAATTCAAAGCAGGACCTAGAAAGCTGGGGCAGCTGAAAATGTTACCGTGGGGACTTCTTCATCTGGGAAGAGTTAATTGGCTATGGCTTAATGAGTCAGCTTTGTCAATTCTTAAGACAGCATGCTTTTAAAAGAATGAGGTGGAGCCCTACACTGGAGTTCCTTCTCAGCATTTTAAGCAAAGAAAGCAAACTGAAGAATAAAACCATCATGGTAAGCGTGTATATTTGTGTATGTATGTGTGTACATGTAAACATACACACATACACATATCAAAGGATTATATGTGCATAGGAAAAAGTCTAAGGTTAACACCAAACACTGCGGAAAGGTGGAGATTGATTTATTTTATATAGTCCTGAATAATGGGTTTCCGGTTGCAAGTTAGACTGCTATATTATATACAAAATAGAATCCACTTGGACTACATCACTGAAATAAAAACCAGTAGAAGAAAAGTTTTAAAATGTGCAGATAGATCCACAAGAGTAGAGATGGGTGGGAAATTTTTCTTAAGGCTGGAAGATAAGCATCTACAAAGAAAGTGAAAGTCACTCAGTTGTGTCCGACTCTGCGACCCCATGGACTATACAGTACATGGAATTCTCCAGGCCAGAATACTGGAGTGGGTAGCCTTTCCCTTCTTCAGGGGATTTTCCCAAACCAGGGATCGAACCCAGGTCTCCCACATTGCAGGCAGATTCTTTACCAGCAGAGCCACAAGGGAAGCCCAAGAATACTGGAGTGGGTAGCCTATCCCTTCTGCAGCAGATCTTTGGTGACATGAGAAAAACAAGAGATTTTTTAAAGTTAATTTATCTTTTGGCCATGCCACAGGGCACTTGTGATCTTAGTTCCCCAACAACGGCTTGATCCAGTGTGCCCAGAGGTGGGAGCACGGAGCCCTAACCACAGGACCACCAGGGAGTTTTACCCCAAGAAATTATTATTAATATTAAATATATAGTAAAAATTTAATAAATTAATATCTTTGCACAATGAACTCCTACAAGTTGACAAAAACCAACAAGAGAAAAATAGCCAAAATACAGGAACAGAAATTTATTAAGTAACAAGGAAAGTGGATAATTAATAAAGTAGAAGATAATCTTACTAGCAGACAGGAAAATGTAAAACAAAACAAGTTGCATTTAATACCTATCAGATTGATGAATATTAAAAAGATTAATGATATTACCTTAGTTCCCAGACCAGGAATTGAACCACAACCCCTGCCTTGGAAGGGCAGAGTCTTTACCACTGGACAGGCAGGGACGTCCCCTTTCCACTTGTGCTCAAACAGTACCTCTGGAGCACTCCAGCTCCCCAGCGCCCACAATCCTGCCCTGAAGCCCATACCTACTTTGCTCAATTCTACTTCTTTAGCACTGACTTTTTTGAGGAAAAAGGAAGGAAGAGAAAAGGAAGGTTCTTAAGAGTTTCCTATAGAACATCAAGAACACACAATAGGCGGCACGCGGTTAGAGATCAGGCAAGCAAGTCCCTGATTCTGTTAGCCCACTGTCATACTGCTAAACACTAGGAACCATGGTGCTGGTTTGGGCTATTACAGCTATATGTTATAATTAGGTATACATACAATCATGTACAGATAATATATAGTTATAATATTTAAACTTATTAATTGTATATTTTAAGATTTATATTCACAATGGTGTTCAAAGCAGGAACTACAAGAAACTCTTGATGTGGAAATACACTCTAATGAGAAGCATAGATTTGACTGCATGAAACTTTAAAACCTCTAGCCAGCAAACCCCACAAGGAGCAAAAGGAAGGACTAATGACAACAAAGCAAAAATATTTTTTAAGCTTTAACAGAGTTGATATTCTTAATGTGTTGGCCTAGACAGAATGAACAAAGCGCTGACATTTTTTTTCCTATTCATCTAAAAGAGCCGGTGTCCAGGGGCGTATATTCTGCATTAGCATTACATAAAGTGGCAAGAATAGGTGCTAGTGGATAAGTGGGCCTGAAAAGAGTCCTTTCGGAGTCTGTCTTCGGCCTGAAGAGATCAATCAGAGAGCTAGCATTGCATTGCAAATGATAAACCACACAGAAAAGCCAATTTAACACATGCAGTGTACATCCACGAAATGGGCAGAGGATACGAACAGATAATTCCCAAACAAAATCGAATGGTGAGGGAGAGAGGAATAAGTAGACAGAAGAACAGTAGGGTCAGTGACACTTGCTGGAGGCCTTGCTTTTGGTCCCTGTACAGCCTCTGGGGCATTTCGTTCTGGCAGTTTCGAGAGTTTTAGGGCTATTTGCACTTCTCCCCAGACGTGTAATTTGTGGTCTTCCTAAATTACCTGGATGAATTTTTAAAAAATATTTACTTATTTTACTCATTTATTGGCTGTGTTGGATCTTAGCTGGAGTAAGCGAAATATTCGTTGGGGCATGTGGGATCTTGCATTGCAGCGCCCAGGCTCTCCAGCTGTGGCACCCAGCCTTAGGTGCCCGGCGACCTGTGGGTTTTTAATTTCCCCAACCAGGGATGGAACCCTCACCCCTTGCAATGGGAGTTAGATTTTTAACCCAATGGACCACCAGGAAGTCCCTGGATAATTATTTTTTGCAACACGCAGGATCTTAGTTCCCCTACCAGGGATCATACCTGTATCCCTGCAGTGGAAGTGTAGTTTCTTAACCACTGGACCACCAGGGAAATCCCCTGAATGAATATGTTTAACCTGGGCCTTTGGGGTTCTCTGGCAGACCTGACAGGAGGCTATAATTTGAAGCACAGGAAGGAAGGCTGCAGAACCACCTTTGGGGCAGACACTATTCTCTGAGGAGCTACTTCCTCTTCCCCATGGTTAAAAGTGCACTGTTAAAGGGAGATTAAAATAAGCTAAAAATTTAATTAACAAAGTAATGAGATCATCAGAACCAGCAGATATAATCAAAATAGTACAGATCCACACCCAGCCAGGCCTAAATCAGAAATAGCTAAAGGCATTGTGACTTATCCTGAGAAACAGATAAGATAGGCAGGCAGGGGCATTTCTTAATCAGGTTACAAGGCAAGGTCCTTAATGCAAGTCTCAGGCCTTAAAACTCTCTTTGACTGCCCTGAGAGCCTGTGCATTCTGATTTACTCATGGGTTTGAACAGCCTTATTTGCAAGTTTTACGCTGTTTGCAAATTCTCTGAACTTTTCCTTAACCCCTAAAAAGTCACATGCAGATTTCAGAACTATAGAGCCCTTGTATGTTTCCCTAAAAAGTGAGGTTTACATACCAGTGGTACAAACAGCCCTCTTATTTTAGACTCTGCTCTTGGGGAATAACTATCTGGACCTACACCCCATTTCTCAGAGCATCCAAAGCCAGGTCCATATATGACTTCTCTATGGTGTTAGAAGAATAACTTAGGCATATTACAAATGTCGAGTTTATTTGATCAAAAATGTATGAAAACCAGGCAGTAACAAACTGAAAGTGGTCAGAAGTGCTCCAACTACAGGAGCCAGGGGAAAAACAGAGAGAAAAGGAAGGAGCAAAGCAAGGAAGTTCTTTGATTACAGCTTAAACATGATTTGGGATGATCCTAGCCTGCTGTTTGGGATTGGTTGTCCTGAGGTTTCTATTTCTTAATCATGAGGCATTTATAGTCTTAGGTTTTGGTTTGTTCATGTAGGCTATTAAGGTGTGAGAACCACCTCATCTGATGGCCTCCTTGTTTAATTACTCTAACGAGGACCCAGGATATGGGTGTCATGGCATTTTTCAGCCTCTATTACCTGTCTCAGAGATGGCTGTCCTAACTGGAAATATCCCAGGCTCTTCTGTGCATAACATCTCTTTAGAATGTTATAAAAAACAATTGGTTTGCTACAGTGGGAGGTAATCGTATTAAAGTTATGAGCAAGAATAAATGATGTCCCAGAAGACAGCTTTCTTTGAAAGTGGGGCCTGACATTTTGCTAATCTGCAAGCACATTTCAAAGCAACTGCATATTAAACTACCTTAGAAACGGCTGATTGCAGATATTAGTGATCACATATTTCAATTACGGTTAGGATTCGATTGAAAAAATCAAATCTGTTGGCACGGTACTCTACCTGTAAAAGTGCTGCTTTAAATAAATTATGTATTTGGTGTTCACCTCTCTGCGTGATAACTATGGTATCTGTTGTGCTCAAAACAGCCAGCTCTGTCAGAGAGGAGCTCAGGCTTCATTTGAAACCTTCTAAAGCTAACCAGATTGTAAGTGAGCAGGTAAAACAATAGAAATGACATTCAAATCCGTTGTTCTGCCCAATAATTTCGTCTTGGCTTTTTAGAGAAGAAGATTAAAGTGTAGCTTTAATTTATTTACAGACTTCAGTCTTTCCTGTATTGTTGTCACACAGAGACTCCGAAGATCTGTGCTTGGTAATTACCAACATTATCCTCATTTAGTTTCCTTTCAGAATGTAAAAGACAAACTAGGATAGGTGATAGGTGAACTAGACCCACAGGATTTGTTTTATAGAAAAAATGAAGTTGAAAAGTCACATCTGTGAGATAAAGGGAAGAAATAATATGTCCTCCGGTCGCTAACAGTATTATGTGTGGTTGCAGTGGCTCAAGTGTCCCATTCAGCAGAGAGGGTCTTTGTCAGAGGGGAGTGTGAGTGCAGTCTGGCAGGGAGTGTAGGGAGTTTACCATGTTCCTCTGTGATCGGGATTACAGAATAAAGAAGATGCTCTAAGTGTGTTGATGTCACTAAACTCGAATGCCAGTTTTATTCTGTAGAGGTGGGCTGGGGTAAGGGTAAGGTTGCTAAGTAAAATACAAGGTGCCCAGGTAAGTCAGAATCAGATAAACACCATTTTTTTTTTTTAATATAAGTGTGTGCCATACAACATTTGGGGCGTATTCATACTAAAAAATTGCTTGCTGTTTATCTAAAATTCAAATTGAACTGTGTGTTCTGTGGGTTTTTTTTTTTTTTTTTAATCCCTAAATCAGGCAACCAGAGATAGGGGAGTTATGAAGGAAAAGAATCTAAACAGTGATTTTTACTTAAAAAGGTAGGAAATTTAGAGTGGGAAGCATCTTCTTTTAGAACTCAAAATAATCCAAAAAAGCTAAAGAAATACTCAGGTCGAAACACAATGAAGTTGAGTGGGTGAAGAACGTAAGACAGAAAATAGAAGGTAAGACAGAAAATAGAATGTGGACTCCCCTGGTGGTTCAGCGCTGAAGATTCTGTGCTTTGATGTAGTGGGTGCAGGTTTGATTCCAGGGAACTAAGATCCCACATGCCATGCAGCATGGCCAAAAAATGAAAATATATGAATAACAATAAGATGATAAAATATTATTTAAAATAAGCTGCTCTTTAAAAATGATAGGAAAATAATGAAAATTTTGATTGTGAGCTCCTTAAAGTAGTTTTCATTTCCAGGCTGCAACATGAACATTAAGTTGTATTTTGACTGAATGAATTCTTTCTTTAAAGATATGTCTCTTTCCAGTGCCCTCGTGCGTGTGTGTGTGTGTGTGTATGTGCACGCGTGCGTGTGTGTTCACGCAAGCGCGCATGCTCAGTCATGTCCGATTCTTTGCAGCCTCATGAACTGCAGCCCAAAGGACCAGGTTCCTTTGTCCGTGGAAGTTTCCAGGCAAGAATACTAGAGTGGGTTGCCATTTCCTACCCCAGGGGACTTAACAAGCTTCTTAAAAATCATTGGCTTTCTTTTATAAGGAATTCATGGGCTTCCCTGATAGCTCAGTTGGTAAAGAATCCGCCTGCAATGCAGGAGACCACGGTTCGATTCCTGGGCCAGGAAGATCCCCTGGAGAAGGGATAGGCTACCCACTCCAGTACTCTTGGGCTTCCCTTGTGGCTCAGCTGGTAAAGAATCCGCCTGCATGCGGGAGACCTGGATTTGATCCCTGGGTTGGGAAGATCCCCTGGAGAAGGGAAAGGCTACCTACTCCAGTATTTTGGCGTAGAGAATTCCATGTACTGTATAGTCCATGGGGTCGCAAAGAGTCCGACATGACTGAGTGACTTTCACTTTCAAGACACTTATCTGTTCCTTAGGGGGAAGATCAAGGAATCTGTTCTGAAAAAGTCCCCAGAGCCAGTAAGTAGTGGTCACCCAGCCCATAGGAGCTCAGGGATGCCACATATCTACTTGAGATAAATCTTCTCCCAGGAGTACTTCCATAACACTCGAGTTTTTCCTAGGATGAAGGAGAAAGAATTCAACCAACAAGTTCATCAGAAGAGATCCATCTTGAAAAAAAAAAAAAAATCAGGCAGCAGCATTCCTATAAGCCTCTCAACAAGGAGTGAGGGCCTTTTAAGGGCTAAGCTTTTTAATGGCCCTATTATTGTTTTTGGAATCCTCCTGCTATTATTTCTGCACAGCGCTTTTCCATAGGATTGACAGGCAAACCTCTAAAATAAGAAGGACCAGTGGGTCTGTCTGCAGCGACAACTTGGAAGAAGACACTCACAAGCTAGTCTGAACTGGGAGAGGAGAAGGATTGATGTTACTGCCACCCCAGCCCCAATCCCCTGGTGTGTTTGAGTCCTAAAGTGATAGGAGAATGGGCTTGATCCCTAGAGCAGGGAGATAGGGATCTATTAAAAATCCACTGAAAATATTTTAAAATTGTACTTATGCATTATTTTGATGAAAAAGTCCATATCTTCTATCATATTTGAAAGAAATAGTAAAGATGGCCATGACTAAAGGTTGGATAGGTAAAAATCGGCCTTGAAGGACAGTTGTGAAAAACTCTGCTTGCTCTTGGAAGCAATAAGATGTCATTGTTGCATTTATTTTTTATGGCAGCCATATTGGTTCCTTACCATTTTTTTAATTCTTAAAACAAAAGGTTAATTGCAACTTTTAAGTATATTCAAGGCTTATCAACTGTCTTTGAAAATCTTGGTGTTCCATTTGCCTATTCAGGTACTGAGTGTAGAGCAACGGGAAGCAAGAAGATGATGAAAAATTTTATATACGTCACAATTTCATTCAGTGTCTGTCCTCTCTGTTTAACCACCTCAGATTAAAAAATTACTGTTTAGAACTTCCCTGGTGACGCAGTGGATAAGAATCCACCTGCCAATGCAGGGACACAGGTTCAGTCCCTGGTCCAGGAAGATGCCACAGGCCATGTAGCAAGTAAGCCCATGAGCCACAGTTACTGAGCCCTCACCCTAGGCCTGTGAGCCATAACTACTGAGCCTATGTGCGGCAACTACTGAAGTCTGCAAACCCTAGAGCCCACAACTACTGAAGCCCGTGTGCCTAGACCCTGTGCTCCTCGACAGGAGGAACCACCTCAATGAGAAGCCCTTGCACCACAATGACCAGGAACCCCCGCTTGCTGCAACTAGTGAAATCCTGTGCACAGCAACGAAGACCCAGCCCAGCCAAGTCAGTTAATTAATTAAAAAATTACTCTTAGTAGATGCCAAAGCAAAGAGCATCTTCAGTATGGCTCCAAAGCTTGGTTTTGGAGCGCCGTAGCCTAAGGCAGCTGTGAAGCAGTCATTGTAGAAATATAATAGAATCCTCGTGGCACACATTGCACATGTGATTTTGTCTGAGGACACATCCTCTATCATAAAAAACATAACACCTACAACTCACTGAGAATCTAGGTGGCATGAAGGAAGTGGGGGTGAACTTCACAAAGTCTAGAGATAACACATTTGGCACATTCCAAGCACTGAAAATAAGTGTTCTTGCACCTCCAGTTATTCTCACAAAATTGAGGTGCAATGACAAGTTAACATCTAAGTTACCACTTAGCTGCAGGGGCGTATTTTAAACTATCATATTTATGAAATGATATTTATAAAAAAAAAGAAACATAACCATAAAGAGAGCTTGAATATCACTGTGTATTATGGCCATCTGTAATCAATTAAATAACTCAGACATCAGTGACATTCTGTCCCAGTGAAGTAATAATCAGAAATAGATACATTTTGCATTATACTTTCCCCTTTTTAAATAAATATGTATTTCTCATGCTTCGAAGATTCAACATCAATGCTCTACTTTAAATTAAATGTCACAATGCAGCGTTCTAATTTGCTCTTCGTTGATATTGATTTGCCTGGAATTTTGGATGCAATTCTATGTGACATAAGTTGGTTGGGTACTAGTTGTTGCCTAGTTTTGTATTATCCAGAGGGAAAGCGTGGCCTGTCTGATCAAGTCCATTTTTTTCTTTCCTTTCATATACCTTCATCTGACATGTGTACTTCGAGTATAGATGAGCAAAGAACCTGTGACAGCTGCAGGTTTCACTTCCTTCAGGAAGCTCTCTCTAACCACTTGGAGAGAAAACACCACTTTTCTCTCTCTGTCACTACAGACTTGTTTAGTGCATCTTTCTCAAAATATTATGAACTCTTTTAAGGAACTACCTTTGTGTCCCTGGATCTGACGCACAGTAGATACTCCCCAAATGTGTGTTCAGTAAATGGGTTGAAGTAAAAGTAAGATAAATGGCAAAGAGTCAGAGCTGTCTGGAAATGAGTGAACCCCAGGAGTTGATGATGCACAGGCAGGCCTGCCGTGCTGAATTCATGGGGTCGCAAAGAGTCGGACATGACTGAGCGACTGAACTGAACTGAACTGAGTGAGCTGGATACTACACTGCCCTCCCCCAAATTAATTTCCACCCAGAACCTCAGAATGTGACTTAATTTGAAAATAAAGTCTTAACAGATGTAATCAGTTTAGGATCTCCAGATGAAACTATACTCGATGTCGTGTCTGACTCTGCGACCCCATGGACTGTAGCCCCCCAGGCTCCTCTGTCCATGGAATTCTCCAGGCAAGAATACTGCAGTGGGTTGCCATTTCCTTCTCCAGGGGATCTTCCCAACCCAGGGATCGAATCCAGGTCTCCCACACTGCAGGCAGACGCTTTAACCTCTGAGCCACCAAGGAAGCCCATACTCGATTTGGGGTGGCATTGGAGAAGGAAACGGCAACCCACTCCAGTGTTCTTGCCTGGAGAATCCCAGGGACGGGGAAGCCTGGTGGGCTGCCGTCTATGGGGTCACACAGAGTCGAACACGACTGAAGTGACTTAGCAGCAGCAGTGTTTTTATAAGACACTAGTGGACAGATTGGAGGTTGGAGACAGGACACAGGGAAGAGGCATCCCTGGTGGCTCAGCAGTAAAGAATCTGCCTGCAATTCAGGAGATGCAGGTTCAATCCCAGGGTTGGGAAGATCCCCAGAAGGAAATAGCAACCCACGCCAGTATTCTTGCCTAGGAAATTGTAGGGACAGAGGAGCCTGGCAATTGACAGTCCAGAGGGTCACATGAGTCAGACATGACTTAGCAACTAAACCATCACTACAACATAAAGAGAAAATGGCCATGTGAAGACAGGGACAGAGACGAGTTATTCAGCCAGAGACCAAAGAACTCCAGGAAACCACCAGAAGCTAGAAGAATTGAGGAAGGATTCTCCCCAAAGGCCTCCAGACGGAACATGGCCCTGCTATAACCTAACCTTGGCTTTGGACTCCTGGCCTCCAAAATTGAGCAAGAATACACTTCTGTTGTTTCAAGCCATCTGGTTTGTGGTTCTTTGTCATGAAAACTAATTCACCACCATGTTGACTGAAGCTGTGACCCTAGATCATTGCAAAGCAACTCTCAGCTCAGTTTCCCATCTCACTTTCAGAGAATTAAGAAAACATATGAAATGTGTGCATAATATCATATGCTGAGTCTGCATGTAACTTTGTATGTGCCATCGCTACAATCAGTTCCCTGTTTGACAAATGAGGACATTAGGGTTGAGGGAGTTTAAATAACTGATATCCTGAAAAGGTAAGTAATAACATTAGCTAACATTTGAGTGCTTGGTATATATTAGGCATTGTGCCAGACTCTCTGTATCAATTATTTTACCTCATCTTAACAACAAGAGTGTAAAGGTAGGTACTCTGAAAATTTTCCCTACTTCAAAGATGAAGAAACCAAGGCACAGAATATAAACTATGTGTCTGAAGTCTAGTACTTGGCAAAAGCAGGACTTGAACGCAAGTGGTTCTACAGCCCAGGTGCCTCAGATGTTCGCTGTGTTGTATACGGATGCTGTGTGCTCATCACCCCACCATACCTACCTCTGATTCCAAAGGCAGCCCATGCACAAACTAACTGCCCTTCAGCATCATGCACACATGATTATATAACCTCAGCCATTTCCAACAGGATGCGTTTTGTTTTTCTGGAAACCTCTCACTGTTACTCCTAGTACACCAAAAGTGCAGAAAAATATGCTGATTTTCTCTGATTTCAGAGCTAATTTTTATAAAACACTTTTTAATATAAATTTATTTATTTTAATTGGAGGCTAATTACTTTACAATATTGTATTGGTTTTGCCATACATCAACATGAATCTGCCACGGGTGTATTGATACACAAAGCAAGTCTGATGGTCAAAATATAACCCATCTGGGTGTCCCCTCCAAAAAAGAAAAAGTAAGTATATAATACAACCTTGCGTCATTTGTTTTGTTTGGATCCCACTGAGAGAGCAGCAGAGCCACTTTGTTTTGTCTGCATTGCTTGATCATAGTCAGTGTTGTGCTCTTTTACGTACTGGCAGTTCTGAAGGGATCTTTTCATGTGTCACAATTACACAACTGTAACCAGAGAAACACTGTAGCTTGGTAAGTGCTCACCATCCTGGTTTAACAACTCATCGTACATCCCCCTCCCCCAACCCCACTTTGCTGGAATTTTATCAGTTTTTCTACACATGTAGGACAATAGGCATAGAGTGGAGACCCAAAGGAGCCTGTGATACAATGGGAGTAAGAACCTTCAGATGGCGTAAATGTCAAACCATATCCATCCCGAATAATCAAATATGTCAGTGTCTGTTACTTTCTACTTCTTGGCATGTACCTTGCACAAATGCCAAGTTTCATATGATGCATTTTCTAGGTGGGAAATGTTTTAAAGGTCTTTTTTCCCTCCTATATTTACTTTTTAGAGTAGTGGTGCCTGTTAGATTATTCATTCAAATATAACACATATTGGCAATTCAAATTATTTAAACAATAGGCCAAAGTAAGCAAAACTGTGAAGCAAATTACAAATCTACCTTTTCCAGTCTTCATACCTACTATAAACACTGCTGCATTAGTACACTTGATCCAAGCAAGATCAATCACAATCTCTTCCATGTATGTTTCCCTCCTGAGAGAGATGATGGGTTCAGAGATGGGCTTCTGAGCCTAGATCAGCCAGTCTGATTCCTGCCATGAGAGTTTTGAAAATGTACCTGAAAAGACATTGATTTCTCTCTATATGATAGAAACAGAGAGCAGGTAAGTGTGGGAACTATTGGTATATTTTGCACTGAGGAGCAAGCAAAGTGGTTTGGTAACAAGAGCTCAGTGAGACAGACAACCAGCAGAAAAGAGAATCAAGGAGCAGAAAGAAGTATTTTATAGATTCCCCCAGTGTTCCTGCATTCTGTTGCTGACTGTATTACCTATTGTCATGTAACACGTTATCTCAAAACGAAGTGACCTAAAACAACAGCATGTATTACCCCGCAATTTCTGTGAGTCAGGAATCTAGACATGGCTTAATTGGACCCCCCCATCTCAGGGTCTCTCACAAGGCTACGGTCAAGGTGCTGACCAAGGCCGTGGCTTCATCTGAATTCTCACCTCAGAAAGGATGTTTTCCAAGCTTTCACATGGTTGTTGGCAGGATTCCGTTCCTCACAGACTGTTTCATCAAGAATCTGAGCTCCTCTAAGTTGTGGGTAGAGGCTGTCATCAACTCCTTGCTATATACGCTTTTCAGAGGGCAGCTCACATCACAGCATCTGCCTTCATTAGAGTGGAACGAGTAAGAACAAGGTGGAAGCTACAGAATTTTATAACCTGATCTTAGAAGAGACATCCCATCACTTTGCTGTACTCTATTTGTTAGAAGTCACCATTTCCAGTCTACACTCATGGGGAGGAGATAATGCACGGTGTAGATACCAGAAGTCAGGGATCACTGAGACCATTTTAAAAGCACCTAAAACACTGACGTATCTTCGCTCTTAGGTACCATGAAATAATCCCAGTTAGTCTACAACGAAGCTTAATTTTTTGCTTAAACTAACCAAAAATTGGTTTCTATTATTTACAGCCCAAACTTTTTTTCTTCCAGTGTTTTTGAGAAGTAGCTGGCATACAGCACTGTATAAATTTAAGATATACAACATAATGATTTGACTTACATACAGTACAAAATGATTACCACAAAAATTTAGTGAACATCCATCATCTCATATAGATACAAAAAAAAAATCATTCTCTTTGTGATGAGAACTCAGGATTTACTCTCTTAACGACTTTCATACATAATATACAGCGGTACGAATTCTATTAATCATATTGTATGTTACATCCCTATTTATTTTGTAATTGAAGATGTGTAGCTTTTGACTGCCTGTATCGAGTTTTTTCTCCCCTACCGTCATCTCTGGTAACCATAAGTCTGATCTCTTGGTTTTTTTTTTTTACATTTTTTATAAATATTTTAATTTTTTTCTGTTTTCCAGCCACACTGTGTAGCATGCAGGATGTTAGTTCCCTGACCAGGGACTGAACGTTTGTCTCCTGCAAAGGAAATTTTGGACCACCAGGGAAGGTCCTCTGATCTCTTTTTCTACAAATCTGTTTATTTACTTTTTGAAGTACAGTCAACCTACAGCACTATGTTAGTCCCACACACCACATACACACACACACACACACACACACACATCTAACAGATTATATAATAGTGATAAAGTCTGAGACATGAGAAAATTATTAAGGACTCTTACCAATGGGAAAATCAATATAAGAAAATAAAAACTCTGAAATCTTCAAGTAGTTGGTATTTATTATTAGTGACTTTTTTTTTAACCCCTAAATGAAGGGCAGTTATTTATTTATTTTGCTTTTGCTTTTTGAAACATCTTAGTTTTCTCTAATCATATTGTAAAATGGAAAGACAAAAAATTTGTAGAATACTGTGACTAATTTGAATATTTCAGCTTCAGATTATGGGATATAGTTTTGTGTTCATTATAAAAACTGAAAAAAAATTTGTGAAAACCCCTTATCTTGGGGTTACTACCTCAGTCTGTAGAAAGTAGAGCAGTTTTTTAAAAAAAACCCTTTAGCAAAAAGTCCCCTCCCTGGTTTTTCCTGTGAACATTAACCTCAAGCATTCACTTCCTTCCATATTATTTATACATGTAACCTCAAAATTTCATCTAAGAAGTCACAAGCAGATATAAGAAAGATCAAAAATATCAGCCATCCGTAGACCAGACAAGCTTCATGGTGGAGATGAAAACCTCTCATGTCAATGAACTGAAAAAGGGCTATTGTATCCACCAGAAGCTGGACTGGTGATCTGGGTCTCACCACCCAATCAGGAATTTTATAAATGTGCACCTCAACCACATAAACATTTTCTTTCCAGTTTCTGGATTGGAGTTTATCTTTGCTGTGCAGAATCAATTTAGCTTTGGACAGAAAAATTTGCAAGAAATGAAAGAAGCAGGTTTTAAAAGCAAACAAAAAGACATAATGGGCATAATTTCCCAAACATGCCTGAGCAGGACCATGTGTTGGATTTTACTTAAGAAAGCAAAGCAATCCCTAAGGGATTAGTCGAGTTGGTTTCTTATTTTGGTCATGATTTCTTGTGTCTATTGGTTCTGTCAATTAAAATAGAGCTTACAGGATACAATGATATTATAAACCATGTCCAAAAAACCTTGGAATTAGAAGAAGAAATTTGATGCCCAATAAGGGTTAGAGGGTCAGGAGGATGCGGTAAATAAAAATTACCCTACCCAGGTGCCCCCTCTGGCGTTTTTGGGTTTTTTTTAAGTCTTTTTAAAAATACATATTTATCTATTTATTTGACTGCACCAGGTCTTAGTTACAACACAGACGCTCCAGAGCCCATAGTGCTCACGAGTTGTGGTGCTCAGGCTTAGCTGCCCTGTGACACGTGGAACCTTAGTTCCCTGACCAGGGATCAGACCAGTGTCCCTTGTATTGGAAAGCAGATTCTTAACCTCTGGATTAAAAATTAAAACCAGTAGAAAAAAAGAAAAAGTACACAGGCTCCCACTGATGTTTCTTCTCCACTCAGTCAATGAGCTTCCCAAGTAACATACATAAGTAAAAAATCCTTCTTAAAAAGCAAACGTTTTCTATACTGCCTGTATTGCATAGCATGTGAGTATCGGATGAGGCTCAACTGGTTGATCCTGCTGATTTTTTTTCCAAAAGAGCATCCCCCACCTCTTCCAGATTGGCACATCTTCTTTAAGTATGTGATGCCCTGCCTCACGGATAACACCAGATGGGCCAGTCAATTTCAGTCTTGACTCTACATTAGAATCATCTGGAAAGCACTGGCAAAAATAATCCCAATATCCAATATGCCCTCTGGACCAATATCAGCAGAATCTCTGTGGTGGAATTCAGGCATTTATATTTGTTAAAAATTCCTCAATGACTATAATGTGTAACCAAAATTGAGAAACCATTGATAAGTACCATTTTGGTATACTACTGATAACTGTGATCTTAACTGATGAAAGCCGCTGAACTGCTAGGGGGTTTAAGAAATCATGTTATGCCAATCATATCTCAAATTTTTAAATTTAAATGAAGGCAAAAAAATCTTTTTTTTCTTGAAATACAATGTCCACTCACTAATTTAAGGCAATAACGCAAACTTATTGACTCCTTGCTATTTTCTTTCAGGGAACACATTCCACAAAATTCCACAAATTGTAGTAAACATGCCCTTCACTCTTCGGGAAGAATATCCCATCAGGTTCATTGAAGTAAAATGATGGTGCTGCTTTTGATATACTACCAAAGAGAACACTCTAAGAAAAGTATAAATTCATAATTGAGGTAAAAGCACTTTTAATATAACACAGGGACTTCCCTTGCAGTCCAGTGTTTAAGACACTGCACTTCCATTGCACAGACTCAGGTTTGATCCCTAGCTGGGGAACTAAGATCCCATATGCCTCGCTTTATGGCAAAAATAAATAAATATATAAAATGTCATGAATGTGAGAATTTGTACCATGGAGTTGACCCTAACAAAATAATAGAATACTGAAGTCTGGAAGGAAACTTTTAAGATGTACAATCAATATTGATCCAAGCCTAGAGAAAAGCAGGACCAGAGATGAGTAATTAGTCTAATGTTTTACTGCTCTTGAGGGGCATTATAAAATTCACCCTTCTCACTCCTAGTTCAGGGATTGTGTTTTAAATGTATATGAAGCATTTCATTTCCTGCCTCACCCATAGTAAATGCTCAATAAATTGTAGCAATTGGTAGAAGTAATGGTGGTGGTAAGGATGTCCTCGAACAACTGTTTTCTGGGTGGATGACATCTCACTTATTTGAAACATGGGAAATAATAAAATAATAATAAATATGGAGGAGTAAAAAAAGGTTTTTTATTAGAGTTGCAATGAAAACTTAACCTTTTACTATTTAATGACTCATTGGTTGAACATTTTATGCAATTAATTATAAAGTATGTATAATCTGATCTGACTTTATCCTTTATCTAGACGATCCTAGAGTATCGTTTGTCTGATGAAAATATGTTACCTATTTGCATACATATTAAAGAGTTAAAAGTACTTTTATATATTAATTTAATTCTCACACAAAGCAAGTATTGGTATTATTACCACTTCTTTACACTTAAAAAAACAGAAGCTCAGGGAATGAGAGGGACTAAGCTATGGTGGCTCTGCTAATAAGTGACAGAGCTAGTATTTCATTGCAGGTTTTCTACCTTTGAGTCCTTCATTAGGTTACATACTTGGACAGAGTCACTACAGCCTTTTGAATAATTGACTTTCCAGAGCCACTGTGTAATGCTATGTCCTTGGCTTTCATTGAGCAGAATGTGTATCAGCTCTTTTCAAAAACTTGCTTAAAAAAAAAAAAATAGTACCTCATTATGTTGCTCAGTCTTATTTAAAGGTCTTGGAGACAAGTTCTTTTGAGAATTCAGAGCCAGAAAAGTATCTATATCATCCAGCAAGCTGGGAACTTCCTTTGTTTAGATGAGGTGTTTTCTTTCCATTGAATGTCACTCTGCCTTGGCTTCTAAGAAACTCAGAGCAAAGTTTTATACTTGATCATTCCGCATTTTCTCAATCCATATTTCTATGACATACCATCTCCCCTGCCTTCCCCTTATTCTCAAGACTACCTCATTTATACGAGACTTCTGCTTTCTAGTGTTTGTCAATGATTCAGTTTATTGTACTTGGATTGTGGTAGACATCCATAGTGTTCAACTACAGTAAGAATATTTCCCTCTTTTGTGATAATAGAATCTCAGTGCTTCTTGCTTATTGTCTTTATCTCAATCTCAGTCCTTGTGGCTTAGAGGGAATTCATTCTGGTTTAGAGCTGAGGGTGGACACATAACCCAGGCCAGGCCATTCACCGTGCTCTATTGCCCTGGCCTCAGTAATTGGATCAAGAATGAAGCCATGACATGACACAAATCAGGCCTATTAGAGCTCATTCAAATGTTTTTATCGGCATCCCTGTAAAGGAGGTGTTGATTTTCCAGTAGAATGGCCAACAAGATGGGATGAAAAAACCAGAGCTTCTGACCCCATCTTATTCCTCAGTAGAATGCCTGAAAATGGGGCCAGCCCAAAGGAAAACAGATCTGAAATATGAAGATAGGGAGACCAAGGCCAGTTGACCTCTTTGAATTCTTGTGTTATATATGGGTTCTACCTCAAGACTTCAACTACATGGGCCAATAAATTCCCTTTTATGCTTAAAGCATTGGGGTTGGGGTTTTCTGGATCATCTGTAATCCAAATATGTGCTGACAAATATAGTGATTTATTTATTTATTTTTTTATTTTTTTACCACCACAAATTCTAGTTGAAGGCAGGCAGGACACAAATCAAAATAAATGCACACTATATGCAAGGTTTTATCCTTAATATCACAGTTAACCAAGACAAGTTTTTGATTATCTGGCGGTTATATTGGTCATCAACCTTTGTTTACAAGGCCCAAAATAAAGCAGCATTACAGTATATGCTTTCTTTGGTTGTTATTATTATTTTGGTCTGTGCTGGGTCTTTGTTGCTGCGTGCGGGCTTTCTCTAGCTGTGGTGGACGGGGACGACTCTCTAGTTGTGGTGCATGGGCTTCTCATTGCAGGGCTTGTCTTGTTGCAGAGCATGAGCCCAAGGGGCCCCAGGCTTCAGTAGTTGTGGCGCATGGGGTTAGTTGCCCTGCTGCATGAGGAATCTTCCCAGTTCAGGGGTTGAACCCAAGTCCCCTGCATTGGCAGGCAGATTCTTAACCACTGGACCACCAGGAAAGTCCCTCTTTGTTTGGATTTTGTTAATTAGGTAGAAGACAGCAAAATGTAAAACATGCTCATTTTTTCCCACTTTGGTAATAGTCAAGAGAGTAGTTTTAAATTTCAAACATTATCTATTTCTTATGAATACTATACCCTTTTTTTTTTTAACTTTATTTTACTTTATAATACTGTATTGGTTTTGCCATACATTGACATGAATCCACCACGGGTGTACATGCATTCCCAAACATGAACCCCCCTCCCACCTCCCTCCCCATAACATCTCTCTGGGTCATCACCGTGCACCAGCCCCAAGCATGCTGTATCCTGCGTCAGACATAGACTGGCGATTCGATTCTTACCTGATAGTATACATGTTAGAATGCCATTCTCCCAAATCATCCCACCCTCTCCCTCTCCCTCTGAGTCCAAAAGTCCGTTATACACATCTGTGTCTTTTTTGCTGTCTTGCATACAGGGTCGTCATTGCCATCTTTCTAAATTCCATATATATGTGTTAGTATACTGTATTGGTGTTTTTCTTTCTGGCTTACTTCACTCTGTATAATCGGCTCCAGTTTCATCCATCTCATCAGAACTGATTCGAATGTATTCTTTTTAATGGCTGAGTAATACTCCATTGTGTATATGTATCACAGCTTTATTATCCATTCATCTGCTGATGGACATCTAGGTTGTTTCCAAGTCCTGGCTGTTATAAACAGTGCTGCTTAAAATAAAGATGTTTCAGTTCTTATAGCTCCAAGATACTCAAGTTAAATTCAAAAGGCTCTTCTGGGCCAGTTATATCAGTGTTTGACTTTCCTGCTGACTTATTTATGTCTGAATATTTCTGATTTCTTTAAAAATAATGTTAAATGCATGATTCATTCCAGTTTAGCTTTCTTTGGTCTTCCATTGTGGACTGTTATTTCAATTATTCAGATGTAGTTCCTCAAGATTAGGCATAATCTCATCCCTGACTTTTCTTGTCAAAGGTGTGGAGTATGACAAAGTCTAGTATGTATTGTGGGTGTTTGTAAAATAGAACTGGTTTTATTTCTTTTAGTTATACCTCCTATTATGAACTGAATTTTTTTGTCTCCCCTCTGCCTTCCCTGCCCTCCGCTGTGGCCAACTTCCAATTCCTATCTTGAAGAGCTAACTCCCAATGGGATAATATTTGGAGATGTGGATTTTGGGACCTTTGTAGGCAAATCTGGGATAGGAGATGACAGAGTAGGAGGATGTGTGCTAATCTTCTCTTGTGAGAACACCCAAATTGCAACTAGCTGTTAAACAACCATCAACAAGAGAATGCTGGAACCCACCAAAAAGAGATACCCCATGACCAAGGGCAAAGGAGAAGCCACAACAAGATGGTACGAGGGGTGCAATTGCGTTAAAATCAAACCTCATATCCCCCAGAGACGCCTGGAGGGCACAAACAAAACCTCGTGTGCACCAGGACCCAGGGAAAGGAGCAGTGACCCCCACAAGAGACTGAGGCCGACCTGCCTTTAAGTGTTGAGGCAGAGCATGAGCCAGCAGTGTCCTACAGGGAGGATAGAGGCTCTGGCAGCAGCAGTCCAGGGAGGCACCTACAAAGGTCTGTCTAGTCAAAGCTATGGTGTTTCCAGAAGTCATATATGGATGTGAGAGCTGAACAGTAAAAAAGGCTGAGCGCCGAAGAACTGATGACTTCGAACTGTGGTGTTGGAGAAAACTCTTGAGAGTCCCTTGGACAGCAAGAAGATCAAACCAGTCCATCCTAAAGGAAATCAACCTTGAATATTCATTGGAAAGACTGATGCTGAAGCTGAAGCTCCAATACTTTGGGCACCAGATGCAAAGAGGCAGGAGGAGAAGGGGGTGACAGAGGATGGCATCACCCCCTCAATGGACATGAGTTTGAGCAAACTCCAGATGGTGAAGGACAGGGAAGCCTGGCGTGCTGCAGTCCATGAGGTGGCAAAGAGTCAGACAGGACTGAGAAACTGAACGATGGCCTTTGGGAGGTAATTAGAGTTAGAGTAGATCACGAGTATAAGGCCCTAATGATAAGATTAGTGGCTTTAGATGAAGAAGAGAAAGACGACTCTCAGCAGCATAATGACACAGCAAGAGAAGCAGCTTTGCAAACCAGGCAAAGAACTCCCACCAGCCGACACTTTGAGCTTGGACTCACCAGTCTCTAGAATTGTGAGAAATAAATTGCTGTGTTTTAAGCTACCAAGTTTCTGGTTCTTGGTCATGGCAAGCTCAAGTTGATGAAGACACCTCCTATGGACATTTCCAGTCTGGCCTCAAATATATTGTAGTCTGCACTGCTTTTTTCTTTTATATACTAAGTTTAGTAGTTTGGGGGGGGGGGGGAAAGTCTGCTAAAATTGACAACAAATAACCAAACTTGTGAAGTTTTATTTTACCTCTATGATAGAAAAGAGATTTCCCACTAAAAGGCAAATCTTCTCTTTGAAAAGTTTGAATAGAAGGGCTGTTTAAAAAGAATTACAACTATAGGTTGGGCTTCCCTGGTGGCTCAGAGGTTAAAGCGTCTGCCTGCAATGCGGGAGACCTGGGTTCGATCCCTGGGTTGGGAAGATCCCCTGGAGAAGGAAATGGCAACCCACTCCAGTATTCTTGCATGGAGAATCCCATGGATGGAGGAGCCTGCTGGGCTACAGTCTATGGGGTCGCAAAGAGTCGGACACGACTGACCAAGTGACTTCAGTTCAGTTCAGTTCAGTTCAGTCGCTCAGTGGTGTCCGACTCTCTGAGACCCCATGAATCGCAGCACGCCAGGCCTCCCTGTCCATCACCAACTCCCGGAGTTCACTCAGACTCACGTCCATTGAGTCCGTGATGCCTTCCAGCCATCTCATTCTCGGTCATCCCCTTCTCCTCCTGCCCCCAATCCCTCCCAGCATCAGAGTCTTTTCCAATGAGTCAGCTCTTCACATGAGATGGCCAAAGTACTGGAGTTTCAGCTTTAGCATCATTCCTTCCAAAGAACACCCAGGACTGATCGCCTTCAGAATGGACAGGTTGGATCTCCTTGCAGTCCAAGGGACTCTCAAGAGTCCTCTCCAACACCACAGTTCAAAAGCATCAATTCTTCGGCGCTCAGCCTTCTTCACAGTCCAACGCTCACATCCATACATGACCACAGGAAAAACCATAGCCTTGACTAGACGGACCTTAGTCGGCAAAGTAATATCTCTGCTTTTGAATATGCTATCTAGGTTGGTCATAACTTTTCTTCCAAGGAGTAAGCGTCTTTTAATTTCATGGCTGCAATCACCATCTGTAGTGATTTTGGAGCCCAAAAAAATAAAGTCTGACCCTGTTTCCACTGTTTCCCCATCAATTTCCCATGAGTGATGGGACCGGATGCCATGATCTTTGTTTTCTGAATGTTGAGCTGTAAGCCAAGTTTTTCACTCTCCACTTTCACTTTCATCAAGAGGCTTTTTAGTTCCTCTTCAGTGTCTGCCATATGGGTGGTGTCATCTGCATATCTGAGGTTATTGATATTTCTCCCGGCGATCTTGATTCAAGCTTGTGTTTCTTCTAGTCCAGCAGTTTCAGAATTCAACGACCTGGTTTCATTCTGTTTTATTAGCTGAGATAGTTTGAGCAAATCATTTCATTTTTCCTTTGTTTTCTTATCAGCAAAATGAGACCAGCTTCCCCGGTGGCTTAGTGGTAAAGAATCTGCCTGTAGGTGATATGGGTTCGATCCTTGAGTCAGGAAGTTCCCCTGGAGAAGGAAATGGCAACCCACTCCAGTATTCTTGCTTGGGAAATCCCATGGACAGAGGAGCCCGATGGGCTACAGTCCATGGGGTCACAAAGAGTCCGGCACAAGGGACTGAACAACAACAAAATAAGATCATTAATACCTGAAAAGGGCTTCCCTGGTGGCTCAGATGGTAAAGAATCTGCCTTCAAGGCAGGAGACCCAGATTCATTCCCTAGGTCTGGAAGACCCCTTGGAGGAGGGCATGGCAGTCCACTCCAGTATTATTGCCTGGAGAATTCTATGGACAGAGGAGCCTGGTGGGCTCAGTGCAGTCTCAAAGACTCAGACACGACTGAGTAACTAACACTTTCACTTTCAATACCTGAAATTTAGTTCCTGGGATTTCTGTAAGGATTCCATGAGTAATGCTCTACCCCTGAAGTTGTTCAGTCGTATCCGACTCTTTGCGACCCCATGGGCTGTAGCCCACCAGGCTCCTCCATCCATGGGATTTTCTAGGCAAGAGTACTGGAGTGGGGTGCCATTTCCTTTTCCTCAACAAACACAACTAACCAAATTTACTAAGTGTCTGCCATGTGCCATGCACAGTGCAAGGCTCTGGGAACTGATTGTTAACAAATAGAAGTTTTTAAGCAATTACTTTAAGTAACACATTGTTTTGGTCAAGAATCTCATAGACTGATAAGAGAAAGCAGACAAATTAACACGTTATACGCAAGGCTTGTAATGCACTCTCTTGGAGTGCTTAGTCTTTCTAGCTTTATCAAGGCTTGCAAGTCTATTATTATCTATGTCCTTCTTCTCCTTCTCAAGTCTGTTTTCCTTGCAAGGTTATGGACTCCATGAGGGCATTGTCTGTCTTTGTTGGCTGCTCTATCTGTGGTGCCTTCGGCATAATTATTTAGGAACCGGGAAATAAAAAAGTCTGGGGAGTCCACTTGAGAAATTCAGTGTGATATTATTTCCAAAAAGCCTTTCAACATTAAATGATATTTGCAATTTAATCCTGAAAGGAGAGGCAAACCATCCATTCTTGCACCACAAACGGAGAGTTTTGCCTCCTTCTTATCCTTTGCAAATCAGTTAACTACATATCATCTCTATCAGCTGGACCCAACTTTTCCTCGGCCCTGATTTTACATAAGTAAATAATAAAGTCAGGTACCAGTTTTCATCCTCTCAGACTAAATTGCATTAAACTAACAACAACAATGAAAAAGAAAAGCAGAATTGATCGGCTTCATTTCCTGGGTATGGGAGGATGCTCCGAAGAAATAATAGCCTTAAGTATTTTACGGTTAGACTCGTTCCACACATTTCTGGTTTCAAGCTGCAGCTGTGCCCGGGTTGTCCTTGCAGTAAATATATCACCGGGGTGCGTAATCTTGTTCTGTAACCTCCTGCAAATCCCAGGGATATGCAGAATTCATCAGCTCCAAGGTATGTGAGGCTGGAGTTTGAAGAGAAAATCCCCTCTCTTACAATTCCAAACATATTAATGAAATGCCCTGAGCAGGGATTTTTACTGATATGTTCCCTTTACTGTAAAGAACTTTATTTTTTTTTTACCAAGAAGAGTTTGCAGAAACTGGGTCCTGAAGGAACACAAAATTTTGACTAGTATCTGCCATTAATTTATTCTGCTTTCTAAAACCTGATCCTCAGAAAAGAGGTCCATTGGAAATCATAATTGAAAACAGTGAATTCTGGTTGGGTTGAGATTCTATTTTGAAAAGAGATGCATTTACACTTATATTTATTGTGCTGTACAAATTAGAGAATAAAATCAAAAGGATATTCATAATTTGGAAAAAAAATCTCAGGCATTCTCCAAGTTTATTGATTTTTTAAGGCAAGGTTGATGGGAGTATGTTGTTTTAAAACAGGCTCTTTGGCTCTGAAAATCAGCTCAATAGTAAATAGCTGAATTTTTCTAGCTATTCTAACCTTATTTGAGAAGATTATATTGCTTTGTCAGGTCAGAATTTGTGTCAGAGAGCCAAGTGTCGACTTTTCCCTTAAATATTAGGCAAGCAGGAGTCAGTGTGTCTGGTCACACAGGACACCATCTGCTCTTGACTTGCAGAATTACACTTTCTTTGCTGCAGAAACAGGTTTCCATGAGATCTCTGAATGGCACTGATGTGTAGGAAAGAAACCTTTATCTCATTATTTCCCCCCAAGCAGCAGATGCCTCTATGATAATAGGAAAATAAGAATATTATTGAATTTTCCTAATGGCGTCAACTTACTACCCTCAAGTCTGGTATTTTTCAAAGCCCATTAATGGGTGGAACTCCGTGTCTCTTTCAGAAGCCCTTTCTCATTTTCCAAAAACACAAAGGAGATCTACTATTGTGTACACTAGAATGACATGTCTTCAAAAGGTTTGAATAATCATTTATTATTGAAGAGTAATCTAATTTCATCACATTATAACTTTCCTTAAGAGCAATTTATGTTGTCTATGAGAGAGAGAGAGAGAAAGAGAGGGAGAGAAAGAAAATAGGATGGGAAAATTACTAAAATCTCTCAACTGTATAAGTTTCTTGGGGTAATTTGATCTTTTCCTCTGGGGCACAAAGGGAATAGTATTTACTGAGACTAATGTCATCAAGATGGTGAAAATTCGCCCTTGATCTATAGGCTTTGAAATGCTAAATGTAAATAACTAATGCTCACTTCTGTTACTCAGCTACTCAGGAAAAACTATAGTCCCTGCCTCCTTCCCCACTAACACTCCTTTCTCAGCACATACCCTCTGCCACACAAAGTATATTTGAAATTTATAATCAAATTACAGGCAGCTGGAGAGCCCAGCCACTGAAGAAAATTGTTTTCCATAAGTCATCTTCGTGATTTGCAAATGCTGGAAAAGCAATGCTAAAACTGTAATTTTTAATGACAGCTCACCATTGAAAGCATTTAATTTAGGAGCAACATACATAATCCCAAATCCTATACCTGGCATGTTTCATTTGGCTGTCTTTTTGAAAAGATCCATTTTCTTTTATACTCAACTCTTAATTCATATCATGAGAAGAACTGGGATCAGTAAAACTTAATTTCAGTGGAATAGTTCTGAAAATGCTTACAAACTGATGTTACCCTTTAATTCACTTAAAGAAATTGAATAGGTTCAGAAATGTTGGTATGAATTCAACTTACCATATGTCCACTTAATGATAATTCGGAAACAACAAGGAACAGACCTCCCACAGACAACTCTTTATTGCTAGATTTCTTCAAAGCATGGGCTTAGAATACAATGTGTTTTGAGCTTGAGAATGGAGAAGTTGGCCTCAATAGACTAGTAAATGAATTTAACTGGTCCCCTGCATAGTTATCCAGGAAGACCTTTTTACAATATATACAATGAATTGTAGCCTTTTATCCATTTGTATTCAAAAGCATTATACATCCACTATTAGAAAACATGGAAGGAAAGGGTTATAATGGCAAGTAGAGTGGTGAAATCTATCTTGTAAAATTTTTACAGTACCAAAGAATCCTGACTCTGGAGAGAAACGTCTGCACTCAAGTTTGGCAAATTACTTAAGTTTCAGCATCTTAATTTCTAACATGGTGATATAATAATTGTTTATTTTGATTCCTGTAAGAATTAAAATAGACGATATATAAAAATGGTGATTTACAAGGCCCTAGACAAATAGGCCGGAGTTCTAGGTGGTGACAGCAGACAGCTGATCAGCAGTGGAGAGAGTAAATAAACTTAGATTTATTGAGTGTTTACTCTGTGCCAAGCACCATGCTAGGCACTTCCCTTCCAAGATCAGATTTAATACTTAAAAAGGAAGATATTATCTCTGTTTTAGAAACAAGGTGCAAGGACTTCCCTGGTGGTCCAGTGGATTAGAGGCCACCTTCCAACGTTGAAGGACTTGGGTTTGATCCTTGGTCAGGGAACTGAGATCCCACGTGCCACCGGGCAACTACTGAGTAACAAAGAACCCATGTGCTCTAATGAAGACCCATTGCAGTGGGGGGAAAAAAAAGAAAAGAAATGAGGCTCAGAGAAAAATCTGTTATGAGTGAAGCTAAACATTAAAACTCATGTCTTTTTTAATTCCAAGGATGATCTGGCTCAACACCATGTTGATGAGCGCTATTCCATGTCCCGCTATCATTAAATAACCCTCTGACCCCATTTCCTTCTCCAAGAGGCTCACCTTCTCCACAACCCTCACACCACTGCTGAAAGGGAGGAAGGCCCAGAGCACAAAACAGACAGAAGCCTCCAAATTTTCTCATATATTCCCAATCCCCTGTCTCAAAGCTCTGTACTGAGGGAAGAATGAGAAAAGCAAAGCACAGTCACACAAACAACGGTGACAGTGCATTGCAGTCTCTTATTGAATGTCACTGACCTCATCAATTTGACCAATTTAAGGTGAACCAATGGCTGGATGCGTCAATATCAAGGGTGAATAGCCTGAATACTCAGATTAAAACTCAAATTGGTTTTGAAATTCAGAATTATTTTGATATTGGCTATTTTTACAGTTAATGGTACCGAAAGACCTCACTGCATAAACGCTTTGACCTCAGAAATCTGGTGAGATAGAGGAGATTACCTTTATGTTCTTATTTTTTCGAGCTGTCTGATGGAGAAAGTGGATGGATGATTGACCTCTGTTATAGAGGACATTCCAGCAAGAAAACGGTCATTAGACTCTTCATATAGCTTTTTCAACTAGGCAGCCAAGTTTATCAAAGATTATTATGTTTTCCTTTGAATCTTCAGGAGGCCACGGTATAAAGTCTGGTCTATTTGGGAAACATTTTACAAGGAGCTTACTCTAGGAGGCTTTCTTGGGGAGAGAAGATGGCCAGGGGTCAGTTTTGGCAGGATATTTTCAGCCCATAGATTAGGTTGTTTATAAGCCCACAAACACATTCCCTTCTGTTAAATAGAGTGAAACAAACTTACATCACTCCCCATAACATTTTCTAACATATAATGTTTCTTTCTTTGACATACAAACTATTTTGTAGGATGGCACACATCCAGCAGGAATTGCAAAATTTAAGCAATTTACTCAGATCTTCTAACCCCAAGATATTTTAACATTCATTTCATTAAAATATTTTGCAAATGGACAGATAATTTGAATTTTTGAGAGACCACTGTTTTTTGCAGTGGTTTTGCAGCTTTCATTCTAAAAACAATATCATTTAGATGGTGCTTCAACTTAGGCCTGGGTAAGTGGTATTATAATTCTTTTTTTTTTTTTTAACAACATCTTGTTTTCAGTAAAAGAGATCAGGAACTTGGTGATAATGGATTGTGAAAACAAAGACACAGCAACAAGAAAAACTACGCAATAGTGCCTTTATCCTAGTTTCTCTTGGCTCAAAACATCTTTAAAAGTGGCAAGCATTTCCCCAGGGAGATCATCCAACCAATAGCTTGAAAAAAAAAAAACTGTTTTTTAGAAGCCTTTGGTTGTGAGGACGAATTGAGGTGATTACTAGGGTGCTTGTTTGGCCAGAGTCTTTGTTCCATTAATAAAATGGCAGCAGTCACTATGGAAGAAAAACACATTTTAATAAAAGGAAAGCAACTCAAAAACACAATGCCCCGGCTCTAGTGGTCCTTAGGTTCTGGTAAATTAGGGCAATTGTCCTCAGTGCCCATGTATAGGGTGTGTGTGTGGCACAGGCGCGTGTGGGGGGGGAGGGGCTATACTGCAGCTGGCTATCTGGAGGAGAAAAATCTCTCCAGCTGTTGCTGAACAGGAGCGGGGTCTGATTCATACATAATGCAGGCAGTCAGTTATGCATGCCCACGCATATTATCAGACGTATATGTCGCAGAGGGAACAAATAGCCATTTTCAACCTCGAGTCCTTCTAGGGAGGATAGAATGAAAGGCCTTTTGTTCTCTTGCTCACTGCGAAGGTGGGTGTGAAACTCAGTCTGCAACCAGGGCCTGGAGAGAAACCCTGCTCCTCTGGGGAGCCCCGTTGGCCAGGCTGGAGTGGAAATGGCCTATGTTAATAAAGTATATATCTGATTATTAACTCACTTCCAAGGGAGGCATAAGCTCATTTCTTAATTTCTCTTAGAATTTCATGCACAATACCATCAGAAAAATGTATCTTAAGCTTTTTCATCACCTACTCTTTCTATTCAATCTCCTTCAGTCATCATCATCAAGAAGAAATTAATTTCCAGCTTACGTGAGGCAAGTTTTAGCTTCCCCAATGAACCAGACTTTACTTCCTGCTTTATCTTTTCCATCCTTTTCCTTTGGGTTGCGCGCACACGCACACACACACACACTTTCTCTGTCACAACAAGGTTATAATCTTAGAGCTGCTTTCCAAGCTAAACCTGCCTCCCTTCTTTCACTGAATTGACAAATTGTACAGTGATATGTTTCACAGATATAATGAACCTATATGGTGATATTTTTCTAGAATCTTTACTCTCTTCTTCCTGCTTCTATCCACAGGGTATAGTAAAGACAAACATATTACATTGTAATTCTGATCCCAGGTCAGAGGTGACTGGTTTGGGGTTGGCTAATGAAGTGGGATATTTTTTTCCCCTTGGGACAAAGAAAATAAGCTGGTCTTTCTACTCAGAGCTGTAAAGTTCCAAAGATGTTGGCTATAATGTTTTCCACATGTGGCAAAGAGAAAGTGAATTCTTAAAGTTTTGTTGTCCGTGGTTGCAGTTTTTCTCTGAGATCGAGTAATATCTTTTCTTAGACTCCATGAAACATCTCAGTATCCTCATTCATAACAAATTATCGTCTAAGCTAGTTTCAATTGAGTCTCTGTCCCTTGCTGGGAAAAGAGTCCCAAGTATTACAGTAGCTATCTTTCAAAAGAAAGCCAAACTTTGTTCCTGATGTGGGTCTGGTTCCTCACTGAGAAGAGAGGCAGCACCTTACTTAAAGAAAAGACAACAAGATTTAGTGCTAAAGCTTATTTTAAATTCTTGTTTTGTCTTTTGTCTAGCTCTGTGCCTTGGGTAAATCACTTAAGTTCTTTGATATCTCTCTTGCAGTATTTCTTTTTAAGGTTTAGAAATAGCACATGTAAAGTAGTAAGTCTATAATTGGTATCCAATGAATGGTAACTATACTCTAAAAATAACTATTGCAACTACTTAAAAAGAATTCTTAAAAGTGTAAAACTGCAAAGCAGACTTTGTTTATTCAGCTCACATATTTCTTCTTCCCCCTTGCCTCCTTGCAATAAGGAGTTCATGATCTGAGCTTGAGAGTCCCTTGGACTGCAAGGAGATCAAACCAGTCAATTCTAAAGGAAATCAGTCCTGAGTGTTCATTGGAAAGACTGATGCTGAAGCTGAAACTCCAATACTTTGGCCACCTGACACAAAGACCTGACTCATTAGAAAAGACCCTGATGCTGGGAAACAGTAAAGGCAGGAGGAGAAGGGGACGACAGAGGACAAGATGGTTGGATGGCATCACCGATTCGGTGGACATGAGTCTGAGCAAGCTCCGGGACATGGTGAAGGACAGGGAGGCCTGGCGTGCTGCGGTCCATGGGGTCACAGAGTCCAATACAACTGAGTGACTGAACAACAACAACTTGTCTCCTTTCCTGCTTATATCCCTTTCCTCTTTCCTTTTCAATTTATTTCCCTTTGAGAGAACCAGAGATTGTGCAAAATTTCAAGTGTTCACTCATTTGGTTGCTGGGAAGTAGCTAGAGAGTTCGTGTAGAGCTCTCTTTGAAAGCACCTTCTTGCCAGAATAATTTTCTCACCTGTTTCAGATCCACGGCTTCTGGGTCCAATATTTTCAATATAATCCTCTGTATTTGGTTGGGGTACTCAAGGAGTCGGAGGCAATGATGTACATACCAGCGGTAACCTGGGGAGTGCTGTGGGAACAATACCTGTGCGTGCACGAGCAACAGCATGGGGCAGAGGGAGGCTCTGACCTGTGACGCAGGTGCCATTGGGGCCTCTATCCATCCTCCCCCCGAGAAGCTCTAGTGCCAGGATGGCCCTTCAGAGTTGTCCCAAGTAGAGGCAAGGCATGTGTGCCTGTGTGCTGAGTCGTCCAGCCATCCCCAACTCCATGACCCCATGGACTGTAGCTCTCTGGGCTTTTCTGTCCATGGGATTTCCCAGGCAAGAATACTGGAATGGGTTGCCATTTCCTTCTCCAGGGGATCTTCCTGATCCCGGGATCGAACCCAGGTCTCCTGCATTGGAGGCAGATTCTTTACCACTGAGCAATCTGGCAGTGCAGCCTTTGTGCCCTACCATCCAGCATGAATCCAGGCTGCAGACTGCATTCAGAAGAGTATGTAACCTGGGGCAACGCAGGGCCCTTTAAAGTCAGCAGCCAGCATTCTTAGCAACTGAAAGAATGGGTTCCTGGGTCTGAAAGGGTATACCTGATCTGAGCCTCACAGCATCCACCACTCTTTGAGTCAGGAGTCTGTCTTTCAATCCATCACTGTATTAACTGGGCCTCCCTGGTGGCTCAGGGGTAAAGAATTCACCTGCCAATGCAGGAGATGCAGATTCAATCCCTGTGTCAGAAGATCCCCTGGAGAAGGAAATGGCAACCCACTCCAGTATTCTTGCCTGGAAAATCCCATGAATCCCATGGACAGTGGAGCCTGAGGTGGAGTGGAGTTCATGGGGTTGCAAAAGGGTTGAATATGACTTAGAGACTAAACAACAACTAAATATTGACCAAAGGGCTGCTTATGCAATAGAGAAGTCAATTGTGAAAACATGCAAATAGCAAATTTTTAAAACATTTCCCTTTGCTTCTTTAATCTCAGAGTGTCCACTGGCTCCTATGGCTTGGAAAAGATTCTTAGTCATAGTCCACTACATGGAAAATATTCTTTTTGGCAAAAAGTGATTGTAAGATTTACCAATTATAGTCTCACTTCCACTGTCCAAATGAGGTGCTAAAATCCATGTGTTGAGGCCATCACTTCCATTTTAGGATGGTGCATTTTAAATCTCTAAACAGACAGACCCCAGGATATGTATCAGTAATCTCTGTAATCCAATAGGGCACTGAGACAAGAGACCTGTGTTTGTCAGCACAGGTTGGGAAAGGATTTGATGTACTAAAATGGATGAGGCATGAAATTCAGAGCCTTTAAAGACTGGATGTAATGGATTAATAAAAACCAGAGAACTAAATAGAGGAGAATTTAAAAATTTACCCTACTTTATTTTTTATCTCATTCAATAAATGACGACAACATGCTTCATCATTTCTAATCAAGTTGGAAATAGATCTTTTTTGAGGACATTTGAGTGATTCATTACAGGCTTTATTTGGATCCCAAAGCTAAGGCATTTACCGCTATATGTTGTGGGATTTCCATACCCAGGATTTTGTTGAAGATTCAATTATTCTTCCACTTATTGGGTCTCTATGACACTAAAAGTCATTGGGTACTTCTATTTATGTTTTCCAAGACTTTTTTTTTTTTTTCTACCACTGTGCCTATCTAAACAACTGGTCAAATAACTAAGTTTAGAGTAGGAAGAAACATTAAGTTGACATCATGCTTTCCAAAAACTGTGTCAATAAGAAAATTAGACTTTTAAGCTAACCATATTGATTTATGTACTATGGTCGATATCTGTAGGCTTAGATGCCCAGAATTTTATTTATTTTTTTCTCCTGGAAATTATTGGCCTTCTAATCTCATCCATATCGTTGTATAAGGAATACAAAGTTTTTACACAACCATGCCCTGCCTGTGCTGTGGTTGACTGTTTTCAGTATAAGCATCTTAGCAAGCAAGGTAGGATCAAAATGTTTTCTCATTCCAGAATCAAAAAGACTGGGTTGAGGGCAGAGAAGTCAGACTCTCATTGGCTGTAGGACCCTCCAGGTATAAACCTTGGGGGCCATAGATGGCTTGGTTCCTGTACTATAAGGCAGAGGTCCCCAACCCCCCAGCCATGGTCTACGGTCTGTTTGAAATCAAGCCGCATAGCAGGAGGTGAGTGGCAGGTGAGTGAGCAGAGCTTCATCTGCATTTCCAGCTGCTCGTGCGCGCCACTTGCATCAGCACCCGAGCTCCGCTTTCTGTCAGATCGGCAGTGACGTTAGATTCTCATAGGAGCGAGAGCCTCACTATGAACTGCACGTGTGAGTGGTCTAGGTTGTGTGCTCCTTATAAGAATCACCCTGAAACCACATCCCACCCACTCCTGCCTTACTCCACCCCACCTGGCTCTATGGAAAAATCATCTTCCACGAAACCGGACTCTGGTGCCACACAGGTTGGGGACGGGCCACTGCTGTAGAGCGTGCCTTTGTGCACAGAGAAGGAGAGAAGAGAGAAAACAATAGATGGGGATGGAGAAAAAGAGTGGGCGATGTATAAACACCTATTTCTGATTTTTTCTAAAGCTTAAATCAATCCCTAACTTTTGCAAAGTTTGACCAATCAGCTTTTATTTGATTACTTCAAATAGCTCAGTATTCTTCCCATTAATACGTTTTGCTGCCAATTCAAATTGTATTCCTATCATCTGTGATTAAATAGCAGTTACATCTAAATAAATATACATATAATATAAACTGAAGTTTCTTTTTACCTGAGACCATTGGTGTGTTAGTTTCTTACGGCTGCAATAACAAATAACCGTACATGTAGTGACTTAAAGCCAAAAACTTATTCTCTCACAATTCTAGGGGCCAAGAAGTCCAAAATAAAGCCATGAAAGGAAGAATTCTTTCTTGTCTCTTCCTGCTTCCAGCAGCTGAAGGCTTTCCTTACTTTGTGGTGGTTTACATGTTTCTGCCTGTGTTATTAGTATCGTTCTATCTAAGTTCCTGTGACTCACCCGTCTCTCTCTTAGAAGGATATCAGTCATTGAATTTAGGGCCCACTTAAATCCAGGATTATCGTATCTTGTGACCCTTACCTACATTTGTAAAGAGTCTTTTTTTCCAAGTAAGATCACATTTATAGGTCACTTCCTGGTGAAACTACGGTTTGAGAAATCACTATTCAACTCAATACAATTGGTTCTCAAAGCAAGGGTAATTTTCCCCTCCAGGGTCATTCTGTCTGGAAACATTTCTGATCCGCTCTACTTGTGTTGGTGGTTGTACGGAATATGGGTGATGTTCCTGGCCATAGTCAGGAATGCTGCTCAGCATCCTAAAATGCACAGGGACAGTCCCCTACAACAAAGAATTATCCAGTTCCTAACATCACAAGAGAGCTTGCCGGGTAGCTTAGTGGTAAAGAATCTGCTTGCCAGTGCAAGAGACATGAGTTTGATCCCTGAGCAGGGAAGATCCCCTGGAGAAGGAAATGGCAACCACTCCGGTATTCTTGCCTGGGAAATCCCATGGACAGAGGAGCCTGGCAGATTACAGTTCATGTGGTCGCAAAAGAGTCAGCCTTATGGTTCAGCCTAGTGACCAAACAACAGCATCATGAATGGTTGCGAAATCCAGCTTTACACCTATGACCCTTGTGGTGACAAACCAACCTGACTGATATTGACTAAAATAAGTACTAACTAAATACGGAGACTGACCTTGCAGAACTGGCTCTCTATCACTGAGGGGAGTCATTATGACATAATGTAATAAAAAAAAATTGCACTAATATAAGCGCTATGAAGCAGAATAGTCACCTAATTATTTTATGTATAGTTCTCAAAGATCTTTTATATACTTATTACCACAAGCTTTAAGTGAAAAAGTGAAAGTCACTCAGTTGTATCTGACTCTTTGTGAACCCATGGACTATACAGTTCATGGAATTTTCCTCCAGGCCAGAATACTGGAGTGGGTAGCCTTTCCCTTCTCCAGGGGATCTTCCCAACCCAGGATTGAACCCTGATCTTCCCCATTGCAGGTGGATTTTTTACCAACTGAGCCACCAGGAAAGCCCTCTACAAGCTTAAAATGAGTATTTTTCATATTTCAGTCTCTCTGAAACCTTTATAATGTATTTAATGTATACATTTAAAGTTTGCATTCAATGTGGCACTGATTCATTACTAAATTGATCATGCTTCTTAAAATGTATGTTATCTTAGAATCAAAGACATATTATCGTTGCTTATATTTTCCTTCTAAAAAGCACTGAAGGGGATAGATAGAAAGTACTAAGTTCTTTTTTTGGTACAAATTGGAAGGCCTTATGCAATGGCACCCCACTCCAGTACTCTTGCCTGGGAAATCCCATGAACGGAGGAGCCTGGTAGGCTGCAGTCCATGGGGTCGCTGGGAGTTGGACACGACTGAGCGACTTCACTTTCACTTTTCACTTTCATGCTTTGGAGAAGGAAATGGCAACCCACTCCAGTGTTCTTGCCTGGGGAATCCCAGGGGCGGCGGAGCCTGGTGGGCTGCCGTCTATGGGGTCGCACAGAGTCAGACATGTCTGAAGCGACTTAGCAGCAGTAGCAGCATGCAAGATGTATTGGATCAGAATCCCTGGAAGCAACACTTTAACAGGCTTTTCAAGTGATTCGCCTTTCAATGATTCAGTAGTTGTTCACTCTTCAGACTTGCAGTAATAAGAAAATAAGAATAAAACACTAGGTTTGGAGAGAGAGTTTTAGTCTTCCACCAATACTCTCATCTTGGGTAATCTAATTAACCTCTCTGGAAATTACTTTCTTCATTCAAAAGTGGTTCTCAAACTTCTGTATGCATTGAGATCAACTTGACTGGTGCAAATATTATCTCCAAAAATCCATGAGTCTATAATGACATAAATTAATAGATGAATAAATAAATGGGAGAGAAGAAACAGCTCTACCTTACAGTAGAATGCCAGCTACTACATATGGAAGGAACAGTGGTTTAGGTAGTTAGAAGAGGGAAAAGGAGTCCAAAATGGCAGTGGCTAAAAGACTGCTGCTGCTGCTAAGTCACTTCAGTTGTGTCCGACTCTGTGCGACCCCATAGACGGCAGCCCACCAGGCTCCCCCGTCCCTGGGATTCTCCAGGCAAGAACACTGGAGTGGGTTGCCATTTCCTTCTCCAATGCATGGAAGTGAAAAGTGAAAGTGAAGTCACTCAGTCGTGTCCGACCCTCAGCGACCCCATGGACTGCAGCCTACCAGGCTCCTCCGTCCATGGGATTTTCCAGGCAAGAGTACTGGAGTCGGGTGCCATTGCCTTCTCTGGGCTAAAAGACAAAGAAAGGGAAAAGCCTGTGAAAATGAAACAAAAGAAAATCCATGGACGGGAGTGAGAACCTCAGGTGGAACAAACACACCCCTTTCCTAGCTAGCTCAGTTTGCATAGGACAGGCTTAAGGGGAGAGGAGACAAAACTTATAAAAAGAGGGAGCCAAGCCGAATTGGGGCTTCTCCTTTGGGGTCAGCCAGCCCTCACGCCTCGAGGGTGTACTATCCTTTGTTTGTGGAATGAAACTCTGAGCTGCAACTGAGCTGTAACGCTGGTCTGCCGTTTTAAATCTTTGCTGACCTGAGATTATTAGAGTAATAAAATCATCAACAAATGCTGAAACTAGTGGTAAAGATTTGATGAAGAATGGGATATTTATATACTTTCAAATTATTTATTAATTACAAAAGAAAAACTAGTAACTCTGTAGTAAATAAAATCTGGCAGACACCAACTTAGCTGAGTGACCAAAGTTAGCATCACCAAAATCAGGATGAAGCGGCATCATGTGCCTCCTGACAGGATGCATCAAGAAAAACACACTGGTGCTTGGGTGATATTCCTCACCAAATGTACAACCTGAACTTGACTAAGAAATCATCAGACAAACCCACACTGAAGGACATTCTACTAAATAACGAAAAGTGAAGGTCACTTAGTTGTGTCCAACTTTGTGACCCTATGGACTCTACAGTCCATGGATTTCTCCAGGCCAGAATACTGGAGTGGGTAGCCTTTCCCTTCTCCAGGGCACCTTCCCAACCCAGGGATTGAACCCAGGTCTTCCACACTGCAGGCACATTCTTTACCAGCTGAGCCACAAGGGAAGCCCTAAAATACTGGAGTGGGTAGCTTATCCCTTTTCCAGCAGATCTTCCCAACCCAGGAATTGAACTGGGGTCTCCTGCATTGCAGATGGATTCTTTACCAACTGAGCTATCATGGAAGCAAAGAAAATGAAATGTATCTTCGAAAAATATCAAGGTCAAGAAACACAATGAAAACTAAGGACGTCTTCCAGATTAAAGAGACATGAAAACTAAATACAGTGTATGACCCTGGATAGGACAAATGACAAAACGTGAATAGACTTTGTGGATTAGATAATATATAGTAGTGTATTAATATTAAATTTCCTGATTTTGATCACTAAAGTGTGGCTATGTAATAGAATTATCTTATTCTTAAGAAATTCATACCAAAGTATGTAGGGGTGAAGGGATATGATTTCCGCAAGCTACTCAAACAGTCTTGAGAAAGAAAAAAGTTATCTCTCTCTTCATCATCTTCTTTTTACCTAGATGGAGATACAATAATGAAGCAAATGATGCCAAAATGTAAAAATTAATTAATCTGGGCAGAGAGGCGTTGCTTATACTGGCCTTGAAACTTTAAACTGAAAGTGAAAAGTGAAAGTGAAGTCACTCAGTCGTGTCCGACTCTTTGCAACCCCGTGGACTGTAGCCCACCAGGCTCCTCCGTCCATGGGATTCTCCAGGCAAGAGTATTGGATTGGGTTGCCATTTCCTTCTCCAGGGGATCTTCCCAACCCAGGGATGAAACTTAAAGTAGATATCAAATAAAAAGTTAAATAATAACCTGATTCCCACTCTTTCCTCATTTTCAGGAGATGAATATTGCCTCTGTATGTCCTGGAAAGAATAAAGACAAAAAGAGACTAGGGAGAGTAATTGATAGAGTTTAGTTGAAAGTTTTTTTTCCTGATTAAAGATTAAAAAAAAATAATTTTACTTATGTATTTATTTTTGGCTGTGCTGGGTCTTTGTTGCTTCTCAGGCTTTTCTCTAGTTGTGGCGAGCAGGGGCTACTCTTGATTGCAGGCGCAGGTTCCTCATTGAGCTGACTTCTGTTGTGGAGCATGGTCTCAGGACTACAGGCTCAGTAGCTGTGGTACAACGGCTTAGTTGCTCTGTGGCCATGTGAGATCTTCTTGGACCAGTGATTGAACCAGTGTCTCCTGCATTGGCGGGTAGATTCTTTATTCACTGAGCCATTTTAGGGAAGCCCCTTGACTAAAGATTTTTATTTATTTAAAGTTTTTTGGGAGGTGACCGGCATACTCACTATCAGAAATTGAGTTCACACGCCAGAAAGGATGGACGTCAAAGGCCAAGAGCAGAGCTTTGAGGGAAGCTCTTCAGAAATGTCCTGCAGCAGGGCTCTCATGCTATAATGTGCATAAAAATGCCTGGGGACCTTGTGAAAAGGAGATTCTGATTCAGTAAGTCTGGAGCAGGCTGAGATTCTATATTTCTAACAAGCTTCCACGATGCTGCTGTTCTGAACACTTTGAAAAGCAATTCTGAGTCTAGAGTGTCATCAAGTCTACCACTTGATTTTGTCATTTTATTGGACACTCAGCCACGCCCATGTCTTTACCTGCTGTCTCCAGCAGAGTTGAGCCATTGCAATGGAGACCATTTAGGTGACCACCCCTAAAATGTTTATTACCTGACCGTTTTACAGAAAAAGTTTGAGGACCCCTGGTTTAGCTTGATTAAAAATGACAGAATCTGGAATCAAGATGAATGAGTTTGCATTCTGGCTTTGCCTTACATGAACTTTCTGCCTTGGGCCACTTTCTCAGAGTCAGTTTCCTGTTTAGGGAGGGGATAATAATAATAGTACTGGTTTCACAAAAGCTTTTGAAAGATTAAGCAAAACAATTCAGGTAAAGAATTTAGCATACAAATGTAAGTGTGCCTACAATACCTGGGGAGACTGTTAAAAGTCTAAATTCCTAGGCTCCTCTTCCATTGCTTTGATTCTGGAAGTCTGGGGTGGGGCCTGGGAATATGTGTTTGAAACACGCTTCCCAGGGGATTCTCAGGCAAGTGATTCATAAAGCCACACTTGGAGGAGAACATCCAGCAACTTCTTGTGTTCACCGCATGCTCCTGACCACTCCCCTCATTTTTCCTCCTTCCCCTCCTCCCTCTTCTCATTTCTTGGTCTTGCACAGGCGAGCGAAGTGCTGCCCTTCAGCTCCTATGACCCCAGGAGCTCTAAACCAACCAGCCTTTACAGCCAAGTTTGCTCTCCCACTTGCGCCCACAGTTCCAGCTTTAGACTTTTGTGTCTAACTTATCACTCACTCTCTGGAATGGACCTTTTACTCACTTCATGCTCAGAATTTCTTTTAGATGATTATAATTTTATCTGTTCTTGCCCTCTCTTGACTTTTTTAAAAATTATTATTTATTTGGCTTTGCCAAGTCTTAGTTGCAGCATGAAGGATCTTTAATTGAAGCATGTGAACTCTTAGTTGCACCATGTGGGATCTGGTTTCCTGACCAAGGACTGAAATGGGGTCCTGCCTTGGAAGCACTGAGTCTTAGCCACTGGGCTATCGGGGAAGTTCTCCTTGACTCTCTTAACACAGTGCTCTGCAAATTCAACCTGGTTGTGACCTAGACTCATTTCTTAGCTGAGACTTGACCATCATTTAGTTGGAGGAATTGGTAGGGACCACTGAGAATGGGTGAGTGGTTCCTATTGTCATTGCCTGAAAACGGTTGATGGAGCAACTGAACATCAGGTCCACAGGGATCTAAGAAGGTTATTGTCATTTCCAAACAAATAGTCTCTTCCTTTGAAAGTACTTGACCCTGGAAGTAGCATATTGAAAGCGTTTTGAAAATCAGTGTTATTCCTATCCTACCGTAAAACATATATTCACTAATGTAACAGTGGACTTGGCAGGTTTCTCAACTGCCTCTTTCACCCCCACTTAGATCTCACACATAAAAAGGATAAAGCTTCACTAATTTGAACAGATTTTAATATTTCTGAAGAAAGTTATGAAATGAATATTAGAAGTCTTATTTATCACAATTTCTTAAGAATGTTTTTACCTGTCAAGAATGCAGGACAATCTGGTAATTTTTCATTATGTACCAGTAATTAGCTTAGACTTTTTAACAAAATCAGACACAATCTTTCTGAGTAGCCTCAAATTACCCTTTGACATCTCAATTACTGGAAGAACAAAAGGAGTCACTTCTGACGATATAGTTAAAGAGTGTTAGAGCTCATTTCTGAGCTAATTGAAAGTCATATTTTAATATCTTTTTTACAGTTCAGAAATTCTATTCTCGATTTACCTTTGACTTCTGGTTAGACTATTCTCAGGATGTGATTTTTTTATCCCCTCATCTACAAACTATATCAGGTGGAATACTTTGCTTAGTGAAAGTCTGAGAAATTTTGGAAATGCTTTGGGAGGGTTTTTTTTTTCCTCATAAAGTAAAAGAAAAAGTCATATTTATTTCATTTTATTTCCAGTCATAGAGATGGTTGTTGCTTTAGTTTGAGAAAATGTGGCCCTGAATATAGATACAAGTTAGTTTTCAATTTCTTAATGAAGCAAAAATGGTATCTGGCTGCGATTTTTATATTATCCCTTTTTAGCATAAGATGTGGTCATTTAGGACTTCCCTGGTGGTGCAGTGGACAAACCGTGAAGCAACAAAGCCTGTGTGCCACAACCTCTAAACCTGGGAGCTGCAACTACAGGAGCTTGCATGGTCTGGGGCCTAGGAGTGATGACTGATGAATCTCTGTGCCACAACAACCGAAGCCTGTGCACCCAGAGCCTGTTGTCTACAGCAAGAGAAGCCATCCCAGTGAGAGGCCCAGGCACCACAATGCAGAGGAGCCCCTGCTCTCCACCACTAGAGCAACGAAGACCCAGCACAGTCAAAAGCAAAGAAATGTATACTTTTTAAAATGTGGTCATTTAACTTTTCAAAAAAAATTTTTTTACTTGCAGCAGCATGTTGAATGGTAAGTTTACTCTCTTCTTTATCTGGATCCCTCTCACCTCATTCTGTAGGTATAGGACACATTCATGCATTGAAGTAGAAGTATAAAGATGAAAAGTTGAAAGAATAGAGAGGTCATGTTACAGATGATGAGAGCATAAGGAAGAACTTAGTCTTGTATCTGCATTTTTTTAAATCATGAAAATAAAATATGAATAAAATAGGGGGAAAAGAATCAACATTCTTCCCAATCTAAGAGAAAAAACTTCTTTATCTCAGCAACATTACCATTTTTGATTACTTTTTGCCAGGTGATGTGCTAAACAGTTCATCTGCTCACTCATTCATTCACCTTTTCAGTAATTAGAAAAATATTTGTTAAGCCCCCGTTCCATGCATTATTCTTACTACCAAGGAGCTGGGGATGAAACAAAATTTCTTCTCTCATAAGAGAAGACTTTTTTTTTTTTTTTAACTTAGTGGCTTTAAACAAAAAAATCATTAATTTAATTTATTTACTCATTTTTGGCCATCCTTCAAAGCTTGCAGGATCTCAGTGCCCCAGTCAGGGACCAAACCCATGCCCTCCACAGTGAAAGCGTGGAGTCCAACCACCGGGCCCCCAGGGAATTTCCAAGACATTTGAATCTTGGAAGAGAGACAGTAAGCCTAGAGACAAATATACAATGAGTTAAGTGAGATATAAAAGGGAGTAGAGAGAAAGGATGGTTAACAGCATCTTCTTGTTTAGGTCATTCAACACAGGATGTTTAACAAACTGGAGTTTGAACATAGATCTAAGGCAGTAAGAGACGGAGCCCTGAGAATATCTAAGGGGACAAGTGTTCTGGGCGAAGGGAAGAGGAAATGGGAGAGTGCCTGCATGTTGGAGAGCTAGTACGGCAGCCAACACGGTTGTAAGGGAGTGAAGAGGATGGAGAGTGCTAAGAAATGAATCAAGGAAGTTGGTGGAAGGTAGATCATATAAGCCTTGATAAGCACTTTGGAATAAACAAGAAAGCAGGAAAGCCATTGGAAGGCTTTGAGCAAAGGATGGACACAATCTGAGTTAAGTTTAAAAGGATCATTAGGTTGAGATACATTGAGAAAAAACTGTAGAAACACAGAAGTAAAAACAGGAAACCTAATTACAAAAGGTTTGTTAATTAAAGTCTAGATTGAAAGTCAGAGATTGCCTACCTATTTACCAAATTGTTTTCTCTTCTGTAGTTTTCCCAACCTCCCTTGTAGTTAAGGATGACCCTCCCTAGGACTAATGAAATGTAAGTAATAGAGATGTATACCACTTCCAGGCCTGACTCACAAAACCTCCATGCTCTTTTGCCTCTGCAGCTTTGATGCCAATGTTGAAGGTCAGAGTCACAAGGGTGAAGGAGGCTGGATCCCAGAATCACTCCGGTGACAGCTGCCCATTGATCAGGAGTGCAAAACAAGCATCTTTGGTGTTAAATTTCTGAGATATTCTGATGTACCATCAGATATTACCTAAACTAAATGGTAGGTCATTTTCCCTTGGATCAAGTTGTGAGAGGTGAAGCCAATGAGGAGTGCTCAGATTCTACATATATTTAGCACAGTAGCAGGATTTTCTGAGGATTTAGATGTGGTAAGAAAGTAAGAGAGGAGCCAAGGATGATCTGCATGTTTTTGCCTTGAGCATTTGGAGGAAGGAGCTGCCATTTGTTGAAATGGAAAAATTGGCGGAGAAATAGCTCTGTAGGGTGGAAAATCAGGAGTATAACTTTGGACATGTAAGACTGTGATGGGACTTCCCTGGCAGTCCAGTGACTAAGATCTGAGCTCCCATTGCAGGGAGCCTGGGTTCGATCCCTGATCGGGGAACTAGATTACACACACCGCAGCTAAAGTTTCCACAAAGTCTTAGTCACTCAGTCCTGTTTGACTCTTTGCTACCCCATGGACTTTAGCCTGCCAGGCTCCTCTGTCCATGGAATTCTCTAGGCAAGAATACTGGAATGGATTGCCATTCTTTTCTCCAGGGGATTTTTCTGACCCAGGGATTGAACCCAGGTCACCTGCATTGCAGGCAGATTCTTTACCATTTAGACCAAACTATTAGGCTTAGAGGGCTTCCCAGGTGGCACTAGTGGTAAAGAACCCACCTGCCAATGCAGGAGACACAAGAGATGTGGGTTCAGTCCCTGGCTTGGGAAGATCTCCTGGAGCATGGCATGGCAACTCACTCCAGTATTCTTTCTTGGAAAATCCCATGGACAGAGGAGCCTAGCAGGCTACAGTCCATAGGGTCGCAGAGTCAGATCCAGCTGAAGCAACTTAGCATGCACGCACAGGAGGCTTAGAGCCCAAAGGAAGAACTAAGGGGAACTAAGGGGAAGCCCGTGCCATGATCTCTGTGTTTGCTGTTTGCTACTAGGCCTATTTTTGGATCTGCCATCAACTCTTTAGTAGGGTTTCATTTTTTACCTTTGTTCTGCATGGAGAGAGACCTTGAGACTACTCTTAAGTGAGTGAAAGTTGCTCAGTCGTGTCTTACTCTTTGCAACCCCACGGACTCTACAGTCCATAAAATTCTCTAGGCCAGAATACTGGAGAGGGTAGCCTTTCCCTTCTCCAGGGGACCTTCTCCACCCAGGGATCAAACCCAGGTTGCCCACGTTGCAGGCGAATTCTTTACCAGCTGAGCCACCAGGGAAGGCCTGAGACTATTCTTAAGGTGCTCCGGAGAATAGAGTGAGAAGTCACCTGTTCCACACCGCTAGCCTCAGAACCTCTGGAATTGTCTGCCATGGTGCGGAGGGCTTTTCAGAGTCAGCTCCGATGGGAGAGGGTTCCAAAATGCACCCTAGAGGTCCCATTTTCTCAGGAGTAGAAGCAACAACAATTAAAATTAAAAAAACAGAAAAATGGGAAGAGAGACAAGCATCAACTAGATAAAGGAAAACTGACCTAAGTGCAAGAAGGAACTTTCAATGTAACATCAGAATGAAAAGACCAAGCAGAGAAACAGAAGGGAAGATTTTATTTACATAAGGAAAATCAAATTCCATCTAGTCCATCTGACTATAAGCAAAGTTCAGAAGCAGAAAGCTTTTTGTAATAAAAAAATTCTGTTGTGGTGCTATTTACATTTGACACTGACTTTTAAAAATCATCAAACATATGCAAAAGAAGAGAGAAAAGTATAGTAAATCCTCAAGGACCTGCTATTTTTAAAGAAAGAAAGAAAAGACCTTCCACTTTGGAAATGGAAATGTGCCTAGGACTCCTAGATTTGCTAATATTTAGGGGAAATTCCACTTAGATGATCTCTGCAACAAATAATTTGTGGTTGCTAACGGTAGAAATCCTGGAGAAGGATATGGCAACCCAATCCAGCATTCTTGTCTGGAGAATTCCATGAACAGAGAAGGCTGGTGGACTACAGTCCATGGGGTCACAATGATTCAGACACGACTGAGCGACTAACACAATGTTAGAAATACACTTCCTTTCTCATTCTTATCCTCCAAATTTTAAAACTGAAATATAATTGACATAACATTATATTAGCTTCAGGTATACAATATAATAATGACATTTGTATAGACTGCAAAATGATCCCACAATATGTCTAGTAAACATCCATCGCCACACATAGTTACTTTTTTTTTCTTCTTGTAATAAGAACCTTTAAAATCCACTCTCTTACCAACTTTCAAATATACTATACAGAATTAGCAACTACAGTTACCAGACTGTACAGCACATCCCCAGGACTTGTTTTATAACTGAAGTTTGTACCTTTCGGTTTCCGTCACCCATTTTGCCCCCCTTCAACCCCCACCTCTGGAAATTACCCCCATTTTCCCCTTTTCTGCAGAGCAAAAGGAAAGCATCCAAGCAGGAAGGACTAACTCTGAAGCTAAAGCAAGGTTAGGCTACCATTCTGCATTCAGTGTACAGCTGTTCACTGTGGTTCCTCGCCTACCTTTTGAGGGCAATTAGCCAAGTCATTCTGGAATTCTAAAAGAATTCTAGTCCTTTCCTCCCAACACTTCTTTAAGGACTAAACTTTTAAGCAGGTTCTGAGAATCCCTGTTTCAGCTGTGCTCACTCTGTTGTATTCTAACACATTGAGCCCTTCTCCTTCTTCCTTTGTTTAAGTAAACTCTTCTTGCTTTTTTAAGTAGGCAAATTATAATAACAGCTGATAACTACTGAAAATTGACTGCTTGCTGAATTCTTTAGGTGGATTTCCTAATTTAATCCTCACCCTAACTCTATGAAGTACTTTTATCAGCTCCATTTTGCTGATGAGGAAAATTGAGACATGGATGGTTGATTATCTTAGCTAAGATTCAAAATTTATGCAAAGTGGCTGGGTTGCATTTTGAACCCAGGCAGGATGACTCCAGAGTTAAGCTCTTAGATATGATATCACAATATCTCCTATATATGAAAGCACATGGCTCCATACTTGATTAAAAGTCAATAATAACTAGTAAACAACAGGTCTATCTACCTTAATTTGCTTCGAACTTTTTCTTTTTTCTTTTTGTTGGCCAACTCTAAGCTTTTGGTTCTTCTTATTCAAGTTTATAGTCCAGTCCCATATAGGCTATGATAAGTGTGTGTGTGTGTGTGTGTGTGTGTGTTCAATCGTATCTCTCTGTGACCCCTTGGACTGTAGCCCACCAGGCTCCTCTGTCCATGGCGTTTTCCAGGCAAGAATACTGGAGAGGGTGGCCATTTCCTTCTCCAGGGGATCTTCTCAATACACTTATAGGCTTCTAATGGATTATAGTTTTGTTGCTGAAGTTTAAAAGTTTTTTAACAACTTTATTGAGATATCTTTAACATATAGTATTCTTGAAATCGAACTAAATGTTAACATTATTTTGAATCTAACAGTCAGAACACTTAAATATAATTCCTAGTGAAAATGAGTAATCAATTGGTGGCTCTCCCTTAACAGATGAAGAAGGTGGTTACCCTTGGGGCATCTGCTTTCATTCATTTGCTGTTTTTGATGTCACATATCTCCAGTTCCAGTTTTGTAAAAATGCTCCTAGTTTGTTAGCTTTGATGACAAAAATACAGACCATTAATTTATCAAATAGTTTTTGATGACTACCTGGTGCTCATCGGTCTTTCACTGGTGAGACAGTGATGAATAAGCACAGCCTATGACGCAAACTAATGATTCCAGCTGAGTGTGCAACATGCTGAGGTCCAGACACAGCTCTTAGGGATTAGAGTAGCACAAAGGAGAGAGGGAAGGGAAGGACATAACCTATTCAAGGACAGAAGACTCAAAACAGGGTTTAGAGAAGAGGTGCTTTTAAATTTTTTTTTAAATTTTATTTATTTGTTTATTTTTGGCTGTGCTGGGTCTCCATTGCTGCATGGGTTTCCCCCTAGTTGCAGCAAGCAGGGGTTACTCTCTAGTCGAGGTGCATGGGTTTCTCATTGCCATCACTTAGAGATGCCTTCTTTTAAAGGTAGAGGCTCTTCTTTAACTGAAGGATAGTCAAGTACTGATCAAAAGGTGGTGGCTGGTTGTGGGTGTATAATCATGGGGGTACATTCCATGATTGGAAAGTGATGAAAAGGCATGGAAACCAAAGGACTTGGTGTGTTTACAGCACCATGAATATTTTCGTTGGGCTGGGACACCACATTCAAAGTCAGAGGTGGTAGGAAGAGGAAACTGGAATGGTAAAGGGAGGTCAGCAAGTGCTTAGGAAAGGTCGTGGGTGAGATGCTGGTGGATACATGCTTTCCACTGCTGATACTCATAAAGGATTCTAAAATGACACGGTGACATGGTCTTTGATGTTTAAGGACAGTATCAGCAGTGATCCTGGAGTATGGAGAGGTCAGTTATGTCAGATGCCAAGTCTAGGCTTGGCATAATTTTCTGCATTTATGGGCTACACATGATCCTTTTCATAGGCCTGATGCTGATGCTGAAGCTTCAGTACTTTAGCCACCTGATGCGAGCAGCCAATTCATTAGAAAGGACTGTGATGCTGGGAAAGATTGAAAGCAAGAGGAGAAGGGGCGACAGAGGATGAGATGGCTAAATGGCATCACTGACTCAATGGACATGAGTTTGAGCAAACTCCAGGAGACCGTGAAGGACAGGGAAGCTTGGCGTGCTGAAGTTCATGGGGTTGCAAAGAGTTGGACACGACTAAACATCTGAATAACAGCAACTAAGATGATCCTTCGCAAGCTAGTATTTACAGTGGGATCAACATTATGTATTAGATTCATTTCCTCATGACCCAAAACACCACTTTCAGTATGTGTTAACAAACAATATAGGTGTCTTCACATGTGAGAAAAGAGAATCAGACAGATGACTTCGTAAGAAAACTTGAAAGAATAAGACGTGCCTGAAGAGCTGTATGCCAAACCAAGCCTTGTTGTTAGTAACTCTGTGAAGGGACCATCTCAGGCCCTCAGAGATTAAAATTTCAGTTTGGGGAACTTCAGAATCATCTAACACTGTTTAAGAGGTGGATTAATACATTATTCAATATTAAATTCTGTCCTAAGTAATGACACCCTCATGCCATTTAATGCAACTAAGCTATACACACCCCTTCTCATTTCTCTTTAAAGTTATTTATCTAGCTAAAGGAAGCCATTATTTCCTGAGCTAAAAGAAAAAAAGATGAATGGGCTTTCATCTTAGGAAAAAGTCCATTCTTATTCTAAATCCTAGCCAAGAAGCCCTAGGAATGGCAAGAAACTGTTCGTGCATCATCTTTCACCTGCACACTAACTTCTCATAGATTTAATGATAAGCCAATTATTTCTTACTGCCAGCTTTTTAACAGAAACATTCATAGTTGGAAGCATTTTATAATGGTGTCAAGGGAGTTCTATGGGTAAGAAAAAATAAGTTTTTCTCTCTTTTGGAATAAAGCTGAACTGTGTTTGTGGAAAATTACACAGAGATAATCCTATACTGCACAGCAGAAAGAGAGATGTAGTCATGTGCCAAGACTGGCATTATGAGATCAGGAATTGAAAAGAGTGAAAAGAACTTAGACAGCTGCAGTAGGCAGCAGTGGGGACTTTGACATTCCCCGTGGTACTTACATAATGGAGCTTACAGTAGAATGCGGTTATGCTACAGGGAAGAAGCAAGAAAGGAACAATTAGAAGACCTGTGAGGATGGGGGTAGGATGAGGAAGGGCAGAGATCTTGGCTGAAAATACAGATTTGCACAGCAGGGCTAGAAGAAGCTAGAAATTTAGAAGACAGATCACTGGTAGGTAGCAGAGGGGGAGTATGAAGTGGGTAGGTCTCTTTGAAGAAGGGATTGAATAGGATGAAAAATGCAGGTATGTATGGATCCAAATCCACCCTGGCAGATGAGAGCATGTTTGTGGGCAATGGAGCAGGTTCCTCTTCTAGAGGTGCTTCCAGAGAGCAAAAGAAAAGTTTCCTGGAGGCTGGTTAGCAAAGGGCTTAGATTTAGGATTCAGGTTCAGCTGATGTTTATTGAGAAGACAATGGCACCCCACTCCAGTACTCTTGCCTGGAAAATCCCATGGATGGAGGAGCCTGGTGGGTTGCAGTCCGTGAGGTTGCAAAGAGTCAGACACGACTGAGCGACTTCCCTTTCACACTTCACTTTCATGCATTGGAAAAGGAAATGGTAACCCACTCCAGTGTTCTTGCCTGGAGAATCCCAGGGACCGGGAGCCTGGTGGGCTGCTGTCTATGGGATCACAGAGTCGGACACGACTGAAGTGACTTAGCAGCAGCAGCAGCAGCAGACATCTTGCAACAGGTTTTCAAATAGCTCAACGAACTCATGAAATTTTTGTAATAATCCCATGAGGTACATATCAACTCAAACAGGTTTACAGATTAGGAAACTGAGTCTCAGAGAGGTTAGGGGACTCACTCAAGATTAAAGAGATGATAATTTGAGAACTGGAGGTTCCAACCCAGGACACTTTCCTAGCTGAGCTGGGTGCCTCTCCTATCTGCTCTCTGACGGAACTGCCTCTCCTTGTCCCATTCCTGCCCTGGGATTCAGTAAAAACAGAGGCTGTGAAATGCACATGGTCAGGGTGACTGGGAAGGATGGCTCTCTGTTTGCCAAGTCTCAGGAAGCATGTCAGAGCCAGTTGGCCCCAACAGGGCCAACTCGGGAGCACTCAGGCAGATTAAGGGATGAGTTACAATCCAGGGAGTGTTCAGGTCTCAACTTGGGATAAATGTACTTGCTGGCTCTAATCTTCTCCCGCCTCTGCTGCTCTTGGAATTTGAGCTATACTCAGATATAACTCTGAAAGCTCTCTTGCACATGAGCCCAGAAACTGAATGTCAAGAAACATAATTTAACAAATATTGCTTGCTTAAGAATATATTACATTTAAAACCCTCAGAGTGGGAGAAAATAATAGCAAATGAAACAACTGATAAAGGATTAGTTTCCAAAATATACAAGCAGCTCATGCAACTCAATACCAGAAAAACAAATAACCCAATCAAAAAGTGGAATGAAGACCTAAACAGACATTTCTCCAAAGAAGACATACAGAAGGCCAATAAACAAACGAAAAGATGTTCAGCATCATTCATTATTAGAGAAATGAAAATCAAAACTGCAATGAGATATCACCTCACACTGGTCAAGATGGCCATTATCAAAAAACCTACCAATAATAAATGCTGGAAAGAGCATGGAGAAAAGGAAAACCCCTGCACTGTTGATGGGAATGTAAATTGATTCAGCCAGTTTATTGATGGAAGACGTACATACTGATAGAAGAGAGTATGGATATTCCTCAAAAAACTAGGAATAAAACTACCATATGACTCAAATCCCACCAATGGGTATAAACCCTGAGGAAAACATAATTGAAAAGGACATATGGACCCCAATGTTCATTGAAGCACTATTTACAATAGTTAGGACCTGGAAGCAACCTAGATGTCTACGGACAGATGAACGTATAAAGAAGCTGTGGTACATACACACGGTGGCATATTCAGTTCAGTTCAGTCGCTCAGTCGTGTCCCACTCTTTGCGACCGCATGAATCACAGCACACCAGGCCTCCCTGTCCATCACCAACTCCCGGAGTTCAATCAGACTCACGTCCATCGAGTCCGTGATGCCATCCAGCCATCTCATCCTCTGTCGTCCCCTTCTCCTCCTGCCCCCAATCCCTCCCAGCATCAGAGTCTTTTCCAATGAGTCAACTCGTCGCATGAGGTGGCCAAAGTACTGGAGTTTCAGCTTTAGCATCATTCCTTCCAAAGAAATCCCACGCTTGATCTCCTTCAGAATGGACTGGTTGGCTCTCCTTGCAGTCCAAGGGACTCTCAAGAGTCTTCTCCAACACCACAGTTCAAAAGCATCAGTTCTTCGGCGCTCAGCCTTCTTCACAGTCTAACTCTCACATCCATACATGACCACAGGAAAAACCATAGCCTTGACTAGATGGACCTTAGTCGGCAAAGTAATGTCTCTGCTTTTGAATATACTATCTAGGTTGGTCATAACTTTTCTTCCAAGGAGTAAACATCTTTTAATTTCATGGCTGCACTCACAATCTTCAGTGATTTTGAAGCCCCCAAAAATAATGTTTCTCTATCTATTTCCCATAGAGTGATGGGACCAGATGCCATGATCTTCGTTTTCTGAATGTTGAGCTTTAAGCCAACTTTTTCACTCTCCTCTTTTACTTTCATCAAGAGGCTTTTTAGTTCCTCTTCACTTTCTGCCATAAGTGTGGTGTCATCTGCATATCTGAGGTTATTGATATGTCTCCAAGCAATCTTGATTCCAGCTTGTGTTTCTTTCAGTCCAGCGTTTCTCATGATGTACTCTGCATATTACTCAGCCATAAAAAGGAACACATTTGAGTCAGTTCCAATGAGGTGGAATCTAGAGCTAATTATATAGAGTGAAGTAATTAAGAAAGAGAAAAGCAAACATCATATACTAATGCATATATATATAATTTAGGAAGATGGTACTAATGAACCTATTTGCAGGGCAGCAATGGAGACGTGGACATAGAGAACAGACTTGTGCACACGGTGGGGAGGCAGGAGGAGGGGGGATGAATGGAGAGAGTAGATAGAAACATATACACTGCGATATGTAGAACAGACAGCCAGTGGGGATTTGGTGTGTGACTCAAGGAACTCAGACTGGGACTCTGTGACAACCTAGAGGGGTGGGATGGGATAGGAGGTGGGAGGGAGTTTCAGGACGGAGGGAACATACGTATACCTACGGCTGATCCATGCTGATGTACGGCAGAAACCAACACACTATTATAAAGCAGTTATCCTTCAATTGAGTAGCTAAAAAAAAAAAAGACTATTTAGCATTTAAGAATTAAGTTTGGCCTGGACCTAGGGGTCCACTGGTTGAGAATCTGCCTGCTAGTGCAGGGGACATGAGTTCAATCCCTGGTCTGGGAAGATGCCATATGCTGTGGAGCAACTACACCCATACACCACAACTACTGAGCCTAGGTGCTACAACTACTGAAGCCCGTGGGTCTAGAGCCTGTGCTCTCCAACAAGAGAAGCTACTGCAATGAGAAGCCCGCACACCACAACTAGTCACAACTAGTGAATAGCAACAGCTTGCTGCAGCTGCAGATGGCCCACACGTAGCACAAAGACTCAGTTTAACCAAAAAAAAAAAAAGAAAAAGAATTAGATCTGGCCTAGACCAACCTGAATCAAGTTTGTGTTTTGAAAGCTGCTATTACTATTAATATTACAGTAATAAGGAGATCAGCCCTGGGATTTCCTTGGAAGGAATGATGCTAAAGCTGAAACTCCAGTACTTTGGCCACCTTGTGCAAAGAGTTGACTCATTGGAAAAAACTCTGATGCTGGGAGGGATTGGGGGCAGGAGGAGAAGGGGACGACAGAGGATGAGATGGCTGGATGGCATCACCAACTCAATGGACGTGAGTGTGGGTGAACTCCGGGAGTTGGTGATGGACAGGGAGGCCTGGCGTGCTGCGATTCATGGGGTCCCAAAGAGTCGGACACGACTGAGCGACTGAAGTGAACTGCACTGAACAGTAGTAATGGCAGTAATACTTGCAGCAGTAGTACTAGCTCACACACACAGTGCTTATCATATGGAGGCTGCATGTATATTGTTATGACCCTCATAACATTATGAAGTAGGCACAACTATCCCCATTTCTCAGGAAGGAATAATAAGGAAAGAATGAGTAACTGCTCAAGTCACATAGCCAGTCCAGCAGAACGAGGACTCCCACTCAGGCAGCTAGAATCTGTACTCTCCATCATTAAGCTGTACTGATGATAATGGTTTAAGTATCTTAATAATAATTTTAAATTCCTTAGAATAATAGTTTTAAAATTTTAGCAATGATAATAACTAAATTAATTGATGTCTAGCATGGATCAGTTCACTTCAGTTGCTCAGTCGTGTCTGACTTTTTGCAACCCCAAGGACTATAGCAGGCCAGGCTTTCCTGTCCATCACCAACTCCTGGAGTCTACTTCATGTCCATCATATCAATGATGCCATCTAACCATCTCATCCTCTGTCGTCCCCTTCTCCTCCTGCTTTCAATCTTTCCCAGCATCAGGGTCTTTTCATATGAGTCAGCTCTTCACAGCAGGTGGCCAAAGTATTGAAATTTCAGCTTCAGCATCAGTCCTTCCAATGAATATTCAGGACTAATTTCCTTTAGCATGGACTGGCTGGATCTCCTTGCAGTCCAAGGGACTCTCAAGAGTCTTCTCCAACACCACAGTTCAAAAGCATCAATTCTTTGGCGCTCAGCTTTCTTTATAGTCCAACTCTCACATCCATACATGACTACTGGAAAAACCATAGCTTTGACTAGACAGACCTTTGTTAATAATGTCTCTGCTTTTTAATATGCTGTCTAGGTTGGTCATAGCTATTCTTCCAAGGAGCAAGCGTCTTTTAATTTCATGGCTGTGGTTACCGTCTGCAGTGATTTTGGAGCCCAAGAAAATAGTCTGTCACTGTTTCCATTGTTTCCCCATCCATTTGCCATGAAGTGATGGGACCAAAGGCCATGATCTTAGCTTTCTGAAAGTTGAGTTTTAAGCAAGCTTTGTCACTCTCCTCTTTTACTTTCATCAAGAGGCTCTTTAGTTCTTCTTCATTTTGTGCCATAAAGGTGGTGTCATCTGCATATCTGAGGTTATTGATATTTCTCCCAGCAATCTTGATTCCAGCTTGTACTTCATACAGCCTGGCATTTCACGTGATGTACTTTTCATGTAAGTTAAATAAGCAGGGTGACGATATACAGCCTTGATGTACTCCTTTCCCTGATTTGGAAACAGTCTGTTGTTCCATGTCCAGTTCTAATTGTTGCTTCTTGACCTGCATACAGATTTCTCAAGAGGCAGTCAGGTGGTCTCGTATCCCATCTCTTTAAGAATTTACCACAGTCGGTTATGATCCACACAGTCAAAGGCCTTGGTGTAGTCAGTAAAGCAAAAGTAGATGTTTCTCTTGAACTCTCTTGCTTTTTTGATGATCCAGTGGATGTTGGAAATTTGATCTCTGGTTCCTCTGCCTTTTCTAAATCCAGTGTGAACATGATTCACACTGAAAGTTCATGGTTCACATATTGCTGAAGTCTGGCTTGGAGAATTTTGAGCATTACTTTACTAGCGAGTGAGATGAATGCAATTGTGTGGTAGTTTGAGCATTCTTCGGCATTGCCTTTCTTTGGGATTGGAATGAAAACTGACCATTTCCAGTTCTGTGGCCACTGAGTTTTCCATATTTGCTGGCATATTGAGTGCAACACTTTCAGGGCATCATCTTTTAGGATTTGAAATAGCTCAACTGGAATTCCATCACCTCCACTAGCTTTGTTCATAGTGATGCTTTCTAAGGCCCACTTGACCTCACATTCCAGGATGTCTGGCACTAGGTGAGTGATCACACCATTGTGGTTGTCTGGATTGTGAAGATCTTTTTGCACAGTTCCTCTTTGTGTATTCTTGCCACCTCTTCTTAATATCTTCTGCTTCTGTTCAGTCCATACCATTTCTGCCCTTTACTGTGCCCATCTTTGCATGAAAGTTTCCCTTGGTATCTCTAATTTTCTTGAAGAGATCTCTAGTCTTTCCCATTCTATTGTTTCCCTCTATTTCTTTGCATTGATCACTGAGGAAGGCTTTCTTATCTCTCCTTCCTATTTTTTGGAACTCTGCATTCAAATGGGTATATCTTTCCTTTTTTCCTTTGCCTTTCCCTTCTCTTCTTTCCTCAGCTATTTGCAAGGCCTCATCAGACAACCATTTTGCCTTTTCGCATTTCTTTTTCTTGGGGATGGTCTTGATCACTGCCTCCTGTACAACGTTACGAACCTCTTTCAATAGTTCTTCAGGCACTCTGTCTATCAGTCTAATCCCTTGAATCTATTTGTCACTACCACTGTATAATCATAAGAGATTTGATTTAGGTCATACCTGAATGGTCTAGTGGGTTTCCCTAGTTTCTTCAATTTAAGTCTGAATTTGGCAATAAGGAGTTCACGATGAGCCACAGTCAGCTCCCAGTCTTGTTTTTGCTGACTGTATAGAGCTTCTCCATCTTTGGCTGCAAATAATATAATCAATCTGATTTCAGTATTGACCATCTGGTGATGTCCATGTGTAGAGTCTTCTCTTGTGTTGTTGGATAGAAGTCATTAAATTTCTGGGACTGTGCTTTGCACAGTGTACTTTGTCCAATCCTGTTGGCAATCCTCTAAGCTAGATATTATTATGATCCTCAGTTCTACAGATGAGGAAACTAAATAAATAGACCAAGTGGCTTGGTATGGAGTGTAGAGCCCTAAGGAGGAAGAGTGGGATTTGAACTTCAATAGTGTAAATCTAAAATTTGGACTCTTAAAAATGCCTCTTTTTTAAAAAAAAATTATTTATTAATTGAAGGATAATTGCTTTACAGAATTTTGTTGTTTCCTGTCAAACCTCAACATGAATCAGCCATCAGTTCAGTTCAGTTCAGCAGGTCAGTCACGTCTGACTGTTTGCCACCCCAGGGACTGCAGCACGCCAGGTCTCCCTGTCCATCAACAACTCCCGGAGTTTACCCAAACTCATGTCCATTGAGTCAGTGATGCCATCCAACCATCTCATCTATCGTCCCCTTCTCCTCCTGCCTTCAATCTTTCCCAGCATCAGGGTCTTTTCATATGAGTCAGCTCTTTACAACAGGTGGCCAAAGTATTGGAATTTCAGCTTCAACATTAGTCCTTCCAATATACACTCAGGACTGATCTCCTTTAGAATGGACTGGTTGGATCTCCTTGTAGTCCAAGGGACTCTCAAGAGTCTTCTCCAACACCACAGCTCAGAAGCATCAATTCTTCAGCACTCAGCTTTCTTTATAGTCCAACTCTCACATCCACACGTGACCACTGGAAAAACCATAAGCCTTGACTAGTCAGACCTTTGTTGGCAAAGTAATGTCTCTGCTTTTGAATATGCTATCTAGGTTGGTCATAACTTTCCTTCCAAGGAGTCAGCATCTTTTAATTTAAATTTAAATGGCTGAAGTCACCGTCTGCAGTGATTTTGGACCCCCCAAAATAGGTATACATATATCCACTCCCTTTTGAACCTCCTTGCCATCTCCCTCCCCGTTTTAACCATAGGTTTTTGAGACACTAGGCTTTGTTATCTGAGAAATAATCCACAAGATGTGCTTTGCATGTTATTGCATGTTTAGTATCCCTTCTATGGAAGATGAGGATCAGCCAATGAAGCATCGTATTACTATTTTAATATGATGGGGAAAGCTCTTAAAATAACAGCAATGAGAGACATGTGCAATGAGAACAGATGCTGGAGTACTAGAGTCCTAGCAGTAAATCCTATAGGAATAGAGGAAGAGGAGATGGATTGCAGCATGTTAGACCTATGAAGACATGACAGAGGAGGCGGTCGACCTTCTCTATCTCCTGATTCATTCACTTAAACTGGATTAATGCCCAAACTGAATTACCTTCATCAGAAAAGCAGTGGGACAATCTATTCAGTTCTGGTTTCTCTGTGATGGATCCCAGTTGCCCTGGCTGAAATCTTCAGCCACTGGTAAACTGTGAATGGGCAGTTGGGCAACTGATCCTGAACTCCTGTGACAGCAGTTCAATTTCTCCCTGAAGCTAAACTGGCTGAAACTTTATTGTACATGGGAACACCTGGGGAACTCATTGGCTGAGAATCTTTCTCAGTCAGTTTGGGATGACTCAGAAAAGCCTAGGTTTCTTCTTGGGTAGTTCAATCAGTTAAGAATCCACCTGCAATGCAGGAGATCAGGGTTCAATCCCTGGGTTGGGAAGATTCCCTGGAGAAGGAAGTGGCACCCACTCCAGTATTCTTGCCTGGAAAATCCCATGGACGGAGGAGCCTGGCTGGCTACAGTCCATGGGATCACAAGAGTTGGACATGATTGCGTGACTGAACCACCACCAAGAGATAACAATCATGTTTCTGAATCCTCAGGTTGTCCTCGGGACACTGAAAAAAAATTCAAAGTTATTTTCACATATTGACAGTGAAGAAAACCCTTTTCTTAAGGGTTTTGTGTTTTTATATTTTTAAATATTTATTTATTTGGCTACATGGCTTGTGGGATCTTAGTTCCCTGACTTGGGATCAAAACCAGGCCTCCAGCATTGGGAGTGTGGAGTCCTAACTACTGGACCCAGGGAAGTCCCCCTTCACATCTTTTTCTAGAACCCTTCTGTGGCAGGTATTGTGCTAGGTGACTGAGATTTAGCGATAAGCAAGCAGGGCAGGTTCCCGCTCTCAGGAAGCAGCAAGATAAATATTTTTACTTAATTTGACTCTGGTTAGTGCTGTGAAGGAAACATTCACTGCTATGAAAATTTATGAAAGGGGACATCACCTAGCCTGGAAAATGACACAGCTCTGCATCTCAATTTCTTCACTTAAAACATGGGAAGGATATTTCCTGCTTCACCTAATTGTTGTGAATTGTTGTGATACAATGAGTGAATATATGAGTGAAAATGAGATATAAAAATTAAAAGTACATACTTTTTAAAAAATTAGCACAATTTCTAGGAAATGCTAACATCCCTGATAATCTGCTTCAAATCTGACTTTACCATACACCAGTAATCTGCACAGGCTTGTTACTTTCTAGATACTAAAAATCTTGGTAGGTGGCTGATAATGGCTATTAGGCTTTCTGGTCAGAGGAGAGGCTCTATATAGGAAAGAAGTTGGAATAAAAAGGTAAAAATGATAGTCTTTTCCTTTCTATACCTGAATCCACATTGCTAGAAAAAAAAAAACTTGCATTTTATAACTATATTCATGTCATCTAATTGTATTTCATAAGTCATCCAACAGCATACTTACAGGTCATCCAATAATTTTTAAAATCTTTTAAAAAATTAATTTAAAAAAATGTGTTTTCACCACTCCGAGAAACATGCATGATCTTAGATCCTCAACCAGGAATCAAACCCACACCCCCTGCAGTGGAAGCTCGATGTCTTAACTACTCTACTGCCAGGGAAGTCCCAATCTTTTAAATCTTTTAACCAGACAGTTTTTCTATTTGATTTCACTTTTTAATTATGTGCATGCATGCTCAGTCGTGTTCGACTCTGCAACCCCATGGACTGTAGCCTGCCAGGCTCTTCTGTCCATGGAATTTTCCAGGCAAGAACACTGGAGTGGGTTGTCATTTCCTTCTCCAGGGGATCTTCCCACCCCTGGGATTGAACCTGTGTCTGCTGCGTTGACAGGCAGATTCTTTACCACTGAGCCACCTGGGAAGCCCTTTCAAATTTTATACAAATAAAATTTAAAAGTATATATATGTATTTTAAAAAACATTCTCTGATGAAACATCTTTGATTATACGTTTTGAATTCAGGATTTTAACAGGTCTGGCAGTCAGAAATGTCCCAGAAGGCAACAAGATTCATGTCCCTATATTTTACAACCTCATGTTCAAGTTCTGTAGCCAATATAAGTATTTTTTTCTTGAGGGTAATTAAATATTATTACAGTGGCTACTTCTGCCTAAAATAATTTCTTAAACTTGGAATTCATTTACTATGAATTCAGCTAGAGAAACAGAGGGTTCAAGTTCCCCAAAGCCCAGATTTCCACATATGTACTTTATTCTTTTAATGATGAAAGAAATAAAACCCTTTGTACTTTTAAACAGAAGAAGCTTGGGCTTTTAAATTGCAGGGTCCTTTTTATGGCTACATTAAGGCATTCTGCTGAAATCTACCTTAGTTATAGGGCCTGGTTTATGGTTGAGAATAATAACCAGCATAGTAGAAGCAAAAAGAAAGCAAGAGAGACACAGTTTATACTCACATTTAAATGGTTTATTGCAGCAATCTTTCAATTTGGGTTTATGAAAAAAGTTTTTTGCTTAAGCTCTGTTGCTAATGTCTGTGTATTTGTATCTATAACCATCAGTCAAAGAGATCTTCTTGGGTTTCTATTGAAGTTCTTTTTCTTTGTTTTTAAATAAATGTATGCATATTTATATATACCTAAAACCAGCTTTCTGGGTATGAGTTCACAAAGGAAAAGTTTGAGCTTTCACAAAGTTTCTTTTCGAGAAAACACAATACTTACATCATTCATCTCATCTTTGGATCCTACACTGCCACTGGGATCCTTTGATAGCAAGTAAGAAAAGGAAATGCTTTAGAAATGCCCAAGGCTCTCCCTCCCTCGGTTTATTTACTTTTTCTCTCCATTTTCTTTCTGGCCCCACTGTGATTTTGGTGATGGCTGATTCAGGGCAAGGATGATGTCAAGCTGCTGTCAAGCCAATTGCCTAGACAAAGAAGAATTAACATGTTCTCCCTTCAAAATGATTGATTCCACGGCTCCACATTCATCAACTGGCTCATCATGGCCAGCTCTTCTCAGCCCATTGCAAGGTGACCTTGTTAGCACGGCTGTGCCCTTGCTCCCACAGCGGCTGCCTGGAGGCTCTGTATGTGTGGTGCGGGCTAATGAGGGTCTGAGTCATCCAGTTAGATGCTCACCTTCCCCACCATCAGGCCCGGAAGCCCTGGAGGAAGGCAAAGGGCTCACACTTAGACATGCGTCCACGGGCAAAAGGGGAATGGCCTCATCTTCTCACTGAGATCATCACAAGACCTGTGCTGAATGGTTGTCAGACAGTCAAAAGGCCCTGAGCCAGTGGTAAATTCACCAACTATCTGGGGGTACATTTATCATCAAAGACTGCCTGCTTTGCAGACTGTAATGTGTGCATACCCTTAGCAGGAGACGTAGCCCCAGGAGAACACAGTCTGTGTCCCTGGAGCATCTGTTTTATTATACTGGGAGATTTAAAGCCTTTTAAAGAAAACTAATAGTGTTTGGTGTCTGATGCCAAAGTTGGATAAATCTTACAGGTAAAATAAGGAAACTTAAACAAAATTTTGCTCTTTGGTGAGGCCCTCATATTCCTTCTCTTAAACTTCTCTCCCAACCCCCACCTCCAAAACTTTCCCTCTCCCCTGCTGCCCTGGGTACTTCAATGGGGAAGTCTGAACAGAACATTCTAAGATAGTGTTTGCCAAAGAGTGGGTCATGACCCACTAGTGGATTGTGAAAATAAATGTAGTGGGTCACAAATAACATTTTATAAATGAAATAAAATAGAACCCTTAGGTTGCAGTGAAATGCATTCCTTACTGGGATCATGGTAAAAAATGTTTCAAAGCTGCTGCCGTAAGTGATAAATCTCTGTAACTTCTTCCTGTATATAATATGATCACTGAAAAAATCCTGAAGACATGATTAAAGCAAATATTTTATAATGACTAACATTGGCCATATCTGATGATGAATGGGAGCAATAGGAAATTACAAACTTACCCTAACCTCAGCCTTACTATCTTGTTTTTTTTTCTTCCTTAAAGCAGCCTCTAAGCTGTCCATTTCTACATGGTGGAGAATGAAAGTGATTTGGGGCATGGCGTGTGTGTGTGTATAAGACTATTTAATCTGGCTCCCATGGTGAGGAAAACACACTACTAGAGAATGAAATCCTTGGATAGAGTCTTCTATTTTAAGACTTTTCAGTTACATGTCCTTTTTAAAAAGTTTGACGTGTAAAATTGTTTGGACATTGGCATCCAAGTCATGTAGTTTTCTTCCAGATGTCCTGCTTATTTATGTATTTCTTTTTAAACCTGTATATATATATATAACCCAAACACTCAGGAATATTGGTGTATGTTCGAATCATCTGTTTCCATGACCTTTGCCTTTATTGATTTATTTTCCTTTTCTTTATTTTTAATGTTGCCTTTGAGAGTAAAGTCATTTTTCTTCTGCAATAGTAGTTGAATGGTGACTTTGCTGTTGAGAAAGAGAAATTTTGCTAAGGAAAAAAAAAGATGGGCTCCATAAGGCATTTTAAAAACAAATGCAGAGAGCAATGAGACATACATGTTGTTTACCTCTCTCATGGAAACAAAAGTTAGAGTAGGAACCAAAAATGATATCAATAACAGCTAACATTTATATGCACTTACCATAATGTTGGGCTTCCCTGGTGGCTCAGATAGTAAAGAATCTGCCTGTCAATGCAGGAGACACAGGTTCAATCCCAGGGGCAGGAAGATCCCCTGGAGAAGGAAATGGCAATCCACTCCAGTATTCTTGCCTGGAGAATTCCATGAACTAGGAACCTAGCAGGCTATCCATGGAGTCACAAAGAGTTGGACATGACTGAGTGACTAACACTTTCACATCATAGTGCTGGTTATTGTACCTAGCACTGTTCTAAGCAAGTTAGAGGCATTATCTCATTTAGTTCTCACAACAAACTTTAAGTAAAAGACACTAATATTATCCCAATTTTTCTGAAACTGAACTGAGATTTAGAGGGGTTAAGTAGTAAGACCAAAGCACTGTAAGTAATGAGCAAGGATTTCAGAAAGTTCCAATGACTCCCCTGGCCTCCTTCCCAACTGCTGACTCCTTGCTAAGAGTTAATCACCATACCCCACTGCCTCCCGTATAGAAGTAAATAATGCAAATAACAGATGATATTTCTCACATTTAGTTCAACAAATATTTGTTGACTGCCTACCAAGTACCAGGATCTATGCTCAAAGCTAGGAATATACCGATCAGTTGACTCAGAGATAATAAATCTATAAAATATGCAAAGATATGTATATTTTCTAGGCTCAATTCCAATCATAGTTCTCTGTGAACTATGGAAGTGACTGGGAGGGAGGAATGGGGAGGAAAGGTACATTCTGTGAAGGCAATTTTAAGAACTTTAATGTAGCAGCCGTTTAAAAGTGCATCACAAATTAATTTTACAGCCAGCATCCAGTTACTCCTAGACATTATCTCTCAGAAGAATTATAAGTTGATGGAATTTTACAGCTTATTTGTTTTGCTTTATTACTGTATTGAAGTGGTTAATAAGCTAGCTAATTTTTTTTCTTTTAATAACATCTCTTTCCCTTGTCTGGGGAAACTTGAATGTAGCAGCAGCAAAGAAAGAGACTCCAGTGAGTTTCTTTAATCATCCTTCTAAGCAGCATGGGTTTCTTCACCATAAAACACAGGCCCACTTCGTTTCCTCCTTTTCACTCCACGCCTATTCAATGGTGCATAGTCCTTTTAATGGTGCGTAGAGTCCTACGGAGGGGGCTTTGCAGGTGGCACAGTGGGAATCCGCCTGCCAATGCAGGAGAGACCCAGGTTTGAACCCTGGGTCGGGAATTTCCCCTGGAGGAGGAAATGGCAACCTCCTGCAGTATTCTTGCCTGGAAAATTCCACGGACAGAGGAGCCTGGTGGGCTGCAGTCTATGGGGTTGCAGAGAGTTGGACAGGACTGAGCACAGCGGTCCTAGGGAGACACTGTATCGCTTTCTGCATTCCTAGACAAACTGTATTTCCCCATGAACACTTCAGCATCCCCGAGCTGGTGCAAAGGGTAAGACAGAGCAGAGAGAATGCTGTTTCTGGGATCAACAGACTTGGGGTTGAATCCAGTTCTGCTTCCTCTTTAATAGCTGTTGACTTTCCATAATGCTGAACTTTTATTTTAAAATCCTTACAACATATTTCAGCCGACCCCCCTCCCAAAACGTGCAGGGAATGATATAATGATTACCCATATACTCAATTCTTAGATGAAAAATAAAGCATGGCAATGAAATGAAAGCCCTTCTATGTACTTTCACCCCATTTTCAACTCCACTAGAAGAGAATCATGCTAGTTTATTTATTTATTTATTTGTTTGATGGCTCGGGGTCTTCCTTGCTGTGCATGGGCTTTCTCTAGTTGTAGCAAGCGGGGGCTACTCTTGGTTGCAGTACATGGGCGTCTCACGGCAGTGGCTCTCGTTTCCGAGCACGGACTCTAGGCCCTAAGGCCTCAGTAGTTGCGCCACACGGGCTTGAGAGCTCTGGTTCAGTAGCTGGGCACATGGGCTTAGTTGTTCCACAGCATGAGGAATCTTCCCAGACCAGGGCTTGAACCCATGTCCCCTACACTGGCAGGTGGATTCTTATCCACTGTACAATCCAGGAAGTCCAAGAATCATTTTACATTTGGTGCTTGTTATTTCTACTCATACTCTTAAACATTCACTATATCTGCATTTGTGTCTAGGGTGTATGTATATTGTTTGGCAGGATTTGAAATAAAATACTTAGGTTATGTTTTCCTGGGGATATCCTCTGTAATTGCTTTTTTTAAAAAAAATAACAACAGTTTTCTTTATATTTGGCTGTGCTGGGTCTTGTTGCTGCTCAGGCTTTTGTCTAGCTGCAGCAAGCGGGGGCTACTCTTCAGTGTATCGTGCAGGCTTCACACTGCAGCGGCTTCTTTTGTCATGGCGCACAGGTTCAAGAGCACCGAGCTGCAGCAGTTGTGGCATGCGGGCTCAGCTGTTGCAGTTCCCAGGCTCTAGAGCATAGGCTCAATAGTTGTGGCCAACAGGCTGAGTTGCTCGGCGGCAAGTGGGATCTTCCTGGATCAGGGATCAAACACAAGTCTCCTGCATTAGTGGATTGATGCTTTACCATCAAGCCAGCAGGGAAGGCCCTGTATTTGCTTTTTTAATTCAACTTTCTGTTTGAAAGATTTATTTATCATCTAAACTCTT